>NC_081854.1:42483436-43103436 GCF_963259705.1 Myotis daubentonii
GAAGGGCTATTAGGTTAGGATAGACTTCCTTTCCCTAGAAAATGATGTCTCTCGGGCTCCCTCTTCAAGTGCTAAAATTCTACAAATTAGTAATCCTTCAATTTTACTCAGGTGACAAGTCCATGACTGAAAAAGAGTACCAAAAGAAGGAAGTCATGGTTGATTTGGAAAACATATGATGCAACTTTAGTCCCAGTAATCTCATTTCTAGGACCAAGTCCAGGAAAATCAACAATGTAAACATTTATGGGCAAAGGTTTAGTTATCACAACACTAGTTCTAAGAGTCGAATAATTTGAAACAACCCAAACAGGTAACATTTATTGAGCACCTATTTGATGCCAGGCATCATTCTAGGTACTTTACTTCCTTGCTCCTCTAAGTGTGGCACATCACTAAAGAGCCTAATACAAAATTTCTGGCCCCACCCCAGACCTACTGAATCAGAATCTGTATGTTAGCAAGCCCCCAGGTGACACTAGAGTTTAAGAAACACTACTCGCCCTAGCCAGTTTGGCTCAGTGGATAGAGCGTCGGCCTGTGGACTGAAGGGTCCCAGGTTCGATTCCAGGAAAGGCATGTACCTGGGTTGCAGGCACATCCCCAGTGGGTTGCAGGAGGCAGCTGATCCATGTTTCTCTCTCATCGATGTTTCTAACTCTCTATTCCTCTCTGTGAAAAATCAATAAAATGTATTTTAAAAAGAAAAAAAAAACACTACTTGATAAGTATTAATTCATTTAATCTTCATAACATGTATAATTTATCCTTAAGACAACTCTATAATGTAAATAATATCATTCTTCCTTTTACAGATTAGTAAACTAAGGCACAGAGCATTATGTAACTTGCATAGTAACTGTCAGAGCCAGGAGCTAAACCCCATGCACTCTCATTCCAAAATCCAAGCTCAACCATTATTGCATATTATTTCTCAATTTTAAAACAGTATCTCCATAAAATGGAATATTCTGTAGCAATTAAAACTGCTTGGCTGCCGGGAGCTGGTCCATCCTTGCTGTTTCAAGGGACCTGGCATATATGGCATACTTTTCTTAATATGTTTGCTCACCTTCTTGGCACTATGTGTTTTAACCAAGGTCACCTCTGAGAAAGGTTGTTTCCCCAGGTAGGGATTTTCCCCTGAAGTTAGGGAGGGAATAAAACCCCTTAACTAAGTGCCAGGTGGGTAATTAATCACTTTAACTACGAACAATCATGCTTAAGCTACATAATCTTTACTCCCTGGAATGGAGATAAGAAACGCCCTAACCTTTGGAATAGAGATTGATGGGATTGAATCAACTGGTATAAATACAGATGTAACAAGACAGAAAGACTCAGAACTTAGAACAGAATCAAGAAGACAGAACCTACACGGAGCCTAGAGACAGAAGAACTTTGCTGGAGAGAACATGCCAGAGGATCCTGGAGAGGGACTGGCCTCGGAGCCTAGAGACAGAGCCTAGCGGGAGAACATGGCAAGGGATCCTGGACTGAACCTGACTACAGAGATTGGCAGGAGAACCTGACTGGAACCTGGACACTGAACCTGACTGGAGAGCCTGGACAGAACCTGGCTGGAGAACCTAGCGAGGAACATGGCTACAGAACCTCGCTGGAGATCCGAAGCAGAACCTCTCTGGAGATCTCAGACAGAACCTGGCTGGAGATCCGGGCTAGAGATCCTGGCTAGGCTGCTGATCAACTGAACGCTGTCTCCGTATCATTCCTTCTTCGCCGACTCCGTCTACACCTTTGGGGACCCCTGGACCCACTGGGGTTGGACCCCGGCACTTGGCCAGAAACTGCATTTGGTTAGAGCACTGTTCCAAAATGCCAAGGTTGTGGGTTCTATCCCCAGTCAAGGCACATACAAGAATCAACCAATGAAAGCATAAATAAGTAGAACAAAAAAATCAATGTTTTTCTCTGTCTCTCTCCCCCTTCCTCTCTAAAATCAATAAATTTTAAAATTTTAAAAACAACAAAAAACTGGTATCTAAGGAATTTTTAATGACACAAGAAAATTAATTGAAATAAGCAGTAAATAAAATTAAATATATGGTATGGCCCTAAATATGTAATTTTTAAAAAAAAAATTTAATTGATTTCAAAGAGGAAGGGGAAGAAAGAAACATCAATGATGAGAGAGAATCATTGATTGGCTGCCTCCTGCACACTCCCCACAACCTGGAATCTAACCGTGAACTCCTGGTTTATAGGTTGATGCCAACCACTGAATTACACCGGCCAGGCTCAAATACAGTATGTAATTTTTAAAAGTTATACACACCCTCACTTTCAAAAAAATCTGGGGGAAAAATGTTACCATGGGTAGGCAATATATGGGATCTGGTGTCAGAATGCCAGAGTTCAAATTCCAGCTCTACCACTTATATATAGCCCAGTGATCTTAGGGGACCTTTCTAAACCTCATTTTCCTCATCTATAAAATGTGATCAGTTGCCTCCTGCACACCCCCTACTGGGGATGTGCCCACAACCAAGGTACATGCCCTTGACCAGAATCGAACCTGGGACTCTCCACTGAGAGAGATTTATCTCTCTCGCTCTATCCACTGAGCCAAAATGTGAATTATATTTACCTCACGAGATTGTTGTAAGGATTAAATGACATTATCTACAATCATTAACCATTAAAAATTATTTCTCTTTACACTTTTTCATTTTTTCTAAAATTTCTACAATGAATACCTATTACACTTCAGGAAGCAGCAAAAAATGGTCCATTATGAAGAAAGTACCTTTTCCTCTAATTAGATAATGTAAGACTGAACTCAAGCAATTAACCGTTGAATAAGGCAGTTAAAAGTGATCTTTAAATAAGTATGATTTAATAGTGAAACTGAGTAAGGGACACCATGCCAGTTTCTCCCTGGGAGGGCCTCTACTCAGAACAAAGTCCACCATCAATCTTGAATGATTTAAGCCAGGGGTCCTCAAACTACAGCCCACGGGCCACATGCAAATACAAATATCGTATTTGTTCCCGTTTTGTTTTTTACTTCAAAATAAGATATGTGCAGTGTGCATAGGAATTTGTTCATAGTTTTTTTGTTGTTGTTGTTGTTTAATATATTTTATTGATTTTTTACAGAGAGAAAGGGAGAGAGATAGAGAGTTAGAAACATCGATGAGAGAGAAACATCGATCAGCTGCCTCCTGCACATCTCCCACCGGGGATGTGCCTGCAACCCAGGTACGTGCCCTTGACCGGAATCGAACCTGGGACCCTTCAGTCCGCAGGCCAACCCTCTATCCACTGAGCCAAACCGGTTTCGGCGTTCATAGTTTTTTTTAAACTATAGTCCGGCCCTCCAACGGTCTGAGGGACAGTGAACTGGCCCCCTGTTTAAAAAGTTTGAGGACCCCTGATTTAGGCCATTCCAACTGCCTGCAGTACCTCCCTGACCTTGAACAGGTTGCCTGACCTCTCATAAAGCCTCAATTTTCCTCATTTGAAAGGAATGATATATTACCTCCCTTGGAGTTGTGAGGATTTAATGAAAAAATGTGTAAAGTAAACACATTGATGGAAAAAGAAAGCACTTAATGTCAGCTAAAATCTATCATCATCATCATTCTTTGGCTGAATGAGACATCTTGAGCTCCTACTTCAGCAATGAAAATACATTCATTTTTTTCAAACCACAATTCAATAGTGTTTTCATTATTTTCCAATCAATTATATCTTCAATAATTATAAAATTATCAAGGCCACAAGGCTAAAAAGGGGCAAACTCTCCACTGTAAGTAGTTTAGATTCACAAAAGTAAATTACATCACATTTGGATTCTTCTTTTTCCTACTTTTTTCTTTTCTTTATTGATTAAAGTATTACATATGTGTCCTTATCCATCATTGTCCCCCCCACCCCCACCCCTGCTCATGCCCTCACCCCCCTGTTGTCTGTATCCATTGGTTAGGCTTATATGCACGCATACAAGTCCTTTGGTTGATCTCTCCCCCTTACCCTCACCCTCTCCTGCCTTCCCTCTGAGGTTTATAATGAACAACATAAACTGATGAACAAAAACAGATCCAGAGATAGAGAAGCATCCATCAGACTGTCAAATTTGGATTCTTAATTAACTAGTAAGCCAATTCAAGTGGGGTTTCCTCTACATTGTTAATATCTTTGTACGCATACACACTAGTATACAAATGAGTAAGTCTTACGTTTAAATATATCAACTCCATCAACCACTACCAGCAATATGTAGGTCAAGGCTTTCCACCTGATAAAATTAGATCAGAATCAGTATTAAGATTTAGAAGAGCCTAAGGATCACCCTGTCTGATCCTTTCATTTTACGAATGGATTTAGGAAATGTAGTTAACTGGTGAACAAGGAAAACATTCAAATTCTAATCTTTTTCAGGAATTAGTCCAAATCCTAAAAGGAACACATACTAAACCTGTTTAGATTTTTAAAAATGACATCAATTTTTAGCTCAGTTAAAGGTGTTACTATCATTACCACATTTAAGGTGTAAGTGGAAGCTTCCTTTCTCACTTTCAAACTGAACCCACAGTTTTTAATTATTTTAAGATATTTATTTATTACAGAGAAGGGGGGGAGAAAATCATGGGTCAGGCTGACAGGCCGTAAGCCAGGACAAGTGGAACAGGGAAACTGAGACAGAGAGTTGAACAAATGGGCAGAGCGAGCAATTTACAGCAGATACAGACGGTCACCTCCCTAGAAATAACATCTAGGACTCAGCTGTATGTCAGATCCAGACCCAGAAAAGCAGCAAAACCAGATGGATGACACTAGGACCAGCTGCAATGATAATGATCCTCTGCCCCGACACTGACCAATCAGTGGAGACCCCACCCTGAAGGAGCACTCCTAGAAAACGGATGCATGCTCTACTGAGACCCTCCCTTCCTGACACCTCCCCTGAGACTCCCTCCTGCAGGAGAGGTAAAAACGGAGGACCCAGGGCGCTCTCTCCCTCTGGGGAGCAGCACCTGACACCCCCTCTCCCTTCTCCTTCCCCCACAGGCATGTACCTCCTAAACTCCAAAGGACCCAACAAGCCTTGCAATCAGGGGAGCGATGGGCAGGGGCAGCTCCTTGCAGGCTGGTCCCCTGAGCCTGTCCCCAGGGCCCTCTTTTCTCTGACTTCCCAGAGAGCTAAGGCAGCGCAGCCCAGGCGCTCCTGTGGCTTCTGCTGTGCTGAGCCCTTTACTGTCCACAGCTCTAGTAAATGTTCCCTCACAGTTACCTGGAATTGTATTGTGAAATTTTTCCTGCATGAAGTCAAGAAGCCACACACTACCCACTGACCCTAGGCAGACCCACCAAGGGCCAGTTCCCCTTTCCGGTAACAAGATACAAAGAGCCATTTGACATCTAATTCAAAGAATAGTAATTTGTTAAATAAATAAATAAATAAATAGAATCAAAGATTGCATATGCACAGTATAAGACTATTATGAGAAAAAAAAAGACTATTATGAGAATACTTTTCTTCTTCATATAAAGGTTTTTAAAGAAAACATAAATAGCCAGGCTGGTGTAGCTCAGTGGTTGAGCATCAATCTATGAACCAGGAGGTTACGGTTAGATTGCTGGTCAGGGCACATGCCCAAGTTGTAGGCTAGATACCCAGTGTAGGTCGTGCAGCAGGCAGCCAACCAATGATTCTCTCTCATTATTGAAGTTTCTATCGCTCTCTCCCTCTCCCTTCCTCTCTGAAATCAATAAAAATGTATTTTTTTAAAAAACAACATAAATGGCCTAAAAACCTATGAAAATATGCTCAACTTCACTCATTAAAATAAAAATTAAAACAACAGAATAACAAAATTCCCATAAAATTTGCAAGAATTTAAGTCATTAGGGTTGAAAAAAGATTTTCCCTTGGAATGTTGACGTTATGATTATCTAATTTAAAAACTGCTGACAATCATTTCTATTCACAGCAAGGATGTGTTCATACATGACTATGTGTCTACATTCATATAAAAATAAGAGGGAGATAGATATATTTTTATGTTATTCATCAACGTATAACTTCTATAAGGAGGAATTTGACTATCCATATCAAAATTATAAGTGCACATATCCTTTGATCCAGCAATTCAACTTCCAGGAACTTATCCTACAGCTGACTCCCACATAGGAGAAATATTATAGGTACAAGGATATTCACTGCAGCTCTGATTGTAGAAGTAAAAAAATAGTAACAATCTGAATGCCCATTAATAGGAGATTGGCTATAAGTATGGTAAACTCATAAAATGGTAGACTCATAAAATTATGGTAGACCATGCAGCCATATTTAAATAAATGAAAACTATATAAATACTAATATGGAAAGATCTCTAAATAATATTAAATCAACAACATGTTATGTAAAGCACCATTAGTTTTAAAATGTATATGTAAACAGCAACATACTCATGCATGAGCATATATACTATTCACTCTATTTCCTTTTATGTATTTCAATTTCATTCTATTTACATGTATTTTTTTTTACATTTTTATTTATTGATTTGAGAGAGAAACTGATTTTGTTTTACTTACTTATGCATCCATTGGTTGATTCTTGTTGCATGTGCCCTGACCAGGGATCAAATCTGCAACCTTGGTTTGTTGGGATGACACTCTAACCAACTGAGATACTGGGCCAGGGCTAAAAAAACTCTTAAAATATTTATTTTAAATTTAGATGTCTGACTTATTGTTTAATCCAAATGAGGTAACTTCAAATTTTCCTTCACTGACAGTTTTTAAATTTAAGAATGATACCATCAGCATTCCAAGGAAAAACCTCTTTCAAGCCTAGTGACAGCATAATCAACATCAGTTCCAGCACAATTAAAGCCCTAAAGCGCACTTCCAAGCAGAAACGTGGACTGTTTACACTGCAGTAGAATCAGTGGTAAGACTCAGACCTTACCTGACCAGGTCTCCATGCAGCTGTAAATAAAGACTTTCCCTTCCCTCTCCAGCACATATTTCTGATGCTGGAGTCTCTACTGTGCAAAGGACAAGATGTAAGTCGGAGGATGAGGAGGAGGCGGAGGAGGAGGAGGCAGAGGAGGTGGCAGTTGTAGTGGCAGTGGTCGTGTCTGCTCCATAAAGGTAAACACAGCCTCTCTTCACATCTTCTCTCAGCCAGTCTCTTTCTCGAGAACCAAACCTACTTCTCCTATTCAAACAATTTCTGCTCCCATTGCGTTTCATATTTCTCTAAAATAAGAAAAAAAAATCATGAGAAAAAACATCAGTTAAAATGAGTTAGACATGTTCAGTTCTCACCCCACTTTCCACTCTACAGTCACCAATACTCTACTCCAGTGGTCGACAAACTCATTAGTCAACAGAGCCAAATATCAACAGTATGACGATTGAAATTGTTTTTGAGAGCCAAATTGTTTAAACTTAAACTACATAGGTAGGTACATTGTTATTAACTTAATTAGGGTACTCCTAAGCTGGCCTTTGCTAAAAACATCCTCAATCTGATTGAGGTACAGTTCGCTGAGGTCGACTCCTGCCAACTCTCCCATCCACACTCGTCTTGTATACTTGTTTCAAATAGACGAGTGTGGATGGGAGAGTTGGAAGGGGTCGACCTCAGCGAACGTACCTCAAAACAATGTACCTCCCCCACTCCGCGTATCCCATGGCCGGCCTGCGCGCCTGCTCAGAGTCTCCCATTGCCCAACCAACCGACACCTCCCACTTCTGACGTCACTTCTTCAAAATAGACTTGCCCAGGCCAAAAACCAACTTCTGCGCATGGGCCATAAAGTTTCAATCGCACGGTATGTGCGCACCCGCACGTGGTATTTTGTGGAAGAGCCACACTCAAGGAGCCAAGGAGCCGCATGTGGCTCGCAAGCCGCGGTTTGCCGACCACTGCTCTACTCAATCAAATATTATCTCCTCTCACCTCACACAGCCTTCAGCATCTGCCATGCTCATTCTTAACCTGGCAAACTTAGTTTTCTTTTTTTAATATTTATTTAAAGCTATTGTTATTTATTTTTTTTATTTGATTTTAAGACAGAGGAAGGAAGAAAGGGAGGGAGAGGAAAACTCCAGTTGCCTCCCGCACTCACCCGGACCAGAAATGGAACCCACAACCTGGGTATGTGTCCTGATTGGGAATCGAACCTGCCACCATTTGGTGTATGGGATGACACTCCAACCAAGGAGCCACACTGGCTAGGGCCAACCTTAGCTTTCTTTATTGTTATAGCTGTTCATGTTTGTCCATCAACTTTTCTAACCCTTCTTTTTCTTATGTTTCCAGAAAAATGTCAAGAATAATAAAACATCTGGGTACCTACTACCCAACTTTCACAAATTTTTAATATTTTGTCTTATTTAGTTCCAGGCATTATTTTAAAGAATCTATAATAATAAAAATGTAATATGCTAATTAGACCAGATGTCCTTCCAGATGAAGCCAGGGCTGCATGCAGCCCCAGGATCAAGGCAGCCATGGCTGTGAGGGAGGGATGGAGGCAGCCGCTGCAGCTGGGAAAGCCTACTCTTGCACGAATTTTGTGCACCGGGCCTCGTGTGTGTGTGTGTGTGTGTGTGTGTGTGTGTGTGTGTACACACACAATATATATATATTCTTACGTATACAGCTGAAGCCACCTGGTACCCTATCCCAGTGATGGCAAACCTTTTGAGCTCGGCGTGTCAGCATTTTGAAAAACCCTAACTTAACTCTGGTGCCGTGTCACATATAGAAATTTTTTTATATTTGCAACCATAGTAAAACAAAGACTTATACTTTTGATATTTATTTTATATATTTAAATGCCATTTAACAAAGAAAAATCAACCAAAAAAATGAGTTCACGTGTCACCTCTGGCACGCGTGTCATAGGTTCGCCATCACTGCCCTATCCCAATCCTATGCTCCCCTCTCTCTCTCCCAGAAACATTCTACTCTGTATTTGGTATTTATCATTGCGTTCATTTTCACAGATGTTTGCCATATATATATCCTATAAACTATATATCGTTCATTTTAGATAATTTAAAACTTTAAATCCTAGCTTACTTATGTTTTGCCCTGAAATATTTTTATTAGGTTCAATGTTGGTTTATATATATCCATCCTAATACACCCAGCTCATTCATTTGAATACTATACCATTTTTTAATACACTGCAATTTATCCATTCTCTTGCTGATGGCATTTAGTTTGTTTCTAATTTTTCATTGTTGGAAACAAATGCTGTAATAAACATTTTTTCAAACTGCAAGTTTCTCTAGGGTCCTAACCCTCTGTCTTATATCCCAAATAATCAAGTACAGAATCAACAAAATACTTCAAAAGTATTCTTTCCTTTCTCATGTTACAAAAAAACTACTGTTGCATTAATTCAGGCATGTGAAATTCATACACATTGTGGAGCTACTGTTATCTCAAGGCAAAAACAATTGCTACAGCAATATAACAGGATTCTAGAGATCAATATTTACTGCTCTATTTTTATGATGGCCCTTTCTGTTCCCTTTAAAAGAAATTTCCACTAACTACACTGACATACCTCTCCAGTGTCATGCCTTTCACTCTGCTTCAGGAATATCCAACAACCTGTAACTCCCCAAACACACCAACTAATCCACAATATTATGACTTGTCTGAAATGTTTGCTTCATCTTGTCCACCTGATTAGCCATTCATTAAAATTCTATGCAAATGTCACCCTCTCTACATTCTTTTGAAACCTTCCATGTCTCCCATCTCCATTCTTCTTCTCCCAGGTAGGATTTCCTAGTAGAAGGAAATAATGACTATTCTCTACTCAGCAGAACTTCACCTGGAACATACTTCCATTTCTATGCAGATTACAATGGGTTTTAGTATTTATTTGATATTTCTTCTTTTCTTTTACACTAATAATCTATTATTAGTGCCTTAACACCTGAGTGGCACAGAAATGCATGCAAAACTCAGCTGACATCACAGAAATGTATTCGCAGTTTGCACATTAGCCCAATCAGCTCTGGCAAGTTAAACAAACATGGAAGGAAACCTCTCCATTTTTACAGAGAAACTTATAATCTTTTCTTTCTATCAGCCAAAAAGTAAATAAAATACTTTTACTACTATTCCTCACTGGAAAACAGCAATACCTATAAATAAAGCAAAATTTATTTTATTTTAGAGAGAGGAAGGGAGAGGAGAGAGGTGAGAGAAACATCAATAGGTTGCCTCCGCCTCCCGTAAGCACATAGACTGGGGATGGAACCCGCAACCTAGGTATGTGCCCTGACTGGGAATCGAATGCACCACCTTTTGGCATACAGGAAGATGCTCCAACCAACTGAGCCACACTGGCCAGGACAAAACAAATATTATTTTTGTGATTACTGAGATTAATATTTTAGGATAACTGTAGCGCCTAAAATTCAATTTCTAAAGACGGTGGATAAAGAGGAATGAAAAGTTAGAAGGTATTCCCATGTGGGAAGAAAATAAAACGAGAGTGAGAATGGCTTCATTGTTTAAGTTTAGGAAAACACAGGGAAATCGGTTATTTTGCATAACTTAGAGATTTGAGTATAGCTATTCAAAACCATAAAGATTATTACTGATTCTAACTTTAGATAAGTAGGATAAACCTCTGCAACAAGTGGAAACTAGATCTCTCTTCTCATCAAGAGCATTTTCTTAAAGCTGAATATCTCAGAATTGATATCTCAAGTATTTATTTTATAGACACAGGGGCCATCATATTTGAACCACTAAATAATGTTAACCACTGAATAATTCACAGGTTAATTTGAAATATTCTTTATTTTTTAATCTTTGGGAAAGATCAACTGGTCCATCTGAAAACAGTATTCTATATGGTACATTTATACAAAGAAGTTCTGCACTCAGTGGAGAGAAATTTTGCTCATTGCTATTAAGAGAGAGCAAGTAGACACTATTTCACACAAGCAACAAAAAGCTTATTTAAAAAAAAATTTTTTTAAGCCCAATGATAGCCCACCAACCTTCTGTCGTAGAAAAGTCAAGAAAGACCACAGGCAGTATTATATTAGTTCACCCATGATTTTTCTTCTGTGAAGATTTTTAATGTGCATATATATTTCTTTTAAGACTATAAATTCCTTAAGGAACTTTACATTTTTTAAAAATTGATTTCAGAGAGGAAGGAAGAGATAGTAACATCAATGATAAGAGAAAATCACTGATCGGCTGCCACCTGCCCACCCCATACTAGGGATCCGAGCCCACAATCCGGGCATGTGCCCTTAACTGGAACCTAACCTGGGACTCTTCAGTCCGCAGGAAGATGCTCTATCTACTGAGCCAAACCGGCTAGGGCTTTAAGAGGATATTTTAAATTAATTCCTTATTTTATTATTACTAGAGGCCCGGTGCACAAAAATGTATGCACTCGGCAGGGTCCCTCAGCCGGGCCTGTGCCCTCTTGCAGTCTGGGACCCCTTGGGGGATGACCACCTGCTAGCTTAGGCCCACTCCCCAGGGGATCAGGCCTAAGCTGGCAGTCAGACATCCCTCCGGCAGCCCAGAAGCCCTCGGGGAATGTCCACTTGCCAGCAGGAAGCAGGCCTAAGCTGCAGTGGGACATCCTTAGTGCTGCTGAGGAGGCGGGAGAGGCTCCCACCACCACCACTGTACTGGCAGCCATCAGCCTGGCTTGTGGCTGAGCAGAGCTCCCCCTATGGGAGTGCACTGACCACCAGGGGGCAGCTCCTGCATTGAGCATCTGCCCCCTGGTGGTCAGTGTGTGTCATAGTGACCAGTCATTTCCAGTCGTTCTGCTGTAAGGGTCAATTTGCATATTACCCTTTTATTATATAGGATAGAGGCCTGGTACATGGGTGGTGGCCAGCTGGTTTGCCCTGAAGGGTGTCCCGGATCAGGGTGGGGGTCCCTGCTGGGGTGCCTGGCCAGCGTGGGTGAGGGGCTGATGGGTGTTTGCAAGCTGGCCACAGCCCCTTCAGGGTGGGGGTCCCTGCTGGGGTGCCTGGCCAGCGTGGGTGAGGGGCTGATGGGTGTTTGCAAGCTGGCCACACCCCCTTCAGGGTGGGGGGGGGGGGGTCCTGCTGAGGTGCCTGGCCAGTCTGAGTGAGGGGCTGATGGCTGTTTGCAGGCTGGCCACGGCCCCCAGCCACCCAAGCTCCCAGTGGAGGCTGGCTGGAAGCAGGTATCTGGGATTTATTTATCTTCTATAATTGAAACTTTGTTGCCTTGATTCAAGGCCACAGCCAGCCAGGGCAGGCGGGAAGCTTGGCTTCCTCCATTGCCGGGGCAACCAAGCCTCCTGCTTGCTCCAGCTCCTGGCTGCTGGCCGCCATCTTGGTTGGGTTAATTTGCATATGGCCACTCTGATTGGCTGGTGGGTGTGGCTTGGGGCATAGCAGAGGTGTGGTCAATTTGCATGTTTCTCTTTTATTAGATTAAATTATTATTTTTAATTTCAGAGAGGAATAGAGAGGGAGAGATAGAAACTTCAATGATAGAAAAACATCATCGACAGCTGCCTCCTGCACATCCCCCACCAGAGATTGAGTCCAAAACCAGGGCATGTGCCCTGACTGGGAATTGAACTGATGACCTCTTGTTTCCTAGGTTGATGCTAAACCACTGAGCAACACAGGCCCAGCAGGTACTTTACATTATTGAAATATGTGTGTTATTGGTCAAAGAATCTACCTCCTGGCTATATGATAATTCCACGGAATGAAGACAAACTGCTGAGTTAGAACTTTAATAGATATTAATGGGCATTTAAAAGACCTAGATACTAAGAAAGCACAGGCCTTCAATCTAGATCACAGGTGGGGAACGTCCAGCCTGCGGGCCATATAAGGCCCAAGAAATCATTTGGTCTGGCCCTGCCAAGGCATGAGGGGTGAGTTAATTAAATGTTTAATATAGCAGGCTAATTTTTAAGTTGACAATTTTGTATGGCCTTCAAATGATGTTATAAACATCCAAATGGTCTTTCGCAGAAAAAAGGTTCCCCACCCATGGCCTAAAGCATCAGGTAACTGCTGGAAAGGCCAGTATCGTCCTCTGAGATGTTTTCAGCTTTTACAATCACTACTCCACTGGAATTGCTAGACTGAGAACACTTTATCTCCTCCCTCCCTCACTCTTATATAAGAACTGTTGACAAACTTATCTATAAAAGAACACAACTATAATCACCTCTCACATCAAAAAAATATATAAAAAGCACATTTAAGATTTAAAGATATTTCTAGAAAGCAAAGTCTTTAGAGTACGCCATGAATTAAGTACTCACTTCGGTACTTAATTCAAAACACTATTATTCAAAACACTAATCTCATCACAGTCACTGGCTAGATTAGTTATAACTTCATATCTTCTACAGAGTAAAAAAAACAAAAATCCCCAAACTGAAGGAAACATCTAGAAAAATGTACGCTTCAAAGGTACTCCCAATAACTTTTAAGAATATTAAAAATATTACGCTAGGTTGTGGGTTCAATCCCCAGTCAGGGCACATACAAGATTCAACCAGTGAATGCATAAATAAGTGAAACAACAAATCTATGTTTCTCTCTCCCCTCTCTCTCTTCTAAAAAAGAATCAATAAAATTCAAAATAATAATATCATACTATATCCCAACTACAACTATAAAGGGGTACATCCTAAATAGCAGTTTGCTAAATAAATCGGGGGCAGATTGTGAATCAAATTTTCCAAAACTCAATACAAATGGACCTAGATCTAATCTGGCTAAAGGACACCAGCTTAGTTATATTAGACTTTTTATGAAGACCTGTATTTTCTGACAATTATGTTCATAATTTAGTGTTAAGTATAAAATAGTTACAAAAAAGGCTGTCTTTTCCAAAGGGGCTTCAGAGAATAATATGTTGCAGAGTATGACTTTCCTCCCAATTCAGCAAGTCTTCTACTTACATATTCTTTTCCAGTTTCCCTTGGCACACACTTCAACCACTCAGCTATTTAAGGGAACTTCTGTATGTAGAATGCATAGCTCCTATTTTCCATAGTCAATCCCATTTATTGGCAAGGATTATTTAAAGCATTAACCATATGCAATAAAGCCAAGAGATTCAAGGGCCTTGGACACTGTCAGCCTGCCACACCACCAGCTGAGCAATGGAATCAAGATCAATTTCTGGAATCTTTCTAAAGGTCCCCAGAGTGGAACTCCAGGGAACCAGTGGTGGGTTGAACCACTTCCGGGCAGTGTAGGAAGGTAGGAACCTGCAATAAAGATGGTCATTTCTCAATTCCTTCTCTCATAACTCTCTCCCCACAAAAAAAAAAAAAGATTTTATATATATACCAAAGTTGTTTACCTTCTAGACCAGAGGGCATTACCTATCTCTCAGGCCTGCCATTTCCTGATAAATTCAGCTGGCTTTTTTTTGTTCATTCAGTTTACATTTTTGTGACCTTATGGTTTTAAATAAATATCCAAAAGCATTTGGGTAATTATATTTGCAGCTTATGGTTAAGTAAGTTACAGCAAATATGTACAAGGTTTATGCAGAAGTGGAGATCAACTATGAAAAGTTATTTCTTTAAATCCCTGGATTAGGACTGGAAGGTAGTAGCAAGAACACTTCAGTATTTTAGAGTCCTGTTTTATGTGGTTTCATGGATTCACGAGGTGTTTCAAATCTGTATTTTTTTCAGTGTTCCCATCTTTGTGACGTCCTGCTAATAATCTTAATGACAACTATATTGTGCTCACCCTCATTCCCAATGAACAACTATTAATGTATTTTTAACATCATAGATTTTCATTGTTTTTGCGAAGTATTTTTGATTTTGAAACCCATCTAATCTTCTAAAAAAAAAAAATTATTCTCTCTCTTCCTTCTCCCTGGAAAGTTTTAAATCCTGCCGACTCCTCTTCTAGAACTCCAGAAGGAATTCCATTCCCTCTCCAGAAAACACCTCGTTTACCTATTTGACCTACGGGGGGGGGTGGGGGGGGAATTCTGCCCAAGTATTCCGAGGGCTGGTAGAAAACGCCATCCAGCTAAGTCTCCCACAACCACGCCTCTTCACCATCTTCACGGTCCCCTCCCCATCCCGCATTCCTGGTGCGTCTGAACTTCTTGTCATCACCTTCCAGGCTCCACGGCCCCCACTTGCCGGCATCTGCTCTCATTTCCTCTTCCTCCCCCCCAAGTCCTGCCCGCAGCCCCGCACGCTGCCTGTTGCATAACGGCTCCCCCATTAGCGTCTCCCCGGAGCGGAGCGTCAGGCCGGCTCCGCGAGCAGGGATGCCCCTTTCCGTCCAGCCCCTCCTCCTCCTTCTGCAACACGCCCAGCGACTCCCAGAGACTGGGCTCCTCCGGGGATTCTCTCGCCGGGCGGGGCGGGACGAGCTGCCGGGCGGGCGCCCCGCGTCGGCGCGGGAAGCGGGTCTGAACTTCGGTGGGAAAGCCCGCGGGCAGAGCCGGCCCGCTCCCCCCCACCCCGCCCCGCGGCGCACCCCGCAGCGCTGGGCCAATCGCCGCCGCCATCCTCCCGCTGGGGTGATGTCTTCAGGTGTCCGGGAGCACCCTGCGTACTTCCAGCGCGGCCCCCGGTGCGGCGCCCGGCCGCGGGAGGCAGGGCGGGCCCCGGGGCCCCGGAGGAGCCGGCTGGCGGCGGCGGCCCGGAGGACGCTGGACCCCAGGCGTGGGCCTGCGAAGCGGGTGGCTCGCGGCCAGGGATGGGCAGCGGAGGGGACGCAGGCGGCCTCGGCCTCGGCGGGGCCAGGCGCGGAGGCCCCGGGCGGGAGCCGCGGCCCCCCGAGCGGGGCTGCGGGGCGGCCGAGCAGCCCAGCGGACCGACTGACGCGGGGCGGGGGTCGCCGGCCGCCTCGGCCGACGCGCGAGGCAAGGGCGGCCGCTCCCCGCCTTCGCCCCTTCTCCAATCCGCGTGTCCGCCCGCCCGCCTCACCTTCAGGACCCGAATCCCGCCCGGCCGGCGGCTCGCGGTCGCTTCGGGCGGCTCCGGGGGCTCGAGCGGGCCCGCGGGCCCCGGCTCCACCTCCCCCATCGGCGGCAGAGGCTGCACAGGGACGCCCGGCCGGCGCGACGGCGCGCGGAGCCTCGGCGGCGCGCGCGAGCGGCCCGAGGCCCCGCCCCCGCGCCCGCAGCCCCGCCCCGGCCCCGCCCCCCGCAGCCCTTCGGACCTGCGTAGCTGCGGGCGAGATGCGTCCGGGGCGCCGCGAGCCGCCTGCAGGCGGGTTCGATGTGCGGAGCCCGCGGGCGGAGCCGGGCGCCACCGCAGGGCTGGGCCTCGGCGGCCGACAGCCTCGGAGGACGGGCGCCGGGAGGGTGATTGACTGCTGTCCCCGCCTCCCGAGTGCCGGCTGGACAAAGGGCAGGTGTCAGTGGTGACAGGACGCTGCTCTCCACAGAGGTGGCTCTTGGAACTTGTGTCCTCTCTTTCCAATTGAACGAATTGTTGAGAAGACTCACCTCGGCGAGGACCTTTCTTTTTCTTATCGGAGATGCTCGCGACATTCAGCACATTTGATCCAACCCTGTGTCCAAAATATTAACTCACCTCCCAGCCACATTGTAATTCCCTTTCTCCTTATGTAGTAACATCAGAATTCGGTTCTCAGTCTCAAGCTGTCATATATCTGGGAGCCACTTAATTGTTGGCAAAGATGGTTCAGAAAATCTTTAAAAGTTTATTTTCTTCTTGTTCCCGCATTTGGTGGTAGTTGTGTGGCCGGCCAGTGGGCCAAATTTGGAATCAGAAAGCTTGATTCCAAGTCTCCACTCTACCTCCTATTAGGCGTATTCCCTTGTGCAAGTTACTTGATCTCAGACTTTTGTTATGAAACAGTGAAACAGAAATTAATACCTGCCTAGCAGTTACGAAGATTTTGTGAATGATGCAGCGTGCTTATTCGCACATAGTAAGGGTTCATAGTAGCCATTATAAATGTGAATTTCCAAATTTAAGATTCACTCCGTTCCTCGGAGTATTCTTGTTAATTCTGTTCCAAATTTTCCTAGGAAACCGAGACTTCTGGATTTTTAGGTATTCCCCTTACAAAGGTATTGATGAATCTCCAAGCAACTTGCAAAAAAAATAATTTCTTGAGCTTTGAATAATCGGTAAAGATGGTATCGCCTATTATCCATTGCTTCAGCTTGCTTAGTCCAGACCAACTATGCTTTAATTGCAGGCTTAGAACAAAAGAGTCTGTGACCTACAATAGTACTGTGATAGGTATGCACTTGGAGATACTTTAAATTCCCAGACAAAATTTGACTTCTGCAAAGATTCTGACGTGTACAGATTGTTTCTTCTGTAAATTTGGTCACTACATGAGTTACCTTGTATATACAAAAACTCAGCCTCCAGTCATCTTCGTTTCTTTGTCTCATAATGAAAAACTCTTTGTGTCTTGGTGTAAGGTGAATAAAGCTCTTAGGTTGTCTACCTCTGGGGTTTTCCGGCTACTTTGAAAATTAGTTTGAAGAAAGCTACTCAAAGTAGTTGGATTTCTATTTCAGTGCTTACTGGGTAACTTCTAGCAAGAACACTCATTGGTAGTAAGAACAGGCACCAATATGGAGACAAAAATGGACCTGACCAAGGACAAACAAGCAGTAGAAAGAATAAAAATGTGGCTCAGGATCAGTGTGTCTAAAAGTCTGTTTCTTGGAGTATTGTGCATTACCTTTTCCAGATCTCATGAGCAGGCCACCTACCGGAGGGGAAGGAAACCCTAAGGACCAGCATTTGCGTTCAGGCTGGGCAAGATCAGGGGTAGATAGATGACTGTTGTTTTTTTAATTAATGGGGTGATAATGGGCTAAAGCATCAATTCAAAATACAAGCATATGCCTAAGTTACATATTTAGTACTTTTTTTTAACAATAGTAGTACTTCTGTCAAAAGGGGCGGGGGGGGGGGGGGGAATTAAAGCTACCAGCCCAGATACTGCATGGGGATAATTTATGATGCAGCTCCCTTTAAAGGTCTCCATGATTTAAGATCCAGTTCAGTAAGTAGCGACAACCAGTTGATTCTGTCTTCAAATCATATACTGCCATTAATGTTTTATACTGTTTCAAAGGTCACATATACATGTTCTCCCCAGTTCAAGGCCGTGTGCATTATGTATGCCAAGGGTTATGTAACTACAATTCCTGGAAATGGTCAACAGCTAAGACTAACCCTAAGAATAAATTCCTCTGGGATTTTTTGGTGCAAAAATCCATCTGCCCTCACTGCAGGTTCATTGTTACAAAAATCACTGGATCAAACCAAGGGACAGAAGTCATTAGACTCTTTCCTCTCTGTATCCTATCCTTCCTATAAGCAGCTGTGCATACCTCTCTCTCCACCTGGGGACACACCTACACACTTTAATCTCAGGGGCTTTTCCTAATCCTCACTACAAAATGGAAAGAATATCTAAATTAGGGGAAAGTTCATATCTATCAGATTTTCATAGAAGAACCATAAGCCAACTACATTGGCTTATTCATAGGTTTTCCCCCTTCTTTCAATGATTACAAAGTCACCTTTAGGCCTAAAACCCTTGTTTTTCTATCACAGGTTGAGCAGACTTAGATATTCCTTTTTCTTTTTTTAGAGAGAGAAACATCAATTTGTTGTTCCACTTATTTGTGCATTCATTGGTTGATTCTTGTATATGCCCTGACGGGGATCAAACCCACAACCATGGCATTATTAAGACGACGCTCTAAGCAACTGAGCAACCTGGCCAGGGCTAGATATTCCTTACTTTAGTTCCAAATAAACAAGCAGACAGTATTTACCTGGCTTTAAGGTTTGAAGAAATTCCTTCCTTGAGCATTTTTATACTTTTGGAACATTGGAAAATTGAACTAGGGGAGAAAATAGCATGGAAAACCCTTGAAAGTGGTAAAAATTAATGTGGTCTTTCTAGACTGAAGTTCAAACTGGAACACAACTCATTACATTTTTGTTTTTTTTCTTTTTTAACCCATTATATTTTTAAATAAGTATCTAGACTCTATTACTTGCTAAACTTTTCTATTGTAGCTTTTATATTTTCATTTAATTACATGTAGATGAAGTTGTTAACAAAATTTAATATTGGGAACAAAGATGTTAAGCCACATAGTAAAGATTATAGAAATGTCCCTTATCAAACAGTGCCAAAGGGCACTTCTGCATAAACTAGATAATTGACAAGGACTACATCTTTCTCCTCAATCAGGGGACTGTTAGGAATCATCTGAGTAATAGAAAAGCTAAAGCTTTGAATCCAACCATTCTCACTTTTATGGAAGAGTGTGTATAAAATTGATCGGGAAGTAAAATTCATTTTGGCTAGTTAAGCCTTCCTCTTCCCAGTCACAGGTATACTTGAACAATTCACAAATTGGAACCAAAGCCCTATGACTACCCCTCATATATATTTCACCTTAACATGATTTCTTTGCTTTGTGTGAGAATTCTCCTTTGTATAGAAGATAAGCATGGATGTAATCATCTAGTTAAAATTTCCAATTACACTTTTCACTGTCTACAACTAGAAGTATGTTTTGTTTTGTTTTAATTGTTCAAATTCCTCTCTTGGTGAGATTTATGTATAAAAGGAACATCAACAGGTCAACAAGTTTAGCTCAAAGTTCTGGAATAGGAATTCATCCAAGGCTTCTCTAATCAACTTGTAAGAAGCGAGAAAGCAAATTTTAAATCATTGAGTATTGACTTTTTATTATTAGTCACTGTTCATAATTTGTTTCAACCAAAAGACAATACACACAGCAGAATTCTAATGCATCCCATGTAAATGTTTACATCCATTTTTATTCCTCACTCGCCTCTAAGGCTTATCATTTAATTTTAAATTTTTTTTTACATCTCAAAAATATGTCTGCAATAATTAGAACTTCATTAGCTGTCCCACTTGGAAACAGCCTTTAATATTTTTACAGTAAAGAAGATGTGATGGGGCTTAATGAAAATGTAACTTACAATATTTTGAAAGAAAAGGGACTTTACAGGGACACAGTGGGAGTTCACAGAGGAAAGAGTTCAGAAGCTCTTTCCCATGAGGCCCCCAAATAGAAAACAAAAACAAAACACACAAAGCGCAACAGCAGGTTCCAAAAACAAAAACAAATAAACTCCAATGCTCCATCCCAAAGCCATAACCGGCCTCGTGGAAGTTCATGAAGCAAATGTATAAGCTGCTTCAGCATTTTCTTCTGTTTAAATGTTCCCGGTCCTAGAACCCGTAGGTGGGACCCACTCACTGCTATTGCTTGAAAAAGTTATTCGCTTCCAGTTCTACAAGCAGCCCCACCCTCCTGAGCCAAAGCTGGTCAGAGTGTTTTAAACGTCAACACGTTCTGAGCAGTCTTCCCTTCGGTGATCCTTCCCGCTCCCCAGCGCATGAGAACGTGTACCACCTCTCCACCAACCAGTTTTTGAATATCCACTTTTTACTCTCCAGCTCTCAGTTTAGGACAACGTGGATAAAATACATTCACTAGAAAAAAATATATACACATTCAACCGCTTTCCTTTAGTTCTCATGGCCCCGAAATTTTCCAATGCAGAAGATAATGATGTTGAATCTCAAAAACAGTATCCCCTAACTGCCAACTTCTAGAAGAACATAAAAATAGAAGGCATATTATATAGATAGAAATACTCAAACCATTAGTGCTGGACAGTTTTCAAAGTCTATTTTTTTTATATGAAGGGGACAAACAAGAGGTATGGACATCTTTAACCTAGCAAGAGGAAAGAATCCCCTCCCAAGTGTTACACTGAGGAATGTTTCTTTAAATGAGAAAGACCTTAAAATGAATAGATGGTCACCATACACAGCGTAAAACATTCCATGACTGTCCAAGTCACCTCAAGATAACAGCACCGGAGCATTATGGGAGAAGTTTCTCGGGCAGAGCACCCTCCCTACTGTTTTTTAAGATAACTTAGATGAATTCTCCCTTAGTATTACTGGGGAGGCGGGGGAGGGTTGGGAGGGGCTAGGACACAAACAACTCTAGAAGAGGAAAAAATGAGGTAAAAGTGCATGTGAAATTGTCCAAGTAAGTGTGTGTAGGCTCACTGCTATCACCCTGAAGTTATTAAAACAGCCACGGAAATCACTCTTTCCTCACAATGGCTCTAAAGTTGTAAATCTATCCAAATTTGCTCCCCCTTGAATGGTTATACTAGGGAAAGAAATTACTGAAATGTTTAAGTACTCATAGCAATTAAGAGATTTCTCCTTTTAGCAGCAAGGCCAAGTGAGGGAGAACTAGTTCCGATCCTAGAAACTAAGGCACGCTGAAGCTTTCAAAGATCCGATCATTTGAAACAGTCTTCACAACCATCAGTATCCTAGGCAGTCATCTGACCTCTAGTCCTTCAGTCTGGTGCTCGGTTCACTCTCTGAAATCACTTCATATGCTACACAGCACCCTTTGTGTTAAGGCCATGATTTTTATTCCTCCTAGACAAAGCTATGGATGATCATACAACGCTCTACCTTAAAACTGTGATCACCCAAGGAGATGCTGTTACAAGAGCAGACCCTTTCCAGCTCCTTAGCTAGCACTTCCTTAGAACATGGTCTTCAGCAGAGTTCTGAAATTCAATTCCATTCAACTAAAGAAGCTTGAGCTGGTTAACGATAAACATGAGAGAGAAAATAAAGCCTCTACCACAAAGAGGAATGTTAGACAAATTCTAGTCAAGAAATCCACCAACTTTGTGTTAATCCTATCGTGTTTCACAGCATTAAGTGTCCATCCAATGAAATCAGTCTGCAAAGAAACCTTTAAAGGCTATTTTTCATTGCACGGGCAGAGCAGCTGTCTAAAATACATACTAGTCCACACTTACTTTACTGAAAACTACACACAAGATAATATCCTGTTCTTGACTCAGTCAACCATTTACCCAGGGGAGTTAAATTTTAGCAAATCTTGCTCTTATATATTAGTAAAACCTCCAAGTTTCCCCTTTGGAGCCTTTATTTCAACTCCAGTTTGTCAAATGTAAGATATACTCTAGCATCTGATACAGAGCTAGATTTGACAAGACACTGAAGATCTGAAGTAAAGGCTTGGTGAAATGGAGGGGAAATGGACATTTGTACCCAGGATTAAGACCGATGCCAAGGTAGTCATTAT
Source organism: Myotis daubentonii (assembly GCF_963259705.1). NCBI lineage: Eukaryota > Metazoa > Chordata > Mammalia > Chiroptera > Vespertilionidae > Myotis > Myotis daubentonii. The sequence goes on from NC_081854.1 coordinate 42,505,605, forward strand.
ACTGTACTCAATACAGTAATGATTACCAACATTTTAAGAGCAAGGTGGGCCTGACTTTTCCTTTCTTCTTTAGTATATCAGACATGGCACCTGTGCACCTGAACGTACACAGTACATGCAACATGGGCCACAGGAGAATCACCCTACCTTATTCCCACAACTGAGTGTTAAGGTTTGAAATCCCAAGGGTCCTTTCTAAAAAGCATGCGGCACTCTTCCTAGTTTTTAAAAAGCTCCAGATCTCAAGTCTTTGATGCAGATGTTCATGAGACTGGCCTCTCTCAAGAGACCAACTTCTCAGACTCAGGAAAGGATATCCCTACCCTATGGTGTCCATTCCTCTGACATAGGGGACAAGGAAGCTACAAGGCTTCATTCCAACACCATAAAGTACAATATAGGAAGATTTCTTTAACCGTGTGGTCTTTATTTCAGTGCCAGTGTTACAGATACAACACAAATGTTCCAGTTAGAAGAAGGAATTCAAACGGAATGCCAAGGTCCAAGCCAGGCTCAGGAAATAAAAAGTGACGTTTGGAGTAATGGAGGATGACTCCAATATGCTCTAGGATGAGTCTGATACTCAACTCTTCCTATGGGCAAAGGTGCTTTTGGTAGAGAGTCTAATCTTTAAAAGTGGTAAACTCCTCTTTCCACCCATTTACCATAGTTCATCAGGCAAGTTATAGGCTTAAGAGAAATTTTAAAATTTGTGGTGGGAATAGGGGCATTAATAACTACTTATATATAATATCTTTTAGAAGTTGTCCACCTTGCACTTTAAGGGGAATCAATTTTGAAAATCATGGAGAGTATTCATCACTACAGCTCAAGAAGGGAGAAAGAAAGGGGAGCTGGAAGAGCCTTGGAAGTTTCTATTACAAATAGAGCACCATATCCTTCATGCCAAATCTCAACAAAAGCTCTTTTTAACTGCATCTGTCCAGTGTTTACACATAACCTTTCAAAGTCTGACCAGTTCTTGGTAACAAGCATACATACATGTGTGTGTCTGTGTGAATACAGCAAAGCACAGAAAAGGCTACCAGGAGCCTATTGCCTTTCAAACATTGGGGGAACCAGTAGAAAAGGCAGGTCTCCCTAATGTCCATGGTGACATTTCCATTCTGAATGCCAGATGTAAAAAGCGCCTGATGATGGTGACCAGCTAGTGAGGAATAAATCCCCACCTTGCCGTCCACAGAGAAACACAGTAGAAAGAAGGGGCAACTCTGCTGCAGAGACAGTGTGAGTGTTTTCTTGCCATGGATTCCAGTCCTCTCCTCCAGACCAGCTGCTTTTTCCTCAGGGGCCCAGGGAATGTTGATTCTGGCTGTTAATGTGGGAGGGGTAGAGAAGTGCAGAAAAAGGGAAGAGGAGGAAGAGTGCAAACTAGCCTCCAGAAGCAGCCGGCCTCAACGGTGGAGGAGAGGAGATTAGTCTTTAACAATGCTTCAAGGTCAGCAATTACTTTAGGAAAATCCTCCTCAACAGTTCTCTTCAGCTCCTCGTGCCCATGGTACAGTTGGGGGGAACTTGCCAGCAATCACAACCTCCTTCCCAGAGTTCCTTTGATTGAGTGGGGTAAGAATGAGAATGGTGCCGGACCCTCATTGCCAGGACTGAGGGGGAAAGTTATTCACTTCTGCTAGATCTTGCATTGCTGAGCCCTTGTGATTATATGTGAGCTTGATCCGCATTCGTAGCTGTTGCTATGAGAAGAAAAGAGAATCACAAATTATGCAATGAAATGAAATCTCTAGAATCTTTCCAGTCCACAAATACACTTTTTTAAAAAATGTGTATTTTATTGTTTTACAGAGAGGAAGGAAGATAGATAGTTAGAAACATCGATGAGAGAGAAACATCGATCAGCTGCTTCCTGCACACCCCCCACTGGGGATGTGTCTGCAACCAAGGTACATGCCCTTGACTGGAATCGAACCTGAGACCCTTTAGTCTATAGGCTGACAACTCTATCCACTGAGCCAAACCGGTTAGGGCCACAAATACACTTTTAATATTAGAGAAAACAAAATTATTTTAAAGCAAAGTTGTCTCTTAAAAATGACACACAGGCACCCAGATGGTGTGGTTCAGTTGGTTGAACATCATCTCATGCAACAGGAGGGTCACAGGTTCAATTCCCGGTCAGGGTACATGCCTGGATTGCAGGCTCAATCCCCAGAAGGGGATGTGCAGGAGGCAGCTAATGGATATTTCTCATCACTGATGTCTGTCTGCTTCTCTCTCTCTCTCTCCCTCTCCCCCTTCTTCTCTCTCCAAAACCAATAAAAATATATTTTTAAAAAATTAAAAATTACATACTATAGGCAAAGAGCAGCAGCAAAAACCACCTAGTACTCTAGCTATCAGCCACAGAAGCAACCTCATGCAGTCAGGAGTCTCCAGAACACATCGCTGGCTTTGATCCTAGAACTGCGGTAACAGGACAGAACCACGCAAGAGCATTTTCACGGTAACATTTACTGAGTGCTTTTCAAAAAGATTCAACTCTTATATGTAAGTTTCTAGAAAAACGATGCAAACATATACTCATCTTATGCTCTACATTCAGACATACTATAAAACCTATAGTAAATGTGAACATAAACTTGTTTCATTCCCAAGGCATAAAGAAGGGAGGAAAAACAGAAAGAGTTAACTTATAGGTAACAGCAGTAGTTTTAAGAGAACTCTATTATAAGTACTTTTCACTTTATGTGGCAGATTTCAAATATTAGTGCATTAAGAAAATTTTTATTCTATGTATCAGATTGTCAAAGGAATTTCTAATTGTGCTACAGGTAGATACTCAAAATACAGTGACTAGCAGAGAAAAGACAAGTGTTACAAGAGATGAAATCATACTGGTATTTATGAGGCACTATCAGAAATCTTTCAAAGGAAGGAATTCCCTGAATCATTTCTAAAAACTGAAAACTAGTCAATTGATTAGTATTAAGTGGAGGCAATCTACTTCTTTGAAGATATAATAAAAGTATTGCTTAATTTTAGTTTCAGAAGCTATTTTTCCATTTAGCTGTTTAATTAAAATGTCTCTTTTGCTATGCATCCTTAACAATTACATGACATATGGATTTTTGGTTCAACAAATGCTCTTACCCCCGACTGCAACTTGTGTAAAGGTTAGAATATCTAAGCTTCCCCACTCCTGCAAAAACTAGACCTTTAAACCTCTAAATAGAGAATTTTTTTAAAGCTGCATTTTATAAGATGCCACTAAATCATCTAATGTGTCTGGGCTCTGTTTATTATCTTCGAAAGAACAAGGTTAGATGACACATTTTCACAGATTTCTTATGACTGTGAGTCAAAAAACTCCAGAGAAACAAAGCAGAATTTTATTTCAAGAAATATGCTTACACCTTTCTCAGATATTGCCTTCAAATGTGCTACTCACCTTCTGTGGGTTCAGAACTTTAATGACTTGTGTGATGGTCCCCGTATTAAATGCTGGGACAACGCTGCTGCTAGGAGACAGAAGCTGCAGCTGGAATGTCTGGGGAGAACAAAGGGCATCTTCAGAAAGAATAATACACTTAAAATGATGTCAGAGAAGGCAACAAATAAAAAAATCAGTGCTAGCTGGTTTGGCTTAATGGATAGAGAAATGGCCTTTGGACTGAAGGGTCCTGGGTCCAATTCCAGTCAAGGGCACTTGCCCAGGTTTTGGGCTTGATCCCCATAGGGCAGTGGTTCTCAACCTTCTGGCCCTTTAAATACAGTTCCTCATGTTGTGACCCAACCATAAAATTATTTTCGTTGCTACTTCATAACTGTAATGTTGCTACTGTTATGAATTGTAATGTAAATATCTGATATGCAGGATGGTCTTAGGCAACCCCTGTGAAAGGGTCGTTCAACCACCAAAGGGGTCGCAACCCACAGGTTGAGAACCGCTGACACAGGGGATGTGTAGGAGGCAGCCGATCAATGATTCGCTCTCATCACTAACGTTTCTATCTGTCTCTCCCTCTCCCTTCCTCTGTGAAACCAATAAAAATGTATTTTTTTTAAAAGTCAGACACCCAGCCCTAACTGGTTTGGCTCAGTGGATAGAGTATCGGCCTGCGGACTCAAGGGTCCCAGGTTCGATCCCGGTCAAGGGCATGTACCTTGGTTGTGGGCACATCCCCAGTAGGGAGCGTGCAGGTGGCAGCTGATCGATGTTTCTCTCTCATCGATGTTTCTAACTCTCTATCCCTCTCCCTTCCTCTCTGTAAAAAATCAATAAAAATATAGGGGGGAAAAAAAAAAAGTCAGACACCCAGATGATGGTTCAAGTAACAGATTTACTTATTACTACTTTCTACTTGTTTTCCAGAAATCCATAATTCAGAGTATGTGGGTAGACTATCACTTCTTGGTATTTATAAAATTCCAGGAAGTCTTTGATCATGAAAACTAGCAATGAGCCATTCTTCCTTCCCTTTCTGGCAGAAAGAACCTTATCCTACTAGTTTTCAAAAGGTGACCAATTCTTGGTCTGGCAACCTCACTTAACAGTAACTGATCAACTATTCAGGTTAAAAACAGGTGTCTGTGGCTAAAAAAGCTAAAAAGAAATGAAAAGAAAAGCTTTCTAAAAATAACAAACCAGCATACCAGTCACTAACTACAGGCTGGGATGCGGAGACTTGAACTTTTGCTTTCTAAAGCAAAATTGGACTGTGTCAAGGCCTACTCTTATGTGACAGAGGTGAAGGAAAGGCTGGCAGAGCCAGTTTGTTAATGGGTCGATCCATTGGGCACACAAGGTCCTAACAGAAAAATCACATGCAGAACTAGTCCATAGAGCAAAAGACCTGGAAAACCAAAGCCATCATCTGTTGCATGCTGATGTGTTTTGTTTGTTTACAGGTAACAAAGGTGAAGTGCTGTGAGCAACACAAGTAAACCATAGAATTTAAAAATATCTTTCCTGAAAGTTCAGTCTTCTAAAATATTAAGGAGGGAGTAGAGAGAGGGAAAGAGAAGGAGAGAAAAAGAGAGAAGTGAGAGAGAGAAGGGATGAGGAAAGAGAAAAAGGAGAGGAAGGAGAGAAGGAAGTCTATTCAGTCTTCTCTGAAGCCAAAAATTTTAAGAGTAGAGATTTAATCTCAATACACAGGTTTATTATTTTGTGTGATATTCATAATTCTATTGTCAAGATAAATTATGTAAGCTAAAATATTATTCACTTATTTATATTTATTTAATATAAGATGCCATCAATAATAATTCACACCATTATTTTATATACCACTGAGGAAAAAAAAACATGCTGCCAATTAAACTATGCCAAGGTATCAATTTTAAAATGTACCTCAATTTCAGAGATAATAAAAAGTAAAAATTAGTCACAGAATCTATGTACTATGCATGACATTTTGAAATTCGAGATATATCACTGTTATGCAAACAGGCATAGTTTATTTATTTATTTACAATATATTTTATTGATTTTTACAGAGAGGAAGGGAGAGGGATAGAGAGTTAGAAACATCGATGAGAGAGAAACATCAATCAGCTGACTCCTGCATGCCCCCTACTGGGGATCAAGCCCGCAACCAAGGTACATGCCCTTGACCAGAATTGAACCTAGGACCCTTCAGTCCCCAGGCCAACACTCTATCTACTGGGCCAAACGGGTTAGGGCCCAAGTGAGTTTTTAAAATATAAGCCAGTCAATCTTTATTCAAAAGAAAAAGGCAAAGAAGACATTGTAGTACCTTTGGTACCGCAGCCTGGAAAACAAAGTCCGTCATGTCCAGCTCTGTGCTGTTAGAGGCCTGTATCGTTATCACCGTGACACTGGGGTTGGTGTTTGACCGTTCAAAGGTGAATTCTATCTTCAAGCCATTCTTACTGTATGCTGTGATGGAGGGGATGCCTGGGAAAGTACAGGAAGCTTAGCCTAATTGTAGTCAGCCTATACTTATAAAATTATTATTTTGCTTTCTTCAATAACTTTAATAACATCAGTAATTGTACCTGTAGTGATGTCATTGAAGAGAGGCTGTGATGAAAGCCCATCCAACAAGAAGGGGGGCTGGGATATCTGAGGGGCTGAGGCAGGGGCAGGAGCAGCAGTTGGAGCACCTACAGGAAACAGTCCAATGTTAAGTCAATATTACCCAGCATGACAAAACTCACCAAGAAAATATAGGAGAAAAATATTTTGACCTCAGGTTAAGAGAAAGCTTCCTTAAATAAGATGAATAATGCATAAACCATAAGTGGAAAGAACTTAAAATTCAAACACTTTAAAATGAGCAATGTCTGTTCATTAGAAAATACTATAAAAAAATAGACCACATGCAAAAGAAAATGCTGCTACAAGACAACAAATGGATGAGTATCCAGAACTATAAATACCTTCCTACAAGTCAGTAAGAAAAAAATAACCCAATTTAAAAGTGATAAGAGATAGGAACTAGCTATTCCCAGAAGAAGGAATCTGAATGAAAAGGACATCTTATGAAAAAAGATGCTTAGTAATTAGGGAAATGGAATTTAAAGCCACATTGAGATACTACTTCACATCTAGTTCAGTGGTGAAAATTTCAATGTGATAATACCAGATACCAGCAAGAACGTGTAGCAAGGGGGACTTCTAACCTGACACAACCAAACTAGAGACAATTTAGCAACAACAGAGCTGAACATGAGCATATACCTAAAGTTCCTCAACCTCAAAACTCATAACATTTGAAGCTAGATGATTCTTTGTTGTGGGAGGCTGCCTTGTGCATTGCAGCATGTTTATCAGCACTCCTGGCTTCTACTCATTAAATGACAGTAACATTCTCCAGTTGTGACAACTGAAAATATCTGCTAAGCCCTGGTGGGCAAAATCTCCCCGTTGAGAACCAGGGCCTTTTTCACAAATTCTTACATATGTACACAGGAAAAATTGTATAAAAGTGTGCATAGCAAGATAGTTTCTAACAGGGAAATGCTGGATACAACCAAATGTCCATCATCAAGATAATGGGCAATTAAATTGTGGTACATTGATCAAAGTAAACACTACACATACACAACAGTAATACTGTTAATGCATTAGAAGTACAGTTGAACCTTGAATAATGTGGAAGTTAGGAACACTGCCATTCCACGCAGTCGAAAATCTATGTATAACTACAGTCAGATCTCCACGTGAGGATTCCCAACGAAGGAGTTGACCTTTGGATAACTCGAGTTTGAACTATGAGGATCAACTGTACGGGTCAATTGAAAACAATCCACTATATAAGTGGGCCAATGCAGTTCAAACCCATGTCGTTCAAGGGTTAATTGTACATTTAACATGAATTATTCATAGATTATTCTCACAAATACAATGTTCAGCAAAAAAGCAAGGTGCAAAAGAACACACAGTTGGATATCATTTCTATAAAGGTAAAAATTGGCAAAACAATATTACACACTATTATAAAGAAACTAGAGGCCCGGTGCACAAAAATTTGTGCACTCGGGGGGGGAGGGGGAGGGTCCCTCAGCCCGGCCTGTGCCCTCTCGCAGTCTGGGACCCCTCGGGAGATAATGACCTGCTGGTTTAGGCCTGCTCCCGGGTGGCAGAGGGCAGGCCCAATCCCTAGGTGCAGCCCCTGGTCGGGCTCAGAGCAGGGCCGATTGGGGAGTTGGGGCACCGCTCCCTGTCATGCACAAAGCAGGGCGGATCGTGAGGTTGCGATGCCACCCTCAGTCACGCTCAGGGTAGGGCTGATTGGGGGGTTGGGGCACCGCCCCCGTCACACTCAAGGCAGGGTCGATGGGGAGGTTGCGGCGCCACCCCCTGTCACGCACAGAGCAGGGCCAATCAGGGGGTTGGGGAGCTCCCCCCTGTCACGCGCAGAGCAGGGCCCATCAGGGGGTTGGGGAGCTCCCCCCTGTCACTCACAGAGTAGGGCCGATAGGGGAGTTGAGGCACTGCCCCCTGTCACACACAGAGCAGGGCCCATCAGGGGGGTTGGGGCTCCGTACGCTGTCATGCACAGAGCAGGGCCCATCAGGGGGTTGAGGAGCTCCCCCCTGTCACGCACAGAGCAGGGCCGATCTGGGGGTTGGGGCGCCTTCCCCTGTCAGGAACAGAGCAGGGCTGATAGGGAGGTGTGGCCCCGCCCCCTGTCACATACAGAGCCACAGGGCGATCAGGGGGTTTGGGCGCTGCCCCCTGTCATGCTGATCCCGGTGCCGGGAGGCCTTTCGGCTCCGCTGATCCCGGTGCTGGGAGGCATATTACACTTTTACTATATAGAATAGAGGCCTGGTGCATGGGTGGGGGCTGGCTGGTTTGCCCTGAAGGGTGTCCTAGATCAGGGTGGGGGTCCCCACTGGGGTGCCTGGCCAGCCTGGGTGAGGGGATGATGGCTGTTTGCAGCTGGTCACACACCCTTCAGGGTGGGGGTCCCCACTGGGGTGCCTGGCCAGTCTGGGTGAGAGGCTGAGGGCTGTTTTCAGGCTGTGACTGAAGCTCCCAACTGCTCCTTTTTTTCTTTCTTTCTTTTTTTTATTCTGGGCCAGCTTTAGCCTGGCTCCAGCTCTGAGGCTTCCGCTTCTGAAAGCAGGTATCTGGTTTGTTTCAGTTCTACAATCGAAACTCTGTATCAACTCCAGCTCTGAGATCCCAGCTCCCTGAAAGCTGGTTTCTGGGGTTTTTTTTAGCTTCTATTTGTTACTATGTTTCTTAAACTGCAGGCTGAGAGGCCGGCAAGGCAGGCGGGGAACGTTGCAGTCCTCCGTCACTGAAGCAAGCAAGCCTCATGTTCAGTTTAAGCTTCCTGGCTGCCCGCCGCCATCTTGGCTGACAGTTAATTTGCATATGGCCCCTGATTAGCCAATGGGAAGGGTAGTGGTCGTATGCCAATTACCATGTTTCTCTTTTATTAGATAAGGATATACAGAAATGGTAAACACCAAAGCTAAACACTGCTTCAGGATAGACAACAGTTACCTCTGGGACTAAGAGGGAAGGAATTGAGGTGGAGGTACAAAGGGAATGTCAACTTCCATAATAATATTTTATTTTACAAGCTAAGTAGATCAAGGCATTTACTGAATTTTATAGATGTTAAATATTGCATAATAAAAATTTAACATACACACACCCTGGGAAGGGTAGTATGAAGGAGGGGGGTGGGAGGGGATTACCAGATTACCATTTTTATTTGATATTTCCCAATAAGAACAAGAAGGATCATACAACTGAGGGTAAATGATAGAATAATGGCCATGAACTGAGAGAAATCAGAATTCTAAGAAGAGGTGTAAGAAAATTCTGCAAAATAAAGAGAATGCATTTTATATTTAAACAGATTTCAAATTACTTATAAAATTAACTGAAAATATACCAATAAAAAAACTAAAAAATAAAGGAAGGGTGAAATATCCTTTTAAAAAATACCCAACTACACTAAGAGAAAAAACAAGCATGCTAAAAATTAGCAAGGAAGGTAGAAAAACAGATGACTAAGCAAAGCACAAGAAGTTAAAAACAGATATGACACTGCAGAACGTGCAGTCAAGCAGATTGTCTATGAAGTATACAAAGAAATATTCATATAGTTCTAAGAGTTTATATAAATCTAAACTACTAATTTTCCCACAATTACCATTTTCAAAAAAATTTCAGAAATGTGTTCCCATGGAAAATCAGAGGCTACCAAAATATATAGATAACATATGGGTCCCTAGGTCCCTTAGATTTTGGCTTTTTTCTCTTCCAAAGGTACAAGAGGTAGTACCTTTTGTACTACCTATTAAGGAAACCACAGAAACTTACTGTACCAATTCCTCTAAGAGCACACACTAAATTTATTTACAGATTTCCACTGATTTATATTACTGTGCTTTAGGATACAACTAATGATGGCTTAAGAATCTGTAACTCAAAAATGGGAAAATATGTTTAAAACTCTAGACTTTTTGACACGTTATCATTTTGCTTTTTCATGTAACACTGGGAAAACAAGAAAGTAAGAACAAAAACAAAACATTAAGACTTCATAATAAATGAGTTAAGGACTCAATAATCTTGCTTCTGGCTTAACTTCGCCCATCTTCAACTGATTGATGTGCTAGAAAGTCCATGTTCAGCGTAGTTTTTCCCCAAACCCTTATCCCTATCTCAGCATTAAATAATTCCACTCAGGCCTCACCTGTAAGGTTGATGTCTCCCAGCAAATCAAGAAGCTCGCCACCAGCAGAAGCTGGTTTGCTTGTAGGTACAGTTGGAATAACAGGTGTTATGTCATTTCCTCCCAACAAATCCAATAAATCATTGGCCTAAACAAGAAAATAATATCTCAATTTATTAATCATTTGCCTAGTCTACTTCTAATGCAAAGCTCTTTCAACACTTAAAAATGAAAGAATCATCAGTCAATCTAGGAACACTGAAGGGAATCAGCTAAGAGATCACAAGGAACTATTGATCATCAGTGTCCCCAGATAAGCCAGTAAAAAGCTACCTGGCTGGTAGGCTGTGGCCCAGAGGGTGGTGGTTTAGTCTCTAGCGGAGCTGGTTCTGTCTCTCCATTTGTCTGCACAATCTCCGTAGGACCATTTGTGGTCACTTTTTCCATGACAGGCATTCTCTCAAGCAGGGCAGACCTGAAAAAAATATCTGAAGTGGTTAAATTCCAGGCAGTTAATCTAGATTCCCTACCCAAAACAATCACTGTAACTACATTGGGGCCAAACATGAAAAGCCATCTCCCCTCCCCATGCAACACATACATTAAAATAGAAGGTGGATTATATCAATACATGACCTAAATTCCTGGCTGGATTGAGGGCAGGCAAGAAACCTTGAATGGACAAACTATCCACCTAAATCCCAAGAAGTTGAGATTTCACAGTGGTAGATAAGTTGGAATGAAATCAAGGTAAATCAGTAGATATTAACAGGTTCCAATTAAGATACTGTATGACAGAAGGGGGCGGTGACACCAAAATGTTCTTAGTAATATCAGATGAGATTCTTTAGAGAAAAATACAGCTCTCACTTCTTAAACCAAATAAAATGGAAAATGAAGCTAAATTTCTGTATCAAAAGAAAGGGGAGACAAGGAATGAAAGACCAGTTAACTTCTTTCTTTAGAGATTAGGCAGAATAGGAAATGAACAAAACAGAAGTAGTCAAGCAATTAGAACTGAACAGGGTAGTGAAGTCCAGTTAATAAGACATGAGGGATGAGTCTCCTTTACAGATTATGACAAATAGTTTGGGATGCTAAGAGGCACATGCATTGCTTAGTTTCTTTTACTTACCTCATATGGTCATATTTCTTAAAAAGTGCATTATATTCTACTGCCCTCTGCTGGAGTTCCACATCAATGCTGCTTCCATAGATGGAAACCACTTTCTTTATTCGGCTTTGGGATAAAATGACAAATGAATTCAAATACCCAAAAGAAAGTTCATAGACAAACAGAAAGAATAATGTTTAAACCAGAGTTTTCTGGTTAAAATTTTGAAATACCTTTTCTTAATTTACATAATCTTTCAAAAACAAAACATCTTTCCTTCATCTTCATTCATCCAACATATACACAACATATACTGAAGTGAAAACCGTCACAATCCAAGTTCTTCAGAAGAACTCATAAAAAACCACACTGGCTTCCTTACTTATCCAGTGACCGGGCGTTCCACAGAATCAACAACAAAAGCAAGAAAAGTGACCCCTACACCCAAAAAGTCTCAAAAGAAAGTCTCTCACACAATCTCTTGGATCAACAAATGCCCAGAATTTGAATTCCTTTTGGGTGGGGATGGGGTGAAGAGGTTATAGTTTTTCAGAAATAGCCTAGATGTCTCATCCCATCTGTCTGATACCCTTTTGTAACTTGCCTTTTAGGGGGAAGGAAAGCCTTTGTTTATAGCTGTGCTAACACTGAGGCCACAGCTAGCACCTTGTTTTGTATTCTGGGCTAAAACTAATTAAAAACAGTGCTACTCTTAAAAAACAAAAAACATATACATATATACCTCAACACCACCATCATCTCTCTCCCTCTCCCTTCCTCTCTGAAATCAATAAAAATATTTTTTTTAAAAACTAAAAAACAAAACAAAATAGTAAACAGAATTTAAAGACTTGAACACCACAACCCTATGATTTTCTTACTATCCAGACATCTCAAAATATTATAAAACAGAACCTTTATATGGGGAAATAACTTCTCAATTTGATATCAAGTCACAGTTAAAAATGAAAATGGACATTACAAATCTGATTTTAAAAACATCACAAGCTCAAAATAATCTACAATGGGGTGTGCACAGTATAGATGAAATAAGGATTAACCACAAAATGATGATTGTCATTGTGGTGTAATAGGTATATGCAATTCATTTTATTATTCTCTCTACTTTTGCCTTTGGTTGAAATTTTCCATAATAAAATGTTTTTCAAGATTCCAAACAATCTGTACATCCTATTTTTCTCCATACTCACTTTACAGTACAGGTGAATCGAGTAGAAAGCTTCATAATGGCAGTGAGGGCATAACCTCGAGTCACAGAGACGGACATATTAGAGATTAAGACACTTTCTAAAATATCCAACACTTCATCTTCTGTTACCTGAAGAGAAGAGAAAAAGAAAGACAATGTACAATGAAATGTAAAAGTAAATATCTAAATTTGATATCAAGTCACAGGATGCCACCAGAAAGACAATCCTACCATCACTACCAAAGCTTCTAACACAATCTGTTCTTTGCCAGGATAACTGTCCAAACTGATCCATCAACCAGAAGCAGGTGAAAGGTATGTTTAAAAAAAAAAGTGGAAAATACCCATTGGGGGCTGAGAGGCATATTTAGCTGCAAGAGGCAGAAGTAGAGGAAGGGAAAAAAGTTACATAGAGTTCAAGTACTGTTGCCACAACTACTCCTAAAAGCCAGTCCTTTAATGAGCAAATGGAAATATGGCTATAGGTCTCATTTCTTCTTGTTTAAATCAACCAGAGAGTAAGAGAAACAATATAATTCCCTCTGACAAAGTGGGGAGTGGATCCCAAGGTGGTTTTTAAAGTCTCAAAATGGCTCAATAAGTTCCACTTCAAAAACTGACAGGTTTCCCAATATAATTCCGGTATTATTTCTTTAAAGGGTTTTTAAGAAATCAACCACAACTCCTCACTAAACACGGCCCACTTATGACCGAAATCACTCTTTCCCCCATCTCTGACCAAGAGGAATAAGGGTTACCTGAATAGGCTCTTCCTCTTCACATTGGCCAGATATGAGAAGATCTCCATATTCACCTATACACCATGCAGCTACTTGTACCAAAGGTTGCTGTCAAAACAAAGTCACTGTTTGTCAAAGATTTTAATCCTGACAAAGAGTAATGCAAATCATAGGTCATCTCATCATAAACGTCAAAACTGAGATACATCTAAGTGTTAGTAATAAGAGCAAACAAGAAAAATAAAGTGTAATTTCCTCCCAAAGCAGAAAAAAAAAAGGCAAATGAAGTACTTACTTGAGAATAATCACCAAGAATTGCTTTGTATAAGCGCTGGACAGTATAGGCATGCATCTCCACACTATTGGTTATTAACTGGATCAAGTTGGGGACTGCATCATCACGAACATAACTTCCTGCCTAAAAGGAAATGCAGACAGTTACCCCTAGAAACACACAATGATGATAAACGTCAGCTATTATTATCGCTGTTAAAAGGAGACTACTAAAAAAAACAAACCCTTCAAAGATAAAGTTGATTCCAATTCTCGGGTTCATAAGCAGCTCAAACTTCAAAGTCTTATTTAAATGAATATTCCAATTTTTTTAATTTTATAAAAAAATAAAATCCCTCTTTGTCCAAAGTAAAAGAAAAAATATAAAGACTTAAAAATTTCAAGAAGTTACTAGCTACATAAAGAATAGGTAAATTTTACATAGTAGCCTTCATTGTTATAATTCAGTTCCTTTTTGATACTGGTACGTTAGCCTCTGAGCCTATATCAAATACAGTAAAAAATAAATCCATGAAGAGTTTTTTTAAAAATTTCAAGAAGACCTTTTCTACACAAAGCAGATAAGGTACAGGGGTGGACAAAAGTAGGTAAATTATAAGCCATAATTACCTAAAAGATAAATCATAAGCAAGGATACAAAATAATAATAAGACAAATAATAAAAATAAATACAATAATTAATAAATAATATAAGAATAAACTCTCTGTTTTGTGTGCTCAGAACTGTAAACCTACGTTTGCCCACCCCATTTGGTATTTCAAAATTTAAGAAGTACATTCACTGGGAACTGAGTTACAACAAACTCTCCCATCCCACAACTCCCCCAAAAATGTTAAAATTATATGGACTAGCTAAAGTAGTCATGTTATATTGGAGGATGGCAAGAGAAGTGTACACGAATAGCTCAAATGGGGCATATTAAGAGTAACTTTTATAAAACCTGAGTTTATTTAAAACCCTGCACTGTTCTTTTAAGACTAGAATTTATAAATATTACAGAACTAACCATTAGTCCCAGGATTAGGAATTATTCTGTACTTTATTATCCACCCTTTTTTATTAGTTGGAGTTTTTAATAGTATCTCTGGAAGTCTGAGATACTGTTTGAATCTATGGAACAAAGTAAAGCTATTTAACCTATGAGGACCTAAATCTTGGCCTTGTCCAGGCATTATGACAGCCAGGCTCACAAGACATACAACTGTGCCTAATATCAAGCGATCTTCATCAATCTCCAATTACTGGACAGAAGAGCGGATATGATTTTCAACACTGAGCCAAGCCAAACCATATGTTGTTGTAAAGCACAAAAGAAAAGGCGGAAAAAATTCTCAAGTGATTGAGATACCCCACTTGTATTTTAAGAAATACAAAAACAGCCCTAATCGGTTTGGCTCAGTAGATAGAGCATCGGCCTGCCGGGAGCCGGTCCATCCTTGCTGTTTCAAGGGACCTGGCATATATGGCATACAGTTCTTAATATGTTTGCTCACCTTCTTGGTGCTGTGTTTTAACCAAGGTCACCTCTCCGAGAAAGGTTGAATCCCCAGGTGGGGATTTTCCCCTGAAGTTAGGGAGGGAATAAAACCCCTCAACTAAGTGCCAGGCGGGTAATTAATCCCTTTAACTATGAACAATCATGCTTAAACTACATAATCTTTTCTCCTTGGAATGGAGATAAGAAACGCCCTAACCTTTGTAATAGAGATTGATAGGATTGAATCAACTGGTATAAATACAGTTGTAACAAGACAGAAACACACAGAACTTAGAACACAGAACTCAGGAGACAGAATTCAGAAGACAGAACTCAGAACACAGGGCTTGGAAGACAGGACCAAGAGAGACAGAGCCTAGGCACAGAACCTACACAGAAAGTTCTCTAGAGACAGAAGAACTTCACTGGAGAGAGCATGCCGGAGGATCCTGGACAGGGACTGGCCTCGGAGCCTGGAGGCAGAGCCTGGCAAGAGATCAACTGAACACTGTCTCCATGCCCTTCCTTCTTCGCCAACTCCATCCACACCTTTGGGGACCCCTGGACCCGCTGGGGTTGGACTCCGGCATCGGCCTGCGGACTGAAGGGTCCCAGGTTCGATTCTGGTCAAGGGCATGTACCTTGGTTGTGGGCACATCCCAGTAGGTGGTGTGCAGGAGGCAGCTGATCAATGTTTCTCTCTCATCGATGTTTCTAACGCTCTCTCCCTCTCCCTTCCTCTCTGTAAAAAATCAATAAAATATATTTTTTTTAAAAAGAAATACAAAAACAGGAGAAGTTTGGGAAAATGGTGAAAAAGAAAAGGTGAAAAGCTAAAAAGCAGAAAATTTGTGGTATAACTTAAATATTTGCATTCTTATGGGAGAAAACAGGGTGTTTGAAATAAAAGGATGCATCAACAGGATATAATTGACACTTATAGACTAATTCATCCAACAACAGCAGAATACAATTTCTCAAGTTCACATGCAACCTTCACCAAGACAGACTACATTGTGAGCCATAAAAAATACCTTAAATTTAAAAGGATAGAAATCATATAAAATTACACTAGAAAGCAGTAACACCAAGATAGCTGAGAAATCTCCAAATAGTTTGAGATTAAACAACATGGTACTAAATAACACATGGGTCAAAGAAAACATCGGAAAAATTAAAAACACCAGATATCTCTCATGAACATAGATGAAAATATCCTTTAAAGATATTAGCAAATCAAATACAATAATGTATAGAAAGAATTATATACCATAATCAGTGGGATTTATGGTTCAACAACCATAAACTGATTATAATAATCCCACACATCAACAAGCTAAAGAAAAATCATATGATCATAATAAGAGAATATAGGTCAATAGGAAAAATGAAAGGTAGGAGCATTTTTTAAAATGGTTTTTTTTAAAAAAATATATTGTATTGATTTTTTACAGAGAGGAAGGGAGAGAGATAGAGAGTTAGAAACACTGATGAGAAACATCGATCAGCTGCCTCCTGCACTCCCCCCACCAGGGATGTGCCCGCAACCAAGGCACACGCCCCTGACCGGAATCGAACCTGGGACCCTTCAGTCCGTAGGCTACAGGCCGATGCTCTATCCACTGAGCCAAACCAGCCAGGGCTTAAAATGGTTTTGAGTTCTGATAAACATTTTTCTTAAACTAATCAAATTTGTGAATGTTTACCTTCATGGTATCTACCTCTGGTAACATAATTTACACACAGATAGTTATATTTCCTTTATATACCACTACACTTTCTTTCTTTCTTTTTTTTTTTTTTTTTTTAATATATTTTATTGATTTTTTACAGAGTGGAAGGAAGAGAGATAGAGAGCCAGAAACATCAACGAGAGAGAAAAAGAAACATCGATCAGCTGCCTCCTGCACATCTCCCACTGGGGATGTGCCCGCAACCAAGGTACATGCCCTTGACCGGAATCGAACCTGGGACCTTTCAGTCTGCAGGTCGACGCTCCATCCACTGAGCCAAACCGGTTCCGGCAATGCCACTACACTTTCATTTTTACTCTGACATCTCTAATCCCTATTAATTGAACAATAGAAAATCTCCAAAATTCTGGACAACAAAGAAAAAATACCTTATAAAACTGTAATCTTAAATCCAGAACAAATGTAGTCATTCAAAACCTTCCAATGGCTTCCTAACACATTCACAATAAAACCCAAACTCCTGTGAGGCCCCAAATAATCTCGCTCTGTGTTAATGTCACCAATCTCTACCTTCACTTACCTTCTTGCTCTCCAAGCAGGCCAAGCTTATTGCTACCTAATGTCTTTGCAACCCCTGCTGTTCTCTCAGATTAGTATACTCCTTTCCCAAATCTTTGCATGGCTAATTTCACTAAGTTCTCTACTCAAACATTAGCTCCTCTGAGTGACCTGCCCTGAATACTCCACCTAAAATACTTGGCCCATTGCCCCATACTCCATCCTCCTCGGCCATCATCATAGTCCGTCATGCTATTTTAGTGTTTCTTGTAGCATTTTCCCTTGCCTGACAGTATAGTACATATTTCCCCATGAATTTCCTATCTCCCCCACTAGAATGTAAGCTTCATGAGCATAAGGGCTTTCTCTGCCTTAATCAGCACATTCAGCAGTTAGTATATGTTGACTTAAAAAAGCTACTTACCGTTGTCAGAACACGCATAATTGTGTCTATATGCCACCGTTTGGAAGGTGCATACCTAAAAAAATAATGGCACCAGGTGAAGAAATTGGAACCTGTAAATTATACTGTGCTCAGTGACTTTCAAAAATCCTGCCTATTATCATAAGTGATTATATTTAGGGACATTTCACCTTCAAATCTAGCAGCAATATCCATTTCCCAGGGTGATGAAATGGCACACTGTCAAACTCAGATGGTCTACATAGTATTGCAATAGGAGTTGCTGAGCTAAGAAAAGAGACTGTCTGAGAAAAACAAAGTCAGATCAAGAGAGGATAGAGAAGAAAGAAAAGGGACTGTTCCCAGACCCAGACAACACCAGGACTAGGAACTTAGTCCCTTAAATTCACAGTGGAAAGTATAGAAATAACCATACAACCAAAATCTTTAGGTACTTCTTCCTAAAAGTTTTACACTCAACCACAATTCAGATGCTGAAACATCTATATCCTCATAAAGAGGGCATCATGGATGAGAGGTTAAAGAACAGATTATAGGAGGATTATAAATCCCAGGTTTTATAAAAGAGGGATTTTTGGAGGGGGGAGGGGTCTTGGTATACTTAAATGCTGGCTATCATGGCCTCCTCAAAGCTAATTTCTAATTGGGAGCTTGAAATAAATGTTACATGTTTTAAACATGTTTACAACATTCTCATCTTTTAAAAATGCTTTTTAAAATTCCAAGCATCTTTTACTAATGAAGGTAAAAATCAAATCTTACTTTTCTGCAGCAAGAAAGATTCCAGATGCACAGTCTGCTTTAAATTCTGGCTCACAGGAATCCAGAAAATAAAGTAACTCCTTCATCATGCCTCGGATATTATTCCCATTTACCAGGGCAAAACTCAATTCCATTGCACGCCTTGCAGGGGAGAAATTACAAAACAAAACAAAAAAGAAACCAGTTATAGTTACTGTGGGAATGAAACAAAGACCCAGGGGTTTTCTCTCCGAACACCAAGCACTGGCGGATGTGCTCATGTTCTTGCATGATCCTGTGATCCAATCTTTGCACACAAAATAACAAAAGTTATCAAAGTTAGTTTTTCTATTTTGAATCTTCGTCCAACACTTTCTTCAACACTAAGAGAGACACAACTGATCAAAAATGTAGTTTGGGTTCAATATTCTATTCTATAAAGCTGAAATTTAGAATACTTAAAAGGCTCAAAAAGAGTCAACAAAATTATTACCCAAATATATCTCTCTGCATTTATTCCTTAAAAATGTAATATATAAAGTCATCATACTCTTTTATTACACTCACTTCTGTCCAAAGATGATGTAACACAGTTATATCAAGGTATGTGGGAAATTTTCATAAACACAAACCTTGAGGGCATTACACTAAGTGCAGTAAGTCAGACCGAGAAAGATAAATACTGCAGGATATCGCTTAAATGTGGAAGCAAAAAACACACAGAAATAGAGACTAGAACAGTATTTACCAGGGCCAAGGGGGTGGGGAGTAGAAGAGATGTTGGTCATCTTACAACTTCCAGTTATAAGATGATTAAGTTCTAGGGATCTAATTGTACAGCAGAGTGGTTAAAGTTAGTAACACTGTATTATATACCTGAAATCTGCTAAGAGAATAGATCTTAAATGTTCTTACCACACACAAAATATACAGTAATTATGTAATACTAGAGGCCCAGTGCACAGATATTGGCACCAGTGGGGTCTCTTGGCTTGGCCTGCAGAAATCGGGCCAAAACCGGCTCTCCGATATCCCCTGAGGGGTCCTGGATTTCGAGAGGGTGCAGGCCAGATTGAGGGACCCCACCGGTGCACAATCAGGGCCATGAAGGGACCAGGGAAGGGCTCCAGGGCATGTCTGGCCCATCTCGCCCAGTCCCCATCGGCCGGACCTCAGCAGCAAGCTAACCTACTGGTTGGAGCATCTGCTCCCTGGTGGTCAGTGAGCATCAGAGCAATTGGTGGAATGGTTGAACGAATGAATGGTCGGATACTTAGCATACTAGGCTTTTATTATATAGGATGATGCAGTGTGTTAGCTAATGCTATGATGATAACTGTTTTGCAATATATGACTGTGTTAAATCAATGCATTGCACACCTTAAATTTACAGAATGTTTTATGTCAATTATATCTCAATAAAGCTGGGGGGAAAAACTGAAAGAGAGAATGAGGACCATAAAAAGGAAAAAAGGGCATGTGCTATGAGGGCAAATAAAAGTTTTTATAACTGCCTATCAAATTTGCTAACCAAGGCAAAATGGAAATGTTTAACATAAAAGTTATAAGGTTACTATATTTGGTCAATAACATCAAACATGGTATATAGATTGACTTTCAAAAATATTCATTTACTAAGTAGAAAGTACTGTCATCTTAACTAATTTATGAGCAATAAAAAAAATCAATCCTTATAGAAATACAGTAACAGATAATTCTCATATAATGCTTAGATATTTTATTTATATTAATCCAGTTAATCCTGCATAATCCTAGGAAATGGGTTCTATTGTATGGGAATTTTACATATGGGACAACTGAAGCACTAAAAGGTTAAGTAACTAGACCACATCTATTACGGGCAGAGGCAGGATTCAAAATAAGGCAGTCTGGTAGTCAAGGAGATACAGATTTTACTTTTGAAATGCACAGGCCAGTAACAAGCTAGAGAAAAACAAAACAAAATAGGAGTCAGAAGGCCTGATTTCTATTCCCAGGTCTGCCTCTGTATAAGCGGTACAGTTTAGAGTAAGTCATTTGATTCCTTTGGGGACTGTATTTTCACTAATCTGTTAATTGAGAATAGAAGTAATTGCCTAGTCTCACTGGCTTGCTCAGAGAACTGAGAGGGTGTTCATAGATTGTTTACTTTGCAAGGCACTATGTGAAAGTTGTTATAGCTGAGTCAAGATCTTATCTTTAAATTGTCCAAGCATTTAGTACGTGTTCTCCACAAACAAAAGGAACTGAATAGCAATAAATGATTGTTAAAAAAAAAAAAGTTTGTTATGTGAATGGTTTCAGAGATCATTTCAAATCTAATTTGTTCTGGATTTGAACATACAACCACAACTAAGCTAGGTTTTACAAACATCTATAATCCTTCTAAGAGGAGAACCAGTAGAGCTACTCCATGGAGAAAAAAATGTAAGCCGTTAGAAAGTGCTATCTACCTGCTTCCGAACATCATTCCTAGATGCACTGTTCTAAAAAACACAGCTGCCTCTAGTATCTTGGGGCATAAGTACTGTGAGAAAAAGTGTGCTGTCAGCAACTTGAGTTTCAGCATCGTGATAAAACACTTAGCCGATGGATCACTCTGTATTTTCATCCTCCAACACACCAAAACACAGTACTTCTGTTAAGTAACCTTTTGCCAAGCTTATCTCTTTATTGGTTTTATTTATCAAAGAACCAAGGACAACTTCATTGTGCACTGAAGTCTTCCTTTTTGGCCTCCTTCACTGACCTAACCCCTTCTCCCTGCCAATCCTTTCTAAAAAAGGATTTACTCTGCAGAAAATTCATCTATGAAAATGAGGACAATACATAAAGGTCAACATTCTCACTTCCAAAACTATTACAAAGTTAGCAGGTGGGGTGGAGGCAAAAAACTATCAATAATCTGTTACCGTTTTATTGAGACATCCAAATCTTTTAGACAGTCCACAATGGTGCTTCTGTGCCTCTGCACTGCATTATGATCTGTCTGCACAGTCTTCAACAAGGATGTCAGAGCTACATATCTGCATGAAACAAAGTTGCAGAAGAACAGAATTAAAATGTAAAATTCAGGGTGGTTTTTTTCTGCCTAAAATAATGACAAAAAATGTCTAAAGACTAAGGGAAAGCACATATTTTAAACATTTAAAAGAAAGACAATAACTATAATGGTAACATTTTAAAGGCATAGAAGACACATTAAGGTAATGACAACCAGAAGAAGCCTTGGATTTAGAATATTTGCATTCATGGTCAAGTCTAAAAGTGATTGACTCAATTATTTCAAGTTCTTCCAAACAGTACAACAAAATAAGCATATAGTATGCCTTTTCGGGCCTTAACCCCAAAATGCAAAAGGAAATTATTTGAATTTTACCATTTGTATTTACTCTGCTTTTGAGACTCGTACCAAATTTTGAGTATAACATCCTAGTATTAAAAATTATTCTGGAAGGAGGAGATAATTCAGGATACCACAATAATTATTTCCACATTTTTTTCAAGCTTAACATGGTAAGAAAAATTTTTTTCTCCTGATTAAAAGAGGGGAAAAGGCAAACTACAAATAAAAGATAGTACTAATAAATTCATCTACTTTAAGTCGTCAGCCTGGCCAGTGTGGCTCAGTTGGTTGGGTGTTGTCCTGTGTACCAAAAGATTGCTGGCTCAATTCCCAGTCAGGGCACATGCTCAGGTTGCATCCCCGGAAGGGGGCATGCAGGAGACAGCTGACCAATGTTTCACTCTCACATTGATGTTGCTCTCTCTCCCTCTCCTTTCCTCTCTCTAAAAATCAATTTAAAAATCTTAAAAACAAAACAAAACAAAAAAAAAACACCACACAAACTAAATGGAATGGCCAAACACATTCCATATTGGGTCAGTAAACTACAGGCTACCTGCAAATATCCAGCCCTCTGCTGTCTGGTTTTGTAAATAAATTTTTATCAGAACAGCAACATTCATCATTTATATGATCTATGACTGTTTTCATGCCAACAGGCAGAGCTAGGTAATTGCCACAGAGACCGAAGGCCCACAGAGCCTAAAAGATTGACCATGTGGTCCTTCACAGAAAAAGGTAATGACTCCTGATTTATAGTATAAAGAGATATGTAAAAATTAAACCAGAGGCAAATCCTCAAATTCTTTACAAAACAGTAGTTTTAAGACTAGACTAAAACAGAAATCCTGAGTTTCCTCAGCTGAAGTTCTAGATAAGTCACTTAATACATGTGTGATCTTGAGCAAAGTTACTCTTGAAAACAGACTTTATAATAACAAAATATAAGACATTTTTCAATTGCTTTACCTAATATTCTTGTCATTGTTCAATAAGAAACGACCCAGGATATTTATGGCTAGGACCTAAAGAAAAATAGCATAGGTTAAAAATCTAGAAAACTTAAAGATTTCTATTGTTTAAGGATCACTTCTGGCCCCTGTTGAGTGAAACTATTCATAGGCGGTAGTTGGTATTTTATGGCCTGGAAAGACCAGAAAGTTCAGAAGATAAATGATGGTGTTTGTTGCACAACAATGTGAATGTACTTCATGCCACTGAACTACAGACTTAAAAATTGTTAAAATGGTAAATTTTATGCTATATTCTAGCATTATCTTTTTTTAATGAAGATGATCTCTATACATGAATATGGACTAGTTTCAATATAACATTAAGTGAAAAAAGTAAAGTGCAGAACGATATACATAATATGCTACCATTTTGTTTGAAAGGTGGGAAGAGGAAAAGAACTAACCTAAGTTATTTTGGTTAATGTAATCTAAGAAGAACTATACACAAATATTGTATTATAGTAAGTTTATTTCTTATAAGACTATGGACAAGTTATTCTTATATTAATAAATGATTGAAAGAATGAATAAAATCATGAGGGAAAATTCTTCCTTACAGAAGAATTCCAATTATTTAATGAGGACAAAATGAGGGAAAACAGGAAAGTATCATTAGATTCACCACCCTAACAACTGCTGCAGACAAGATCTTCTGACGAATAAAATTGATAGGCAAAAGTCTGAGGAGAACAAGATATCTGCATAATCTTAAAGCATCTCCCCCAAAATATTACAAAGGGAAAACTAACTTTACAGTGGAGAGACACAGCAGACACCACCTTAACCAATGATCAAGTTAATATCACCAGTAGCGAGACAAATAGAAATAGCATGTACCTCCTGATATGATATTAAGAAAGGCACATCACTTCTATGATAGTCTTGCCAAAAAAACATAACCTCAATCTGATTATGATAAAGTATCAGAGAGAGCCAAATTGGAGGATGTTCTAAAAAGTAACTGATCAGCCCAGCCAGCGTAGCTCAGTAGTTGAGCATTGACCTATGAACCAGGAGGTCAGGGTTCGATTCCCAGTCAGGGCACAAGCCTGGGTTGCAGGCTCAATCCCCAGTGGGGGGCATGCAAGAGGCAGCCGATCAATGATTCTCTCTTATCACTGATGTTTCTACCTCTCTCTCCCTGTCCCTTCCTCCCTGAAATCAATAAAAATATAGTTTAAAAATAAAAATAAAAAGTGATCAGTGCTCTTCAAAGTGTCAAAGTCATGAAAGAAAAGGAGAGATAGAGGAACTGTCACAGACTGGCGGAGACTAAGGAGCTGTGACAATGAAATGCAAAGTGGAATCATAGATTAGCTCCTGGAACAGGAAAAGGACATTAGTAAGAAAATTGGTACAATCTAAATAAAGTCTATAATTTAGTTAATGGCATGGTACCGATATTAATTTCTTAGTTTTGATAACTACATATAGTTATGCAAGATGTTACAGTACAGAAAGCTAAGTGAAGGGTGTACAGAAACTCAACTGTTTCTGTAAGACTAAATTATTTCAAGTAAAAAGATTTTAAAAGTGGGGAAGAGAAGAAATACACATATACAAACACATTTAAATAAAAACATCTCTGAAAAAATACATTATAAAATGGTAACAGTACTTCCCACTAGAATTTAGAGTCAACACGTGAAAGCTACAGGCAGATGTTTTCTTCCCTACATATCTTCTGTAATGTTTGAATTGTTTTACTTTATGTGTTTATTTTTATATAAAAGCAAATATTTAAGACATTCTTTCCAAAAGTTAATTTTCAAATGGAATTCATTTCCAAAGTGCTAAATCCAAATCAATTATTCTAAATGAAATGTTTAGGGAGAAGAAAATATTTTAAAAGACTTACTCGCAGTCCACTCTCTGACTTAATATCCATGATAGTCAAAACCGTTTCATAAAGAATAGCATTTCCTACATTTTTACTAGTCTCTGTATTAGTGGCAACCTGGAAAGACACAGAGGGCAGTACACAATGATAAAACAATGCTTCCAAAAAATATCCAGAAGTAACAAGAGACATTTTGTGATTGATTATAGTCACCAATGAGGAAACACAAATAAAAACTGCTCCCTATAAACACAATCATTCCACTCCCTGCTAGACTAAGATGAACATTTAATATAAATATAATGCAAGTTTGGTCTACTCACCTGTGCTAATATATCATTCATAGCTTCACTTGAGTCATCATCATTTCGTCCTAAAATTCTTAATAACCGTAAAATTCGTACCTAATGTGCAAAACATGAGAAATGTCAACTAATTATGTCTGGAACAAAGGAACTTTTTGCTTGGTATGAAATTCAAGTATCTTAAATTAAGTCTAAGATCTCCTTAGAAATGGTCAAAATTCAAACAGAAGAATTTTAAACATTATCTCTAGAGACATGACATGTGTTTCTGTGTCTTAATGAAGTTATTAGACAACCACACACTGTGCCACTTCACAGCTAAAGGATGCCACCACCTGCAGAACTGCATTACAGGCTTACCATGGAGACACTGAGGTTCAGTTCCAGACCACAGCAATAAAGTGAGTATTGCAATAAAGTGAGTGGTAGCCTTTTTGCTAGTGGAGGGTCCTATTTTCAATTTGTAAAAAATAAAATGCAACATCTGCAAAGTGCAATAAAGCAAAGCACAATAAAACAAGTATGCCTGTATACTGATAAGTCTCTATGTAGTACATAATTTTGATTATTACAACTATAATTTCATTCTATTAATCTAATAAAATACAGACTTGTGTAACTATTCATTTATTAACTATCAAATTTCTTCCTGACACAAACTTAAAAGGGAGGAAATGCTCTATTCAAAGCTATTAAACTCAAACCATATATTCAAAGCTTTCTTTCAAGCTCACCTGCAAAAAGGGGTCACTGATACCAGAAACATCATGTTCTGGTGAATATCCGGACATGATGAGGTTCTTTAGAATACGAACTAATTGGGGCACAAGCTGCAGGGAAGAAAGATGCATCAAAAAACAGTGAACATCAAAGACTTTCTCATGAATAGGCAGGTAATTTGGCTTACAAAAAGGGTACAAGGGTCTGAGTCCAAGCAAATTCTATTGATACAATATACTAGTATATTGTTAGTGTTGGTTAAATACAACTTAGGAGGCTCTAGCCAGTTTGGCTCAGTAGATAGACCGTCGGCCTGCGGACTGAAGGGTCCCAGGTTCGATTCCAGTCAAGGGCACATGCCTGGGTTGCGGGCTCAGTCCCCAGTAGGAGGCGTGCAGGAGGCAGCCAATCAATGATTCTCTCTCATCATTGATGTTTCTATCCCTCTCCCTTCCTCTCTGAAATCAATAAAATTTTATATATATATATATATATATACACATACATACATATATGTGTGTGTGTGTGTATATGTGTGTATATATATATGTATATATATGTGTGTGTGTGTGTGTGTATTTTATATATCTTAGGAGTATTTTTACCAAGAACAATTTAAATTCAAATAAAATTAGACTTTTTAACTCCAGAGTTATATATGCAAAGATACTACAATAACAGCCAGTCAGAAAGCCTATGGGAACTAAGTAAAACAGATGCCTATGAAGCATATTGCATTTCTACTTCTATAGATTGACATACTTAGGTGTGGCACAAACATGCTCAGTTTTTATCCGTTCACAACATTTGGATATAGTGCTCGCTTCACATATACAAACATCTGAATATAAAATGGTATCATATCCCAAATACTGGTGACCTTATTAAAATTATAGTTTTAAAACATACTACCTCAAATTGAGGGGAAAAAAATTTTCTCCTCTTGAGATAGGACTAGTTATGTCTTTTTCCAACTAACAACAGAGAATACAAAAGCCTCCAATATTGACCAAGTGTTCAACATTGACCACACAAAAAATTGTATCTTTTACCTTAAGATGATGCCAAAACCATGAATAATTTCCTTTCCCTATTCTCAACTCATATGACACCATTTTCAGTAAAATTTAATTTCAGCACCTAATTATACAGACTGATCTGTCACCTGTTTTCTTGTCTAATCTTACTAAGGAAACTCTACATTCCTTATGGTCAAAATTCCCTTCTTGTCCTTCCTATACTTTGTTCATTTAGTCATAACACAAGAAGAGGCAATTTTATTACCAAGCTGAACTTAAATATGCTTTAGATGTTATTATTCATTTTGTTCTGTTGATCAATCATTTAATGTTAAAACCCTAATCCAAAATGTTTGCCACAATAAGAACTTTTCCAGTCTCCAACTAAAAACTCAATTTAGCTACACAAACAACTCTAAATACCTAAAAATTAACAAGTGTCCACAGTGAACTGAATCACCTTTCTTTCTGAGGCAATCAGAACAGCCCCAACTTTGCTACATATAATTATTTTTTCTCATTGTATTTGGACTCTGTCTCCTCCCTACTCCCCAACTCTAAAAGGGAATCAAGATCAAAACAAAAGTCAAGAATGCCCAAGGTATACACTCAAAACATTTTCACAATCCTAAGACCACTTCTAAATATAAGAGAGCTGTGCACATTTAAATAAGTTTGGCCATAACACTTTAGAATTAAGTGATTAATAAAGGTACCCACACAAAAATCTAATTTGGATGACTTCAAAATTAAAACAAATCTAAGCCACGGAGAGAAGCCACATTAAATCTGTCAACTGTGGGCAGATTTATATTAGAGGTAAAAGTAATTTTATACACTGTTTTAAAATTAACGTAATAAAATCAGGATTATCTAGTTAACAAGCTCTGTACAAAAAGTCTCGCCTTGCATACTTTCCAATGGCCTACTTTTTTGTACTACATGTAACCCTAATTATTTTTTAATCTGGTTTAAATCTTGAAGTCCTTTCTCCTTGTTTTATTCACTGCCAAAAGGCCAGTACACCACATCAGATCACCCTGGGACAAAAGCACAAATGCCTAAATGTTCAGCATAGTAATTCTTGGAACCCAGCTTTATTATTCAGACAAAAACACAAGTTGCTAAAACTGATGACAGGACAAACAAAAAGTAAGATGACAAAGGGAAAGGCTGCAGCCATGAAAATCAGTTGATGCCCACCTGCTCCACCTCAAAAATCCTTTTTATATTCCAACACTTCTAGAAAAGATAAGTGCAGGTAAGGGGGAAGTAAAAGCTCTAAGTCTGAAGTGAAAGCTCAGAAGTACACATGAAGCTTTTTAAAGTCTGAGGTTACCCACATATGGTTCTAAAATATCTACTTCAAAAAGAAGTAGTGTTTGTGTCAAGGCTCCAAACTGATCTGGAATTGCCATCACCAAAACCACTGGGAAACTGCTCAAGGTTTCTCAAGCAAAGATAAAGAAAGGAAAGGCAGAGAAGGAGGCTTACAATGCAGGAAAGGCTACAACTGAAATCCAAGGCTGACTTTGGAATCGAGTTTAAGTGACAAGACAAAAAACTGGACTAGGGAGTTAGCCAAAAATGCTAGAACAAATAACTCACAGTGTTAAGCATAGCTTCAGCATTAGTATGTTTTTAAGAGCCACATATGTGGATGGATACACAAAAGCTACTAAGAACCTAATGCCAGCATGCACCATCTAAAAGAGGGTTAATTCTTACCTTTTCATTCTAACATACAGCAGGATTCCAAACAGACAACAGGAACAAAACATACAAAGCAAGCATTAGGGACAAATACGGGTCTCATACTATTTTACAATAATTTAATCAAGACATAAACATCTAAGGGGATGAAAAAGCAAAAAAAAAATAAAATAAATAAAGAACTGCTATTAGAACCTCATCAGATCTAAAGTACAAAGTAAGCCCCACTTATGGAGTGGTCAGCGCCCTAATTTAAAAAAAAAAAAAAAAAGTAAATGCATGTAACTCAAAGAACAGTCTTTCTCTGAGTCCTCCTTACTACTGCCTTCTAAAAGTAAGTGGAGAAAACAAAAATTTCCACTTTAGAATGCTGTAAGAAAAGGAGGAAAAGAGAATTAACAAAGCTAGAGACTTCCATCACCGAAGTCAACAGCCTAAAATGAACAGTGGGGGACCCTGTATTCAGTAAAAGTTAATGTCAGTCTGCAGTTTTCACCTTAAAAAAAAAAAAAATGAAATCACCTGCCTAAAAGTAATAAATAAACCACACAAACACATTCCTGTTTATAATCTGACCACAGGTTACATTTTCTGACTTTAATGTGAAAACAGCAGATAAAGCACATGAGAAATTGGTGTGTCTGCCGACAATGAGTGAAGACTTCTATTATAAAAGGTAAAAAACATTGTACTATTGCCCAGTTCTTATATGCCTAAACCTGGCTTCCAGCCCTAAACACAGGGGGCTGGTTAAGTCTTTTATCCAGCTCCATAGCTGCCTTTCAAAAGAAAATTTGTAAGTGAGAACATCATGTACTTTTCAGGAAAGTCTTTTTCAGAAAAGACTTAAGCATATCGAATGGCACCTACCTTTCTGAAATGTGCAAGCATGTCTGGGCTTCGCTCACACATTTCTGTGAGGAGGACTACAGATGTGTGAAGGACACCTGAAAGAAAAGAGCAAATGAAAACTAAAAATGAGGCTGTATTTATTAGTCAACTTTGTAGAACAGGACTTTGAGATCTGAAGGTCACTTTCAAAAGGATAGTTGCTACTTTTATTTTCTAATCTTCCAAAGAATCTAAGCATTAAGGTGAATACAAAGGAAGTATTTAATAGATGCTTAATAGTTAAGTCAGTCAAATTATAATATTTTAAACAATTATCTGACCAAAATAATTGCTTTCTAAAATATGACAACCAGTCCTGCCCTAACTGGTTTGGCTCAGTGGATAGAGCGTTGGCCTGCGGACTGAAGGGTCCCAGGTTCGATTCCGGCCAAGGGCATGTGTGTTGGTTGCGGGCACATCCCCAGTGGGAGGTGAGCAAGAGGCAGTTGATCGATGTTTCTCTCTCATCAATGTTTCTGACTCTATCCCTCTCCCTTCCTCTCTGTGAAAAATCAATAAAATATTTTAAAAAATAAAAATAAAAATAAAAATAAGACAACCAATCCAGACAGCCAGCGTGGCTCACGGTTTGAGTGTCGACCTATGAACCAGAAGGTCACAGCTCAATTCCAGTCAGGGCACATGCCCAGGTTGCGGGCTCGATCCCCAGTGTGGGGCATGCAGGAGGCAGCTGATCAATGATTTTCTTTCATTGTTGATGTCTCTCTCTCTCTCTCTCTCCCCCCCCCCTCCTTCCTCCATGAAATTAATAAAAATATATTTTAAAAATTAAATAAAAAAGACAACCAGTACATGTGTCTCTCCATCTGAGAATACACATAAAGACATGCTCACAGTCAATATAAGCTAGGTATCATCTGCTCCATACTTAATATGCTCTTAGCTGAGTTCTGATAGACAATTCAAGAAGCAAACATTTTAATGAGAAGTTAAATTTCCAGATAAAATAAATCAGAACTTCAAGGTACAGTCATTGTGGATGACAAAATGAACTTCCTTGCTCCAGAATGAGTGAAAAGAATCACACAATAGTTTCCACTAATAATAAGTGCCCTAAACATTCATTTGTTCAACAAATATTTTTTGAGCCTTCTAGTTTTAGGATTGAATTAATCAAATTAAATACACCCTACCATTTTTTTCTCTTTGCATTCAGGACACATGCATTTTCTTTACTCAAAACTTGCTTCACTGGCTTCCAAATAACAATAAAATGTTTGGGAAAGAATAGTTACATATTAATTCCTCTTAACTTTTATATAAACATATCTGAGTACGCATTACAAATTCCTGTTACAAGTATCCTAAAAGGATTTTCACAAATCTTATACTCTTACCACAAAGCAATAAAGAAATAGTTTTTTTCTCTAATATAAAATAGCCAGGAAATCAAAGAATTTTACACATGAAAATTGAGGGTAGGATCATTTGTATATTACAATGAATATTAGTAACTTAATACAGTACTTTTAGTATAGTAAAAGAGTACCAGAAATGAAAAACAAATTTACTATGAAGAAATTAATCTCTAATTGTAAAACTAGGAAATGAGAGTGGAAGAGAGATTGGGCTGATCAGCCCTTCCTGGAAAAGTGTCCAGCACAGCAGAAAGGCAACTCCACTGCACTGAGACAGAAGGCCAACACTGCCCAAAGCCTTTCCTCTCTCCCCTTCTCCATCAGTACTTTACCAAATGCACCCAAATCACATTACCATGGTTCTTTTCATTCAGTAAGTTTTTTGTTGCTGGTAAAAACATCTCCATAAGTTCAGGAACCTTCCTGATGACATGAACAGCACACAGTGCTGCCTATAAAAAAAATTAAAAAGACAAAAGATTTATTTCAATTAAGATAGGGCAACCAATCTTATAAAAAACAACGACAAAAAAAAAACCCTTATCAACTAGTTCACCTACTAGAAAAATAAAGAAGAAAAAAGGTATCAGATTTATTAACAGGTTAGGGCTTTCTAATTTATATGTACTATTGCATCAATGAGAACTTCTAGCTCACCTGTCCCTCTATTCATATATTGCAAAATAAGTAGAAAAAACTTTCTAAACTAGACCATGGTTAACATGAATTTACCAAGCAAGTTAAACGTAACTTATGTGGACTTTCAAAGTAAAAAATAAAGTCTTCCATCTATGATAATCATTCCTGAGTAAGATGAGCAAACAAGCATTTTATAAAAACATCATGCAACTGAAAGATATATACTGCAGATTCTTGAAATCTGCTGTTACTTCTTATAATACCTGTATCTTCCTCAAGTCACTCTCTCCTGACTGACATCAAGAAAATCATTTGAAGATATTTAGCTAATCTCTCCTGCAGAAAAGATGGTCATGGCTTGCTCACTGGAATGAAAGGTACTTTCAGAGACTGATTTTGGTTACCCTATAAACTAACCATATTTGTTGAAGTAGAATACTATATAAGTTTAGATGTATTAACAAGAATAGGTTTTAACTAATTCTTCCCATGAGAAAAAAGATTCCCCCCCCCCCCAATTTGCAGGAATGTACTATTTAAGGAAATAATGTACTTTCTGAACAAGAGCAGCCCACACATTCTTTAAGAGAAAGGACTGGATTTAGTTTGCAGCCATCGTTAACAGTGTATGATCCTGGAAAACAGTTCAGGCCAGCCGTGGGCAAACTACAGCCCGCGGGCCGGATCCGGCCCGTTTGAAATGAATAAAATTATTGAAAAAAAAGACCGTACCCTTTTATGTAATGATGTTTACTTTGAATTTATATTAGTTGACACAAACACTCCATCCATGCTTTTGTTCCAGCCCTCCAGTCCAGTTTAAGAACCCATTGTGGCCCTCGAGTCAAAAAGTTTGCCCACCCCTGGTTTAGGCCTTTCAACACCTCTGCCTCACACCATTAATATAGAAAGGCACAGTAGTGTGTCTTCACTTCTTGGAGTTCTACATTTTATAACCTTTATTTATGAAGGTTTTAGGGTTCGAACACAAAAAGTAACAATAAAATGTTTACATCAAAGCGGAGAGCATTGTGATCCATTACTACTCCATTTAGACATACCAATTTTAGAAAGTGTGTTCTTTATCATTCCCTAATAATTATCTAGGTCCCAATGGAAGTGCACTTCCACAGATTGAAAGGCACTAGGACAAAGGCATGGGCACTAATTATTAGGATGGAAGTAAATTTATAAATATTGATTCATTATCACTTTAATACTGTTTAGAATCAGGTAATTTAGGAAACAAATATGCCATCTAGGATATCCAGTTACGGTTGGTTTATAAATCATTTCCCTGAAAAAGAGGAATTAAAAGAACTGCTGAAACCGATTTGGCTCAGTGGATAGAGCATCGGCCTGCGGACTGAAGGGTCCCAGGTTCGATTCCGGTCAAGGGCATATACCTGGGTTGCGGGCATATCCCCAGTAGGAGATGTGCAGGGGGCAGCTGATCGATGTTTCTCTCTCATCGATGTTTCTAACTCTTTATCTCTCTCCCTTCCTCTCTGTAAAAAATCAATAATATATATATATATATATATATATATATATATATATATATATATATATATAAAAGAATTAAAGTGTTCACAATCACTTATCAACTGGAGAGTTAAGCAGTAACAAAAAAAACCCTCCAAAATCAATAAAAAATAGATTTTGATTTATAAACACCTGATTCATATATAATCATTTAAAATACATCTATTGCACAGAGAAAGACATGTTACATATTAACATCAGAGGTTTCAAAATGAATAATCTGCTTTCTCATTTCCATAATACTCCCCAACATTAACACAGACATTTGGTTTTATTAACAGTTACCTTTTTTCTTAAGTAAGAGTTGGAGGTTTTCAGGAGTTTCTCTACCTCTCCTGCAAGATCTCTGCACATTTCTGAGGAGCCCATACAGCCGAGGGTACAAAGTGCTAGCCCCTGTACATACTGCGTGCTATGATTAAGATCACTGCAAAAGAAAGAAAAAGGTAGAATTGAACGTGTTGTGTCTGGTGCTCCCCATGAAGCAGCTTGAGACTAGCCCTGGCCAATGTGGCTCAGTGATTAGAACGTCGGCCCTCATACCAAAGGGTCTCAGGTTCCAGTCCCGGTCAAGGGCACGTATCTGGGTTGCAGGTTCACTCCCTGCCCCCTTTGGGGTGTATGCGGGAGGCAACCAATCAATGTGTGATGTCTCTCTCACATCAATGTTTCTCTCTCTCTTCCCCTCCCTCCCTTCTACACTCTCTGAAAAAGCAATGGAAAAAATATCCTCAGGTGGGAATTAACAACAAAAAGAAGCTTCGCAATCTAAAGAGGTAGCTCTGAATAATTCATAATTTCTCCAATAAGGAAAATGATTAATAGGGTTATATCTTGGGAAAAACATTTATTCTAACTTTATTACAAATTACCAATACTGCAGCCCTAGTCGGTTTGGCTCAGTGGATGAGCACTGACCTGCGGGCCAAAGAGTCCTGGGTTCGATTCTGGTCTGTACCTTGGTTGCTCAGGTTCCTCCCCAGCCCAGGCCCTGGTCGGGGATCTTGCAGGAGGCAACCAATCGATGTGTTTCTCTAACATAGATTTTTCTCTCTGTCTTTCCCTCTCCCAACTCTCCCTGAAAATCAATGTAAAAATATCCTCAGGTGAGGATTAACAACAACAACAACAACAACAACAACAACAAATTACCAACACTGCAAACTGACTGATAGTCCCTCCTATAGGCTTACAACTTGATGTTTCCAAATACCAAAGCAACAAAAATTAGACATTATCTCTTGGATATTAAAGGCAACCCACTTCAGAAAACTCAGCAACCCACTGACAATAAAAACTGGTAATGATAGAAATATGAAGCACAACTGTATCTTTGAAAGATGTTTAATACGCTCTACAACTAACAAAAATAGTTCAATATATATTAACCAAAACCTTTCCTCCCCAAAAAAGTCAGAAAACACAGGTAAGCCTACCACTTATGAGCAACAGCTGATGATATTTGTTACCAATAACTGAGTTTGGAAAATTTGTATTACCACTGTGAAGTTGACTTGTCTATCTACCAGTACCTTCACTAGGTGAACCAACTTTTTTCCAAATGCCTTAGGCATGATTAAAAATACCAAACTTTATTGATAGGTTTCAGATTTTACATTATAACTAACCCTTAAGAAACTACCACTTGTGTAGTTTTGGTAGAGTATAAAAGACTATCCATAGTTATTTGCAAGATTATTAAAGCCATCTTCCTTTTTCTAACTACATTATCTGTAAAAGGCTGAATCTTCATATACTTCAATTAAAACATAGCACAAGAGCCCTTGGCTCAGCGGATAAAGCATCGGCCCGCCGACTGAAGGATCGCAGGTTCAATTCCAGTCAAGGGCACATACCTGGTTTGCAGGTTTGATCCCCAGCCCCAACTAGGGCACATGCAGGAGGCAACCAATCGATGTGTTTCTACCATTGATGTTTCTCTCTGTCTCTCCCTTTCCCTTCCACTCTCTAAAAACACACACACACACACACACACACACACACACAAAAAAAAAAAAAAAACATGGAAAAAATATTCTCGGGTGAGAACAAAAACAAAAAACATACAAGAAATTGAAAACAGGAGCATCTATTAGGCCAGATACTACAGAGATTTTTAAAAAACGTAAAATAATGCCATTCTTCTCAGTGAATTGTTTTTGTTATGAAAAATATTTGGTTTTTATTTTAAAATATTGTTTATTTTAACACGTAATGGGTTCATAACTGGTCATTTTAAATAAACTAATAAATGGTTTCAGTCTTTACTGAAGAACAAAGGAAGGAAAAGAAGGCCAAACTGCTCTTTCCACCAATTTGAATACTTTAAGTTAAAATTACTGGTGAAATGAAGCTTACTAACCATGGCTTTACCATTTAAGCTTCCAGTTGCTAAGAATATTGTTGACTTTTCATTCACTTTACAATAATTAATTTGCATAATGCAAGTTCTTAAAATATATCCAATTTTTAAGGATTTAATGTCTTAGGAGTTTTCTAGGCCAATGAACAATGGGGTAAACATTCATTAAGAAACATAAAAACTGCTGGTACACTATGATGTCCTATAATACAAAGAGGGGGAAAAGGCACACAAAAAAGCAAACAGAAAAATCGCATTCATTACCATGTTAAAAAAATAAACAAATGACCAAAGTCCTTCAAGAGAGCTTAGACTGAAAGTGCCATATCAATTTCCAACTATTAGTAACTCTCTCCTAAATTCACTTGGTTTGGCTGGGTCTCATTATAATTAAACACAAAGATTTCTTGTTTGCCTATGTGCCTCATTCTTCAATTTTTACCAAGCTATACTAGAGTTTGGTATTAACTCAACTCTCTAATATGAACTTGCTGCAAGGCAGAACTGCCAAATTATCAGCATGTGATTGAAGGCTTGGATAATAAGGGCAACAGAGCATGAAAGAACAAAATTTGCTGTCCAGAGTAAATGTATAAAAGAGTCATGCTGAATATCTAGAATGTAACCTCCATGACACCAAGAATCTGTTCCATTTTTTAAATTCTCCATCCCCATAGCTTACAACAGCTCCTGGCATGCAACAGGTATGCAATAAATACTGGTTGAATAAACGAATCAACTTAGTATTTTCATTATTAATATTTATTTCAAGACCAAAAAACTAGATTCTCCCAAAATTAAGTTCACAGACTCAATATATTTATATGATAAATGCAATATTTACAACCAAATTATAATTCTTAGTTTGGAATTTTTCATTTTCCATTGGAAAATTGTTTTTAATACATTTTTATTGATTTCAGAGAGGAAAGAGAGAGAGAGAGAGAGAGAGAGAGAGAGAGAGAGAGAGAGAGAAACATCAGTGATGAGAAAGAATCATTGATCAGCTGCTTCTTGCATGCACCACACTGGGAATTGAGCCCGGCATGTGCCCTGACTGGGAATCGAACCGTGACCTCATAGGTCGGCACTTAACCACTGAGCTACGCCAGCCAGGTGTCCATTGGGAAATTTTAAAGTAGAACATTATTTTTCACAGGAAATTATAAGAGTTCAGTATCTATAAATTTGATCACCTATATCCCCCCAATTCTATTTATGTCAAATACACAAATACTGCAAATGAAATAGAAATCTAAAAAAGGATATTAAACAAATGAAAACAATCCAAAAAGTACCTTTAACCAATAGGCCATCAGAACTTCTATGCCTTTCTAACAGAACTTTGTTATAAGAGAAATGCTGGAAAGAACTGCTAAATCCCCTGCTTGGGTCCTCTAATTTCTCCATAATGGCAAGCATTCCTCAGTTTGTAAGTTAAACAAACATGACTGGACTAGTAGATCAGTAAAGCACCCATTAAAAAAAAATGACTTATACACAAATATTCATAGGGCTACATATAATCCCACACAATGGATGTCTTGAATTAGATTACAGACAAGATTTCTCTTTTTATTTTTAAGTAGTGTTTATTCAGAATATACACTGGTAATTCTTTAATAAATATAACATTTCATTTTTCATGTTATTCAAAGTCCTGGAACTATAACATAAGAAAGCTGAGATTTACAAAGGCCTTGTCTATTCTATGACGACCCAAATGTTATTTCATTGCTAAATTGTGTTCTTATGCCTGAAGATGTATAGCAATACCTTTATTTAATTAAATTATCCCCAACAGAAGTTTTAAGCCTTTGCTAAGTCTCTTTACATATAAGCTACAGGACCAAAAGCAATTGAAATATATTCTAGAAAGTAAATACAAAGCCAGTAAATAGAAGATTTACTGATATCAATTTATAGGAAAGACCTAAAATCACAAAGCAGTTCTTAGAAGGAAAGGTTAATACTTACTTCTTACTCATGAACACAGATGAGAGTGTGGTGATTTTGGAGGAAGAGAGTGGGGGAGGAAGAGAGTAAATGGGGGATAAACGGTGATGAAAAAAAGAAAAAGAGAAAAATCCTATATAATAAAAGCCCAGCCACCAAATGGCAGAACGACCAGTCGCTACAAAGCGCACTGACCACCAAGGGGGCAGACGCTCAGCGCAGGAGCTGCCCCCTGGTGGTCAGTGTGCTCCCACAAGTAGGAGCGCCACTTGACTGACCAGGATGAGCGACTGCTCCTGCAACAGGCTGATCCCTGCAAACTATGCCCCCATCCAATGCACGAATCCATGCACCAGGCTTCTAGTATATATAGAGAGACAATAAAATATGACAAAGCAAAGTAAAATTTAATACCAAATAAATTAATTTTATAACTTTAAAAAAAAAACTTGGGGGCGGGGGAAGGAGACATATGTAATACTCTTTGTAATACTTTAAGCAATAAAACAAAATAAAATAAAAAACAACTTACTTTTTGATACAGTTGGTCATGAGAAGATGGACATCTTGTCGTTCATCTAATAACAGCATTGCCCCTAAGTAGCCAATGCGTTTGTCTGTGAATTTTTGAGAGGCAATAAGCTTGAGGCACTCCAACTGCAAATAAAAAAAAGAAAGAAATTAAGAAATTGCTGCCACAATCAGGAAATGTTTTTAACCCAGATTAAAGTAAATAGATATAACTTGTATCATCAAACCATCTAAATGACAAAGATTTAGGATCTTTGGGTAGCTTGATAGTAATCAAGTCTTGAAAACAGAACATCTTGTCAAGGTTCTATGATATTTGCCATCCAAATAATCTGTGAAGCTTAGCTTAGTTCTACAGATTCATACAATCCTATCTAATAAAAGAGAAACATGGTAATTAGCCATACCTCCACTACCCTTCCCATTGGCTAATCAGGGTGATATGCAAATTAACTGCCAGCCAAGATGGCGGCCAGCAGCCAGGCAGCTTGAAGCGAACATGAGGCTTGCTTGCTTCAGTGACAGAGGATTCCAACGTTCCCCGCCTGCCTTGCCGGCCTCTGAGCTGGCAGTTTGAAACATTGTTACAAATATAGAAGCTAAAGAAAACTCAAGAAACCTGCTTTCAGCCAGCCAGGATCTCAGAGCTGGAGTTGAAACAGTGTTTCAATTATAGAACCCAAACAAACCAGATACCTGCTTTCAGCAGCTGAGGCCTCAGAGCTGGAGCCAAGCCTCAGAGCTAAAGCTGGCCCAGAATAAAAAAAAAGAAAAGGCAAAAAGGAGCGGTTGGGACCTTCAGTCACCCGCCAGCCTGAAAACAGCCCTCAGCCCCTCACCCAGACTGGCCAGGCACCCCAGTGGGGACCCCCACCCTGAAGGGTGTGTGACCAGCTGCAAACAGCCATCATCCCCTCATCCAGGCTGGCCAGGCACCCCAGTGGGGACCCCCACTCTGATCCAGGACACCCTTCAGGGCAAACCAGCCAGCCACCACCCGTGCACCAGGCCTCTATCCTATATAGTAAAAGGGTAATATGCCTCCCAGCACTGGGATCAGCGTGACAGGGGGCAGCACCCAAACCCCGATCACCCTGCGGCTCTGTGTATGACAGGGAGCGGGGCCACAACCTCCCTATCCACCCTGCTCTGTTCGTGACAGGGGAAGGCGCCCCAACCCCCTGATCAGCCCTGCTCTGTGCCTGATAACAGGGAGCTCCCCAACCCCCTGATCGCCCTGCGGCTCTGTGTGAGACAGGGTGCGGCGCCCCAACCCCCCCCCCCCCCCCGGGTCCTGCTTTGTGTGTGACGGGTTAGAGCCATAACCTCCCCATCAGCCCTGCCCTGAGTGTGACAGGGTTCAGCGCCCCAACCCCCTGATCAGCCCTGCTCTGTGCCTGATAACGGGGAGCTCCCCAACCCCCTGATCGCCCTGCGGCTCTGTGTGAGACAGGGTGCGGCGCCCCAACCCCCCCCCCCCACGGGCCCTGCTTTGTGTGTGACGGGTTAGAGCCATAACCTCCCCATCAGCCCTGCCCTGAGTGTGACAGGGTTCAGTGCCCCAACCCCCTGATCGGCCCTGCTGTGTGTGTGACAGGGGGTGGTGCGCCAACTCCCCTATCGGCCCTACTCTGTGAGTGACGGGGGAGCTCCTCAACCGCCTGATAGGCCCTGCTCTGTGCGTGACAGGGGGGAGCTCCCCAACCCCCTGATCGACCCTGCTCTGTGTGTGACAGGGTACGAAGCCCCAAGCCCCCTGATGGGCCCTGCTCTGTGAGTAACAGGGGGCAGTGCCCCAACCCCCTGATTGGCCCTGCTCTGTGTGTGACAGGGGGTGGAGCCGCAACGTCCCCATCGACCCTGCCTTGAGTGTGACAGGGGGCGGTGCCCCAACCCCCCAATCGACCCTACCCTGAGAGTGACTGAGGGTGCCATCGCAACCTCCCAATTCGCCCTGCTCTGTGCATGACAGGGGGCGGCGCCCCAACTCCCCAATCGGCCCTGCTCTGAGCCCGACCAGGGGCTGCATCTAGGGATTGGGCCTGCCCTCTGCCACCAGGGAGCAGGCCTAAGCCAGCAGGTCGTTATCTCCCAAGGGGTCCCAGACTGAGAGAGGGCAGAGGCCGGGCTGAGGGGGACCCCCCCTCCCCCCAAAGTGCACAAATTTTTGTGCACCAGGCCTCTAGTAGTATTATAAGATATTAACACATTGCGGACCAATTTTATTGCTAGCTTTACCCAGTGGCCAGATAAGTTTCTATTGAACAACTACAAAAAATGTTTTACATAAATGTTAAAGGCACGCTTTAAAATTAAATACCCATTGCATTTTGAAGTTATTTATTATATGTTCTTACAAGCTAATATCTTTTTAAAGTATGATATTTTGTAAAACACTGTGTAATGTGAAGCAAGAATTCTCATGATCCATCCACAATGTGTTAACAAACCTAACTCCTAATTTAATCCCCAGGTTACTAAACAAGTACTTAACTCATTTAAAGTCTGGTTCCTATTTTGAATATCAAAAAACTCAAAAACTGGAAATACATCAAAGTGCCAAAGATTTCTGCCCTGCACGTCAGGAATGTACAACTGCAGAAGAGACAGACAATAACTAAATTTAATATAATGTTGGAAGTGCTACAGCCCTAGCCTGTTTGGCTCAGCGGACAGAATGTCAGCCTGTGGACTGAAGGGTCCCGGGTTCAATTCCTGTCAAGGGCACATGCCCAGGTTGCAGGCTCAATCCCCAGTGAGAGACATGCAGGAGGCAATCAATCGATATGCTCTCTCGTCATTGATGTTTCTCTCTCTCCCTCTCTCTTCCTCTCTGAAGTCAATAAAAATTTTTTTTTAAAAAAAAGTGCTAAATTTACAGCTTAAACCAATACTATGGGAGAAGTAAGGGTTTAAGAATCAAATATAGAAAAAGAAAAAAAGCCAGAGGAAAACTCAGTAGTGGAATTAACCTAAAATGTTTATGCTTTTTTTCTTTATATAATTGTTAGAAATACTCAGAGCTTAAGAGTCTTTGTAGTTAAACAGTTTGTCCCTCCTTAGTTTCTCTCTCTTTTTTTTTAATATGTTTTATTGATTTTACAGAGAAGAAGGGAGAGGGATAGAGAGTTAGAAACATCGATGAGAGAAACATCTATCAGCTGCCTCCTGCACGCCCCCTGCTGGGGATGTGCCCGCAACTAAGGTACATGCCCTTGACCGGAATCGAACCTGCGACCCTTCAGTCCGCAGGCTGACGCTCTATCCACTGAGCCAAACCGGTTAGGGCATCTCCTTAGTTTCTCTTGAATGTCACAATCAATATGCTGTACTTTATCATTCCATCTTTTTTTTTTAATATATTTTATTGATTTTTTTACAGAGAGAAAGGGAGAGAGATAGAGAGTTAGAAACATCGATGAGAGAGAAACATCGATCGGCTGCCTCCTGCACACCCCCCACCAGGGATGTGCCCGCAACCCAGGTACACGCCCTTGACCGGAATCGAACCCGGGACCCTTCAGTCCGCAGGCCGACG
The DNA here is from genome assembly GCF_963259705.1 of Myotis daubentonii. Taxonomy (NCBI): domain Eukaryota; kingdom Metazoa; phylum Chordata; class Mammalia; order Chiroptera; family Vespertilionidae; genus Myotis; species Myotis daubentonii. Next base: position 42,546,800 of record NC_081854.1, read on the forward strand.
CTCTATCCACTGAGCCAAACCGGCTTCGGCTTATCATTCCATCTTGATTAACATGGAAAAGGTCAAACATACCGTCTAGAGGAGTGATTTTCAAAGGCTGTACACAGTTAAGACTCTCCAAGAGTTTTTCCAACTATGCTCCCATTTACAATCACCACATTCCCAAAGGAAGGGGCTCAAATGCAGACCCATGTACACAGGAATCTAAGATCCTGTGAGACTACTTCCTGCCTGAATTTGCCTATAAGTTCAAAGGTAAAATTGAGAAAAGAGTTTACAAATAAAATTGTCTCAAGCTGTTTAAAAATTGTTCTCTTAATGTACCTGTATTAAAAAAACACCTAAAGACAGCAGAAACTATCATGAGCAAGTCAAAGAAGGGGGAACCATCAGGATCCAAGACAAAAACTAAAATGTCTTCTGAGATTGACAAAAATTAGGTAATAACCATTTCCTTGCCATAACTGGTTTGGCTCAGTGGATAGAGCATCAACCTGCGGACTGAAGGGTCCCAGGTTCGATTCCGGTCAAGGGCATGTACCTTGTGTGGGCACATCCCCAGTAGGGGTTATGCAGGAGGCAGCTGATCGATGTTTCTCTTTCATCGATGTTTCTAACTCACTATTCCTCTCCCTTCCTCTCTGTAAAATATCAATAAAATATATTAAAAAAATAATCATTCCCTTTCTCTTAAACAAGTTAAATTTTTAAAAAATTTCTGAAATAGATGAAAAGTCATTTTTATAATGTCAGCAGAAAAATTACTGAAGTGAATGAGAAAAATCAAAAGCTAAAACGTTATTAGAAAAATCTTACTCTTTCAAACTGAAGGTTTTTAAATCTTCCCATTTAGTAAGTCTGAATAAATTTTTTAGAAGTGAAAGGAAATGTTCTTAGTATCAGGTATCACTGAAATTTTTATCATCCTTACTGAATCATGCTTCTGGCAAAAGACAGGCATTACACAAATAAATTATCCAAAAAATATCTTATTAAGATAAACTAATGAGAAGGGCATTAACATTCCTTTGTATTTTTTAGGGCCAAGTTTTAAGTCAGTCACATTAAAAGTCATCACTGACTGGTGAGTAGAATTTGTTGCTTTTGTGACATTTATTTAAAACTTACCTAAAAACTAAACAGCAAAAAGATAAACTAAAATTTAAAAGAATACTACATTAATTCTTTTTAATGTTCCCAGTGGTACAATGATTTTGCTTTAAGAATAAGAATTTCTTTTTTAAAGGTGACAATTTTTAGGGGAAACAAAAAATTATACAGCTGGAAATGGCACTTGAAATACATCCTCTCATGAAAGATTAACCCTGATTACACTTCACACTTAGGTGGAGGTAGCCAGCAATAGTGCTGAGAATGTACCATGTTTTATCAGGAATGTTATCAAAGTTTTCATATGTTGAAAAAGAAAAAGGTTGGAGGGTGGTGCAATGGAATGTGGAAGGAAGGATATCCACTTTGGGGCCACAATCACTAAAACACAACTCAACATTCTGTGTGAACTACACAAGAAAAATAGTAATCAAGTAAATGTATCCACTCCTTAGGTAACAATCTCAAATTCATCCAGAACTATTACTCCTCACTGAAGGCTCCTTGAAATCCCAGGTGAAACACTGCTAAACCACAAATCTAGCAAATGCTTTAAGATCCCAGTAAACAGCCCAGCTTTTATATTCACACCAGAAAACTTTTGCTTTTACCTGTGAGCAAAGTCAAAAGACAAATGACAAACTTCAAAAAAGTATTAATTCACAGTCATGAAATCCTATGTAACAGAACCCTACAAATTGATATTTTTTAAAAGACCAACAACTCAAAATAAAAATGAACCAAAAATATGAACAATTCAAAGAAAACAAAAATAATTCAAACATAAAATGGAGTTCAATCTTTTCATAAAAGAAATGCAAACCCAACTAGGGTTTTACTAAAAGAAAAAAAAATCATTGAATTGTACTCTTAACAAAAGTGATTATATGATATACAAAAATACCTTAGTGGGCCCTAGCCAGTTTGGCTCAGTGGATAGAGCATCGGTCTGCAGACTGGAGGGTCCGAGGTTCAATTGTAGCCAAGGGCACATACCTGAGTTATGAGCTACATCCTCAGTAGGGGGTGTGCAGGAGGCAGCTGATCAATGATTCTCTCTCATCATTTATGTTTCTATCTCTCTCTCCCTCTCCCTTCCTTTCTGAAATCAATAAAAAAATATATATTTTTAAATGCCTTAATGAAATTATTACAAAAAAAGAAATGCAGCCGAAACCGGTTTGGCTCAGTGGATAGAGCATCGGCCTGCGGACTGAAAGGTCCTAGGTTCGATTCCGGTCAAGGGCATGTACCTGGGTTGCGGGCACATCCCCAGTAGGAGATGTGCAGGAGGCAGCTGATCGATGTTTCTCTCTCATCGATGTTTCTAACTCTCTACCTCTCTCCCTTCCTCTCTGTAAAAAATCAATAAAATATATTAAAAAAAAGAAAAGAAATGCAAATCAAATCCATACTGAGATACTTTTAACCTACTGTATTAACAAAGACAAAAAATTGTCACAAGAGTGCAAAGGCATTAATGATAAGAGTATAAACTGACCCAAACTGTAATAAGAAAGATCTGGCCTATCTAAATACGCATACCCTTTGACTCAACAACTGCACTTTTAGAAACTTATACTACAATTCACTCACACATGTGTAAAATAATGGATATTATTCAACTGTAGTATTATTTTAAACAGTAAAATTAGAAATAAATGTCCATTAATAAGGCATCCATTTAACAAATTGATTCATACATATAATGAAATACTAAGCTGGATATACTATCACAAGCATGTCAAAAAACAACTGGAAAAAGAAAATGAGGAAGCTTCTTACATGGTAACTAGAGGCCTGGTGCATGAAATTCGTGCATGGGGGAGGGGGAAAGAGGAGAAGTGGGGTAAGTCCCTCAGCGAGAGGGCACAGGCCAGGACCCCTCGGGGGATGTCTGACTGCTGGTTTATAGGCCTAAACCGGCAGTCGGACATCCCTCTCGCAATCCAGGACACTGCATGCACCAGTGATCATACTTTTCATACAGGTGAAAGGTATCTTGGTGTTGTATGGGCAGCTACATTTTTTTGCCCTGATTATAAAAAGTAGTACATAACATGATCCTTCTGAGGCAGTAGTAACATTTCCCCCATCTTATGGGTGGGAAAACTGAAGCAGAGAGAAGTTAAGTAATTGGCTTTGTCATACAGTTATAACTGTCAGAATCAGGGCTGACCACAAAATGTGCAAGCCAGAGTCCATGCATGTCATTGCCGCATCATCCTGTTTTTTCAGTGTTAGAGTAGCCTTGCCAGGTTTTAATTTTTAAATCTAAGAAACTGTTCCCAATATATAGGGTAGGGTCCCTAGGCCTAGCTGGCGATCAGGGCCATCTGTGGGGCGACCAGCAGGCGGGGCAATCGGGGGCCCCCACTGGCACCTGCCTTGGCTGGTGGTCTGGCACTGCCCACTGACCAGGCCCGCCCCCTGATCGCCTCTGCCGGTCGCCTCCCTCTGGGGGGGGAGGGGGGGCGGCGGTGCAGACACTTAATGCAGGAGCTGCCCCCGATGGTCAGTGAACGTCATAGTGACCAGTCATTCCGCTGTTCGGTCAATTTGTATATTAGGGTTTAATTACATAGGATATGGGCTAATCTTCATGACAGATTAATAAAACAGTGTAAACAGTATGTGACAATATTTATTTTAAACGGGAGGTGGCGAGAACATATATATCCATTCCCTGAAGATGTATAAAATATCTCTGGAAGGGGAGCCAAGAAATAAATGCCAACAAATGCCTATAAAAAGGGAAACTAGCCTTAGCTGGTGTTGCTAGGTGGTTAGGGCATCGGCTTTGTCAAGGGCATATACTTGGCTTGCAGGTTCCATCCCAGGCCTGGTGGGGGGAGGGGGGAGGAGTGCATTCGGGAGCCAGGTTCTCTCTCTCTCTCTCTCTCTCTCTCTCTCTCTCTCCCCCTCCCCTCCCTCCCACTCTATCTAAAAATCAATGCCAAAACCGTTTGGCTCAGTGGATGGAGCGTCAGCCTGCGGACTGAAGAGTCCCGGGTTCGGTTCCGGTCGGGGGCGTGTGCCTGGGTTGCGGGCACATCCCCAGTGGGAGGTGTGCAGGAGGCAGCTGATCGGTGTTTCTCTCTCATCGATGTTTCTAACTCTCTCTCTCTCTCCCTTCTTCTCTGTGAAGGATCAATAAAATATATTTTTTAAAAAATAAATAAATAAATAAATAAATAAATAAATAAAAATAAAAATCAATGGAAAAATTATCCTCAGGTGAGGATTAACAAAAAAAAAAAAGAGGTAAACTAAGTGATTAGAAGAGAGTAGAAAGCAGTTTTCATCATCAGTGAACTATCATTATCTATTCCAAAGAGATAAATAAAATTGGACTAGGAGGGAAAAAATTGAAACTGCAGGATAAAGTGAACTTATATCTAACTTATGGTTAGAAAAATTCATATTATAATTTAAAAGGGAAAATAAAACAACTTAGGGAAATCATGTGTACCCCTTCCAAATTTGAACAACATATATTTCAAAAAACAATAAAAAAGCATTTGTGTCTTGGAATCTTTTTGAAAAAGACTTTGAAAGTTTAAGACCAGAATCTTATAAAAATACAACTCAGTAAATGGAAACAATCAGTTTTTTTAAGATAACTTATGTTCATTATGAACAATTGTGCTATCCTATTATAGTTGTGATACTCTAACAGCTTAAGAAGGATGTTCATTCCTTATCTCTAATCCCCAGGATGGCTATGCTTTTTCTTGCTGACGTTTGTTTTGTATTCTTCACCTACTATCAATTTCTCCCTGTCAACAACACTCTAATACACTTGCTTTTCCACAGCAACCTTCTCCCTCTACCCCACCTTTAATCCCAAAGGGCTGACTGTAATAATTCTTTGCTACTCACTGATTTTTTTAATATTTACTTTCCAATTGTTTTGGAACGCTGTGGTTTTGCTTTAATTTAGTAAACTCCTGTTGTACATACACCAGTATGTTCGACATTGTCACTGATACCCAGAAGGACACAAGACCAATAGTTGGATATGTATCATAAAATATGACATATATTCTATGACAGTTATGCACAAGTTACTGTGAAAATGACTAGGGAAGGGCACCGAATTCAGGTTAAAAACAGTAAGAAAACATCAGAGAAAGATTCCTTTCTCTGTATTTAATACATACTGGAATAGAAAAGAAACTAATCTAAGTTAGGGGCTGTGCCACCCTAATCCTATTTCTAGCTAAATTATTTCAACAAGCCTCAGGTTTCCTTATCACTAAGATAAGGAAGCCACATTGTGGAAGACAGCCCTAACATTCTCCACTCCTTGCCTAATTCTCTCCAGCTGATCCTCCAAGTGGCCTCAAATTTTTTCCCCCAGAAGCATTCCAGGCAGCCTTAGCAACAAACCGAAAAAACTGAAGTTATCAGCCCCCTTTGCAACAAATACAGTGCCTTAAGAAGTGGTTCCCAAAACTGACTGATCAAAATCACCTGGGAGAGTTTTGAAATGTAAGTCACCCCCAGGATAATCTGGTGTAGATTTGAGGTAGAGTCTGACAATTTAATGTTTACCAAGTTATTCTATATGACTCAATGTTCCAATTTTCTTTGAATGTCAAAGCAATTTTTAAAAAGAGAACTTTACCAGGTTTCTGGCCTTGTTCCATTTTTCTGAAGAAAGTACAAACACTGACTTTTACCAACATTTAATCTATTTACCCTTAAGAAAAAAGCTAAACCCATTTTGTTAGCTTCTAGGACAATTTCCCACAAGGTCAATGCACATATACATTTGCTTTTCAATGTAACACTTGGGGGTTTTATGATGTGAACAAATCATCTTGATGAAAAGATGCAATTAAAGTACTATAAACATTAATGGATCTGCAACTGATAGGTCTTTTTTAAAGTTACCTTTATTTCATTTTAATACTCAGAAATAACTTTCTAATTCTCACACACACACACCCTTTTGAAGAAGAAGCTATAACCTGGCAACATAAACTCTATATAGACTAAGAACCTGTTTTTTCACCCTTATGACAGAAGAAAAGAAAAAACAAAACAAAAAACAAATTCAAACACTCATTGACCCACCAAGCTTTACCAAATCTTTATGGCCTATTTATTTAATTTAAAATATTTTAATATTACAAATTTAATTGAAGCACTCAATCCCTTTTCCCTTCTCTCCACCCCAGGACTAATCAAAACTCAAAAGTTTTGTTCATCTTTGCCATGCTGCATGTCCTTACTATACATGTACAGTAAAGACAATTGTTTTTGAATATTTTAAACTTTATGTAACTATCAGATCATATTCTTGTTGCTTTCACTCAACAGCTTTGAGTATTACATCCAGACAAGAAGCTCCAATTCACTCATATTAGTATTCATTGTTCCACTTATGAATACACCACAACTTAACCTATTCTTTTTGTGGATTGTTCCCAATGTATCCCTATAAGAAACAATGCTGCAAGGAATCCTATCTAATAATAGACAAACATGGTAATTGACCGTACCTTCGCTACACCTCCCATTGGGTAATCAGCACGATATGAAAATTAACCATCAACAAAGATGGCAGCTAATTTGCATACTGCAGGCAGGGTGGGACAGCACCATCCTGCCTGCCCTGCCTGCTATCTGCGACCCGGGGCAGCGGCATCCAAGTGCGACCCAACCCAGGGTGGCCGGGCGGGGCAGCAGCAATCAGCCATCCTGCCCAGGCATCCCATGTGGGACCCGACCCAGGGCAGCGCCCCAACCCCCAGATCGGCCCTGCCGTGTTCGTGACCCGGGGAGGCAGGGCAGGCACCAAGGGATCGGGCCTGCTGTGTGCTATCTGGGGAGCGGGCCTAAGCCAGCAGGTGGTTATCTCCCGAGGGGTCCCAGACTGTGAGAGGGCACAAGTGGGGTTGAGGGACACCTCCCCACCCCCACCAGTGCACAAATTTTTGTACCGAGCCTCTAGTACTCTTATAAATGTCTCTTTAAAACAGACAAGGAGGCATGATCAGACTCAAGTTTTTCAGGTTTTGTTTTGATTTAGCAAATACACTTCATAGGTGGTGGTATGAACTTTCATCAGAAGGCATATAATTATTTCTGGTGGTTGTCTCTTTTTTGAGACAGTAGCAGCAGTGATATCATCAGGGATTACAAAATGGCAATATAATTCTTTCATTCTTTCTTCATTTATCAGCTGGACTAGTCCTTTAAGAAACAACTTCTCTACATATACCATTGGTTTACCAATAGCTCCTTCAGGAGGAATACTGGTAAGGAAAAGCAGGATCAATGTTTGTTTCTTTCCTTTTATTTACCAGTTTTCAAAAATAATGAGTGGATTTCCTACTATCTTCCAAAGATGACCCATTAAATTTTTTTCAAAATGTATCCTTTTTTAAAATATATTTTTTTATTGCTTTCTTAGAGGAAGGGAGAGGAGGTAGAGATAGAAACATCAATGATGAGAGAGAATCAATCATTCTCTGCCTAGAGAGAATGACTGGCTGCCTCCTGCACGCCCCATACTGGGGATCGAGCCCACAACACAGGCATGTGGCTCCAACCACAAATCAAACCATAACCTATTGGTTCATAGGCATGGCTAATTTTCTGTTAATTATTATGAACTCACTGATATACACGTACTTGGTTTCAATAGCAATCATTATTCCTAATATTCAAATTTTCTCATTCTGGTGGCTACTGAATACTTCTAACATAATCTCTGTAGTCTTTCTTGCTTTATGGCATAGTAATATGGTTCAAGCTTATTTTGTACATTTCCTGCCCCAGGTTTGGGATCAGCCATCTTTCCAAAGGGCATTAGACTTTTTAGAGTAAAATGGTATTATTTAGAGACTAAAATCTGGGCTTAAGTGTGCTCAAGACAAGAATGCCTATTATCGCTGCTTCTTTTCAATATTGTATCACATGTACATACAGTAGAACATAAGAAAAAATAAAATGTTTAAAGATGAAAAAGGAAGGGAACTGCCATTGTTATGTTGTTAAGTAGATGAAAATCAACCCTAACTTTTGGCTCAGTGGATAGAGCATCAGCCTGCAAACTGAAGGGTCCCAGGTTTGATTCCAGTCAAGGGCATATACCTCGTTTTCAGGTTCGATGCAGGAGGCAACCAATGGATAATGGATGTCTCTCTCTCATATCGATATTTCTCTATCTCTCCCCTTCCCTTCCACTCTTTCTAAAAATCAATGGAAAAATATCCTCAGGTAAGGATTAACGAAACAAACAAAAAAATCAATTCTACTTCTATATATCTACATCAATAATTAATGTTTAAGGATGCTATCTGCAAAAGAAGAGTTCCAAGGAACCTATGAATAAATTTCACCAAAGAGGTGTATGAAGAACTTCAGAGAACCTAAGGCTGTGGAGTGCTATGGTATATTGACAGAAGGGAAGACTACTGTAGACAGGCAATTGGGTATAGCAGGCCAGGTATGAACTGGGAAATAACAGAGAATGCATGCCCAGCATGGAGAAGAAGGTCACCAGCCTACTACTGCCATGTGCAAATATGGATCCAGCATTGTCAAATCCTCTGATTTTCTAAGAGAAACTAAAGCCGAAACCAGTTTGGCTCAGTGGATAGAGCGTCAGCCTGCGGACTGAAAGGTCCCGGGTTCGATTCCGGTTAAGGGCATATACCTGGGTTGCGGGCACATCCCCAGTAGGAGATGTGCAGGCAGCTGATCAATGTTTCTCTCTCATCGATGTTTCTAACTCTCTATCTCTCCCTTCCTCTCTGTAAAAAATCAATAAAATGTATTAAAAAAAAAGAGAGAGAGAGAAACTAGAAATCCAGATTTCTACAAGAAGTTCCTTTGTTTTTATACTAGAGGCCCGGTGCACAAAATTTGTGCACAGGTAGGGTCCCTAGGCCTGGCTGGCGATCAGGGCTTTTCTGTGGGGCAACCGGCAGGGTGATCGGGGCCCCTGTTCACACCCACCTTGGCCGCCCTGGCGCCGCCCACTCGTAGGCCCTCCCCCCTGCTGCCGCTGGTCGCCTCCCTCTGCGGGACGACCGGTGGGGCAACCAGTGGACCGTGCTGGCACCTGCCTTGGCTGGCCTGGTGCCACCCGCTTGCCGGCCCTGCTCCCTGCCACCGCCAGTTGGGGCCTGCAGGCTGGGGGCAGCTCCTGCATTGAGCGTCTGCCCTCTGGTGGTCAGTGCACGTCATAGCAACCGGTCACTCGGCTGGTTGTTCCACCCTTCAGTCTATTTGCATTTTAGGCTTTTATTATACAGGATATTGGCAGAAAATTCAAAACATTTTTAAGTATTGTGCAAAACAAACAAAATACATTTATGAAAGAATATGGCCCCTGAGCCACTGTTTTCACTCCTGAACTCTACCAACTTCTTTAGCCACTCTACTTTATTTCTGGGTTGTGTTTAAGCTAGCACGAAAGGCTACAAACCTTATAAGAAATCTATCACTGCTTTTATTGTAAAAATGTTGAGAATACTGTCTCTCACATTTCTAAGAGACTACTGAACAAAAGACACACGTAAGAAAATCTCTACTAGAATTCAGTGCTTTTTCAAAAAATTTTGCTGTCCTTGAGGAAATTGTAAACTGAATAATATTTGACTTTTTATGTACAACACATACATATTTAACACTTATTTACTTAATCTTCATAATAACCATACAATGTAGTTTTTAGGATTGTTCCCATTTTACAGATGAGGCAACTGAAACAGGAAAGGTTAAGGATCTTGCTAAAAATAACACAGTAAAGTAATAAAGCCAGAACTCACATCCAGGCAGTCTGGTTCCTGCAGCTGAGCTCTTAAATTCTGGTAAATCACACATAACTGAATGATTTTGTTTCTTGCCTTAGCTGACTTGCCAACAGCAACTACACTGGCCTTGTGCTCTGCATTCTTCCTTCTCCCAACTCTTACTTTCTACTACCCTTGTTCTACTTTAAATAGATGCTGGTAACATATGCCATCTCAAATCCTTTGTATAGCAAGGCAGGACTAAAATAATTCAATAAATAGCTCATTAATAAACTTGATGCAAATAGCTATTTATAGATTTAAATTAAACCAAAGACTGAATAGGTTTTAAAATTATACAAGGTTGAATTCTAATCCCCTCCCTAATATTTACTAGCTCTGTGAATTTAAACAAGTCACGTAAACTGAATTTCACTTTCCCTCACCTATAATATGAAGATATTACCTACTTCGTAGATTTTGTTGTAAATTTTAAATAAGACTTTTTAAAATGTGGCTACTAGGAATGTTTAAATTACATGTTGGGTCATATTTTATTTCTATTGGACAGCATCATTCTAAATACTGCAGTAAAAAGTAAAAAGAAACAGGTAAATTAGTGTTAATCATATTTTATTTAACCCAATATAGCTAAAATAGTTCAACATATAATCAACATAAAAATGATTTCAACATAAAATCAACATAAAAATTATTAAGATATTTTACATCTTTTATACTAAGGCTTCAATTACAGTATGCATTTTACACTAATAGTATACCTCAATTTGTACACTACATATCTATCAAAAATATTTGAGCCGTATTTCATAAAATTTACAATTGATGAAGTAAGGTTCACATGCCCAAGTTGTCTACAACATATTTTAAACCTTTCCAATAACTGCATCAAGTACCCTCCCCCCAAAATTTATTTTCCTTTAACGTTTGCCTCAGTTGAACTAGCCACATTTCAAAAGACCAATGGCTACACAGCTAGTGGCTATCATAATAATGAACAGCAGGTTCATTATGTAGTTCTTACAAATAAAATGCAGTTAAAAAGTGACTCTTGTTACACATAATTAAATGAAAATGACACTGTGATTCATACATGCAAGTGAGAGACTCCAGATAGGAACCTTTTTATGGGTACTTTATAAAGGAAATTCCTGTGGGTGGGGTACCAAATTACTGATATGCAAAAAGCCATAATTATTCAAATAAAGGAAACAGAATAAGGGATTTAAAATTATGATTCATATTCCCACTCAGAAAAATCTTTATTTTTTGTACCAAAATTTAGTACAATTACCCTTGAATATCATTAACTCTTTCTACCTAAGAAGTAAATGTTTTATCAAACAATTAAACTCCAAAACACCCAAAAATGCCACCTAAAGAGCATATACCATGTTACTAGTACAGAAGTAAATTCTAGAAATATATAGAGAGAGCTGTTTTACAAAGTAAAATATCATCTACGTCTTAAATCTATCCTATGATTTTAAGAGTCTGTCTTCAAAGAACTCCCTTGGGAGTATGTAAATCTACTGTATCCAAGGTGTTAACAGTGGTTATCTCTGAGTGGAGGACTTTTATAGTACAGCATATCAGATTTCTGTAAATCTAACCTAATGTGTCTACTTAGAATAAACTACAAAGAATATATGAACATGTTTGCTTTATATTAACTGTCATGCACCATATGGATAACTACCTGAATCAATTTTTTTTTAAATATATTTTATTGATTTTTTACAGAGAGAAAGGGAGAGAGATAGAGAGCCAGAAACATCAATGAGAGAGAAACATCGATCAGCTGCCTCCTGCACATTCCCCACTGGGGATATGCCCGCAACCCAGGTACACGCCCTTGACCGGAATCGAACCCGGGACCCTTCAGTCCGCAGGCCGACACTCTATCCACTGAGCAAAACCGGCTTCGGCCCAAATCAATTTTTGATGTGTTAAAAGCATGTAACATTTTTGCTCATAGGAGAACACTGCTCCTTCTGCCTGTCTAGTATCTGGTCCTCCTTTCCTCTGCTATTAACACCTCAATTTTCCTTTGGTGAAGTAATGCTCTTCCACTCTCAATCATGTATTTCTAGAGAGGCTGATCTCATTCCCTGACCCCAAGATGAGCATAAAACTAACCCAAGTCACTCTAGTAAGATTCAATCCCATTACTATTTTTTGTTTTAACTCAGGATTGGGGGAAACTGCTTCTAGGAGATACTAGTAAACTGGTGGTCGTGTTTCCTAATACATTACACATATCAAAACAATAACAGTTATCTTTGAATAATGGAAATATGGAAAGTACTTTTCTCCTTCTAGCTAGTGTTGCACATTCTCTTTTAATTTTGCATTCTTTTCCTTAAAAAGACTACGTAGCGCCCTAGCCAGTTTGGCTCAATGGATAGAGCATCGGCCTGCGAACTGAAAGGTCCCAGGTTCGATTCTGGTCAAGGGCACATGCCTGGGTTGTGGGCTCGATCCCCAGTGGGGGACTTGCAGGAGGCAGCCGATCCATGATTCTCTCTCATCATGGATGTTTCTATCTCTCTCTCCCTCTTCCTTCCTCTCTGAAATCAATAAAAAAAAAAAAAAAATTAAAATAAGACAGTCTAAGATGCTTTAAAAAAAAAAAAAGACTACATAGCATAAAATACAATTCTTAAATTAAGTGAAATAAAATTTAATAGCATTGCCCTGGCCAGTGTGATTCAATGGTTAGAACATCAGCCCGCACACCGGAGGGTCACAGGTTTGATTCCCAGCCAAGGTCACGTACCTCATTTGCAGGTTCCCCAGCCCCAGTAGGGGCCCGTTCAGGAAGCAACCAATCAATGAGTCTCTCTCACATCAATGTTTCTCTCTCTCTGACTTTCTCTCTCCCCCTTATCTACTTCCACTCTCTCAAAAAAAAAAAAAATCAATGGAAAAATATCCTCAGGTGAGAATTAACAAAAAAAAATTTAATAGCACTAATAAGAATTCCAAAGCAGCCCACTGTATCCTTCTCTGGAAAGAAGAAAGAAGTTATAATGAAGACTATCATGCTCAAAACTGAGACTGGCTATATCAATATGCATTTGTGTGTGAGAGAGGCTCAGGAGGCAGACCTGCATAGTGGTTGTAGCAATCAAAGAAAGCATGAGGTAATTAGGACAAAATCTTTAATGCCATTATTTGGTAACCACCTAATTTCTTTTATTTATTTAAAAACATCTGTCATGGGAGTTCCTTTTCATAATATGGTTCAGAGAGAAAATAATTAAGGACACATTTAGCAAATTTTTCTTAAATATTCATCATAGTCCAGGCCCTCTCACAGAACAATCACAATCTACTGGTTAATCCTGGTCAATTTTTAGGAAGCTAGCTGCTACCATCAAAACATATTCTAATCCACATTAGAATATGAGAGATTCCCAATGGAAAGGACAACTGATGGCAATATCACACCTTTCTAGGTCTGCAGCTTTCTCTCTCAATTCCACCCTCAGTTCCACAGTGATCATACTAGAGACTTCCAAAAGTATCCTATCCTCCCTGGTAGGAAAAGATTGAGTCTCTGAGTTACTGTCATTCAAACAAGAGTACCCTTGCTAGATGTGATCTCAGCCCAGCCTACCTGTCCAAAGTGAGCAGGATAGCCCAGCATGTGCATATATAGTAATTTTGCCACATTCCGACACCGGTATGTATTGTCTTCTTCTCTAAAAGATGACCGGATTGCAGCACATTCTTTCTGGATCATTTCTCGTTCTTCAGCTTGGGTCCGAGCTGTCCGGATGGTCCGGATCAGCTCCCGCAATCTGATGGGGGCTGGCATCCTCTGGATATGAAAAGACATTAAAGATGTTCACATATTTTTACTACTAAAACCATTCACACAACTTTCCAAATAAATTTCTGATTTTTAAGAATTCAAGCCTCGGCTCTCCCTCCCCAGAGCAAGCCGAACTTTTCCCTTTCTCTTCCCCCTCTCTGCCCCAGGCACATTACCATTAGCTTCCTCACTCCCAAGCTCCAAGGGCCCTTCCTTTACCTCTATCACTTGTTTCCTAAGCCCATTTCTTCTAGGAATTACTTCTTCTACCTCTATGATTTACCAAATAAATGTTCTCTTACAAAAAAATAAATTTAAAAATTCAAGCCTTGCTAGTCCAGTGATACAAAGCAACTATTATATACAAACCCCTCAACTCAGTTAATTCCTGGAAAAAATACAAACTGAAGATGTTAAAAACATAGGATACACTAATATGTAAAGTCCATCACTAATATCAAAATATCTTAGGAACTCAACCCAAATCTTTACTCAATCATTAAAGTAATAAAGAACAGTTTATGACCTAATCTTAGAGAAAACAGATATTTTCTGCTTAGTTGTTGTTAAACTCAACATAGTTCAACAAAGTATCAGATGAATACTGAATAAAATCATAATCAAAGCACAACTCGCCCTAACCGGTTTGGCTCAGTGGATAGAACGTTGGCCTGCGGATTCAAGGGTGCCAGGTTCGATTCCGGTCAAGGGCATGTACCTGGGTTGCTGGCACATACCCAGTAGAGAGTGTGCAAGAGGCAGCTGATCAATGTTTCTTTCTCATCAATGTTTCTAACTCTCTATCCCTCTCCCTTCCTCTCTGTAAAAAATCAATAAAACATATTTAAAAAAAAAAAAAAAAGCACAACTCACCAAAATGAGACATTTTGTTAAGTTGAAAACACCAATTGTCAAGTTAAATCATCTTTCCAAGAAATGGCAATCTTCTCAGAGTATTTGGATACTCTTTGAAAATGTGTTGAGAGCCCTAACCGGTTTGGCTCAATGGATAGAGCGTCGGCCTGCAGACTGAAAGGTCCCAGGTTCGATTCCGGTCAAGAGCATGTACCTTGGTTGCAGGCACATCCCCAGTAGGAGGTGTGTAGGAGGCAGCTGATAGATGTTTCTCTCTATCGCTCTCCCTTCCTCTCAGTAAAAAAATCAATAAAATATATTTTCTTTTTAAAAAAAAGAAAATGTGTTAAGAAAAATAATAAAACAATCTCAGAAGACTATTAGTGTCATATTCTCATGAGTATTTTTAAAAGTAAAAAAATTTAAAAAGAATCTACAATAGCCAAAACAATCATTTGAAAAAAAGAAGTTGGAAAACTTAAGCTAATTTCAAGAAATACTACATAGCTACAGCAATCAGGACAATGTGTAACTAAATTTAAAGATAGAATTAGAGCCCAGCCAGAGTGGCTCAGTGATTGAGTGTCAACTTATAAACCAGAAGGTCATGGTTTCAATTCCCAGTCAGGGCATATGCTGGGTTACGGGCTCAATCCTCAGTAGGGGTCATGCAGCAGACAGCCAATCAATGATTCTCTCTCATTGATGTTTCTATCTCTCTCTCCCTCTCCCTTCTTCTCTGAAATCAATAAAAATATTTTAAAAGTAAAAAATAGAGACTAATGAAGCAAAACAGAAAGTCTGGGAATAAACCCACACAAGTATGCTAAATGGTTTTCAACAAAGGGGCCCCAAGGTTATTCATTAGGAGAAAGGTAGTCTTTGAACAAATGGTGCTAGCACAGATGGGTATCTATATGGAGGGGAGGGGGAATTAACCCTGGACCCTAATCTCACATAATACAAAAAAATTAATTTAGGACTTCCAGTCAGATGGGTGTAGGTAAATGCTGTACTCAACTCCTCCCAGGAGCACTTCAAAATTACAACCAAACTACAAAACCACCATCATTGAAAACTGTCTGAAGTGCACATGAAAAGAAGTCCTATCACTAAGGATATACAGAAGAAGCTGCACTGGGACTGATAGGAGGGGCACAGGCACAGATTAGTTTGGTCCCACACCTACATATGGCCGTTAAAAACTGGGAGAGTTGTCTCTGCTTCAGAAATCCCCTCTGAGGGGTGAGGTGTCCCAACCTCATGTTAGGCTCCCCAGCCCAGGCGTCCAGTGCTGGGAAGAGAAGTTCTCATAACTGTGAAAACCAGCAGAGATTATGGCTGACTAAAACAGAGGGCTGCTGGAATCCCAAGTGTTCCTGTTAGAGCCAACACTCACATGCTGACAAACTCACTCACTCTCTCAACAGGAGCTCGAATAATCTGGCTTCAGGGCAAGGGATGGAGGGACAGCTTTCTCCCAGACAAAAATGCTGGCAAAAGCCATTGTTCCTTTGATGAGCCCTCCCCCTGCAGGCACAGGCTGGCACCATATCCCAGTTTTCTTCAAACTAGCTAACACTCTTTTGCCTGCCCTGGTGATTCCCTGAGACCTGACCAACCCAACTGGAAGGCCCATCTAGCCCATTTCCAGTGGCTTTTCCATACAAATAGCCTGTCTTGGCTCATGCTATGGGCTTTCCTAAAATCTCTCAAAGGTTCACAAATCCCAAACAAGCAGCATCCTGCCTCAGTTCACAGCTTAGCCTCTCCCAGGTAACTCCAAGCCCAGGACAAGTGGCAACCATCTACAGATCACTTTGTAGCTCATACCAGGTACCAGGTGGCAATGGGCAGGATAAGGCAGTAGCTGACCTTGGCCTGCACCTCCCAAGAGGCCCCAGAACCAACGCCCCTGGTGGCCAGCTTCAGACCCTGCCAGAGCAACTCCCGAGGACCCCACAAATGACACACTCAAAGGGCAGGCTCAGCAGGCACCAGAGCAGCTAAAGCAAATCCTGCTACCTAGGATCAGGCCCCACACAATAGTTCCTCCACTGCAGTCACAGCTAATCCTTACAACCAATCAGCCTGGGAGTCAATCCCTCCATATAGCCATCAAGGTTCAACTACAACAGGAGGGCACACACAACCTACAAAAGGGATACAACTGGAGCATCCAGTTCAAGTGACTAAGGAGACTGCACCCTGGGCCCCACAGGACACCTACTACATAAGGCCACTCTACCAGACCAGGAGAGGTAACAGCTCTGCTTAATACATAGAAACAAGCACAGGGAAGCAGCCCAAATGGGGAGACAAAGAAACATACCCCAAATTAAAAACAAAACAAACAGCCCTAACTGGTTTGGCTCAGTGGATAGAGCGTCAGCCTGCGGACTGAAGGGTCCCAGGTTCGATTCCTGTCAAGGGCATGTACCTTGGTTGCGGGCTCATCCCCAGTGGGGAGTGTACAGGAGGCAGCTGATCGATGTTTCTCTCTCATCGATGTTTCTAACTCTCTCTCCCTTCCTCTCTGTAAAAAATCAATAAAATATATTTAAAAAAATAAAAACAAAACAAAACAAACAAAATCCAGGAGAAATCTCCAGGAAAAGAATTAAGTGAAATGAAGGCAAGCAACCTACCTGATACCGAGTTCAAAACAATAGTCATAAGGATGCTCAAGGAACTAAGAGAGAACTTCAACAGCGTAACAAATATATAGAAATCATAAAAAGAATCAGTGAGAAATGAAGACTACAATTTAACTGAAATGAAGAATACATTAGAGAGAATCAACAGTATATTAGATGAAGCAGAGGGCTGAATAAGCGATTTAGAATATAAGGTAGCAGAAAACACCCAATCAGAACAACAAAAAGAAAAAATAATCCAGGGGGGTTGGAGGGAGGGGATGAGGACAGTGTAAGGAGGCTCTGCTCTGGTACAACTTCAAGCGTATCAACATTCCCATCATGGAGTGCCAGGAGAAGAGAAAGAGCAAGAAATTGAAAACCTATTTGAAAAAATAATGATGGAAAACTTCCCTAACCTGGTGAAGGAAACAGACATACAAGTCCAGGAAGCTCAGAGTCCCAAACAAGATAAACCCAAAGAGGTCCACACCAAGACACATCAGAATTAAAATGCTAAAGATTAAAGACAAAGAGAATCTTAACCATTTGTACACCATAAGCATCTATAGACGCAAACGGCGGACCTTTTTTAATTAAATTCAAAATATTGTGGCAGTTAACTGGTTAAAAGCAGCAAGAGAAAAACAGTTACCTACCAGGGAGCTTCAGGAAACTTTCAGCTGACTTCTAAACAAAAATGTTGTTGCAGGCCAGAAGGGATTGGCATGAAATATTCAAAGGACCTACAATTAAGATTACTCTCACAGCAAAGCTATACAGCGGTCGCCAACCGATAGTGGTCCACAGACCACTGGTGGTCTGTGAGGTCTGAAAGGTTGGCGACTGCTGATTTAGAATAAAAGGAAAGATAAAGAACTTCCCAGACAAGAAAAAGCTAGTAGTTCATCACCACCAAACCAGTATTATAAGAAATGTTAAAGGGTTTAAGGAGAAAGAAAAAAAAAGATTAAATATATGAGTGAAAAAATGGTAATAACTACATATCTATTAATAATTACCTTAAATGTAAATGGGCTAAATGCTGCAATCAAAAGATATGCAGTGGCTGAATGGATAACAAAGCAAGACCCTTACATATGCTATCTACAAGAAACTCACAAGATAGAAAGACACACCAACTAAAAGTAAAGGAATGGAAAAAGATATTTCATAAAGATGTAAAAGAAAAAAAAAGGCTGGGGTAGCAATATTTATACCAGACAAAATAGACTTTAAAACAAAGGCTATAACAAGAGACAAAGAAGGACCCAGCAACTCTACTTCTGGGTGTTTATCTGAAGAAACCCAAAACACTAATTCAAAAAATCATCTCTATCCATATGTTCATTGCAGCTTTAATTATAATAGCCAAGATATGGAAGTGAGACAGGCCGTAAGCCAGGACAAGTGGAATAAGGAAACTGAGACAGAGAGCTGAACAAACTGGCAGAGGGAGTAATTTACAGCAGATACAGAAGGTCACCTTCCTAGAAATAACATCTAGGCCTCAATTGTATTTCAGCTTCAGACCCAGAAAAGCAGCAGGACCAGTTGTAATGACTAACGATCCCTGGTCTGACAGACCAATTAATGGAGACCACTACCCTGAAGGAGCACACCTAAAAAACTGATGAATGTTCTACTGAAACCCTCCCCTGAGATCTCCCATAAAATTCCAGCCTGCAAGAAAGAAAAGCCTCATGAAAAAGGATCCAACAAGCCCTCTCCCTATGGGGAACAGCCCCTGCCATTTCCTTTCCCTTCTTCCCTCTCTTCTTCGCTCACAATCATGCATCTCCTCAACTCTAGAGGACCCCACGAGGCTTGCAACCAGGGGAGCAATGTGCAGGGGCAGCTCATCCCAAGCTAATTCCCTGAACCTGTCCCCAAGGCCCCCTTTTCTCTGACTTCCCAGAGAGCCAAGGCAGCCCAGCCGAGGCTCTCCTGTTGCTTCTTCTAAGCCCTTCCTTGTTTTACTGAACCCAGCTTTAATAAATGTTCCCTCATTGTCACGTGGACTTGTGTTGTAAAATTTTTCCTGCACAAAGTCAAGAACCCACACACTACTGGCTAGCCCTAGGTAGACCCAATCTGGGCCAGGTCCCCTTTCCAGTAACAGAAGCAACTTAAGTGTCCATCAATGAATGAATGGATAAGGAAGTGGTGTATATATACAATGGAATATGACTCAGCCATAATAAAAAAGAATAAAATCTTGCCATCTACAACAACATGAGTGAACATAGAGGGTAATTTGCTGAATGAAATAAGTCACAAAGAGAAAGACAAATGCCATATATAATTCCCTTATATGTAGAATCTAAAAAAACAAAAATAAACAAACAAGCAGAACAGAAACAGACTCACAGATACAGAGAACATTTTGACAGTAGCCAGATTGGGAGTTGGGCGGGGGGAGGCTGGATGAAAAAGGCAAAAGGATTAAGACAAATTGGTAGTTATAGAATACTCATGGGGATATAAAGTACAGCATAGTCAATAATATTGTAATAACTATGTAGGGTGTCAGCTGGGTACTAGATCTATTGGGAGTGACCACTTCGTAAGTTATACAAGTGTCTAATCACTATGTTGTACACCTGAAACTAATATAATACTGTATGTCAACTGTAAACTAAAAAATACAATTATTTTAGTAAGAAAATAGGATACAAAAAATTTTGAGTTTTTTTATGGTTTTTTTTTTAAATATATTTTTTATTGCTTTCAGAGAGGAAGAGAGATAGAAACATCAATGATGAGAGAAAATCATTGATTGGCTACCTCCTACACACCCATTACTGGGGATGGAGCCTGCAACCCGGGCATGGGCCATAGACTGGAATCAAACCAGGGACCTTTCAGTCCACAGACTGACTCTCTCTCCACTGAGCTAAACCAACTAGGGCTACGTTGTTGTTTTTTCTAACCCTCACACAAGGATATCTTTTTATGGGTTTTTAGAGAGAGAAGAAGAGAGAAATATCAATCAGCTGCATTCCTGTACATGCCCCAAGTAGGGATTGAACTCACAACTTGGGTATGTGTCCTAACAGAGAATGGAAGGCATGACCTTTCGGTGCATGGGACAACGCTCCATCCAACTGAGCCATACCGGCCATAGCGGGATAATAAATTTTTTTTAATTAATTCAAAATGGGTTACAGCCCTAAATATCAGCAAGGATTTCTATCCCAAATATAAAAGAAACTCTCAAAATGCAAATTTTTTTAATGGACAAAAGACTAAAACACACTTCACCAACGGGGCATAAGAATGATAAGTAAGCATATTTGAAAAGGTGCTCTACTAATGTGGAGAAATGCACATCTATACTAATAAAAGAGAAAAATGGTAATTGGCATACGATGATACCCTTTTCATTGGCTAATCAGGGCTATATGCAAATTAACTGCCAACAAGATGGCGGTTAATTTGCATATGTAGGGACAATGCAGGGAGGCGAAAGGGAAAGCAGGAAGAAGCCCCCTGCCACTGACAGTGATCGGAAACCCAGGGGGGAGCTAAGAGCTGGGGGGCAGGGCAAAGGCAGCCCCAGGGCCGCCTTTGCCCTGCCCCCCAGCCATGATCGGAGAATCAGGCGCCTTTGCCGCCCTGGCCAGTGATAGCAGGAAGTAGGGGTGGAGCCAGCAATGGGAGCTGGGCACTGTCGAAGCTGGCAGTCCCGGGAGCTAGGGGTCCCTTGCCTGGGCCTAAAGCGGAGCCCACGATCGTGGGGCCGCTGCAGCTGTGGGTCCCCGCTGCCTGGGCCAGACGCCTCAGCCAGAGGCGTCAGGCCTGGGCAAGGGGCCGATCCTGCGATTGGAGGGTGATGGGGGTCAACGCCTGAGGGCTCCCAGTATGTGAGAGGGGGCAGGCTGGGCTGAGGGACACTCCCCCCCACACACACACCCAGTGCACGAATTTCGTGCACCGGGCCCCTAGTTAAACCATAATAAGATACCTCTGTACACCTATTAGGATGGCAAAAATAACAAGCGCTGGGGAGGACAGAGCAACTGGAACTCTCATATATTGCTAGTGGGGATGAAAAATGGTTCTGCTACTCTGGAAATAAATTTGGCAATTTCTTATGAATTTAAAACTTATATGCTTACCATATGACCCAGTAATCTCACACCTAGGAATTTATCCTAGAAAACTTGTTCACAAAAATCCTATTCATGAATGTTTAAAGCACCTGTTCATAATTGCCAAAAAATGGGGAGAAAAAGGTAGTAAATAAAATGGAACAAAATATTTCTACACACAAGAAGCACAGCTCTAAGGCATTATGCCCAGTGAAAGAAAATATCTCAAAAAGTTACATATTGCCCTAGCCAGTTTGGCTCAGTGGATAGAGCGTTGGCCTGCAGACTGAAAGGTCCCAGGTTCGATTTGGGTCAAGGGCACATACCTTGGTTGTGGGCACATCCCCAGTAGGAGGTGTGCAGGAGGCAGCTGATCGATGTTTCTAACTCTCTATCCCTCTCCCTTCCTCTCTGTAAAAAATCAATTTAAAAAAAAAACCTGGAAATTATGGTTTTATATATACACACACTCTAGTGCATGAATTCATGCACAGGTGGGGTTCGGCCGGCCCACCTGCCCCACCCCCAATCGGCCCCTTGGTCAAATGCCTGAACTCCCAGTCGAGGGCATATTAGCCTTTTATTATATAGGATATTTTAAAAATATATTTCTTTATTGATTTCAGAGAGGAAGGGAGAGGGAGAGAAAGTGAGAAACATCAATGATAAGAGAGAACCACTGATCAGCTGCTCTCCACTGGGGATTAAGCCTGCAACCCGGGTATGTGCCCCTGTCCAGACTCAAACCCAGGACCCTTCAGTCTGTAGGCCGATGCTCTATCCATTGAGCCAAACTGGCCATGGCTGGTTTTATATTTTGAATATAGCGTGGTGTTTTGTTTTTTTAATCCTCACTCAAGGACATACTTACTGACTTTAGAGCAGCAGATGTCAACCTGTGGGTTGCGATCCCTTTGGCGGTCAAACAACCCTTTCGCAGGGGTCGCCTAAGACCATCCTGCATATCAGATATTTACATTACAATTCATAACAGTAGCAACATTAGAGTTATGAAGTAGCAACGAAAATAATTTTATGGTTGGGTCACAACATGAGGAACTGTATTTAAAGGGCCAGAAGGTTGAGAACCACTGCTTTACAGAGAGGGGAAGAGAGAGAAAAAGAAACATCGATGTGAGAGAGAAACATCAATCAGTTGCCTTCTCATAGTCGGGATGAACCACAACCTAGGTATGTGCCCTGATCAGGAATGGAACCCACAACCTTTCTGTATACAGGACGATGCTTCAACCAAGCCATTCTGGCCAGGACTTGAATGAAGATTTTTGAATGGTAGGTCAAAGTTCTTATCTTTCCAATACATCATCTTAGTATCATGATGTATTCCTCAAACAGTTTCTATAAACCATGGAAATCTCATTAAAGAAAAGAACATACTTAAAATAAATATTAGAGCCAAAACAATAAAAGAAAGATCCAAATAATCAACTATCATTGTCATCCAAGCAACTCAGGGAAAACCATCTGACTTCTCTAAGCCTCTGTTCTATCAACTAAAAAATAAAGGCACAGAATTACCTCTAAAAATCCATTCGAACAAGTATTTGATGAACACCTTTCATATCACCCTACTTTCAGTTTGTTAATTTTAAAAGTATCATTCTCTATAAATCAAGTGTAGTCTCCCTCACAGATGAATACTGTCAAGCAGATCTCTACAAGGAATCAACAAAATGAACTTCAATACGGAATAAATGTGTCATATACTTTACTTAAGTGAAATGCAGTTTAAGGCAGAATTCAGAGTTTTCTAAATTTTAGAAAGTGTATATACTATATGTCATAACTGGTCCACCATGTCTGGGGCAGCAGTTTCATTATCAAACAATCATTCTACAACACATATGAATATTCACAGCAAAAGAGAGAAATAAATATTAACAGGCTTATGTCTGGTCACATCTGAATTCAACACCAAGAGAATTATAAAGAACTCTTGGTTTTCAGAGTTTTTTGGATTTCAGAACTGAAATAAAGGATTGTGGACCTTTATCCTTATTCAATGACCCTTATTATTTTTTAAAATTATGACCTTGGAGTAAAATTACCTGGATTTGAATTCCAGCTCTATCACTTATTAACTGTGTCCTTGAGTAAATGGCTTAACCTCTCAGAACTTCCATTTTCTCATCTGAGAATACATGTGAAATTCTTAGCACAGTGCCTGGTACATAATAAGCACTAACAAATGTTGGCCATAATGTTGGCTATATAAACTACCCTTATATAAATTAATCTTGCACAAAAACAAGTTGCAGAAAGATATACAGCAACATTTATAAAGCTTTTTAAAACATGTAAAAGAACCTATTCTTTAGAAATATAAAATGCAGCAAGAGAATACGAATATGAATGTGAAAGAAAAAGATCAAATCCAACACAGTGGCACCTCTGGGAGGGAGGGGAATATGATCAGGGACAAAGTGACAGAGAACAGCCCTAACGGCTTGGCTCAGTGGTTGAGCGTTGACCTATGAACCAGGAGGTCATGGTACAATTCCTGGTCAGGGCACATGCCCTGGTTGTGGGCTTGATTACCAGTGGGGGCCGTACAGGATGCAACCAATCAATGATTCTCTCTCATCCTATATAAAAAGCTAATATGCAAATTGTCCCCTCAGGATTTCAACCAACCAGGTTTTTGACCGCTCGCTATGACGTGCACTGACCACCAGAGAGCAGCGTGGAATGAAGGGAGGCCCCGGCCAGCAGCCAGCAGCCAGGGGAAGGAAGGCCCCAATCAGTCCTGATCACCAGCCAGGCCTAGGGAACCTACCCATGCACAATTTTGTGCACCGGCCCTGTAGTCATTG
The DNA here is from genome assembly GCF_963259705.1 of Myotis daubentonii. Lineage (NCBI taxonomy): Eukaryota > Metazoa > Chordata > Mammalia > Chiroptera > Vespertilionidae > Myotis > Myotis daubentonii. Next base: position 42,570,923 of record NC_081854.1, read on the forward strand.
ATATTTCTCTCCCTCCCTCTCTGAAAACAATAAAAACATATTTAAAAAAAAGAAAAGGAAAAGAAGTGATATAGAAGATGCTTCAGCTATATTGGAGATATTTTATTTCTTAGACTAGGTTGCAGTTAAATGAATGTTTACAGGGCGGGGGGAAAAAATGGACACATATGTAATAGCCTTTGTAATACTTTAAGCAATAAAAAAAAAACTTAATGTTATCTTGAGAAAAAAAAAAGAATGTTTACTATTATTCTTAACATGTTTTATCTCTGATATATTTCATATTAAAAATTTAATTCTATGCCGAAACCGGTTTGGCTCAGTGGATAGAGCGTCGGCCTGCGGACTGAAGGGTCCCAGGTGCGATTCCGGTCAAGGGCATGTACCTGGGTTGTGGGCATATCCCCAGTGGGAGATGTGCAGGAGGCAGCTGATCGATGTTTCGCTCTCATTGATGTTTCTGGCTCTCTCTCTCTCTCCCTTTCTCTCTGTAAAAAATCAATAAAATATATATTTTTTTAAAAAAATTAATTCTAATTTATGTAGACCATATAATCTAAAAAACAATCTACTTGCTTTTATTACAATGTTGAAGATTTCCTTATTTTTTGAAAATTTTTACTTGCTTTTAAAAAATACTCAAAAACCACAAGATTCCTTGAAATACAACAGCTTAAACACCTGTTATAAAATAACAATAACAACGTTTATCTTTTTTAAAAAAATAAGGTATGAATGGAATGTAATGCCTCAGCTATACAGAACATAGCTGAGAATCCAAATCATTTTTATAATCTTGTGCAACCAGTACATAAAGAGACATACTAAACATCAACACACTAAAACATGTACTTGACAAAGGTTCTCAAGGTCCTTGTTCAGCCTGTTCCAGACCAGAACAAATTAGAAAGCTGAAGGGGAAAGAGAGAAGGGTGGGGGGCCAGGAGATAAAAGCTGTTTTAGAAAAGGACACTGATGATAGTTTAAAATGTAACCTAACAGTAAGAGAAGAAACTAAAACAGCAAAACAAACAACAAACAAATAAATAAAACCTATATATAGCAGGAATAAGCATTCAAATAGCATAATAGCAAGATTAATAAATTCTAGAGCTATACTATACAACATTGTGCCTAGTTAACAATACTATACTGTAAAATAGAAAATTTGTTATGAGGCTAGATTTCAGGTTGTTTTCTTACAATTAAAAAAATAAACGTTTGTGCCATTACATTATAAATTTCTATCCTATAAAAAATTTTAGCCCTAACTGGTTTGGCTCAGTGGATAGAGCGTCGGCCTGCAGACTCAAGGGTCCCAGGTTCGATTCCGGTCGAGGGCATGTACCTTGGTTGCTGGCACATCTCCAGTGGGGAGTGTGCAGGAGGCAGCTGACCGATGTTTCCCTCTCATCGATATTTCTAACACTATATCCCTCTCGCTTCCTCTCCGTAAAAAATCAATAAAATATATTAAAAAAAAATTTTTTAGAGAGGTCAGAGTGGGACCATCCAGTTTGCAGCTCCGTGGAACCATAAAAGACACACTCAGGGGGCAGACTCAGTGAGCACCAAAGCCCCATCGAAGCAAGTCTAGCCCCAGAGGGGTGTCTGCAGCACAGAAGTTCTCCCACTGCAGACACAGCTGATTCTCACAGCCAATTGGCCTGGAGGTCAATTCCTCACAGTGATAAGTACAACAATCAAGGCTTAATTACAACAAGACTGTGCACAAAGCCCACAAGGGGGTGCACCAAGAGTGTCTACCTCAGGTAATTGGGACACTTAGCACAGAAAGGCACTCTATCGACACAGCGAAGCATAAAAAATGCTGAGACAAAGAAACAGGACACAAATGACAGAATGGGAGGAAAGCAAACTGCTGGATATAGAGTTCAAAACCACACTTTTAAGGTCTCTAAAGAACTGTCTAGAAGCCGCCGATAAATTTAATAAGGCCCTCGAAAAGACTGGTGAGACCGCCGATAAATGTAGTGAGATCTTCAAGAAGACTGGTGAGACCGCCAATAAATGTAGTGAGATCCTCAAGAAGACTGGTGAAACCCTCGATGTTGTGATAAAGGACCAACTAGAAATTAAGCATACACTGACTGAAATAAAGAATATTATACAGACTCCCAACAGCAGACCAGAGGAGCGCAAGAATCAAGTCAAAGATTTGAAATACGAAGAAGCAAAAAACACCCAACCAGAAAAGCAAAATGAAAAATGAATCCAAAAATACAAAGATAGTGTAAGGAGCCTCTGGGACAGCTTCAAGCGTACCAACATCAGAATTATAGGGGTGCCAGAAGATGCGAGAGAGCAAGATATTGAAAACCTATTGGAAGAAATAATGACAGAAAACTTCCCCCACCTGGTGAAAGAAATAGACTTACAAGTCCAGGAAGCGAAGAGAACCCCAAACAAAAAGAATCCAAAGAGGACCACACCAAGACACATCATAATTAAAATGCCAAGAGCAAAAGACAAAGATAGAATCCTAAAAGCAGCAAGAGAAAGAAAATCAGTTACCTACAAGGGCGTACCCATACGACTGTCAGCTGATTTCTCAACAGAAACTTTGCAGGCCAGAAGGGAATGGCAAGAAATATTCAAAGCAATGAATACCAAGAACCTACAACCAAGATTACTTTGTCCAGCAAAGCTATCATTCAGAATTGAAGGTCAGATAAAGAGCTTCACAGATAAGAAAAAGTTGAAGGAGTTCATCACCACCAAACCAGCATTATATGAAATGCTGAAAGGTATCCTTTAAGAAGAGGAAGAAGAAGAAAAAGGTAAAGATACAAATTATGAACAACAAATACACATCTATCAACAAGTGAATCTAAAAATCAAGTGAATAAATAATCTGATGAACAGTATGAACTGGTGACTGTAATAGAATCAGGGACATAGAAAGGGAATGGACTGATTATTCTTGGGGGGGGGGTGAGGTGGGGGTGAGGGAAGAGATTGGACAATAATCGTGCACCTATGGATGAGGACAGTGGGTGGGGAGTGAGGGCGGAGGGTGGGGTGGGAACTGGGTGGAGGGGAGTTATGGTGCGGAAAAAGAGTAACTAATGTAATCTGAACAATAAAGATTTTAATAAATAAAAAAAATTTTAAATAAGCCCTGGCCAGTGTGACTTTGTGGTTAGAGCATCAGCCCACTCACCAAATGGCTCTATTCCTGGTCAAGGGCTCTTGCTTGGGTTGCAGGTTTGATCCCCACACTGGTCACTTTGGTCGCCTGTGCAGGAGGCAACCAATCGTTTCTCTTTGTTCCCTTCCACTGTCTCTAAAAAAATCAATGTGGCTCAGTGGTTGAGGGTAGACCTATGTAACCAGAAGATCACCATTTGATTTGTGGGCTGTGGCCTCAATCCCCAGTAGGGGGAGTGCAGGAGGCAGCCAATCGATGATTCTCTCTCATCATTGATGTTTCTTTCTTTCTCTCTCTCTCTCTCTCTCTCTCTCTCTCTCTCTCTCTCTCTCTCTCTCCCCCCTTCCTCTCTGAAACAATCCTATATAATTAAACCCTAGTATGCAAATTGACCGAACGGCAGAACAACCAGTAGCTATGACGCACACTGACCACCAGGGGGAAGACGCTCAATGTAGGAGCTGCCCCCTGGTGATCAGTGTGCTCCCACAGGGGGAGCACTGCTCAGTCAGAAGCCAGGCTCCCACCTCCACTGCAGATGGGCGGTAAGGAGCAAGGGGTCCCGACTGTGAGAGGAATGTCTGCTGCCGGCTTAATCCCCAGGGGGAGAGGGCTTAAGCTGGCAGGCCGACATCCCTCAAGGGGTCCCGGACTACAAGAGGGTGCAAGCTGGGCTGAGGGACCCGCCCCTACCCTGTGCACAATTTTCGTGCACCGGGCCCCCAGTAAAAATATATTTAAGCACTAGCAGGTTTGGTTCAGTGGATACAGTTGTCGGCCCACAGACCAAAGGGTCCCAGGTTTGATTCTGATCAAGGCACATACTTTGGTTGCACGCTCCTCCCTGGCCGGGACCCTGGTCAGGACTCATGCAGGAGGCAACCAATCGGTGTCGTTTCTCTCACATCAATGTTTCCCCCTGTCTTTCCCTCTCTCTCTTCTACCTCCCTAAAAATCAAGTGGGAAAATACCCTCAGGTGAGGATTAACAAAAACATAATAAAAAAAAATTAAAATAATGACAACTTTATCTGTGTAATAACCCATTTCTAAACATTTTATAGTTTAGATACTGTCTGCTCATATTAACTGAACTACCTGATCCATCAAAAACTGAGAAAGATATGTTAAGTCTAACATTATGACTGTGTTTCTATTAAGCTCTCCTTTTATATCTAAATATTTATATTTAGTAGTTCAATGATTTTTTTCAATGCCTAACTGTCCATACGTTTTATTATCACAACAGATGTCCGTTGCACGAAGATTCACGCAATAGGCCTTCCTTCCCCTGGCTGCTGGCACCGGTTTTCCTCCAGCACCCGGGACCCAGGCCTTTAGTCCGGCCACAGCAGAGAAGCCAAGCCTCGAGGCTAGCTTCTTGCCTCCAGCTGCAGTGAGGCTTCGAGGCTAGGATTTTCCGCTGTGGCCACAGTGAGGCTTAACTTCTCTGCTGCGGCTGCAGGGGAGAAACCAAGCCTCTTCAGTCTTCACTCTTCACTCTTCACTCTGGCTGGAGCCTTCAGTCTTCGCTCCCCACCTGCATATGCAAATTAACCACCATCTTTGTTGAGTTAATTTGCATAATCATCCTGATTGGTTGGTGGGCATAGTGGAGTGAAACCAATTTGCATGTTTCTCTTTTATTAGTGTAGATGGCTTATACACTGCATCAAATTAAAATGTCCCTCTCGCCCTAACCGGTTTGGCTCAGTGGATAGAGCGTCGGCCTGCGGACTGAAAGGTCCCAGGTTTGATTCCGGTCGAGGGCATGTACCTTGGTTGCGAGCACATCCCCAGTAGGAGGTGTGCAGGTGGCAGCTGATCAATGTTTCTCTCTCATCGATGTTTCTGACTCTCTACCCCTCTCCCTTCCTCTCTGTAAAAAAAATCAATAAAATATATTTTTTTAAAATGTCCCTCTTTAGGACAAGGATGAACAGAGAACACAGAAAAATTAAAAGTCTGACTTATTAAGGTATAGGGATTATAGATGACTAGAGGCCTGGTGCATGAAATTCATGCACTGTGGGGGGGGGGGGGCCGCGAGGGAGGTCCCTAAGCCCGGCCTGCACCCTTTTGCAGTCTAGAACCCCTCACTCCTTACCACCTGCCTGCAGCAGAGACAGAAGAGGTTCCCTCTACTGCAGCTGCGCTCACCAGCTGTGAGCCGTGAGCCGGCTTCTGGCTGAGAGGCGCTCCCCCTGTAGGAATGCACTGACCACCAGGAGGCAGCTTCTGCATTGAGCGTCTGCCCCTGGTGGTCAGTGCGAATCATAGCGACTGGTCGTTCCGCCGGTCTTTCCGCCGTCTGGTCGCTTTGCATATTAGGGTTTTATTTTTTTTTTGGGGGGGGGAGGTTATTATATAGGATTGTATTTCTGTTTTATTAGTGATTATTTGGCAGATAATGGTGAAAATAAAGAGGAACTTTTTGAAAAATTTCTATGCAAAATGGTTAAACAAAATGAGGTGTTGGAGCTTTAACTAAATTAGTACCCAAAGAATAATCAAAATGATAAATGATTACAGGAAATAAAGTTTTAAACAGAAGGGACAAAAACGATCACCAAGTCTCCAGCTGTGAGAAAGGCATCAGAACTCAACCCTGCTCAGTTAACATTCTTCCTACTTCTGAGCTCACTCTACTGGGCTGTGTGAGCGACTGACAGCCAGAAGTCAAGAACATATTAAGAATACTGATCAAGAACATATAACCAAAAAAAAAAAAAATGGGCTCCTGCTGCTATGTGGTCCTTCTTTCCCTAAACCTAAAGCGATTTTGAGCTCTAAATCTAAAGAGAATTTTAAATTAAAAGCACATTTTCAATATTAAAATTACCTCCTTTTCTACCCAACACAAAGACTATACTTGAATTCTTTCTTATTAAACTGTAAGATTTAAGAAAAGAAATTAGATTTCAATTAATTTTGCCAATGTTACTGTATAACATCTAGTCACAGATTTATAAGTATGGCTGTGAATGCTGAAGGGACGTAAGTTAACACTAAGCAAAATGCTCCAAAAAAAAAGGTTCCATGCTTTCTTTCTCACATTCTCCATACAGACTATTATTTTTATATTATGCTCCATATAGAAGCCCTATTTCAGATTTTTATTCCATACACACACACACACACACACACACACACACACTTTAACGGCTGATAGCTCAATTTTGAAAATGAAATGTACTTTAATAAACACTGCCTTGCCTAGCCGGGTGTGGCTCAGCAGTAGAGCGTCGACCTAGGAACCAAGGGGTCACCGGTTCGATTCCCAGGCAGGGCATGTGCCCAGGTTGCGGACTCAATCCCCAGTGGGGGCATGCAGGAGGCAGCCGATCAATGATTCTCTCTCATCATTGATGTTTCTATCTCTCTCTCCCTCTCCCTTCCTCTCTGAAATCAATAAAAAATATATTAAAAATAAATCAATAAACACTGCCTTTATAATTATTCAAAGTATGTATATACATTTGGGGGAAATATATATACATACATATATATATGTGTGTGTGTATATATATATATATGTGTGTCTGTGTATGTGTGTGTGTGTGTGTGTGTGTGTGTGTATATATATATATATATATATATATTCCTTTAATGCATTTACAACTCGCAAAATCTGTGACCAAATTAATAAGAACACTTAATAGTTAGGAAGCTTACACCAATTAATCAATAGTGTTATGCTTCAATCAGACTTTTAGTTTCTAGTATTATCTTATAGGTACCAACTGTCATTAATTAACTTAGCAAGTTTTTTTTCACTGTCTTTGTGTTTTTCTTTCTGGGGGTGGGAGAGCAGTAGTACATACAGATCTATTTTCCTTGTATGAAGAAATGTATTTATAGAAGGGAAATGTCCTAAAGAATGAAGAAATGGAGAGACTGGAGTTAGTACATCACTAATAAATGAGAGATTAAATCTGGAGATAAGTATTTTGGTCACTGAGAGGCAAACTCCATGTGGGACAGGGATAGTTCTTTCATCAGGTTTTAACTACGGCCTGGAAGGATGAAACACTCAAGACCACCCAACTTTATACACTTTGGTCTCAGGCTCACATGTACCTTTCTGAGTATTAACAGCCTTCTCAAGTACCTTGCCTCCCAAGTACCTCCCTACAAGGAACAGGGTGCCCTGAAAAGCTGATACAGGTAATTCAGTAGAAATGCCTAGCCCCTTGTGAATCACAACACTGTCATTCTAACTTACACATCAGTGAGTTTGCTTAGGCTGAATCATCCCTAGGTGAAATACTGAAATTTCTGGATCTTCAAGGTTAAGGAGTAGGCTGTGAAATGTTCCACCACATTGAGATACCACCACACTGTCTAGGCAACCAGCTGGCATCCCTCTAAAACATCGGTTCTCAACCTGTGGGTCGCGACCCCTTTGGGAGTCAAACGACCCTTTCACAGGGGTCGCCTAAGACCATCAGAAAACACATATATAATTACATATTGTTTTTGTGATTAATCCCTATGCTTTAATTATGTTCAATTTTTAACAATGAAATTGGGGGTCACCACAACATGAGGAACTGTATTAAAGGGTCGCGGCATTAGGAAGGTTGAGAACCACTGCTCTAAAAGGTCTTAAGCTCTGTTCTCCCTGAAATACCACAGTAATTAATATGCTTAATTATCCATTCACCAAACCTGAGATTTTATTTATTTATTTTTAATATATTTTATTGATTTTTTTACAGAGAGGAAGGGAGAGGGATAGAGAGCTAAAAACATCGATGAGAGAGAAACATCAATCAGCTGCCTCCTGCACACCCCCTACTGGGGATGTGCCCGCAACCAAGGTACATGCCCTTGACTGGAATCGAACCTGGGACCCTTCAGTCCGCAGAGCCAAACCAGTCAGGGCCAAACCTGAGATTTTAAAAGTAGGTGTATGTAGCCCTGGCCGGCTTGGCTCAGTGGATAGAGCGTCGGCCTGTGGATAGAAGGGTCCCAGGTTCGATTCCGGCCAAGGGCACATACCCCGGTTGCAGGCTCCATCCCCAGTGGGGGCGTGCAGGAGGCAGCCGATCCATGATTCTCTCTCTTCATAAATGTTTCTATCTCTCTCTCCTTCTCCCTTCCTCTCTGAAATTAATAAAGAAACATATTTTTTTTAAAAAAAGTAAGTGTATGTAAATGCAAATACACCTAGTGAACAATTCAATTGCATTAAGCTGCATGAAAAGCAGTACAGGCCAAGCAGTCTATATCATAAAAGGCTGTGGTCTTGACGCCTTAGGCGTCACAGCCAAACGAGCAGCAGCTCTCACGGAGGGTAGGGCGTGAGATACTAGCAGCGGAGAGCTATGAGCAGCTGAGGGCGTCACATTTATCTGTCTATTTTTCTACAGGATGGCATTAGAAAGTTTATTAATAAATGATTTAATACTAAGATAAATTTTCCCTTGCATATTCTTCATGAATCCAAGTTCTGTTAATTCAGGGTACCAAGAAAGGGCTAGGGAAGGCAGGGGGGAGGTTATAGGAAATTAAAGAACCTTTTTTAACCCACGTTTCTGACGTTAGTTAGGAAGGGGGAAAAGTCCCTTGACAACAGTGTCAAAAACTATAAAATATCTAGGAATAAATTTAGCATTAAAGGTATAGGAACTAGGTGAAGAAAACTATTAAATCAATGAAACCTTTACTGAAGGACCTAAAGCTAAAACCAGACCTGAACAAATGGGAATTCATCATAATAAAGAAAAATTATCATCATTAAAAAGTGTCATTAATATATGAATATAATGCAATCCAAACAGTGGACGTTTTGAGGTTTCTGAACTCAACAAAATTATTTTCAGTCAACATAGATATAAGGATAAATGTTTAAGAATAGTCATCCACAGCCTCTGCCTTGGTTGCATAAAATGTCTATGTACTCAAGCAATAAAATTGTTTTAACTAGGAAAAAAAATGAGAAATTTTAAAAATACAGTGATAGGAGCTTTTCTTAATAGAGTGTAACTTTCTATAAAGTTGTTACATTCAAAACAGTAAAATAATACCACAGGTAGAGAAAAACAGAACATCCAGAAATAGAATAAATATATATGGGAACTTGATATATGATATAGTGGTATTTAATTCATTGAGGAAAGAATGGTTTATTTAGCCTGGCCGGTGTGGCTCAGTGGTTGAGCGTTATCCCCCTGGCACCAAGAGGCTGCCAGTTCGCTTCCAGGACAGGGCAAATGCGCAGGGTTGCTAGTTACATCCCCAGTACAAGAGTGCAGGAGGCAGCCGATCAATGGTTCTCTCTCATCAGTGTTTCTCTCTCTCTCCCCCCTCCCTTCCTCTTTCTCTAAAGTCAATAAAAACATTTTTAAAAGAAAATTACCAAATGGGTTTTTTTAAAGAATGGTTTATTTAGGCCTGACACAGTTGGCTCTCTACACAAAGAAAAACCCTAAGACCCCCACACACTCTTCATACCATATAAAGTTAATTCCAGATGAATAAATACATGTCATACAACAAAGAATTAATATACCATAAGGTGTTCCTACAAGATAAGGAGAAAAACTTAAAAATGAACCAAGAACAGAAATAGACAATTCTCAATAAAGGAAATCCAAATTTTAAAAAAAAATCAAAAAAAGCTAGCTCTTGTCCTAGCTGGTTTGGCTTGGTGGATAAAGCATCGGCCTGTGGACCGAAGGGTCCCAGGTTCGATTCCAATCAAAGGCACATACCTCGGCTGTAGGTTCAGTCCCCAGCCCTGGTCAGGGTGCATGTGGAAGACCAATCAATGTGTCTCTCTCACATCGATGTTTCTCTCTCACTGTCTCTCCCCCTCCCTTCTATTCTCTCTAAAAATCAATGGGAAAATATCCTCGGGTGGGGATTAACAACAACAAAAAAAGCTAGCTCTTGCCCTGGCTGGTGTGCTCATTGGTTAGAGCATTGGCCTTAGCACAGAAGGGTCGGGTCGCAGGTCGAGGATTGGATTCCTGGTCAAGGGCACATAACTGGGTAGCAGGCTCCATCCCCAGCCCTGGCCTGGTGTGTGCAGGAGGCAACCAATCAATGTGTATCTCTTTCAACTCAATGTTTCTCTCCCGCAGCCCCTCCCCACTCTAAAAATATCAATGGAGCCGAGACCGGTTTGGCTCAGTGGATAGAGCGTCGGCTTGCGGACTGAAGGGTCCCAGGTTCGATTCCGGTCAAGGGCATGTACCTGGGTTGCGGGCACATCCCCAGTAGATGTGCAGGAGGCAGCTGATCGATGTTTCTCTCTCATCGATGTTTCTAACTCTCTATCTCTCTCCCTTCCTCTCTGTAAAAAATCAATAAAATATATTTTAAAAAAAAGAAAAAGAAAAAAGAATGAGGCTATGTGTGCTTCAAAAAAAAAAATAAATAAAAATAAAAAAAATAAAAATATCAATGGAAAAATATTCTCAACTGAGGATTAACGAAAAAAAAAAAAGCTAGCTCCAGTAACAGTCAGGGAAATTAAATTTAAAATAAAGCTGAGAAACCATTTATCACATAGCAGTCCAGTAAAAATTAAATAATTACATCTAACGATGTGACAATATGGAAAACCCACTGCCTGTAGGGGTGGAAATTATGACAACCTATTTAGAAAGTAATCTGACAATAACATGTAAAAATAATTCCTTTGCCCTGACTGGTTTGGCTCAGTGGATAGAGCGTCGGCCTGCGGACTGAAGGGTCCCGGGTTCGATTCCGGTCAAGGGCATGTACCTTGGTTGCGGGCACATCCCCAGTGGGGGGCGTGCAGGAGGCAGCTGATCTATGTTTCTCTCTCATAGATGTTTCTAGCTCTCTATCCCTCTCCCTTCCTCTCTATGGAAAATCAATAAAATATATTTTTAAAAAAAATAAAATAAAATATAATTCCTTTAACCCAAAAATCCCATCTTGGAGATCCTATTTGCAGAAATACAAACATCAGCAAATAAGGTAATACAGTATGTACAAGGATATTCACTGTAACACTGTTTGTGGTAGCAAAATCTAAAAAAAACCTGAATGTCCACATAAAAATAGCTGAATATTTATATATAGTACATATATACTATGAGATATAACAGCGGTGTTTAAAAGAACAAAATAGAATTATATTTACTGACCATGATGTGTTAAGAAAAGCCTGTTACAGAGTAATATAAAAACAAAGAAGCACTACATATGTACACTTATGTAAGTATCTACAATACTTGACCAAAGCATGGAGAGAAATAATGAGGTATACCTATAAACTGGTAAAATGGCTGGGAAGTAATAATAAAGGGGTTGAGGGAAAGGAATAGCTTTCTTTTTTAAAAAAATATTTTTATTGATTTCAGAGAGGAAGGTAGTGGGAGAGAGAGAAAGAAACATCAATGATGAGAGAGAATCACTGATTGGCTGCTTCCTGCATGCTCCCCACTGGAGACTGAGCCTGCAACCTGGGCATGTGCCCTTGACCGGAATTGAACCCAGGACCCTTTAGACCGCAGGCCAACACTCTACCCGCTGAGCCAAACCAGCTAGGATGGAAATGAATAGCTTTCTTAAAAGTATGTCTTTAGCGCAGCCAGCTTGGCTCAGTGGTTGAGCATCAACCTATGAACCAGGAGGTCACGGTTCGATTCCCAGTCAGGGCAAATGCCCAGCTTGTGGGGTCAATCCCCAGTGTGGCCAAAAACATACTAAAAAAAGCTAGATCTTGCAGGAGGCAGCCAATCAAGGATTATCTCTCATCACTGATTTTCTCTCTCCCCCTTCCTCTCTGAAATCAATAAAAATATTTTTTAAAGTATGTCTTTAAAATTTTTTTTCACTTATTACAATGGATACCTATTATTTTGTAAGTTAAGATGATAGATGAAAAAACAAAAAACCCTCAGCACTATAAAAGTAGATTATTCAAACACTAAGGGAGCGTCAGTAACAAATCAATGAACTATCAGCATATTTCCATTTCAGGGTGGGGGGAAAGTCTGAAGTTCTCAATTCACTATTAGTTTCCTTAGCATAATAAATTACATAATAGACATTCAAAAGAAAAAAACAGTGGCAGGAAGAGTAGATTTCTTTGCTGTCTGCTGGAAGCTTTTGCATAAGAAAAAGTCTGAGTAAATCAAAAAAAGTAAAGGATAATATTTCAGAATTAAATAATTTTTCAAAGACGTGAAGATAAAGTTTTGTATATATTTTCTACACCTGAAAATCAACTGCAATGACATCAACTCTATCAGTCACAAGTAAATGACCTGCAGTAGATTCGCATAATTAACTCAGCACCCTGACAGCTTTTGGCTCTAGCACCGACCAATTACCATATGGCTAAGCACCTGAACAATTTTTTTCATATTATTTTCATTCATACAATCTATTCCACAGAGTAGTTACTAAGTATCAGGCACTGTGCTATGTACTAGGGATACTACAAATTAGATGGTTCTTATCTTCTAAAGATATAGGGAAAGTAGACAATAAGTACTAAAAAAGGCCTGCACCTCTTTGCCTAGGGGTATAGAGAGAAGGAAGAACAGGTTCACTGGTGGAGGGAGAGATTCCAGGTATAGGAAGAACAGGTATAAGGAGAATGAAAGAACATGGAGTATTCAAGGAACAGTAAAAACTTTGGTATATGTAAATAAAAATAATACTACTAGATGCTAACAAAATCAGATTGTAAGCTACTTCCTCATTCTACTTTCTAAAATAATCAACATTTATTAAGCTTTCATCATGGAAAGTTTCTAAAAAAAATACAGAGGTCAAGCATTAACTGGAAGAGATACACATTTATAAAACACCACATATATTGGGTACTATCAGAAAAAAAAGGTTCTTTCCTCTTACAATACTTTCCTTCAATGATCATACAAAAAACCCAATACCAGCAAAGATTCAATTACTCTACACAATGTTCCTTATTATTTTCAGTTAGTTTCAGCATTCATCCAAACCAGTATTTTGACCATATTTTTAAAGTATCATGTTTTCAAAATTTTCATAAAGTGAGAAAGGAACCAAATCTTTTGTGCAGACTTCTAAAAAGGAATAAAAAATTATCTTCCCTTCCTTTTCTTCAGCTTAAAACTGAACAATTTCCCAATAGTGAGGTTTAGTAAATAGTTTCACTAAATTGAGCTGTAAAGACACTAATGGAACTTCTTTTACTTTGAGGTGTACAACTGTGTGATCATTTACAAGTTAGATCTTATAACCAAATACTGTACATCTATTCTTTGGCAGTCTTTATTTTAACCCAAAGGCTTGTGAAAAGGGATGTGCAAAAATTTTACAGTTCCAAAGATTTAAGTTCATGTCTTTCTCATATTTACTCTTCCCAAGAATTCGTAACATTAACCTCAAAGCCAGACAAGCTGAAAAGCCAAGGATGGTTGGTACAATGAAAATATAGTCAGCTACAACAAGCAAGCTGGAGTGAGCAAAGCAACTTTATATCAGGTTACACAGTGACTGTCACTCTGTAACAACAGAGAAAGGGGGGTAAAAACTACTTGCCTTTAAGATGTCTTTAAATATTCATAAAGTAGAAAAGTCACAAATATCTTCTCCACCTTTTAAAAAACGAATTTTTTTCCTTCTAAGTCTATTTTTCACTGACATTTATAACTTATTAATAATTTTCTCATTCCAGTGGTTTAAGTGGGCAAAAAAAAACAAAACAAAAAAACACACACACACACAAAACTTCTAAGTACCTTGTGATAAAAAAGCATTTCTCATTTCAATCACATTATCCTAAACCTTACACTTTTACACAAATGTTAGTTGATGCTGACTCAAGTTTGGCACGTATGTTTTTTATTTATTTATTTACTTACTTCAGGGCCCTTCAAACATGGATGTGACTGTTCTAATAACCAGAATTCATACCAAATTCAGTGTGTTGTGCTACTCCTTCAGTGAAGAAAAAATCTTACACTACAAATATTTTAAAGACAGAAATGACTGCCTTTACAAAAAAAAATATTTTCTATGCAAAAAGGCAAATGAAAATATTCTGCTGTTTGACAAAGATGATTTTCAAATCCTATAAGCCAAGAAATATAAGAGCTTAGATAAATCTACATGTTCTCCTAATTTTAAAATTGCTTACTACTTTAAATATTAACCTGAATGAAAGAAACTGAATAAATTTAACAAAGGGATGAAAGAAAGCAAATAAAGATTGAATCACAAACACCAAAAACAAGTTGTTGGAGTTTGAGGAAAAGTTATTGTTGTAGATTTTCTGACACTAAACCCAATAATAATTAAAAATTTTTTATATCAATTAAGTCCCTCTGTATACACAAAACTTTTAAATCCTCATCAAATAGGAATTAAGCATTTCAAAAATCTGTTTTGGTAAGTAGCTTCCCAATTCAATTTTTTAATTAAAAATAATCTTTTGAGCCCTAGCCAATTTTCTCAGTGGATAGAGCACGAGTACTGAAGGATCCGGTCAGTTTTTAAAATTAGGAGAACATGTAGATTTATCTATGCTCTTATATTCAATTCTGGGCAAAGGTACATCCTTGGGTTCAGGCTCAATCCCCCTCCATTCGGTGGGGAGGGGGCGTGTGGGAGGCAAGCAATTGTTTCTCTCTGAGTCTTCCCTTCCCTTCAGCTCTCTCTAAAAAAAAATCAATGGGAAAATATCCTCAGGTAAGAATTAACAACAACAACAACAAAAAAACCTTTTGAAAAATACTTGTTCAACTTTTTCAAATGGTATACAAAGTTTTCATAAATCACAAAAACTCGGGTTTTTGTTTCAGTACATCATTGATTTCATGCAAGACTACTTTAAAAAATAAATAGAAGGTCACCAAAGATTTTGCTGGCTATTTTTATACTTTATAGTTTCACTCTCAAATCTAGAGCTTGCTGTCAATGAAACAGACCATAGAACTGCTCCCAAAAGAAAATGAATTAAGGTTTCCTGAACAATAATTTAAAGTATAATCCTGACACAGTTAGACAAAGCAGACATTCAAGTCTGTCTGTTCTGATCAATCAACAGTGCACTAAACACCATTTTGCTTATAATTTGTAAGACAAAAAGACACTTTCTCCAATTGAATGCAAAACATTTAAATACCAGTACAGTGTGCCACAAAATGAACTGAGTTAAATAACACCTATCTAATAGCTCTTCCAATACCTTGTTTTAAACCTATAACTCAGAGATGAAACATTTCAGTAGCAACTACAAGAACATACTTAGTAAATGAGTGAGTATTCCACAATGTTTGGTATTTGACAGTTGCTTTAAATCAGAGGTGGGGAACCTTTTTTCTGCCAAGGGCCATTTGGATATTTATAACATCTTTCGCTTTAATTTAATTAATTTAATATAAATTTATATTGCTATGAAAAAAGCTCCTAGATTTATTGCATTTCGAGCCCTGCCTGTGGTTGCCTTGGCAGGGACAGACCAAATGAAGGGCCAGAAGTTCCCCACCCCTGCTTTAAACCAAAAATAAATAAATAACTCCATAGCTTCAGAGTAAATACACAAAT
Organism: Myotis daubentonii; assembly: GCF_963259705.1. Lineage (NCBI taxonomy): Eukaryota > Metazoa > Chordata > Mammalia > Chiroptera > Vespertilionidae > Myotis > Myotis daubentonii. Next base: position 42,586,616 of record NC_081854.1, read on the forward strand.
AGTAACTAAGATATTTTTTTAAAGTCCCCTTAAAACAAATAAGAACACTGACTATTTACAATGAAAACATTCAGTCTTCTACTGAGACATCATATGACCAGTACAGGAATGTACTACCTGATAACCTGACGATAAGAAAAATGCATTTGTACATGAATTGGAAGAATTAAAAGATTTGCCCCAGTTCAAGTTACACATTTTAGTTTCAGCAGTCACTGGACTGTAATCTCAAATAAATTATTTCTCTTTTGAAAATGTAAAAACCCAGGCTAAGATGACATAGAGGTGATTCAATTACACATACTAACTTGAAATGTGGGAAACCATCAGAGAATTACTGTGAAATGCTTTTTATTCAAGCATGCTATACTGCAAACCTACTTCAGCGTAGAATAAAGGTGGTGATGCCCGGCCGGTGAGGCTCAACAGCTGAGCGTCCACCCAGGAACCAGGAGGTCGCGGGTTTGATTCCTGGTCGGGGCAGGAGCCCTGATCCCCAGTGGGGATGCGTGCAGGATTCAGCCACCGATGTTTCTACCGATGTTTCTACCACCTCGTCCCTCTCCCTTCCTCTCTCTCTCTCTCTCTCTCTCTCAAAATAAATAAAAACATTTTTTAAAGTGGTGAGATTACGGGCACCTGGAGAATCTATATTTTTAAACTGAAGGTTAACGTGTATATATATAATAGTCTGGCAAATATTACCGGGAGCCAAGGACGTGAATATTTAAAATCCAACTATTCCCAGGAAAACCCAAGTATATTTTAGAACCGGTCAGCAAAGATCATTACAGGGCAAAACACCTGAAAGTGAAGATCACTAAGAAATCTTCATTCACTCCTCCCTCTGTTCTCTGAACTAATCCCTACAGCAGCCAAAAAAAAAAAAAAAAAAAAAGTTACATTCCTTTCTACCTTTATCAGATTAAGACTCTTCTTCACAGGCATATCTTCACGCCCAAGGACATATAACACCAAGGAAAATACATTAAGTGTCCATAGGCACCAAAAAGCTAAACGTTCGGCACAAGAAGGGATTCCACACATGAGAAAACACCTGACAGCCTCCTCCCTACCTATTCCCCCCCCCCCACACACACACACACACAAAAAGCTATTTAATCAGCTTTACAAACATTTACTGCACAAGTACACTCCGAGTGAGTGCTTCGACGGATCTCCTACTTACACCAAAGCCGAACAGGGAAACAGAATCAACCGCCCCGACGCTTTCAGGCGGTCGGGAAGATCGGGAGAATTATTAGAAACTGGCGTCGGCAGGATCGGGAGAGAGAGAGAGGGGTAAGCAGTACACTGGAAGGTGAGTTTACACACACGCACGCACAACGGAAAATTAGGAAAGAAGTTGGTCGCAAGATTAGGAGGAGGCGAGGCCGACGTCCGCTTCTGAGAGGACTCCTGGCACTGCAGGTGCAGACAGCAATTAACTGAGCATGTGGAGATGCCGAAGAGTTCTACGGAAGACCTGACTCGGGTGCAAGATACAAAAATGTGGATACGTGGCTCCCCGAATGAACCCTCAAAGAAGGGTCGCAGCCCGACCCAGTCAATGGGTCCAAGGAGGCGGGCACCGGCCGGGCAACTCCACCGCGCGGAACGCAGTCGTGCGCACAGCCTCCCGGTCCGGGGCCTCGGGGTCCGCAAGCAAGAAGTCGGAGCAGCCCCTGGGGCTCCGGGCCCCCTCCTGGCCCAGCCTCTCTGTCCTCGCTTCTCACCCCCCACAGCCTGGGACCGGAGCCCTGGGAAGCTTCCGGCCGAGCGCTCCCGGCAGGCGTGAGGCAAAAGCAGCAAAATGCTCTTAGCGCTGTGAGTGACACTCACCGGCCCGAAACCTCGAATGAAACCAGCAGCTCCGGGGGCGGCGGCAGCAGTGGCAGCAGGAACCGAACATCCAAAATGGCGGCTCCCTCGGCCACACCACCGCTACGGCGGGCGGAGGGATCCTTAGGAGGAAGAGAGTGTTTCACTAAGTTCGCACCCTACCGCAAAAACCTCGGTCCCTATCTTCCTCTCCCTGTCGACTCCGCGTCCTCTGACGGCAACTTCTCGGGCCCCCCCCTCTCCTGTTCTCCAAGAAAACTCGGACCCTGCCGAGGACTATTTGCCAAGGAGGAGGTGACTGCTCCTGGCAGAGCGACGCAGAGCGTAGCAAGGGTCGGGGCTGTCACTGATGACGCGAGACGCTGCTGCCGAGTCACGGCTGCGAAGAGTCTGAGCGAGAAAGATCCGGCTGACCCTGGAGCCGACGGACATTGGTTCCGCTTGGGTGGGACGGGGCGGGGCGGGGCCACCAGGAAGCGGCCCGGCCACCTGAAGGGGGCGGGGCTAGCAAGGTAGCCTGGGAAGGGGAGAAGCGGAGCAGGTGGGGCCCCAGAGCGCTGAGCCGGGCTGAGCCGGTCCTAATGCACGAGATTCCCAAACTCTTTCCTCTCACCTTTGAAACCTTTCTCTTTAGGTTCAAGTCAGGAACGTGCTCCAAGGGGTCTTGGATTCTGTGGTTTTATGGTATCCTTGCAACATGTTATTTTTAATAATTAGAGGATGACAGAGGAATGGCTTCCAAGGCCAGTTATCATCGCAACCTGCATGGGACGAGTTGTTTAAACTCTTATAGGGCCTCAATTTCCTCATATGTCAAAAGAGCTAAAATCCTTGCAGAATGGGCTTTCGGACTGACTTCATGAACTAATGACCTGAGCCAAAGACAGTCTAACTAACCAGACCGTTACTGGCTTGATAAATAATTACTAACACCTGATAACAAATATTTTCCGTGTGAACGGCAAGACAGCCATGATGTCTTGGCCCATTTAAAGGAAAGGTGACCTACCTAAACGAAAATCCTTCAGGTGTATTGGCAATGAAGTACCCGCCAAAGCAAATAAAGTACAGTACCTGGTTAGATGCCAGGGAGAACGACATAACCGCCAATCTGGAGTTTAGGACCGGTCATAGCCAGGAGTGTGCGCCTCTTTCCTTAGCCGCGCTCATTCAGGAATGTCGAAAGGTTTTACAGAAATTGAACTGAGTACAATTTTGTTCTTGCACTTGCTGGGGCATGCCAAGTGGCTGGGGGCGGGGAGGAGGGGGGGAGAGAGGCCAAGGACATAATAATAGTAATTATTTTTTATTATTAAATATTGATATCACACACTGCTTATAAAAGCGTTTTCATATGTATACTATAACTTGACCTCCCAACAATCTGAGTCAGACTAGATAAGCATATATAACTTAGTTTTACAAACAAGACTGACGCTCAGAGAAACTGACATGCTGACTCTCCCTCTCCCTTCCCTCTTGGGGTTCTGTATACCGTGCCACCTTGCAAATTAGAAAAGGGCACCTGCTCCGGCTGCTGTGGGTGGCTGCTGTGGTTGGGTGTTATCCTGTGGACCAAAAGGTTGCTGGTTCGATTTCCAGTCAGGGCACATACCCAGGTAGGGGGCGTGCAGGAGGCTGCCCATCCATGTTTCTCTCTATCTCTCCCTCTCCTCTCTTCTCTAAAAATCAATTTTTAAAAAAAATCTTTTCTTTTTAAAGCTACACACCCACCCACACCCACAGGCAGGGTAGAATCCACCAAGGGCAATGGTTTGGGGAGCAGAATGCTTATGGAATTCAGTCGCCTCATACCCACTCCATGCACTAATATACAGTGCAACTCTGGATCACAAAGCTAGTAAATACGTACAGTTGTACAGCTGACCGTCGGTACCCTACGGTTCCTCACAGGAGGATTCAACCAACCACGACTGGAAAATAGGTGGGAATAAAAATGTTATGTTGTTGCTGATGTGTACTATGTAGTCAGGCCTACAATGGTTGACTCTGTAACTAAATATGTACAACTTTTTGTCATTATTCCCTAAACAATCCATCATGACAGCTAGTTATATAGCATTTACATGGTATTAGGTATTATAAGTAATCTAGAGATGATTTAACCCATAAGGAAGGATATGCATAGATTATAGGCAATTACTATGCTATTTTATATAAGGGATTTTAGCATCCTTGGATTTTGGTATCCATGGGGGCCCTGGGACCAATCCCCCACAGATACTGAGGGCTGACTGGTATTAGTGTAAAATTAGAAGACCATAATTATGTCTTGACGTCATTTCCTCTGAGGTATAGCTATGCATGAACACATGCTAAAATACTACAGTTTGAGACTCCCATAAAAGTAAGGAGTTTGCAGGTTGCAAAGCAGTTAAAGTATTCCATTTGCAAGGTCACAAAAATTTGCTTAGAAGTCAAATTTAAATGTTTACCATTGGGAACCACCAAAGAACAGTTAAACCATCTTATTAAGAAAGAGGAAGGAGCTTTTTTCTACCATTCCAAATGGAAGATAATTAAAGAGAAAGGGCAGACATTATAAAATGTAAACCTCTTCATGTATTTTTTTAACATATTTATCTTTATAATTACCAAATTCCTCCTTTAATGCAGCTGAAACTGAAAGCAATTGACCAAATATATAGCATAGTCATCATTATCCTGGGATCTTTAGTTTCTGAGGTTAGCAGTTGAAATTTTGGAAGATTTACTCCCCACCTACTCAAACATAATTCCTAATTTCAGGTAAATTTCAAATAAATTACAGCACATCAATGAAATGGAATACTATGCAGCCAATAAAAATGAAGCTATAGCCCTAACTGGTTTGGCTCAGTGGATAGAGCATCGGCCGGCAGACTGAAGGGTCCCAGGTTCGATTCCAGTCAAGGGCATGTACCTTGGTTGCAGGCACATCCCCAGTGGGGAGTGTGCAGGAGGCAGCTGATGGATGTTTCTCTCTCATCGATGTTTCTAACTCTCTATCCCTCTCCCCTCCTCTCTGTAAAAAATCAATAAAATATTTTTTTTAAAAAAATGAAGCTATAGCTCTAACGTTATCATGAACTGACAGATACAGATTTTTTAAAACATATTACAAAATGGAATAAATGAGCTTATAAAAAGTGCCTACTACTGTATATACATAGGAAGAATAAAATATAAAAATGGTCATCTTTGGAGAATAGGATTTAGAGGATTTTTACTTTATTATGTTTTGTTGTTGCAAAGAGTATACTGTGTTTTTATTTTTTTAAATAAGACTTTTTACATTTTGGGGGAAAAGTCCTTGTAAGATAATGCAGTTTTACAGGTCTAAATGCTTAAGGAGATTTTTGTTTTTTAAACAGCAACAGCCTAAAAAAAAAAAAATTTTTTTTAAACAAACCAACAAAAATAAATAAGAAACAACAGCCTGAAAGAATGAAACAAATTTCCAGGGAGAGATAATGGTTAGGAGAAAAAATCAGTATTTTTATGGTTTTGTTTATTATTGATACCTGTACATTATAATTTAACAAATAATAACAAGCAACAAAAACAAAACTTTAGTTTTTGGCCAAGAGTCAGACCACTTTAATGCCAGTCCTGGCTGAGTGTAACTCACTTTGTGCCCTGAGTAAGGTGCTTACCATCTCTGGGCTTATTTCCTCAGCTAGCCAATATTTATTTATGACTAGTCCTATAGCATAGTAATTAAAAGTGTTGGTTTCTGGTGTAGATTTTTAGGGTTTAAAACTCTGCTCTTCTTCTCTTTATTGTGTGACTTACAGCAAGTTACTTAACATATCTGAGCCCTTCTGAACCCTCCGTGTACCCATCTGTAAATGGAGTTAATAGTAGCATTGGCATCTGAAGGCTGTTGTGATAATTAAATGAGCTGATACACTTGAATTACTTAGAAGGGCTCAGTAAATACTCGATCTCTTTAGGATAAATATTATCATCCCCAGTTTAGACATGAGAAAACAGAAGCTCAGAGAAATTAAATGATTTGTCACACCTACATGCAGCAGAGACCAGACTCCAGTCTAGACCTTTCAACTTTGAATATACCTTTTGGCCTATGTAGTAACCATTCAGCAAACATGCTGCCCTGACTCTTTCCACTACACCACATGTTCTGTGGGTACAGAGTCTATAATGGACATTTCAAAAGAGACTGTCCCTACTCTCCAGATAATGATGATCTCATTGAAGAATACTAGATTTTTTAAAAATCCTCAAATACAAAACAAAGTCAATGATATTATTACTCAGTAGATAAATCCTAGTTCCAAAAAAAAAAAAAAAAAAAAAAAAGCAGAAAGGTGAGAAATCAATGACTAGGAGCCAGAGCAGTGGAAAAGGACTTTTGAGAGACATGACAAGCAGTTGGAATATGCTATGCGGTACTGGAGGGGGGTAGGGGGACCCTTAAATGGCTGAGTATCATCAACGGAAGCCATTTGACCTTTACAGCTGATGAGGAAAGCCCTCCCTGCAGAAATATGGTCTTTCACAGGGAACTCCTCCTACTCTCCATGTGCCAGAAACTTCAGCCAAGAAAGGAGAGTGAAGAGGCGACACAACCCTGTAGGAAATGCAGGGGCATAAGTCCAAGAGGCAGTTCCACTGGCCTGTTTTGTTATGGTCTGAATCGCCTGAAGCTCTAAATAAGCCTGAAAGTCAGAGAGAAATGAGTCGCTCTGTTGTGTATGTAACGCTCTTGCAAATGGGATTTTTACAGTTATTTTTAGCATGGTGCCTAATCGCAATTTCTCCTGGCCTGAGAAAAGGGTTGAGGAATTAATCCTTCAGTTATGACAAAAGCCAGAAGTGAAGTAAAAAATTAAAATGCCGCCCTGGCCGGTTTTGCTCAGTGGATAGAGCATCGGCCTGCAGACTGAAGAGTTCCAGGTTCGATTCCAGTCAAGGGCATGTACCTTGGTTGCTGGCACATCCCCAGGAGGAGGTGTGCAGAAGGCAGCTGATCGATGTTTCTCTCTTATCGATGTTTCAAACTCTCTATCCCTCTCCTTTCCTCTCTATAAAAAATCAATAAAATATTTTAAAAAATTCTAAAAATTAAAATGCCATACACTCTTTGACCTCCTACCAAGAACATTAGGAGATCTACTACATGTTCCTTCAGAGTAAAGGCCAAAACCCAGAGGATATCAGGCTCAACCAGTCACTTTCTTTGCTTCAGAGATATTTTAAAAGAGGCAGCCCAAAGTGCCACCTGAGATGTTTTGCATGATATGCATGTTATATTTGCATGTGGAGTAGTTAGACTTTGTTTGTAAATGAGGCTGTAAATGAGTCTGTATGATCCTGAAAGGGTCATAAATTGCTTTTGTTCTCCTCTTTAAAAATTTTTATTGATTGATTTTAAAGATAAAGAGAGGAAGGAAGAGAGAGAAACATTAATTTGTTGTTCCACTTATTTACACATTCATTGGTTCATTCTTGTATATGCTCTGACCAGGGATTGAACCCTTAACCTTGGGGTATCAGGGAAAACGCTCTAACCAACTGAGCTACCCGGCCAGGGCCAGTTTTGTTTTCCTTTAGGTGCAGAGCCCCATCCTTGTTTCTTTAAAATAGTCAATCCGGCAAGTTGCTTTAAAATTAGCCTGGGAAGTCCAAAAAGTGTCAGGACAGGTTACTAACTGGGGCAGCCAATTCCTGGTACCCGGTTCAGACAACAACAAACTGCTTCTCCACCAAGCCCCTCACCTGTGCCAGAGGATGAGCTATATGATTCCAACCGGTGCCAGGGTGAGGCGTTCACTCCTATGCGTTTACTAGGAGAGGCAGCCAGCTTGCTGTGCAGGTCAGTCCCTGGCCTTGGATTTCAAAGATCCTTCCAAACCGGTCAGGGCCGACCCAGTACTCTTTGAATAAACTTGTTTTTTATCAGAGAGGAAAATCCTAGAATGAAACATTCAAGACAAAACTTATTTTTTAAAAGAGAGAATATGGCTTCAGGTATCGCTCCTTTCGCATGCAAAAGGGGCAATGTAAACTCTCCCGGGCATATAACCTAGGATCCTGAAATGAAGATTCTGCATCACCAATAATCGCATTAAAAAATTAATTTATCTTTTTTTTTCTTTTTCTTTTGAGATTTGATGATTGTTCTTATGTATTTGTTCCTCTTAGAAAAGTCTCATTTTTTATTGGAATCGGACTTAGAGGTAGAAGCTCTCAGAGAGGACTCGGGGCAAATCTTTTCTTTGGCCTCCTTCATTCTCTTCAGCCTTCCTGTGGCCTCTTCCTTCTTTTTCTTAGGATGTTGTCTCTGCAGAGCAACACGCTGACATTTGTGTTGCAGGACACTGGGAGTCACGAGACACTGAATCTTGGGTGCTTTGATCTGAGGTTTCTTTCCTCCTCCTCCTCCTCCTCCTTCTTCTTCTTCAATATGTTTTTTTAATTGATTTTTTTAGAAAGAGAAGAAAGGGAGAGGGAAAGAGAGAAACATCCATGAAAGAGAACCATCGATTGGCTGCCTCCTGCACGCCCTCCACTGAGGATCGAGCCCACAACCCAAGCATGTGCTCTGACCAGAATGGAACCCTCCACCTCTCAGTGCATGGGTCGATGTTCCACCAACTGAGCCACACTGGCCAGGGCCTTACCCTCTTTGTTTAGGGGCTGTCTCTCAACATATAGGCGGACATCATCTTCTTTAGAGTTTGAAAAGTTTCTGGATTCTTATGGGCCCCAGGCGACATGAGATCAGGAACATCTTTCTCCCCTTTTTAAAACAATGACCAAGTTGAGAACACTGAGTTTGGCATCTGCAGCGTAGCCCTGAACAGATCTGCACTTTCTCTCTCCAGTCCTCCTGGGTCTATAACAGGAACACCCCTTAGCAGCAGACAGACACAGCCGTGGGTCAAGACACCCTGCTTCCTGGGGAAACCTGGTTTGTCATTCCCACCACTGCTTTGAATCACACAACCCTTTCATTCTTCACCCAGAGCATCAGCAGCAACTTCTTTCTTTTTATTTTATTTTAATTTTTAAATATTTTTTTATTGATTTCAGAGAGGAAGGGAGAGGGAGAGAGAGAGAGAAACATCAACGTTGAGAGAGAATCATGGATCGGCTGCCTCCTGCACACCCCACACTGGGGACTGAGCCTACCACCCGGGCATGTGCCCTGACCCAGAATTGAACCGTGACCTCCTGGTTCACAGGTCAACACTCAACTAACAAGCCTCTCCAGCCGGGCAGCAGCAACCTCTGTGGCCATACGCTTCTCATAAAAGGTACGACGTTCGCGTTCATCATCCACTTCCATGAGTTTCTGGCAGCCAGTGGCTGGGAAAGAGAGAGATGTTCAGCTTCTTCCTGAAGCAGCCAACCTTGGCATTTTTCTAAGAACCTAAAACTGCTCTAAAAAACAGTCTCTTGCAGAAACCTGTTTGGCTCAGTGGATGGAGCATCGGCCTGCGGACTGAAGGGTCCCAGGTTTGATTCCGGTCAAGGGCATGTACCTGGGTTGTGGGCACATCCCCAGTAGGGAGTGTGCAGGAGGCAGCTGAATTGATGTTTCTCTCTCATTGATGTTTCTAACTCTCTGTCTCTCTCCCCTCCTCTCTGTGGAAAATCAATAAAATATATTATAAATAAATACATAAATAAATAACAGTCTCTTGAAAAGAAAAACAAATGAACAAAAAATACCAGTTACACAAGAAACAAACAAAAATATAATTAATTTTGCCATCTTGTTTTCTCAGCTTCTCCTTTACCCAGTCTCATAGAATCATTAATATATAGTCCAATAGAACTTAGCAGGGAATAAAAACTAGAAAGAAAATTAATGTTTATTGAGAACCAACTGAGTGCTTAAATGCTTTACATACGTTATTTCTTTTAATTGTCATTATTTCCCCCATTTTATAGATGAGGAAAAGAAAGCTTACAGCTAGTAAGTGTCAGATTCAAAATTTTAACCGAGGCATACAGGATTCCACTGATTTCCAGAAAACCCTTTTCTTATTCACTCTTAGTGTTTGCACATTCCTTGGATACTCTTTTTTTTTTTTTTTCAAAGACACGCATTCCTCTAGTTCTTTAGCTCTCTCATGCACATCTGACAAGAGAAGGTATCATTTACCAAAAGTCTTGTTTACAGCTAGTAAGTACAGGGATGAGATTTAAATACACACCCTTCTGCCTCCCTGGGAAAAACAATAATTACGTGAGAAATAAGAATCTCAGAGAAAATGAAAGTTTATTGGCTATAATTAATAAAATTCTGTAGGTCAGGAATCTTCATCTAAGAATTACAGAATTTTAAGGAACAAAATTATAGAATCTTAGCACTCCATAGAATTTTAGAATTTTAAGAAACAGAAATAATTATATGATTATATGTATATGCACACAGAGACATACACACACATTATTACAGACAGAGAACCATAGAATTTAAGGAATGGAAGAAATTGTAAATGAGAAAACTTCAGACCCACACATCGGTGGCCCTATTAAAATTTGTGCCCAAGGGTTCTAATTCCCAGGCAAGTACTCAATCCAGGATTAAGGAATTATGTGGTTTTCTTCAGCATTTCAAGTCTCCGGTCAAGATCCGCAAAGTCAATTTCCTCAGAGTCATAAGGGTCAATGGAAAGACTTGCTTGAGGTTTTACATCAGGCAAATCAGGCAGCATAAAGTTATCAAAACCAATCTTGGTTCTTGATGCTGGCTTTGGGGAAGTTTGAGGGTTGAATCCCGGACCTGTTCATTTCAAAAAATGTAATTAAAAGTCACAACAATATGTCCCCCAGAATGAAATCCCAGCCTCAAAGACAGTAGGCTATTAATGTTTTTGAAAAAACAGCATATAATAGGCTGGAAAACTAGACAATTCTCCCAACAGGGAAATGGTGGTAATGGTTACACTGTGTTGGCAATCTTCTTCAAGGGCAATTGGAATTCTTTTTAAAGGCACAATTTTTCAAAACATGTGACAAGATGATCTAGTACAGTAGCGGTTTTAAAACTTTATCTGTATTAAAGATCTGTTTGAGATCCATATCCACTTTGAAAATTGTTAACTATTATCAGGGAACATTCTGTACTCCGGGTAAATCACTAATAAACTTCTCTCACCCATGGAGGAATGACAGTCTTATAACAACTGAAATAGCTTCCATGACTATCAAGCAATTACAACTACTACCGGGATTCCTTATACTTACCAGGAACCAGTGTAGGATGCAAATCATTCTTAAAGGAGTCATTCTGAAAGAAAAGAAAGATCACTGGGAAGCAACTGGTTTGAGTTCCAAAGACATATTTTGTTCATAGTAAGCCTTCAATAACTATTTCTTAAAATTAACTTTTTTTTTTTAATTAAATCTTTATTGTTCAGATTATTACATTTGTTCCTTTTTTTTCCCCCCATAACTCCCCTCCTCCCAGTTCCCGCCCCACCCTCCGCCCTCACTCCCCACCCACTGTCCTCATCCATAGGTGCACGATTTTTGTCCAGTCTCTTCCCACATCTCCCACACCCCTTTCCCCCCCAAGAATAGTCAGTCCATTCCCTTTCTATGTCCCTGATTCTATTATAATCAACAGTTTATTCTGTTCATCAGATTATTTATTCACTTGATTCTTAGATTCACTTGTTGATAGATGCATATTTGTTGTTCATAATTTGTATCTTTACCTTTTTCTTCCTCTTCCTCTTCTTAAAGGATGCCTTTCAGCATTTCATATAATCCTGGTTTGGTGGTGATGAACTCCTTTAGCTTTTCCTTATCTGTGAAGCTCTTTATCTGACCTTCAATTCTGAATGATAGCTTTGCTGGATAAAGTAATCTTGGTTGTAGGTTCTTGGTATTCATCACTTTGAATATTTCTTGCCACTCCCATCTGGCCTGCAAAGTTTTTGTTGAGAAATCAGCTGACAGTCGTATGGGTATTCCCTTGTAGGTAACTGAGTTTCTTTCTCTTGCTGTTTTTAATATTCTCTCTTTATCTTCTGCTCTTGGCATTTTAATTATGATGTGTCTTGGTGTGGTCCTCTTTGGATTCCTTTTGTTTGGGGTTCTCTGCGCTTCTTGGACCTGTAAGTCCATTTCTTTCACCAGGTGGGGGAAGTTTTCTGTCATTATTTCTTCAAATAGGTTTTCAATATCTTGCTCTCTCTCATCTTCTGGCACCCCTATAATTCTGATGTTGGTACGCTTGAAGCTGTCCCAGAGGCTCCTTACACTATCCTCGCATTTTTGGATTCTTTTTTCATTTTGCTTTTCCGGTTGGATGTTTTTTGCTTCCTCGCATTTCAAATCATTGACTTGATTCTTGCGCTCCTCTGGTCTGCTGTCGGGCGTCTGTATAATATTCGTTATTTCAGTCCGTGTGTGCTTAATTTCTAGTTGGTTCCCCAATATAAGATCGAGGGTCTTATTAGTTTTCGTGTAGATCTCATTAAGTTTATCGGCAGCTTCTAAACAGTTCTTGAGAGACCTTAAAAGTGTGGTTCTGAACTCTATTTCTTCCATTGACAATTTTGTCCTGTTTCTTTGTCTCCGCATTTTGTTATGCTTCCTTGGTGCACCCCCTAGTGGTCTTTGTTCGCAGTCTTATAGATAAATCTTGATTGTTGTAGCTAATTCCCGGGAGGGTTTGACCTCCAGGCCAAGTGGCTATGAGAAGCAGCTGTGTCAGCAGTGAGAGAACTTCTGTCCTCTAGGGAGGTGCTAATCTAGCCTTTGCCTGAGGCTATCCGGCAAATGCCTCTGTGCAGGGCTTGGGCGGGGTGGGTCGCACAGGATCAACAGGGTGGGCCGGAGAGAGCAGTTATGGCGGCTCTCAGTCCTGTCCCAAGGGGCTCTGCCTCTCTGAGCCCCAGCACCCGCTGCAAAGCTGGGAGAGAAAGCTGCACTCACTCTGACCGAAGCCAGACAGTCCCGCTTCTCCCGTTTGAGTCTGGGTCCCTAAAGACTCGCCCGGATCTGGTGCTCAGAGTCTGTGACTCCCTCCCGATTGAAAACAACAACCGCGCCCTCGGCCGCCAGCCCGCTCCGCGCACTCCGCACCTCAGAATTTGACTTCAGCACTGCGCCTCCTCTGAGTGTCTGTATGCGTTTCTCTTTCCTCCTAGTTGTAGGACTTCCACTCAGCCAGCGTTCCTGTGGTTCTGGGTGATGTCCCTTCCGTTTTTTGGTTTCACTTTTGAAGTAGTTGTTCAAAGCAGCAAACTCCGGCGTTAACCTATGCCGCCATCTTGGTTCTCTCTCTTAAAATTAACTTGAGTGAACTTTATCACAATCACGCTGCCTTCTTGTGTGAGGCAAAGTGTACGGATGCCTTCTGGAAATCAGCCTTAGGAGTGACTATGGTTTTTGCTCCTTCTGTCACCTGTGGCCTCATACAAGAACGGGGAAGTCTTTTATCTTCCAGTCTAGAAATGCTGCTTGTGAAGAATGATTCAGTTTAATAAAATCAGAGGATTCTTTCTCCAACAAATAAATAGCACCAAAAAAAAAAAAAAAGTAGAGGTGGGAAAAAGGAAGTATTAGAGATTAAAGAATTAAAGAGACATATCAACTGAACATAATGTGTGGATGTTTTTAGGTCTTGATTTCAACAAAATAACTGTAAAAATGCATTTTTGAGGCAATCAGAGAAATTTAATATGGGTTGAGTATTATATGATATTAAGGAATTGTTTTTCAATGTGTTAGCTTTCATAATGACATTGTTTTATATTATAAAAACAAAGGGTTCATGTTAGAAATATATATTGAAGTATTTACAGGTAAAATTATGTAATGCCTAGTATTTGCTTTAAATTCCTTCTCTCTTAGGAAGAAATAGGTAGATGAAATAAGAGCAGCAGAATGTTGATAACTGTGGAAAATGAGTGATGAGTACGCAAAAATTCAGTATATTGTTCTCTCTAATTATGAATATGTTTAAATTTTCCATAGAGTTTTCTTCTTCCTTTTTTTTTTTTTTTACAGAAATGTTATTCTTAAAAATACAGCTAAAGAGGACAGAGCTGCCCTAGCTGGTTTGGCTCACTGGATAGAGCATCGGCCTGGGGACTGAAGGGTCCCAGGGGCATGTACCTTGGTTGCAGACACATCCCCAGTAGGGGATGTGCGGGAGGCAGCTGATCGATGCTTCTCTCTCATCGATGTTTCTAGCACTCTATCCCTCTCCCTTCCTCTCTGTAAAAAAGCAATAAAATATATATTTTTTTTTAAAAAAAAGAGGACAGAGCTGGGTTTGATTTGTGATAAGATTTCAATACATGCACTTATTATTTTAGGCTAATTTTCCCAACCCCCAACTTTTGTGACACTGCCCTATTACCACACAGTGCCAAAAATCAAATAAACACATTAGTACAATATTTGGAATCATTATTAGCCGTATCTGGCAGTTACACTGTCCTAGGATAGAATGAACCACCTCAGTAGCTTCTGAGGCTAATACATTTCTATCACCACAATTACTTTAGCAAACCTGGTTGCCTTCATTTCTGCAACATCATGCAGAGTTAGTGATTCTTCTTTTTATTCTTAAATCAGAGGACTTGTGCCCTGGGTGGTGTTGCCAAGTGGTTAGGCCCACAAACCGAAGGGTTGCAGGTTCGATCCCCAGTTGAGGCTTGTGTGAGAGGCAACCAATCCATGTGTCTCTCTCACATGGATGTTTCTCTCTCTCTCTCTCTCTCTCTCTCTCTCTCTCTCTCTCTCTCTCTCCCCTCCCCCCTCCCTTCCTCACTCCCTCCCACTCTTTCTAAAACTCAAAGGAAAAAATATTCTTGGGTGAGGTTTAACACACACACACACACACACACACACACACACACACCCAGAGGACTTGCACTCCAAAAGTAGAAGCTGAACAATACACAAGGTGTTAATTCAGACAAATAATTTCAACAAGGAGTTTATGCCTAAAATTTAAAAACTCAAAAACAGCTCCATGGGGCCAGATATGAATAATAAAACACTTTCTTTTTACTTCACCCTGAAGGAACAAAGAGGGAAGAAAATTAATGCCTGTGGCTCTTTATTTTTTTATGTATTTGACTTCTCTAAATTTGTATATACACCCAGTTATGAGATTTTTATCCTATTTTCATGAGAGTAAACTGTTTTCACTACATATAAATTGAATACATCTCATCTGAAATTCGAGTCTAAATCACTGTACATGAAAGACTCTCACATTTGTCGAGCTCATACAAATGTTCTTTGCAGTCTATACCGTGGTATTTTCCAGAGGTTGATGAAAGGCTGTATGTGGCCCTATTTTCTCATGAATTTCAGCACAAAAGCACATTAAATATAAGCTAAATAATTGCCTTAAAAAAAAAACTCACAAAGATCATTTTACCACTCAAAAGGCCCATTTAGAAATATATGCTAGCAGTACTGACAGTTTCATTTCAGATTCAGGTTCCTTAGCCGTACTGACCTGTCTTCCAGGAGGAAGGGACGAGAAACCAGGGACCGGGGACCGCACAGGTAAAGGCTCTGGCGCAGATATTGGTGATGCCCAAACTGGTTCACCAGGTCCTGCTGCAGTTCCCGCTCCGCCGCCGTCAGGGGCGCCTTGCTTGTCCGCCTCGGTAAATCCAACGCTAACCAGGTCTGCCGGGGCTTCCGCCTGAAGCAAGGGGGCGAGAATAATATCGGGTCCTCGATTTATTACACATTCGTTTATTGCATCCCTACTACAGGCCAAACTCCTTGGAAAACCCTGGGGAAGAAACAGTGAGCAAAGAGACATGGCTCCTGCCCTCAGGAAACAGAATCTAGTGTAAGGCAGGGACAGTGAACAGCAACCTCGGGCTTTCTGGCAGACACGCTTCTCCTTTCCCTCTGTTTCAATGACTGTGTTGGGAGTACCTACGGGGTCAGACACTGTGGCCCACCAGTGATGCAGAGCTAAGCATAAACGTGCATCCTGCCGAAACCGGTTTGGCTCAGTGGATAGAGCGTCAGCCTGCGGACTGAAAGGTCCCAGGTTCGATTCCAGTCAAGGGCATGTACCTGGGTTGCGGGCACATCCCCAGTAGATGTGCAGGAGGCAGCTGATCGATGTTTCTCTCATCGATGTTTCTAACTCTCTATCTCTCTCCCTTCCTCTCTGTAAAAAAAATCAAAAAATATTTTAAAAAAAAAACAACAACAAAAAAACATGCATCCTGATGTCTACGAGAAAGTGTAGCAAATCTTATCAGGGGTAAACTCTTATAAGCCAGGCACAGTTCTGGGGATGCCACGATGAACGCAACAGACGAACGTCCCTGCCCTCCTGGAGCTGATGATATTCCAGTGGGAGAGACAGATAATAAACAAGATCACTAAGTGTGTTAGATAAAGACAGGAGTGATAGAGAAAAAATATAAAAGAGGGGAGAGGGAAGAGGTGGACATTTTAGAGAAGGTAGCTAATAAGGGCCTCACACTGAGAGTGGGTGTGGGCAGCCTCTTCAGGCCTAGGAAAGCCATTGTTTATTATTCTAAGTGAAAGAAAAAGCCACTGGGTGGGGAAGGGGGCGGGATTGAAAAGCAGAGGTGTGACATCATCTGACTTGGGTACTAACCAGATCTCTGAAGGCTGTATTGAACATCCATTAATGAGGAAGAGGAGTAGAGAAGCAGGAAAATCAGTTAAGAGCCTCTTGCAATCATCCAGGCAGGGAATAGGTTAGTGCAGGTTAGCCCAGGTTACTGTCAGTGGAGATGGTGAGAGGGGCAGGATGCTGCCTATATTTAGAAGGTAGAATAACCAGGACTTGCTGAAGATTGGTTGGGGGTTAGCAGTTGAGAGAAAGCGGGGAGTCAAGAGATATCGAGATTTTTTTGCCCTAGCCTAGAATCCCCATGCACTGTAGAATGAATGGGCTCTTGGAAGGGATAAGTCTTACCCGGTAAGAACACATGTTAAGTTTGAGATGCCTCTGAACTATTCAAGTAAAGGTATTTATATCAAGAAAGTGGGTGGATATATGAGGATGGAGTTCATACCAGCCTAGAGGCCTTAGCTAGTGATATACCAGTATGACTAGAAGTCCTCACCATGAAGATGGTATTGAAAACCAGGATGTTAGATAAAATCACCCAGAGAGTAGGGAAGAGAGAGAAGAGGTCCAAGGCTGAGCCCTCGGGCACATCTCTACTACCATTTCATGTAGCGTTTACTTGTTCACAGTCCCTTTTGGTATTATCTATATTTTTAAAATGTGTCATTTTTTTTAAAAAACAACAACAACAACATATAACTCTTTGAAAGAGAAAAAAAAATGGGTAAAAGAGTCGCTATCAGGAAACCATCAGGAGCAAAGCATCAGAAAAGACAAGCGTGTCCTTTAACCACAACCCAACATGATGCATGCTGCTCATCCGTTGGAAGGCAGCACGGTGGGAACACAGAGGCCGGAACAGTCTTCCCTGTGGCTTCATGCCTGCACTAAGCACACGTTTAGTACTTGAGGACAAGGTTATCCTTTATAACAGGGGTCCTCAAACTTTTTAAACAGGGGCCAGTTCACTGTCCCTCAGACCGTTGGAGGGCCGGACTATAGTTTAAAAAAAAAACTATGAACAAATTCCTATGCACACTGCACATACCTTATTTTGAAGTAAAAAAACAAAACGGGAACAAATACAATATTTGTATTTGCATGTGGCCCGCGGGCCGTAGTTTGAGGACCCCTGCTTTATAAAGTTACCACAGACAATTTTATCAATGGCTAAAATAAGTCACTTCCCATATGAGGTGATTTGAGAGGCATTAGGGAGAAATCCCTCTGGCCTTAAAACAGTCCATGACCACCTTGTGGAAGCTTAAGCCACTTTCTGTGATAATAATGATGATGATAAAAAGCAAAATTTGATTACATCTGTGATGGTCGAGGCATTGCATTTAAATCCCTTGTACGTATTAGCGCATTTGATCATCTCGACAAGCTTATGAGATTTGTTAATAACCATTAACTCTTATTACCTCTCTTCTATTGTTAACAACTTAGAAGGGTCATCTGACGGTTACCAGAAGTCAAACTCTGTTAGGAAAAGTATGTGGGCAGAGAAAAGGTAAAAATTTCACCTGATTTACAATCCTGACAGCTACCCCGAGAGCCACATTCATAAGTAGAAAAAAAAAAATCTTCCAGTGCACAATAAAAACCTCAGCTTTAAATCAATCCTCCCTTCTTGAAAGTACTCACCATGATGGTTGCCTTGGATTTATATGGCACATTATAGTTCTTAGCAATTTCTATCAGATACTGTTCCACTAAAACCTGGGGTAGACTGTTCACATTTAATTTACACATTAGCTGCAAAATAAAGAACATAACAAGAGTTGGTCACACACACACACACACGCACTTACAAAATAAGAAACAAAACAAGTTTAGGTGATTTTTCACCTCTGCATCATTGCTCTTCATCTTTCTGGTCACTGTTATTTAAGATGTATGATTTTAAAAAGAAATATAACTTAGCGCCCTGGCCGAAGTGGCTCAATTGGCTAGAGCATCTTCCCGTGCAAAGAAGAGTCTAGGGTTTGATTCCCGGTCAGGGCATGTACCCAGGTTGTGGGTTCAATCCCCTGTCGGAGCGCATATGGGAAGCAACTGGTAGATGTTTCTCTCTCACATCAATGTCAATGTTTCTCTCTCACATCTCTCTCCCTCTCCCTTCCTCCTTCTCTATAATCATGGAAAACCATATCCTCGGGTGAGGATTTTTTTTAAAAAAGATATATAATTTAGCAACAACAAGGAGGGGTCCTCCTTATAAGACAGCCCTTTCCTGGGGTGAAGGAACCTCAAACCAAGTAGAATAAGAGAAAAAAAATAGACATAAAAATATTGTGAATCAAGAATTCTGATTTTATGACAAGTATTTGAATTATGTCAGAGGTAATATTCACCATACACAACAACCAGTACAGCAAGATACTAAGGAATCAGAATGGGTACCCTGAGTGATGAGAATGTCCAACAGCCTGAAACAACTACTTCAGCCAGGTGCCTGTGTCCAGCTGAATGTCAGTCCCGAATTATGTAAGATGTTCAAAATTTGAAACATAAGTTTCAATAACTTCTTTTGTATTATTAGGCCAGTTGCATTTAGGAAAACAAATGTTTTCTTAATAAAGAATCAGCCCAGGTGGTATAGCTCAGTGGTTGAGCATCAACCTATGAACTAGGAAGTCATGGGTTCAATTCCTGGTCAGGACACATGCCCAGATTTCAGGGCTCGATCCCCCCTAGGGGGCGTGCAGGAGGCAGCCGATCAATGATTCTCTCATCATTGATGTTTCTATCTCTCTCCTCCCGTCTCTGAAGTCAATAAAAATATATTTTAAAAAATAAAGAATCATCTCAGTTTTATTGACTCTAGTTTTTGTTTTGTTTTTCATCCTCACCTGAGGAGGGAGGATATTTTTTTCCATTAATTTTTAGAGAGAGTGGAAGGAAAGGGGAAGGAGGGAAGAGAGCGAGAAACATTGAAGTGAGAGAGACACATCGATTATTTGCCTGCCTCACGCTCCCCAGGGATTGAATATGCAACTGAGGTACGTGCCCTTAACTGGGAATTGAACCCAAGATACTTCGGTATGCAGGTCGACACTCTAACCACTGAGTCAAAACTGGCCAGGGCTACTCTAATTTTTCTTAATTGAGGTAACATTGGTTACTAACATTATATAAGTTTCAGGTGTAGAACATTATAAATCAACTAGAAGCCCGGTGCACGAAATTTGTGCTGGGGGGAGGGGGTGAGGAGGGGGTCCCTCAGCCCGGCCTGCACCCTCTCCAATCTGGAACCCCTCGGGGTATGTCCGACTGCCGGTTTAGGCCCCAGGGATCAGGCCTAAACGGGCAGATGGACATCCCTCTCCCAATCTGGGACTGCTGACTCCTAACCCCTCTGCCTGCCTGCCTGCCAGCCTGATCGCCCCTAACTGCCTCTGCCTGCTGGCCTGATTGTCCCTAACCACCTCTGCCTTGGCCCTCAGCCTAAGCCGCAGTCTGGCCTCCCTCTGCTAGAGGCGACCTGGCTAATCAGGGGAAGGCGCCACCCCCATCACCTCACTGCTGCTGCCACTGGTGGCCACCATGGCTGCCTGAGCCTCAGGCCAGCCCTAGGCAGCGGCAGCCACCATTCGCAGCTTGCCTGAGCCTCAGGCAGCCGCTGTGGCTTTGTCCGGAAGGACATCCACCCTAATTAGCAATTACCCTTTTATTAGTATAGATATCTGTATACATTATAGGGTGCTGACCACCAAAAATCTAGTTCCTATCTATCACCATATATTTGACCCCATTTAAAAGATCTGAGTCCCCCCGCAAAAAAATCTGAGTTCCCTAATCCAAGATCTTTATCCAAGTTCCTCTGCCTCCAATGCAAAAATTACTTCTATTATTCTTTCACTCTGCACAGAATTATGTGTTCTGAGTTTGCTCAGCTTTTCCCAGACTTCTTGGTCTAGAAAAATGTGCCTCTGGAAGTGGTACTACCCGAGAGCTGACAGTTCCAATCTCAGTGGTTCGACACAGCTGACCATACTCCTGGCTGTACTTTGCACACAGCTGATCAGATACCTGCAGCAAACCATCACCAAGAAAGAAAGAAAGGCAAAATGCATCAAGTTATGGCAGATTTGCTTTAGATAAAGAACAACCAAAAGAGCAAAAACCACTTTCATGTTACCTCCCTGGAATGATGTTCTTTTAGCATCAAACAACATTAACAAAATAAGCACTTTGCATCCTAGCCAGCTTGGATAGAGCATCAGCCTGTGGACCAAAGGGTCCCGAGTTCGATTTCGGTTAAGGGTGCAGGAGGCATCCAATCGATGTATTTCTCTCACATAATATTTCTCTCTATCTTTCCCTCTCTCTGAAAATCAATGAAAAAAATACCCTCAGGTGAGGATTTTAAAAAATAACAAAGGCAAATAAGCACTTTGCTTTGCTTTTAAGTATCTGATAAACCTCTAATTCTAAACACCGTATAAATTATGACACCCTTTCCCCCATAAAAGAAACTTAATCTCAAGTTTTATTTTTTTAGGCAAGGTTTCCCCCCCCCCCACATTGTCATTAAAAACAGTATTTATTTTTCACTTGAAGACTAACAGAAGAAAATACTTTTGGACGGGGTTATTCTTTAAGAGAAGATAGGATTCCCCAAGTCTAAATGAGTAACATTAGTGATACTCTCACTTACAATCACGGCACATGTAGTTAAAACTCATCAAACTTACTATTTTCAGCTCAGGCACCTCTGACTGGAGTCGAGGAGCTGCCCAGATTAGTGTAGACACAGATTCAGCCAGACCCGAATCCAGTTCCCTAAGCAAAGCACAAAATCATGAAACTCGGGGCTTTCTGCTTCCCTCTTTCACTGCTTCAAAGGTAGTCCATGGACAAAGTTCAAAATATAATGTTATAATAAAATTTTTAAACTGAAATTAGAATATGGACTTCTATGTACAGATAGGTATGTAAAAGTATATAACACACATACTTGTGTTTATACGCACATACATACATATAAATATACATACATAAACTGAAAGGAAATATACCAAAATCAAATCCTCATTCCAGATTTGGTGATCATGGATTCTTTTTGGCTGTATTTTCCAACTTTTCTACTACAAGTTTATATTATATTTTTACAGCTTGGGGGGGAGGGGAAGGACATCTATTTGATTTATTTTTAAATGGCTCTTTGGACTGACATATGCTTTTCAAGCAGAGACAAAGTCCCAAAAAGTTAGAGCCATAGCGGGCAGGAGGCCTTATCACTCCTTTGAGCCTGAGAAACAATGCCAGTTCCATAGGTCTCACTTTGTGGCCTGGATCAAGCTAAACCGGGCCAGCAGCAGGTTACAATACAGCTCCAGGATCTCCATGGCTTCCACGAGGTAGTCTTCCCGTATAATGTGTTCCACTCGGATTCGAGCTCGTTCATCTTTTCCAGCAGCCAGATGGTCAGCGACCTCCTTCCTTGCTTTCTGGGCCTGCTCGGCTGCAGCATAAAGCACACACTTAGAAAAATAAATGTGTTTCAGATAAATGCTAAGCTGCTGTTACACCCATCCTAATATCAACAAACATTTATTGTGTGTCCAGGTTATAGTTTGTGTTACAAATAGAACCCTGGAAGGTCAAAATTATTCTCTCCTTTAAAAAAAAGAATCAATTTAGCCCGGCTGTTGTGGCTCAGTGGTTGAGCTTTCATGTTGGATTCCCGGTCAGGGCACATGCTCGGGTTGCGGGCTCGATCCCCGGTGGGAGGTGTGCCAGGAAACAGCCGATCAATGATTCTCTCTCATCATTGATGTCTCTATCTCTCTCTCCTTCTCCTTTCCTCTCTGGAAATCAATAAAAACATTTTTTTAAAAAGAAATCAATTTAGATAGACAGGGCTAATTTGCTTTATTTATCTCAAATCACTCAGGTACTTCTTGTTTAAATTTCTTCATTTGTAAGAAGAGTATAAAACTTATCTGGATAATAATATGTATCACTGGATTATCAGGATAAATAAAAGAATATGTGAGCATGCATTTTAAAATTCACAAGTTCTAGGGATATCATTAATGTTATCTTCATCGTTCATGGTAACAAAAGGGGAACCACTGGATTTGGCTAAATTTCATTTATTTGGGGTCTTTAAAAAGTTCAAATGTGCAGTAGCTTTTTCAAATATCAACTTTCCTTAGGCCCCTATTACCTAAATAATGCCCAAACACCTGCTGCCAAGATTTGGCTAAGTAATGCCTAGAAATCAATTTGAAAGTTTGAGTAGCTACTACCTCTCTACCAATAAATTATACAGGGTGCTCTAAAAAATGTATATACACTTTGACAGCTGATAGCTCAATTTTGAAATGAAATGTATTTTAATAAACACAGTCCTTATACTTATTCAATACATTTTTTGGGACTCCCTAGATTTGTGGGGGCACTCAGAAAACTGCATTTATATGCAATACTTATTTCACCGGAATCCGCCTCATAATCAGAGATCATCAGTTTTTCTATTTATCGAGGGTTAACCACTCATGTGACCCACTGGAATGAGGAGAGAGCAAAAGGCAACAGAAAATAGTAGTAAGTTGGACTTAAAGTAGAAGATTTTTTTTAAAAAAAGATGATAACACGTATTGCATGAGTGTAATGCTACTTGAGCTGTCACCTGATAGAAGAAAATGCATGGGTGGTGGTGTGTGGGGGTGATATTTGAAAAAGGATAAGGAATCCTTTCCAGAAAAATGTGCCTTGGAGTTCAAACTTCATAGCTACTGCACATTTGAAAAAGTTTGACTAGATAAAGTTCTCTGCCTTGGTGGAGAGGAGTCCAGTAATCAGGATATTGTTTTACATTTTAAACCTTTAGAAACATATTTTAAAAATTAAACTTTTTTCCAGAGGCATGGGTGCATAGAACAGACTGACAGATCTCAGAGGGGAGGGGAGGGAAGAGATTAACCAAAGAACATACATGCATAGCCCATGGACACAGGCAATATTGTGGTGAAGACCTGGGGAGGGGGGAGGGGGGACTGGGTAAGGGGAAAAAGGGGGAGGGAGGGAGACATCTGTAATACTGTCAACAATAAATTTTAAAAATGTAAACTTTTCATTTTGAGATCATTGTAGAGTCACTTGAAGTTTGTAAGAAGTAATACAGAGAGACCCTGGGTACACGTGACTGAGTTTTCCCCAGTGATAACATCTTGCAAAACCAAGACAGCGATATTGATACAATCAAGATACAGAGCTGACACTGGAAATTTTTAAATGATTTGATCACTGCAATAATCATTCCCACATTCACCCCAGTCAGAAACATAATTTTAACTCCAAAGTTGGTATTTCCCTTTCTCCTAAGCTACAAGGGCCCTTCCTTTGCCTCTGTAACATGTCTCCTGAGTCCATTTCTTCTACACTTCTATAG
This sequence comes from Myotis daubentonii, assembly GCF_963259705.1. Lineage (NCBI taxonomy): Eukaryota > Metazoa > Chordata > Mammalia > Chiroptera > Vespertilionidae > Myotis > Myotis daubentonii. Next base: position 42,610,447 of record NC_081854.1, read on the forward strand.
CTCACTTCTACCTCTGTGACTTTCTAAATAAACTTTCTCTTACAGTTTGAAAACAAATAAATTCCAAAGTCAGATACTAAGGTGTTAGGAGGTATATCAGCCGGCGCACTGGAGTTGAGGGGAGATTGCACAGTGATCGGAGAGGCAGCTGGCTGCTGGCCTGCCTGGAGTATTACTCACTTTTCTTTCTTTCCAGGAGTTTTAGGCGATTGACAACCAGTTGCAAGTTGACCCGAAGGCGATCAGCTTTGAAGACAGAGCCGAACATGATTTCACCACAAGGCACAGCAACTCTGAGCAAGTTTCCCAGAGAAAGAGAAAGTTTATCAGTGTCATGGGAGCTCCAGTTTCTCAACATCCACTTTATTCATTCAACAAGTCCCATGGAATGAATTCCTGACTGCTCGGTAATGGCCTGGCTACACTTGCTTCTCCGTGGACCCATTCCACACACATGACTCTTGCCATTCAAATAGGGGTTACGTTTCCTCCAATTTATTCCAGTCGTCAGTGTTTTTTTCTGAAACTTTTGAGAGTTCTGCAGGAAGTTTCTGACAAACATGCAAGTCTTTGGCAAGTGTCTAAGGAAGCAGACAACAAAGTGTGATTCCCCTCCCCACAGGACATATTACTCACTTATGGAGAAATTGTAAGTTCTTCTTCTAAATAAAATATTAATGAATTTGAAAGGGAAATCCCCATAGGAAGAGATCACATAGCATTAAAAGCACATGGGAATGAGGACATAGAATTGTTCAGAGAAGTAGGTAAAACACAAGCTTAAACATTGCACGTTTCCATATTTGGACATCTAATGCCAGGCACCAACATGTTCCTAGGGAAAGCTAAAATCCGCTCAGTATCTCAATAATTTCAATACATGCTGGAGGCTAGTTGTTGTCTTCTGCCACTGGCATGCGAAGTGGAATCTCCTTTCCTAACATGACACCTGTACATGCTAAATCATACAAGCAGGAAGATGCGACAGTATGAAAAATGTCACCTCCTCCCCTTGTTATGACACACATGGTTTCCCAAGTTACAAGCACTTCTCTCTGGTTTGATCCCTTAACATCAAAAAACAAAAAACAAAACACCAAAAATAAAACCAAACTGGGATAATGGTCTGAGCTTTCCATGCCTGTGGTACAGGTCTAGAAAAACCACAAAGAGGAAACAGGCAACACGGAGAGCTGGTTTGAAACTCCTGCCTGCTCAGGGAGAAGAACCAGCCTGGCAGGGTTTTGTCGTTATTTTCCTACCAACAGGGTAGCTTAGGCTCTCCCATCACACAAATTCAATCTGCACACATCGCAGGAATTCAATGTGAAGCTAGGGGAAGCGAAGAGGTGGAAAAAACATTGCAGTTTAATTTCTCCAGTCCCCAGATATCCCAAATACCTTTAAAAATCTCCTTTCAGTTCATCAGTTCTTTAAACTCTGTGGGGGAAGAAAAAAAAAAACAAACTTGGTGAAATAAAACGAAAGACTCTCAGATGAGATTGAGAACAGATAGCAAACAGGTTAACTAGGTAAGAGTACAAATGAGGAAATGGGAGCAAAGGAACTAGCAAGGAAGGTCTCCCGGTGTGGGATATCTTTGCGAAATTTCATTCAACAACTATCTATTGAGCCAGTTACAGTGTTTAAGACCCCAGGTTTACTTAATAGAAATAACTTACATAAAGAATTATCCAGATATCAGAGAAAAATAATACAGATTTTTCGAGAGATAAGGTAACTTTTGGTTATTTGGTTATTTCAGTGTCTTAAGTCTAAAAACTATGTTAGTTTACTTATCACTACTATTCCTGTTAAACGGACACTATGGAGCTTCCTACCATCCAATGTACGACCAAAGAAATCAGGATTGCTTGGAGTAAAGAATTCTAAAACAGGATACAGCAGAGAGATGACCCACCCTTTTGCGACTGCAGCACCAAACCAGGAAATCACCTGTGTTTCACCAATCAGAACATCCTGTTTTTTTAACCAGACATGCCTTTGCACCACGTAATTGTAATTAATGGCTGGTAGTCAAAAACATTTTTTTTGCTTGCGTCTACCCGTGTCTGCTCTTTCAACTTGTCTGAAAAACAGACCTCGGAGTGTGTATCTTGATCTGGGAAAAATGAGTTACCCTTGAATACACCTGGATGGTTCAAGGAGGTCTGTTTTATAATCTTAATGCCAGTTTAGTGAGCTAAGCAATGAACCTAGAAACCAGAATGCCAGCTAGTGCTAAAATAGAATCACTGAGTGACCACAGGACTTCCTTCTTGGCCAAACTGAGGGAGATGACTATCATGAATAATATTAATATTCATGAAGCAAAGCCCTCTGATTTAGATGGCTACACATCAGTAGCTTCACTATGTTTTACCCATGGGTGCAAGGTGTGTGTGTGTGTGTGTATGTGTGTGTGTGTGTATGTGTGTGTGTGTTTGTGTGTTCAGTTCAATAATTTTGATGATTCTTTGTCCCCATCAAGGTGAGGAAATATTGAAATTGAGATCTAAGGATTCCCTTGAAAGAATCTTAAAGGTCATACACTTATTTGTATTTCTTTATTTTTATTTTAACTTATTTTAATATTTGTAAGGTAATATTTTCATTAAAAATCCAAAGAATAACATAAGTTCCTTTTGTTCCTTTCGGCCACCATCCAATTCCACTTTCCTCTCCCAAAATAACCAGCTTAGCTAGTTGTTACACATCCTTCCACTCCTTTTCTATACAGATACCTATGCAACTATACTGTTATATCTTTTAACATTAAATACATAATATTGCACTGTACATGTTTGCCTATTTTTTTAACTTAAAATTTTTAGAGCTCTTCTATTTACATTTTACTCCCACCCCTTCATTTAATTTAAGCTTCTCATTTTGCAGAAGTGCAAACCCAAGTCAAGTAGTAAAATGACTTTCCTAAGGCCAGATAGCTCCACAGTAGGGACCAGGGCACAGTCAGTACTTTTTAAATCAGCCAAAAAGCAATGATTATTTATTGAACAAAGTTTGCAGAAACTGCAAGGTGAAAAATCAACTCAGAATCCAAAGTCTCTCCAACAGGTAAACGTATTTTTTTCTCAGTTTAGTTTGTTTTTGTCTGTATGCAGAAGTACTTTTTTTCCCATAGATGTATTGTAATTGAAGCACAAATTCAAATGGTGTCCATTTTATTTTAGTTAAGTTAATCAGAAGTTCATGTTACTATAAAGTTGACTAGTAGTTAATTGGCAATTGAAGGATGACCTAACATTGCATCACATAATCAAGCCCTCTTCCATTAAACTAAGCTGCTCCCCATTGTACTAAACCCCTTCCTCTCATTTCTCACAAATCTCCCACTGCTTGTTTCACTTTCCCCCTAGATCCCCCCAGAGAGGTTTCTGAATTCTTTTTTTCTTAATATAATTTTATTGATTTCAGAGAGGAAGGGAAAGGGAGAGAAAAATAGAAATATCAATGAGAGAAAATAATTGATGGTGCCACCTCCTGCACGCTCCCTACTGGGGATCGAGCCTGCAACCCTGGCATGTGCCCTTGACCAGAAAGGAACCCAGGACCCTTCACTTCAGTCCGCAGACCCAGGCCGAGGTTCTATCTATCCACTAGGGCCCTTTCTGAATTCTTAAAGAGCTCCCATCTCCACCCTGGGTCTCCAGGGGGATGTCTTTATTCTCCTGGGCCTGGTGGCCTCTGGGGTTTCAGAAATCAGGCCCAGGTGCTGGTTTGGCTCAGTGGGTCCCGGGTTCGATTCTGGCCAAGGGCACAAGCAGGGGTTGCAGGCTCCATCCCCAGTCGGGGGCGTGCAGGAGGCAGCCGATCAATGATTCTCTCTCATCATTGATGTTTCTCTCTCTCTCTCCTTCTCCCTTCCTCTCTGAAATCACTAAAAATATATTTAAAGAAAGGAAAAGAAAGAAAGAAAGAAAGAAAGAAAGAAAGAAAGAAAGAAAGAAAGAAAGAGAAAGAAAAAGAAAGAGAGAGAGAGAGAGAGAGAGAGAGAGAGAGAGAGAGAGAGAGAAAGAAAGAAAGAAAGAAAGAAAGAAAGAAAGAAAGAAAGAAAGAAAGAAAGAAAGAAAGAAAGAAAGAAAGAAAGAAAGAAATCAGGCCCAGAAAGCCCGGGATCGCCAATGGCCACACCCCAGGGTTCAGCTCAGGAACCCCTAGAATTTCCCGGAGTAGCAAGACTGCGGGGTCATTGTGGGGTCAAGCTGAGGGCCCGACCCAGCCCCCTTCACGTGACCCCGCCCCCTGGGGAAGATTTCATTTTCCCATCGGAGCGGGTGTGGAGGTGACAGGCAGATGGCCAGCCCCCTCCCGTCTGGGGTTGTGGGGGATGTGGGAGGGGGGGCGGACTCCGGGACGTCACTCTCGGGCCCAGCTGTGACGCCATCTCCGCGCGCCTGGGGCGGGACGCGCTTACGTCATCTCCGGGCGCCCGACGGGGGGGCGCTGGGTGTGGGGCGGCTCCGGGGCCGGGGATGGCGGCGGCCGCGGTGGCGGCGGCTCCGGCACGAGCGGGTGGAGCCCGGAGAGCGCCGTGAGATGGGCCGGTGAGTGTTGCCAGGAGCGAGGGCCCCGCGCCGGCCCCGCGGAGGCCAAGCGGGCCTGGGCTCGGGGCTCCGGAGGAAGCGGCCCCCGGAGCCCGCCGCCCCGTCGAACCGCGGACCGCGGCGGCGAAAGAGGCCGCGCTCGGACCCCCGCGCACTCCCCGCGGACGCTGCCCGGGGGGGCGGCCTCGGGCCACGGCGACCCCGCGGCTGTGACCCCTCTGGCCGGGGTGTCCCGGGTCCTCGGGGCAGGAAGGGGCCCCCAACAAGGAAGCATCACCTGCGGGCCTCGCCCCTGCCCCTCTGCTTGAAGGGACGACCCCCCCCCCCCGGCCTGAACGCCGAATTCCCCATCCCGGCCCCCACCCTTTTTGGAGCAAGGGTTGGGGGGTCCCAGGAAGCCATGCCCCCTAGGATCTTCCAAGCCCCTCTCCTCCAGGCGGGCGCACCCCTCGCCCTCCGCGAAGGCTGGTCCCTGGCAGGGTTCAGCCTCTTGGTTCCTGGGTTCTGCTGGCAGCGTTGGCACCCTCTCCGGAGCAGCCCCCCTTCCCCGTTAGCGGGGTGGCAGGCTGCGTCTTCCCCTTGGGAAACCCTCCGGGAGCCCCTCCAGAGGCCGAGGTTTCCGATTCCGAAATGGGTTTGGCGTGGCGGGCACCCGGTACCCAGGCTGGGCCCTTTGTTGTCATTCCCGCAGACCCTTTGCCTCTGGCAGCCCTTTCAGGAGCTTGTGTTTGGCTCACCCCGCAGTGACCTGGAGGCAGGTTATTTTCTTGAGTGTTTTAGTTGCAGGGAGCCAGGCTCATGCCTAGGGTTGAAGGTGTGACCCCAGTTTTTTGTTGGGCATGAGGGAGAAAGCTGACGGCTTTTCCTTTACTGGAACTGCCCAGCAAAGGAGGGATGCAGGACTTGTGCCCCCGGTGTGATTCGTGTTTGTGGGACTAAGAATTTGTCTTTCCACCTTGGTGTCTCCTCTCATCACCTTCTTGTACTAATATATATATATATATATATATATATATATATATATATATATATATGTATATATATGTGTGTGTGTATATATATATATATATATATATATATATATATATATATATATATATATATATATATCCCACTGGGCCAATCTTAAGAGAGAAATGTTGCCTTCGGTTTGGTTCTGTGGGACTTGGGCAGGATAATGGGTAGTTTCCGAGCCCCGGTCAGCACTGCTTTCTGTGTTTCCGGGGATGAAGGCTCTGTGCTTCAGCACTTGATGTTTCTGGCATGTGTAGATTCAGATATTGACAGTTTGGCAGGAATTTGTGTTCCCACGGTTAGCTGCATGAGGAGCAAGGCAATGTTTTTCATTTTTGTCCTACCTGATTCAGCACTTGTACAGAGTTGTCTCTCAGGAAATTTTACATACACACAGGAGACCTTTTTTTTTTTTTTTTAATCCTGAAAATCTGTTAACAAGGCTTCCCCTTGAGTAACTCCCCCTTGACCTCTTTTTCTGCCCCAGAAACATAAATAATTGTTCTTTTCTCTCTAGTGCCGCTTTTCTCATTTAAATAGCCTCCACAACCGTGTTTTCATCAGCTCGGAATAAAAGTGAAATCTGTGAAGTTGATTTTTCCCGCTTCCCGTTGTTCACTTGGGAACAGTGTTGAGTCTTCCACTTGTATTTGTGCATTTACCTGAGATGGGGATTGGAAGTAAATTTAACCTTTGGGGAAGGGGTACAGGTAGAGAATGAAGGATCTAATGTTAAGGCAAACAATGAGATTTGACATGGGAAGTTTTTTCCAGGGATGTCTTCCTACATATACATGTGCTGTTGCCTCTAGAGAAGATTCATGGAGTTTAATGTCTTTGTGGCTTTTGAATTCCTTTTCTTGATGCTCCTGGGAGGGGTCAGAGGTGAGGCTCCTGCTTACTTTATCCCTATGTCTGTTTTCTAGGCTCCCACACCAGCGGGGCGAACACTGCTTCTTACTACAGCTGCTCAGAAGCACCATTGGAAGCTCAGGTATTACAGGAGCTTTGGATACCTTTAAAAAAAAAAAATCAAAAAAAAAAAATCTGGGATTCGACAGTTGAAAACAGAACAGACTGTAATATAGAAATCTCTTTTCAGATCTAAAGCACTGGAGCCTGATTGGAAGAAATAGGTGACAAAGTTCATATGCATTGAAGTGTTCAGACCAAAAAGATACTTTATGACAATGGACAAAAGCATGTATGAAAGGTGACAACAAGAGAAAGGGGAGAAAGAACTTTCTTACCAATCATACAGACCTAAGATAGTGACAAACAGGCATATTTGGAGAAATGGAATCAGAACTTTAGGAAGCGGTGCCTAGAGCAGACCTTCAGTGGAAAAGGAGCCATTGACAAAAGAAAACACAAAAAGAAAAAGGAAAGGGAATGAATGAAGAAGGCAAATTGCAGGTGGTCAATGAGAAGAAAAGAAGTCTTGCCAGACTAGGGAACACGAAGTCTATGTGAGGTCAGACGAGTTTTGTTGCTCTTTGGGGAGGAGGAAAAACAAATAAATGGTAGAACACTGTTACAATCACTCTCCCCACAGAGTCCAAGTTTGAATGTGGTTATTTCCTGGAACAAAGAAGATACTAATGTTCATAATAGGTCTAGGGAGCAAGGTTTAAAAAAAGAAAGACACAAGCAGACCTGAGTACTTATTTATACCTGGGTTCTTGAGATGGTGGTGATATGAGGCAAAAGAGAATGAGAGTTTAATCAGGCCTGAGGTGGTGGACTGGGGATAGGTGAGATCATAATCCAAATGAGGCTGGCAAAAGGAAGTGAGGATGAGGTCATACGTTCAGGAAAGAAGATAGCACAGTAGTCTTTGGTGGCAAAAGGAGAAACTTAGGAGGAAAGAGCCAGCAGCAAAGACCATGTGTTCAATTCCCTCTTAGGGAAGAATGCTGAGAATAGTCAAGGTCCCCATCAGAGGCACAACTCATCATGAAGCTGTTGGTCTCTGAGTTTGTTGAATGCTTGTCCTTGTAGCTCTGTGGTTTTATGACTGTTTCTTTCATGTCCTAGGCTGAATGAGTAAGGAGGGTAGCATCCTTGTCTGGCCCTCTCTCATACCTCCTTTTTTCCAATAGTCCTCTTTGTTACATCTTCCTGTGTGGGCACAGTTTCTGCTGTTTCCTTTGATTTGGTTCACCCCTAGGTTACTTTTCTTTGCCTCTGATTTGTTCCCTAGCAGATGTGGGCGCCCCAGCCAGCAGCAGAGAGGGTTCAGGGGAGCCACAGAGAAGCCCCTTCTGATGCCCCAAGGAGCAAGCCGACCCCTTCCAGGCTCCAGGAACATCACAAAGCAATATGAAACCTGTTCATGAAAGGAGTCAGGAATGCCTTCCACCAAAGAAACGAGACCTCCCCGTGACCAGCGAGGATATGGGGAGAACTACCAGCTGCTCAACTAACCACACACCCTCCAGTGATGCCTCTGAGTGGTCCCGAGGGGTTGTGGTGGCAGGGCAGAGCCAGGCAGGAGCCAGAGTCAGCCTGGGGGGTGATGGAGCTGAGGCCATCACTGGCCTGACGGTGGACCAGTATGGCATGCTGTATAAGGTGGCTGTGCCACCTGCCACCTTCTCCCCAACTGGCCTCCCATCTGTGGTGAACATGAGCCCTTTGCCCCCCACATTTAATGTAGCGTCTTCACTGATTCAACACCCAGGAATCCCCTATCCCCCAATCCACTATGCTCAGCTCCCATCCACCTCTCTGCAGTTTATTGGGTCTCCTTATAGCCTTCCCTATGCTGTGCCACCTAACTTCCTACCAAGTCCCCTCCTTTCCCCTTCTGCCAACCTTGCCACTTCCCACCTTCCACACTTCGTGCCATATGCCTCGCTCCTGGCAGAAGGAACCACTCCTCCCCCCCAGGCTTCATCCCCGGCTCACTCATTCAACAAAACCCCCTCTGCCACCTCCCCACCTGGGCAGGTGCCACATCACTCCAGTACTCAGCCACTGGACCTCGCTCCAGGCCGGATGCCCATTTATTATCAGATGTCCAGGCTACCTGCTGGGTACACCTTGCATGAAGCCCTTCCAACTGGTGCCAGCCCAGCTCTTACCCCTCAGGAGGGCCAGTCTGCTCTGGAAGCGGCCCCTGCCAATGGACAGAGACAGCGAGAGAGAAATTTAGTAAGACGGGAAAGCGAAGCCCTCGACTCCCCCAGCAGCAAGGGCAACGGCCAGGGACCGGTGCCAGTGGCAGAATGTGTGGTGGATGGACAGTTGTTTTCAGGTTCTCAGACTGCACGGGTAGAGGTGGCGGTGCCAGCACACCGAGGGACCCCGGACACCGACCTCGAGGTCCAGCGGGTGGTTGGCGCTCTAGCTTCTCAGGACTATCGTGTGGTGGCAGCTCAGAGGAAGGATGAGCCTAGCCCCCTCAACCTGTCCCATCATACCCCTGACCATCAGGGTGAGGGGCGAGGGGCAGCCAGGAACCCAGCAGAGATGGCCGAGAAAAACCAGGCCCGGGGGTTCTGCCCTCAGTCCCATCAGGAACCAGTGAAACATAGACCTTTACCCAAAGCAATGGTTGTAGCCAATGGCAACCTGGTGCCCACTGGAACTGATGCAGGCCTGCTGCCCATGGGCTCGGAGATCCTGATGGCATCAAGTTTGGACACACAGGCCAGAGCCATCTTCACAGACAAGGAGCCAACGCCACCCCCCATTACCTCTTCCCATTTGCCCTCCCATTTCATGAAAGGCGCCATCATCCAGCTGGCTACAGGGGAGCTGAAGCGGGTGGAGGACCTCCAGACCCAGGATTTTGTGCGCAGTGCCGAAGTGAGCGGGGGGCTGAAGATTGACTCTAGCACAGTCGTGGACATTCAGGAGAGCCAGTGGCCTGGATTTGTCATGCTGCATTTCGTGGTTGGTGAGCAGCAGAGCAAAGTGAGCATCGAAGTGCCCCCCGAGCACCCTTTTTTTGTCTATGGTCAGGGTTGGTCCTCTTGCAGCCCTGGGCGGACTGCACAGCTCTTCTCTCTGCCCTGCCATCGGCTACAGGTGGGAGATGTCTGCATCTCTATCAGTTTACAGAGCTTGAACAGTAATTCAGTTTCTCAGGCCAGCTGTGCTCCCCCAGGCCAGCTGGGTACCCCCCGAGAAAGGCCTGAGAGGACAGTCTTGGGACCCAGAGAGCAATGTGACAGTGAGGGGAAGAGCCAGCCATCGGGCGAGGGCTCCCGAATGGTAGAGCCCCCGCAGCCAGAGCCTGGTGCTCAGGCCTGCTGGCCAGCTCCGAGCTTCCAAAGATACAGCATGCAAGGGGAGGAGGCACGGGCTGCGATGCTCCGTCCCTCTTTCATTCCACAGGAGGTAAAGCTCTCCATCGAAGGGCGTTCCAATGCAGGAAAATGAACCTCTCTCCCTGACCAGACTGGGACTCTACCCCAGAGCTGGGCCTCACCGTGAGCAGGCAGAGGATTTGCACATGTCGAGCAGGGAATGGCTCTCTTGGCAGTGAGATTGGGGGCGGGAGGTGAGGGGAGTGGAGGCATGAAGGCAGCCTCCCAAGGCAGGGTCTGTTGCTCATTACCCTGTGGCATCCTTTAGGACAGCCCCAGAGGATGCTGTGATGGGGAGCAGCAGGCCTGGGCCAAGGAAGTAAGGGGGTGCATGCAGAATAAGAAACATTCCAAATATCAGGGCCTCCCTGTTCTTTCCTCCCCATTCCTAGCTCCTGAAAGGGGAAAGTCAGGTTTGGGGAGCAGGTGGCAGAGGGAGGGAACAAAGAAAGAGCCAAAAATGATGATCCACAGCTTATAGTAGCAGTTCAACTGTCTGAAGTTTTTTTTTTCCTTTTTTGTGGTGGGAGGGCAGGAGGCCCCATGGTTGGAATAAGGGGGTTCCCACCCAGAACTCTTCTTTTGAGAGCTGTGCACTTTAAAGGGTAATTTTGTTACACAGATGTCTATGGCTGGTTTGTGGGGGAGGAGTACTCATCTGCGGGACTCTGGTTGATCCTGCTTCAGCCCTTTTCCATTTCTCTTCACCATTCCTTCCACAAGCTTCTAGCACCAGGAGAGAGAGAAGCCCCTCTAAGGTTCAGAGTGAAGTAAAGCTTTGGCGGGGACCCAGTCAGGGGACTTTGGGAGAAAGACCTTATGGCCAGACTGACCGGGCTCTAGGCAGGTTTTTTGGAAAGGTAGCTGACCTAACAAAGCTCCTCCTACCCAGCATGCCAGACCTGCTACAGAATTGTACTGAATCTAGTTGGTAATGGTAACTTCTGAAAGAACCAGTGGACCCTTTTCCCCAGGCCCTGCACCCCTCCTCTGTCTGTGTTGTGCCTAAGTGCCTGCGTGGCTCCCACCCTTCTGCTGCCCTAACCCCTCTGCATGGTTTCTTGACCTGGGCCTAATTTGTAGCTGCACTGCCTTTCCCCTTCTGCAAAACTGGTTTTGTTTACTTTGACCAAGACGTCTAGTTTTTGGTGTGTAGGGGTCTCTTTGGTTTCCCCTTCAATTATATTCTCTGTTTTTAAAAACTCAGAAAGAATCATGTCCCCTCTGCAGCAGAACAGCTTGGTGGAGAAACGAGAAGAGAACTGTGCCCTGGGTCAGGGCAAATACACCTGGCAGGGCAGTTTTTACACAGCTCCTCCCATTTTAATTCCACTTCCTCTCCTCGCTGTCCCCTTTTACAGCCAGCTCTAAGGTTCTGGGATAGTCTCGATGACGTTCAATACCTGAAGTCACCTAGATTTCATTTTGCGGTGGGGTATTCCTCTGCAAAGAGTATTTTCAATCTTAGTTGCATCTGCCCTTCTGTGTCTTAAGCCCACATTTTTTTTACAATTTTTAGCAGCAGCTCAGGCTGTGGGATTCTACTGGGTATTGAGAATTAGGCTCCCCCACCAGCTTTCAGGTGAGTGGGTGGGTTTTTTGTTTGTATTTCAGGGGTCTTTAGACTCTTGAAGCAACTCAGGGTATTGTCCACCTAGCTCTCTGGTGAGGCTTCTCCCAGGGTACGATCCTGGCATTTCCTTTAGAAATGTCTTTGGATGGGTCAAGGCCTGGCCTGTCATCAGGAGTCTCAAACCTCTGAGGTCTGATCTCTGCTCTGTCAAAGGCTTTAGGCAAGTCTTGTGACCTCTCACTCTTTCACTTCCTCCCCAGCTGCCAAATGGGGATAAATAATCTTACCTACCTCCTGGGGGGAGGGGGAGTCCTGAGAATGGAGTCATTCTTAGTGTTCAGGTGCTAAAGGTTGTTCTCCTGGGGGAACAAAGTGGCTGAAACTGGCTTGTTTTTTACAAGCCCTACACTCCACTCTTTTATTCCTTGAGAGCAGTTACCTGGTCAGTCGCCTTTTGGAGGCTCATCCAAAGGAAGCTGCTGACCTGACCGCAAGTACTTAAGTCTCTGGTTCACTCAGAACCAAACACCAACCTTGTCTGGTGAACACTCAACCTTGTACTCATTCGGGTTCATGCCCGTTCCCTTCTCTGTTCCCCCATTCTCTCTGAATGCTGCTTTCTTTGGTTTATTTCCTACCGTGGGGGCCTCTGGGGCTGAGTCTTGAGGAATCTTCTCAGAGGATGGCCTTGGAGAAGGTCTTCTCTCTGGCTGTTCCAGGAGCAACTCATCCCTAGGGATTATTGTTTGCACGCGTTTCTCAGAAACATCCTTCCTATAGGAAGGCTCATCAACTGAATATAGTGACGTGCACATGGTAGACACTCAAGAAATGTCCCCATCAGGGACACCAACTGAGCTTCCTTCTCATGGGAGCAAATCTATATCTAACCAGACACCTGCCAAGTAGTTTAAATCAAATAACGCTCCTCTACCCAGCCCGGTAACTTCCACTTAATCCTGGAAAGAGAAAACCTTGTGCACCTTGACAAGTTGGGCGCTGCCCTTTCTGCTGCTGTTCCTCTTCTGTCTCTTGCTGGGAAAGCAATGCCAGCAACTCCCCTGATACTGTGCCGTGAGCATGTAGTTAATATATATTAATACTTGATTTTGCCGAGCTGCAGAGGTGTCTTTTGTAAAATACGGTCTCCCAGAAGAAGCAGCGCTGTGCTGTAATTCTTGGTCAGAGCTGTGGCATTCCCTTCGCCTTTTCTCTCTGGTTCAGTCTTCCAGGCACGAGGAGTAAGAGTAACTTATAGCGTGTCCATTCTTCCTTATAGGAATTTCATAAGTTTGCAAGAGATCTAAGTGGTTTTGAGAGAGAGAGCATTTTAGTGGGAAGCTGTCAGCTTTTGGGGGAATAGGCAATTGAAGACGGCCAGAGCCAGCCCCTTGTCAGGGGTGGGACAGTCCCAGAGCTTAGGGATAGGAAGGAGGACTGCCAACTCTGACACAAGTGGAAATGACTGTGCCACTTTGAAAGCAGGGGAACCAGGTCAAGGATGGGTATTGCCATCACCATTCCTATCAAGGTTAGTGTACATGGCAGTGGGGAGGGGGCTATGCGGGGAAGCAGAGCCCGAGAGTTCAGAGCTGAGCACTCGTATCTATGCGGAGGGGCCCCAGTGGATCTGGACTGACCCTTCTACAATCTTGGTCCCAGTTAATCATTATGCCAAGGGCTTTGGTCTGTGCTGCTTTGCCACTGCTGCTGTCTGCTCATTGTCCTGCCTGCTGCCCCTTATAGCTCTGTCCTTCCATGTCTCTGGCCATACACATGAAATCCAGGCATCCTTTTAATTCTCACATGTGCAAGTGTTACTTTATAGCAAAGTCTCGGTGACTAGGAATAGTATGACTTGCTGCTGGCGGGCTGGTGAATTCAAAGGGATGTGGCTTTAGTGCTTATCAGGAGCCCTTTGGCTCCAAATATCTGAGTGTCTTGAGGGAGAAACAAGCAGGTCCTACAAGTGGGTGTTTTCTGTGTATTAATTTCTCTCCTTTGTGGTATCTTCTGTCCTATTTTTAAAAATGAATGATGGGGAACCAGGTTAGGACCTGTGCCAGCGTCCCAGGGAGGTTCACCTGGCTCCAGTTCATCTGGTCTGGGGTTGGGAAAGGGTTTGAAGTTTGAACTAGCCCTGCTCAGTGAGGTTTAGTTTTATTTTTACTCATAGGAGATGCACAGGTTGGTGGTATGATTGAAACTTGCAACAGGCAGGCATATTGAAGAGTTGAGTGATCACACTGGAGGTGGGGGTGGACATGGATTCACTGGGAAAGGGCCTGGGTCCATTGGAGTAAAGATAACCTGATTAATTGGCCATGGGGGATTAGGTCACAGTCTTAAAAGCAAAGTAAATAGGGCAGAGGCCAAGTTTTAGGGAGGCTTCTTGGCCTCCTAGGGCTAAGTTTACTAAACCACATTGAAGCTACAATACTTTCCAGATGGGAAAAAGTGTACACTACAGTTGAAGAGCTGAACTGTGCTAAGTTGGATGTTGACCAGGAACCTATTAGCCCTTTGCTGGGAAGCCTTCGCCCTCCAAGCTTCCCTGGAGTAAGAAAGGCCTTCCACATTATGCAATAATAAAATAAGCACCTGGGTCTCTGCAGCTGTCAGTGGCTCTTTCAACTCTAGGATCATTCTTTGGACCAGAAGCCTGGTCTGGGCCTAAGATAACCCTGGCCCCAAAGATGCTAGCGTTGACTGCACTCTCTCCTTACCTGCAGACTATGCACAGTGCCTGGGGCGGAAGGAAGAGAGGTGGTGTGGTTTGCCCTGCTGAACCTCCCCAGCAGGAACAGTAGTAATAAATGCACTTTTCACACTAAAGTTTCTTTAATAGTTCTGTTAAGCCTAGATTCTCCCTCTGTAGATTGCAAATTCAAAAGTCTGTGTGGTCCCAAAGCCATTCTAACTGCAAATGCTCAGCAGTGAAGGTGGCCTCAAATTGGGTTCCTGTCTGCAGTGTGTGTGGCAGCAGCCCATGTGCCTTTACCTATTGTCAAACTTGCAAGCATTTATTTCTGTCATGGGGACTGAGGTTCATCAGAGAGAGAGAGCACGAGTGTGAGCTGATAACACAGTGGTTTTACACCCACTCCCTGGACAGGGAGTTTGCACGTAGTTGGGAGCTGAGTGGTTAGTGCATTGCTGGTATTGCTGAAGGCAGAGTTCATCCCTCATTTGTTTGATACTCACATTTGAGAGAATCTTGTGTTGGGGGGAAAACCGACTGTTCTTGTGGCAAACTTGAAGTATTAAAAATAAGGCTGTCCCCTACAACCTTCCTAGTCAAATACAGGATCCCTGTAGCCAAAATTATATGTTCCAGCTGCAGAGAGCAAACTGCTCTCAGCTTGCACAGCACCTTAGGGGAGGGAAGAATATATGAATATGGAATGGGGTGGAGAAAGAATGGGAATGTCATTCAATTGGCTTTAGGGTCCCAAGGAATAGAGAAGGTCGGCACTGGGGAGGTCTGGGTGGATCTGATTGGTGTAGGAGTTCCCTGTAGATAAATTACTGACCCCCAACTACCATCCCCAGTATGTAATGGCTGAATTAATATGTAATCAACCGCATTGTATCTAAAGCCTTAGAACTAGTCAGGTGCTCCCCCCACCCATACCATTTCTTACCCTCTAATCCTACCTGATCTTTAACAAAGCATTAATAATTCTAAGGATAATCTCTATTTTGTTGTGCTTTTTTGTAACTGTTTTAAATAAATCAATTTGTACTGTATATTTGTACTTTTGTGAGATCCTTTTTGCTGTTTTACCATTTTAAGTCTCTGTACTTGGCTACACACAGATTGTATTTTTATTGTTAATGCTCTTCTTATGGATACCTGCATTTAACTTGTGGACTATGTAAACACAATATATATCAATATCTATATATCTATATATCTATCTATATAAACTACTAGCTTTTCCTTTTGGTGTTTGCGCCTTTTTCCTATCCTAGCATTAGATGATGGCCATTGGGTGGGGGGATAGAAACCCTTCGTGGGAGAGCTTGTAATTGAGAGCAAATGGTGCCCATTTTCATGCGGTGGACTCCGGGCAGATTATGTGAGCTGGTGCTGAAGCATTTTGTTGCTGTATATGTCAGAGACCCAGAAGTCTACTTATAGACTTAGATACTACCACAGTCGGTCAAAAGGACCTGTAAAAGTCTCTCCTCAGGAATACTGCCAGAAATTGCTGGAATAAGCCAGTTGCAATGATAGTTACTGCTTCTTAGAAAGCTTGCCACTGGTAGAGGTGAAACACTGGGATACAAGATAGTGACTCAGATACACTTATTGAGTACTTACTATGTGCCACAAACTCTCCTAAGTGCATTATATATTAATAATCATTTATTGCTAGTATTGTTATTTCCAATTTATGGGTGGGGAAACCAAGAAAGAGGTCAAATAACTTACCTGAAGTTACATAGCTATTAAATAGCAGTGCAGAATTTTAAATCCAGGCATCTAACTCTTGAGTCTATTATAGTTCTGAAAATTAAATGAGATAATCCATGTAAAATGCTCAGAATAATCTTTGACATAGTGAATACACAACCATTTTGAAGGATCCCAAGTAGGCCTTCAATAAGGAGCTCTGAGAAAAAGGCATTTGGTTCAATTACTTTCTTTTAAATGTCCAGTACATCATAATAAGCTTATTGAAAGTCTTGTACTTTTCAGAACAGAAATATTTCAACCTGCCTGGAAAGATTTAACCCTAGTTCGGTGGTTGGGGGTGTTGGGTCAGTTAACATGATTAAATAGCCTTGAACCTATGGAGGTCAGAGTAGCGTCCAAGTTTCCTTGTGATGATATTGGAAGAGGTCCACATTCTTGGCATAGTTATTTTTCTGGCTACAAGTTAACTAGGGCACTTCCTTCTGGACCTCAAGATCTATAATTATCTAAACTGTACACAACCTTTGTTGCAGGCTAAGGAAAGTTCTGTGCTTGTTCCGTACCATCACAGAAGCTTTTTAGAAATGACCTCAGCTCTTGTCTCCTCCACGGTTTGGCAACCATACCAACTGCCAGAGTAGTCATTTTGCTCTAGCCCTGACCCACTATTGACTTGAATTCTCATATCACCTTAATTCTGCATTATCCTACAATGGCTCTGGGAAATGATTAAAATGATGAATTACCTCTTCTCTCAAACATGAGTTTCTTGGTGCTATGGACCTTAATATTGCAGCTATTTATATTAACATATTCCTAAGTGCAGCTGTCTGCTCTCTGGGATGGGGTTTTAAAAGTTTGACAAACTGCCCTAGCCAGCTTGGCTCAGTGGATAGAGCATCAGCCTGTGGACTGAAGGGTCCCAGGTTCGATTCCGGCCAAGGGCACATGCCTGGGTTGCGGGCTCGATCCCCAGTAGGGGGTGTGCAGGAGGCAGCCGATCAATGATTCTCTCTCATCATTGATGTTTCTATCTCTCTCTCCTTCTCCCTTCCTTTCTGAAATCAATAAAGAAATATATTAAAAAAAAAAAAAAAGTTTGACAAACTGGCTCAGTTGGTTGGGTGTCATCCGTGCACTGAGAGGTCACCAGTTCCATTCCCAGTCAGGGCACATGCCTGAATTGCGGGCTTGATTCCCCAGCAGTGGGCATGCAGGAGACAGCTGATCAATATTTCTCTCTCTCTCTCTCTCTCTCTCTCTCTCTTTCTTTCTCTCTCTCCCTAAAAATAAATAAAAAGATATTGAGGAAAAAAGTTTGACAAACTGAATTCTGCTGGGAAAAGTAGCCAGCACCTAGCCTAAATACCATATTCTCTTTAGAAAATGCTAGTTATGCCCCCTACTAGTGGGTGCCACAGAGTTTTGCCACGACAGCCACCTCTCTCACACACTCACACACACACACACACACACACACACACACACACACTCCATGCCCTGTCCACCGTGGGCCTGGGGCCTGAGGCCACTGCTGCATACCGAACCCAATTTGCTCTATGTGTGTAAATTCACAGAGAAGCATGAATGGATAACAATAGAAAATTATATTGGAACAGTGGGATTAGCAATTTTGCACAGAAAGTTTTGGAGATGTTTACTATAGTCTGCCTGAAATTGGGACAAAATTGAACAAGTTGTGTTGGAAAGTGTGAAAGCTGCTAGTGAACTCTATTCTCCTCTATAAGGAGAAATAACTGAAATTGATGAAGCTCTTGCAGAAAGTCCAGGACCTGTCAACAGATCTTGTTATGAAGATGATTGGCTGATCAAGATGACACTTAGTAACACTTCAGAACTACATGAACTATGAAGAAGCATATGAGAAATATACAAAATCTACTGAGTAGTGAAAATGGAACCCTCTGAATAAAGAAGTATGAAACCACTTTTTAAAAAATGAAAATGCCAGTTATGAAGAAAGGCATCTACTACCAAGTTTGGAAAAGGTAAGTTAGGTTTTAATAGTCCTTCAGACTGTTAATTACCTTCTTTAGGGTTGTGGGACTGGACCCTCACCAAGTCAGCATCCGTTCTTCAATGTCATAGTTATGTCTCATCAACTTGTAACGGCCCAAATACCCAGGGATCTTTGCTTGGAGAGCCTAAGTTGAGGCGTACCCTCCCTCAGAAAAGAACCACTGCCAGAAGTCTGCCTGACCCAGGTCTCTCCCAGATCACTTCATTTGCTAGAATGAAACTGAGAGAAGAGCAGGAAATGGCCAATAAAGATAAAATTAATTTATTTGCCCTTACAACTCCATGGGCCACCTGGGGCCCCACAGTCCTACAGCATGCCCTGCAGCAGTGGGCTGGGGAGTCCAGTTCTGTGGAGTGCCTGCTCCCTTGTCCAGCCTTGAGCTGGTTTCCTGCTGACCCCATCATCCTGCTCCGACATGCAAGGAGTGCACAGGTCCATCTGCAACAAACCAGGGCCTGCCTATGGCAGTAAGGACAGGGCCCTGTGGGTGGCTGCAGCACTGGTCCCTGTGGGCTTGGGTGGGCGGGTGAGCAGGAGGGCAGGCAGGAAGGTGTTTGTGGTTCAGTGCAGAGAGCTGCTATTCTGCTCCTCAAAGGCCATCTTGCCCAGGAGCTGGCTGTCCAACTCTACCCCACTCACAGGTAGCTGGAAGAAGTTCATTTCGGCTGCTAAAGCTGCCATGGCAGAAGGGTCCTGGCCAAACTGAGCTCGCAACATCATGTCCATCTTCTCCAGCCTCCTCTTGAGCCGCTTGGCCTCCCGCTCCCGAATGAGCCGGGCCTGCCGCTTCTCCGGGGTTTCATTGGCCCGCTTGAGCCTCATGGCCTCCCGATCCCGCTGCAGCCGGCGTGCCCGCTGCTCATCTGTCTCCTGCATGCGCTGCAGGCGCTTGGCCTCGCGGTCCCTCATGCGCCTTACCTCCCGCTCCTCGGGGGTCTCATTGTCCCGCCGGCTCTTCTTGGCTGTGCGCTCTCGTTCCAGCCGCTGCAGCCTTACTTCCAAAGGCTCGTTCTGTCGACGGAGGGCCCACTTGCGTACGCTGGGGGTCTGGGCTTCCAGTAGCTTACGGTAGGCAGCACAGTTGTTGCACACAAGCAGAATTCCAGCGGGGTAAACTGGAGGACTAAAGGCAATGTCCTTCCCCTCGGCACTGGAGGGGCCCTCACTGTGGGCTGGGGGTAGGGATTCCATATTAAGTACTTCAGGAAGTTTCTCACTGGGAAGCAAAAATTTTGGATGTTTAGTGTCACCTTCTAACAAGGCTCTGGTATTCAATTCTGACTTATTCTTGTCCTACTACGCCAGTTGCTCCAATTTCACCACTAGGGGTCAGTTTGCTCTTCTTTGGGCTAGGCTAGGGTGTGCACCAAGTTTTAAAGCCCACCTGGAGTTAGAGACTGAACCAAAGGCCACAGCAAGCCACTAAAAATCAGACAAACCCTTAAAACGAGCCCTTTCTGTTCAAGCCAGAATGGTGGTGTTTGGTAGACGCTGTGCAGAGCAGTCCTACGGTGGGAGGCAGTCCTTGAGGTAGAGGCTGCCTGCAGGGCAGGTACAGTCCACTGGCTCAAGCGCCTGCCTGGCCAGTTCTGCATTGCTTGCTAGCAAATGGGACTAGGACACAATTCCCACTGTTCCAGGCGGCCTGGAATACAGTAGAGACATGTCCCCACATCAGGGTCCTTTCAGCACCCTGTAACTGTTCTCCATACTTTATCATGAATATTCTTAGACTTCCCCACATCTCTTTCTAGATGAAAATACCATACTGACAGGGAAAAGAAATAGGGATTCATTTCCCTTTGGCGATAGCTAATGGAAGGGGCATATTTACTGGTCTCATTACTTGTATTTCCAAAGAGTTTAAGGATCAATTAGTTGCCTTTGCATTACTGATTTCTAACCTTTCCTTTGACTTGGGAAAGCGGAATCCATACGCAGTAATTGGTTCCCAACACAAGGGGCTAGGTGCCCAGCTAACCTGTTAAACGTGGCGTGGCTGGTGAAACGGGCTCCACACACAGCACAGTTAGACCGCTGGTCCTCCGAGTGGATGAGGAGGTGGCGACCCAATGACCCTGGGGAGCTAAGGGCCCGGCCACAGACAGGACACATATAGCTCTTGGCACTCACAACTGCTGCAGTGTGCTGCAAAACAAGCCTCAATCGGTCACCTCACACCACCTCCAAGGCAATCTACACCCATTCAGAAACTACTTTGGGGGAAACGTCCCCTTTCTTTAGTCTCAGAACAAGGGACTTGCAACTATTTTCCCTCTTTAGCACCTGGAAAATTAAAACTTTCTTGTGTTAATGGGCTTTCAGAAGGGCCAGGCCATTCAGACCACTGCTCACATTTCATTAGTTTGAGTTCTATTACTTATTGAATTGCAATTGCCTACTTATTGAATACAGTTCAATAAGTAGGCAATTCATTAAGATTGTTGATTACATTCTGGGACGTGTGGCTGAACTAAGGAACAATGGGCTCCAGAGCTGTCTTCCAAGCCTGAGAGAATTCATGATTGGGGTAATTTCTCTCTGAATGCTTGCCTCACATTGTGCAGGTCCAAGTCCAAGTGAAGGGATCAATGAAGGCCAGTCCAGAAGCTAACTGGGAAGACTGGTACTCGAAAGGTACAAGCGCCCTGCCTTTCCTTTAATCTTTTAAAGACAGTCTTTTGAAGAAATGTGTCTCCTCATAAACTATCTGTCTTTACACTATAACCCAGGCTGCCATGTGTGCTGAAGCCTTTTCAATACGGCTCACAAGGCACAGGTGCTCTGCGAGTGGATCAAGGGGAAAAGAACACAAAAGTCTGTCTTGCCCGGCCGGAGTGGCTCAGTTGGCTGAGCATGGTCCTGTGCACTGAAGGGTTGCTGGTTCAATTCCTGGTCAGGGCACATGCCCGGACTGGGCATTTGATCTCTGGTCAGGGAGCGTACGGAAGGCAACTGATTGATGCTTCTCTCTCTCTTTCTCTCTCTTCTTCTCTCTAAGCATGTTCTCAGGTGAGGATTAAAAAAAAAGTTTGTCTTATTCTCATCCCCTTACTTACACTAACTTTCTCCAGTATTTCAGAAACATTTATGTTAACTCATCTTTTCTTTAAAACAGAGCCCTCATTATTAATAGGTGTTAGTTTTTATTTCACTGTTTAAAATATGCATTAAGTAATTTTTTAAAATGGAACTTCATTTTCATAGTATGTCTGCCTGGGAACCCCAGGACATATTTACCCAGCATATTCCACTTATTCTCCAAAATGCTCTGAGGACTGGAGTGAGTCTGAATGAGAACAACAACCCAAGGTTCCTTTGGGAGCTGGAGACAAAGGCTAAACAAGCTGCTGGCCCTCGAGTTCCAGAGCACGCAGCTCCCCACGCCATACCTGGTACACGTGAGCAATCAGCTGCTCCCGACTCCCACAGTCTAGTTGGCAGAGGGGACACTGGCAGAGTCCAAGTAAGGGGTCGGTATTCAAATTCTCTGTGACCTGCAATTCAATAAGCAGACAATTCATTAAGACTGCTGACCAGTCTCTTCCCTGCCCCTACTTCTTTTACAGGGTATCCTGTTATAAAAAATACAACCTGATATCATGTATTATTCTCAGGTTTCCCTATGGACCAAAGGAAAAACTACTAGGGAGATGGGAGTTAAACTTGCACTTATCTTTATTTTCTCCAGGGTTTCCTGCCATGAGGGCATAGGCCTGCCCCAGAGAGAGCTTAGCTATTGTTTTCCCCAAGGTAAACTGTAGAGAAAGGATTAGCTTTCCTCTTGCCATGCTTCTTGCAGCAATCTTCAGGAAACAATTTAGTGAGGTAACACTTTGACTTAAATTTGCAAATATAGTCAAGAGCACACCTCAGGAAGTCAGCTAATAGTTTTGTAAAGGTGGATATTCTGTCTGGAAAGAGAGCTGTACATGGTGGAGTGATATGTCGGTGGAAAAGGAAAGCAGGTGTGATAAGAATTGTGTTTGAGGTTTGGATAACTGGTGCTGTAAAGGAAGAGGGGCTTCATATGAAGGCCCAGGAGACTGTTAGAGGCAAGACTGTTACATATGGACGAGAGGCATCAGGCCGAACAGAAGAGTAAGGGATCTCCCAGACTCAGGAGCCATTGTCACTTGCCTCATGCTCTACCACTTCGTTCCCACCAACAGGCTGTTCTGCATTTTCTAACTCTTTTTCCACTTTGACCACCCCTCCATCTTCCTCAGATGTGTGGGAAGAGACTTCATCTTGTGTGGTCTCCTCTTCATCACCCTCACTGTCACCTGGAACACACAAACTTGTCACTTGTTCTGATTTTTGCAATGAATACATCTTGAATTGCTTTCCACCCTAGAGTTTGCAGTTATAATGAAAAACATTTTTAGATCTTCCATAATATAGTTTGTATCAGTGCTTAGTTGGGTACAAATCATATTAAGTGGAAACCAGTTATAGCTGTTGTTTATAATGCCATATACACACTAAAGAGAAAATCTGAGGCAAAACTGCACTGGGAAATGCTTATTGGGCCTTATACAATATCATAAAAATAGTTACTTCTTACACGTTTCCCAAATATCTCATACTTCAAATCACACCTCCTTCATACCTCACACCATGCTCATTCCCACAACATACCACCTCTGATTTACCAACACTGCGCACTGATTTTATTACCTTACTTTTCTCCATAACCCCCACCCCTCGCACAATTTCTCCATGGTGTCACATATACTACTCTATTCTGAGTCCCGCCAATCTGTCCTCTCCCAACAAACCCCAAGGCACACTTAAATAAACACCAACAAGTTTTTCTTTCCTCTAATCAATAAAGGAGGCAGTAGTAAATTAGGTTAAAATGATGTCACTTTATAGGGCATAGGGAAAAGGCTGTTCAGTACAGTGGAAAATTAGTGCAGCAAACAACCTCAGGCAGTTTGTAGTGGTATTTGACTGTGTTCTTATTACTCTGCTAGTAACTCAGCATGCTAGGCTAAATAAATCCATTGTTTCTGTTGGTCCTTTGGATTATCTGATGGATGCATTAAGTAGAGGTTACTCTTTACTTTAGAATGAAATATAATTTATTGTGACTAAAGTAAGAATTAAATGTTTTAGTTTAGAAAGCAGGATGTGGCTGTGGGGAGGTCAAGGTTTGTGGGAGCTGAATTTCTGCCCTATTATTTATAAAATAGGGAGAATTTTTTTTTGGAAAAAGAAACGCACAATTACAAAGGGAGTTCTTTCTGAAAGAAAAAAAAGTGCTAGTACTTTGAAGATCACAAGTGGAAGCCAAGTCTAGGGAAGCTACCATACTCCAGCCCCAACCTCACCTGGCTCCTGGACCCCTGGTCTAATTGCAAGCAAGAGAGAAATACAGAGTAGAGAGTTTCACCAGTCTCTCTGCATGGGCAGTGAGATTCAGCTTTCCCAGCTAACAGTGCTATTGTCTTCTCTCTTCTATCCCTTGCACATTTTCTAAATCCACCAGTATCTGGGCAAAACTGGTCCTATTCTCTTTCTTCTTAAGAAAATCCAACCAAGCCCTGACCAGTTTTGCTCAGTGGCTAGAGCATCGGCCTGTGGACTGAAGAGTCCCAGGTTCGATTCCGGTCAAGGGCATGTACCTTGGTTACAGGCAATCCCCAGTAGGAGATGTGCAGGAGGCAGCTGATGGATGTTTCTCTCGCATGGATGTTTCTAACTCTCTATCCCTTTCCCTTCCTCTCTGTAAAAAATCAATAAAATATATTAAAAAAAAGAAAAGAAAATCCAACCAACTCATCTGTTAGTTATGTGTGTCTCTGTTAGATACTCCACTTGGTTGGTATACTGATCTGGCCTTATTCCCAAGCCCAATGCTTTAGTTTGAATTCATCTCAATAATGAAGGATTGGCACAGATTAAATCATACCATACTTTCTCAACAGCTTATCTGGAATACTGGTAAGCTTAGTCTAAGATAACATTGCATCAAACACATTTTTGTAATTTATCAAAAATCCAAATATATCTCTCTACTAGAAAGATTAAAAAAAAAAAAAAAGTATGCTATCCAGAGGGACGCTGCATCTTTTCCAGGATGGAAACCTATTAGACTTTTATCGATGTTGCCATTCCTGCCTATTACTCCAACGGATGGCTCCCACAGGTTTTCTATAAGTATTTGGGTTTATTTTTCTCTACCTGAGCAATTAATTGCTAAATATTTTTTTAAAATTAACAGTTTGGGTGGAAACTGTAGTTCTTAGAAGGTTGCAGAACTCTCTCCCTCTTTGTTCTTCCCCAACCCCAAATGGGGAGAAAAATCTGAAATCCCTCTCTGAATTAACACTAATAATAACCAGTATGGATGAAATTAGTAAAGTGTGGAAATCATCATAGAAAATAACACATCTCAAAGTGTATGTGTTCAGGCAGGTCATGGAACAGGCGATCCACAAGACTCGACTGGATACCAGCCACTGTCTTTTCCATCTTTTAACCACAGGGATCTACTCAGGCCTTGGTGTGGGAAGGGAGGCCTTGACATTAGCGTTTTATATGATGCATAATCTCATTAATTCGCAATATCTCTTGTATAACATTAACACGAGACCCTCAAGCAAAAATTTCCACTAATGCCACTCTTACATTTTATTAATTATGAACAAATAGATCCAAAAGGAGACAGGGATTTTTTTCTCTTCACTTGACCTAACCCAGGGGCTGCTTGGGCACTAATTATTCCTATGCCCTGTCTCTCACAATCATCAAAACCTATCTGTTATGGTACTGTGCCAAGTACTGCAGTCCATGAGTTAAAAAAACAAACCAACTATCATGCCAAACCTGTTCTCGCTCTCTGGATAAGACTATGCCCACAGACCTTAGAACACCTTTGGGAACACTGAGGATCCACAAATCTCCTTCTTCATGTCTTCCTCCCAACCCCATGCACAATCCCCAGAGCACACACACTCTGATAATTCTTCTCCCATTGCCCTGAGTCATTACCAGAAGGTGCAGAACTCACTGCTACTGGAGTCCTGATCTCTTAGTTGTTGGATAGCTTGTCGTTGACCGTCAAGGTCTCCAGGAAAATCAGTTTTCATCATCGCCTGGCGGGCTTGCTCTTCTAGCCCAGCAAATACTTGATCCCCTGGTGGTCACAAGGAAAAATAGTCAGGCCACCAGCTGGGCAGCACATCCCCAGGCAAGCTAGTTGGAAAGTCAGACCATTCAAAGGTAGAAGACAGGCAGGTACCCTGTGGTGGAGTCATCCATCTCCAAGTCAGCTTGTTGCCTACAACTGTTTCTGGGCTCAGCTACTCCTCCTGGTAAGCCAGATGCTCTAGAAAGCATCATATGCTTCCCTTAAATTGTCCTAATCTTTACTCCTTTTTAAAAAGTGATCAATTGCTACTTTATAAATTTAGCTTTAGAATCTCAATTCCATTTACAACCTTCCATCAGGATTGGGGAGACAGAGGCAAGAAGAGATAAAGGAATAGGATAAAGATATAGCAACAAATATGGGCACAATCTGTGAATTTTAAGGTATTAGCATTATGCCATGAGTTAATGTCTATCTCTGACTATAAACCAGTGCTTCCAATAATCCATCTACATAATAGTATATAATCCCGTCTTTCATTCACTCTCCTTAAGACCTGCTCTGGAAGTTCTTCCTTGACTTCCTTTCTAATGCCTATCAGAATTATCCATAAGCAAATCAACAATGAGGTGAATAATAAATTAAAACAGTGGTTCTCCTCCCTCTCTCCCTTCCCGGAGGACATAACAAAAACATTTTTGCCGCCCAGGAGCTGAAACCTAAATGAGGCAGTACTCACAGATCGGATCGTCTCATCTTTCTCTCTCTCTCTCTCTCTCTCTCTCTCTCTCTCTCTCCCCCCCTCTCTCTCTCGTTGAAATTGGGTTTTAAAATAAAATAATGAATAAATCAGATATGAAAAAAACAAACAAAAAACCCCAAACAAACAGTGGTTCTCAACCTTCTGGCCCTTTAAATACAGTTCCTCATGTTGTGACCCAAACATAAAATTATTTTCGTTGCTACTTCATAACTGTAATGTTGCTACTGTTATGAATTGTAATGTAAATATCTGATATGCAGGATGGTCTTAGGCGACTCCTGTGAAAGGATCGTTTGACCGCCAAAGGGGTTGCGACCCACAGGTTGAGAACTGCTGGATTAAAAGGAGAACATACTTCTGCTGAGAACACACTTCCTGAAACATGCCATCTAATTTGCAACAAATATTTCATCTGGTGTCCTTGGTCTTTTGTTTGTTTGTTTGTTTGTATGGAATATCCAAAAGCCCTAGACCTGTCCTTGATTAAACATTTACTTCTGATGAACTCTGCCTGGGATCTGCGTGGTCACTAAAGAGTTAACATTTAAGTGTTCTTTTATTTCCAAGAGGCCAGGCATAAGGAGAAAAGAGAATTGGGTTTCTCGAGGTTTCCATTATCTCAGTCAGAGTGGAAACTACAGTCCCCATTCTCCAGCTACCAAGAGAGAATAATAAAAGCCCTAGTGAAATGTTTGACAATAGACCAATAGCGCCTTCTTATTGAGGAGAGAAAGGGGAGTAAATAGGCTCAAGTTCCAAAGCAGGAGACAATGATGTAGGAAAAATGAACAGGTTAGTTGATCTGCACTACTAGTCCTCAGGCAATGAAAGAATGGATGTGAAGTAGACCATGGGATTACTTAGGCATTCATTCAGCAAATATTCAGTGAGAGTTTACTATATGCTAAGTGCTGAACACCAATAATAGCTCCAGATTCTACGTTAAATGCTTTATAGTTGTTACCTTACCTTAATTCTCTGCTAAGTTCTATGTGGTAGGTATAACTACCCACATTTTACTTAGGAGAAAACGAAGGTCTGTGGTGGAAATAAGTATTCAAACCTAGGTCTGCCCAATTTTACTCTCCATGTTGTTTGTTTTCCTTAAAATATATTTTATTGATTTTTTACAGAGAGGAAGGGAGAGGGATACAGAGGTAGAAACATCGATCAGCTGTTTCCTGGGCACATCCCCAGTCCTGCACACCTCCTACTGGGGATGTGCCCGCAACTAAGGTACATGCCCTTGACCGGAATTGAACCTGGGTCGTTTCAATCTGCAGGCCAATGATCTATCCACTGAGCCAAACCGGTTAGGCCTACTCTCCATTGTTTTTAAACTGCTTTCTAGTAGTGATGTAAGCAGAAGGCTAGGCGCTTTATCAGAGTGGTTTTGCTGAAAACAAATGCTGTCTCTGAGAAGAATGGCTCTAATCCTAGTGGTACTGTTACTTCATATCATGAGAAACTGAGAAATAGAACTCAAATATCAAAATAATGTTGTCAGGGCCGGTATATGACAACAGGAACCATCATTTTGATGGTTCTGATATGGTATTACCAGGCCTGGGTCAGAGTAACTAATATTATGGGTACTCTGACTGATACTGTGAATGGGAGTAGAGGTGGTTAGAGTTCAAATGTACTGCAACTACACAGCCCTTAAGTAAAGGAAAAATAAGCTGACACATGGATATAAATTACTGCTAGGGAAAGCAAAAATTGAATTCTGTGTTATAGTGTCTTCTCTTCTTCCTTTGCAGAAGTAAAATATTTAATTTCTCCACGTTGGTCCACTGTAATCACAAGACCATGGCCAATTGAAATAGTTACTGAATTCTTCTGGGTAGATGCATGTTTTCGGACCTGGTGGCTGTGGGCAGATATGGCACTATGGAACAAGTTATATACCAGCATATAATTAATTGTCAAGGGACAGATCATTCTCGTCAGTGATACTGCTCATCTCTAAAGAAACCTAGCCAGAAACTCGTTCTCTCCCTTCCTCTCTAACTAAAATCAGCTAGGTTTATAGCATATTTAGAAAATATACCTCACCCTCCTTTCTATTAAGAAATCACCATTGGATTAGTAAAAGGGCATCTAAAAGTATATGTACCTTTCAATAGCAGCTAGTATTTCAGTTTGGTCTCCAACTGGAGCTTAAAATTTATTTTTGTCTATTGATGTTTAAATATTTAGGCCTTCACAGAACCGAGAATGGTCTATTCCATATAACTTCCCTAGCTAGCACTTTTTGCTCGCCTAGGCAATCTTCCCTAGGACAGGTGGAATAAACTAACTGTCATTCCTTTTTGGCAGTTTGAAGAGAAAAGCTGTGCTCTTACATTTTATTCTGTTCCTGGCTTGAGAAAAAAGGCTAAGGTAAACTTTATTCCTATTTTAAACATCTACTAAAGCAAACTATATAAAAACAATAAAAAAGGACATGATTTTGGTAGACCTCATAGGAAAAGATGTGTGAATAATCTTCCAGTAGTCACTATTTATTTAATCCCTAAAATCTGGCTGTCCAGAATTATCCTTTCACAAGAAAGTAGTGATACTTGCTAAAAGTATGTCATAATTAAGTATAATGTGATTCATAGATACTAGTGATTAAGAAGTGTTATACAATTGCCTGCTTGTATAATGTAGAATCATTTCCTTCTATCTTGAAACTGTTGGAGTAGGTTAAAAATAATCCTGTAGGCAGGGGGTAAGAGATCAACTAAAGGACTTGTATGCATGCATATAAGCATAACCAATGGACATAAGACACTGGGGGATAGGGGAGGCTAGGGGACTGTCTAGGGCGGGGGGATAAAATGGATACATATGTAATACCCTTTGTAATACTTTAAGCAATAAAAAAATAAATAAATAAAAATAATCCTGTAATCTCTAGATATTAATGTTGAGCAACGATCTTATTTAATATGGGTATTTATTTGTCTATTAATAGTTGAGAACAAGTCATCTATGCTCCCACAGTAAAAAGCAAAGTGCCACTTCTGTTTTTAGTATAAAATCAAGATACTATTTGAGCCCTAGCTGGTTTGGCTCAGTGGGATAGAGTGTCGGTCTGTGGACTGAAGGGTCCCAGGTTTGATTCTGGTCAAGGGCACATGCCCGAATTGTGGGCTCAATCCCCAGTGAGGGGCATGCAGGAGGTAGCCAATCAATGATTCTCTCTCTTTCATTGATATTTCTATCTCCCTCTCCCTTCCTCTCTGAAATAAAATAGATAGACAGATAGATACTATTTAATTTGGTTAAGATTTTTCAAACCAGATAAAATCAAGGCCATACAAGCAAGTTTGTGAAACAGATGAGAAGCTTGAGATGAAAGTTATTAGAAAGGCAAAGATTTTACAATTCTCTTTCTTGAGTCCTTGGTGCAGTTAAATGCATGGATGGGCAAAAGTATGCTTATAGTTGTTTGTATGGAAAATAATAGAATAATTAATAAATAATAATATAAGAATAAACTGCCCCTGGTCAGGTAGCTCACTTGGTTGGAGCACTGTCCTGGCATGCCAAGGTTGCAGGTTCAGTAAGGGCACATACAAGAGTGAAACAATGAATGCATAAACAAGGAACGACAAATTGATGTTCCTCTCTCATTCTCTCCCTTCCTCTCTAACTAAAATCAATTAAAAAAAAAAGAAGAAGAAACTGTGTTTTGCATACTCATGCTTTAAACCTACTTTTGTCCACCCAGTAAATGTAGTTTCTGGCTGACTGAAATTAAGGGTAGCAGCTGAAACATATCCTAACAGAGCAGATGTCAAACTCAGAAAAGAAGAGCTAGTATTGGGAGTGAGGTGCTTAGGATTCCATTTCTAACTGACAGTCTCTAATCCAAGGTGCGATCACATGCTAAGAACATAACCATTTATCTCACAGGGACACTGAATGAAAATAAAACAAGTTGCACTTTCTAGAAGAGAAGGGACTACAAAGGCATTTTTCCTACTTATCTGTAAAAGCTGAAAAGCTTTTAATTAAAGTTGAAAGCTTTGCAATCTGAAAACAAAAACTCTTCAGAAAAAGTTTTTCTTTCCTTAGTGTTTTGTTTGGTATAAACACACCAAATGCGAGTATGCAAGGCACTCTATAGTGTTTTTAACCTCTCTAGAAACAGTTGACAAAAAGTTATACTCAGAAGGGGTGAGATGAGGAAGGAGGGAGGAAGGTCTAACAGATTTCAGCCCTTCAGCAGTTTCTCTGTGACTAACAATTCTGGGCTTTTATTCCAAAAGCTCTCATCAAGTCTATTAATGAGCTGGGTAAAACCCAAGAGTCTGCCTGAATATTTCTGAGATACAGAGCCAGTCCGGAGGAAAGCCAAGTAAATGTCAGAACAGCCTGCCCATTGCCTCTGAAGGGAATCGGATAAATGCTGCCAGCCTACAGCAGTGGGATTCTTAATAGATTCTTTTAGGTGGGCTTTGAGCTTCATGCCACACAATCTACTTCTTTCCAGAAGGCAGAGCTAATGGAGCTCAGCCATTACTCTGCCAGAGTGCTGACTGGCTTTGATACTGAAGCAGAGCTCCGGCAGCTTTCCTGCCTCCCGGACCTTGGGTCCATCCCATTTACTTTAAATAGACGAGCAGCATTAAATTCAATACATTTGATTGGTTCCATTTCACTGAAAGGGGATAGAAGACTCGAGTGGTCAGAAGACTGAAATTACCAATTTTCTATTTGCCATTATTGTCATGAGAAGATGACTTTTCAAAACAGGTAGGATCAGCTTCAGTCCCCAAACAGTAAATAACCAGAAGGTCCCTTGGAGACCAGCCAATCCCACTGTCTTCTTCTTTGGTCAAGCTTAGCCAATCACCTGAGAAGCCCTCGCCGAAAATAGCCCCTCCCTTGGGTCTGCTTTTTAGTGGCAGCTGAACATTTCTGTTCACAGCTCTCTTCATGGCACCACCAGAGAGGCTGCAAAGTCCCACCCACTCCACCACAATATAATGTTGCCTTGCTTTGGACACTGCGTTTCTGCAGCTGTAGACGTGTGATATTCTCTCCTTGTCCATGACCTGATTGTCCATCTGTTTTCCAACTCTAACACCAGCTCGTCCTGGTTTGACTAGCTATGGTGGGAGGAGATGCAGCTGATGGGTATATGCCACGTGGACACGGGCATAGGCCACACAAGCCTTTACTGGCTCCCCTTGGCCTTACCACAATCATCCTATCACCCACCTCATCTTTCCTCAAATCTAACCAGGCTCTTTGGACAGGAGGTTTGTATAGGTAAACACCCAACTCCTATGACTGCCTTATTTGTGAACCCATCATCTCTATTAAGAGTACCTTTCCTGCCCTGTCTTCTTGGGGTCACCTCTGTACCTTTTATCAGTCAATACTCACCTTCACCCAGAGGAGATAATCCTCCTAACCACTGAGCTGTATTCCCTACGCTAGAGATGCTTCATTTTCTCTCTAACCATCCTCCCAATCAGCCCCACTAAATTTTACTGTTTAACAACAATTTCTAAATCCTTCTTAAACCACTCACCTTTATATCAAGCAGCCTTCCACATTCACTTATACTCCTAGAAGAATCCAACTTGTTCTGACTCATAAAAATTTTCCAGAACTTAAAGAATTAATTGTCTATGGAGGTCTGCTACCCTAATCTCATTATCTATAATATGTTGAAGTCCCCTTAATTCCTCTGCTTCTACTGTTTTCTCTCCTACTCTTGAAATTATCCAAGACAAGGAAAAGTACACAGTGCCTGGCATACAGTATCTTTTTAATAAATTTTGGTCCTCTTAACTCCTTGTCTATTCTATCTTCTCAAATGGATTTTTTTTCTTTAAAAAAATATTTCAGCCCTAACCAGTTTGGCTCAGTGGATAGAGTGTTGGCCTGCGGACTGAAAGGTCCCAGGTTCGATTCCCGTCAAGGGCATGTACCTTGGTTTCGGGCATATCCCTAGTAGGGGGTGTGCAGGAGGCAGCTGATCGATGCTTCTCTCTCATCGATGTTTCTAACTCTCTATCCCTCTCCCTTCCTCTCTGTAAAAAATCAATAAAATATATAAAAAAATATTTCATATATTATAACACTGAATTCTCTTCAAATGTTGCTGTACTTTATTTAGTCAATCCTCCATAATAAAGAGCTATTTTTCTCTTTTATAAACATTTAGGTGAGAATACTTATCTCCCCAGATTATAGGAAACTGTCTAATTATCTCAGACCTACATAGATATATTATTATTAATTTGATAAGGTATTTTAAAGTACTTGAACTGTCTCTATGAGCAGTGCTAGAAGTTGAGAGGGATAGCAGGAAATATATATGCTCTCTAGAAGTTTACAATCCAATTACTGACATAAAACATACACTTAAAACTATTGAGAAATAATGCAAGGCAATAGTGCATACCTGGTCTTCCTGTTACCAGTCTCTCCCTCATATGATCCATCCCAAAACACTGCATTATAAATGTCACTCCACTCTCTCTACTTAAAATCTTTCAGTAGCTCCTTATTGTCTATGGAATGAAGTTTGAACCTGGCCTGGCCTTTAGGACTCTACAATGTAACTCGTGGCTGGCATGCAGCTTGCCGGCTGCGAGTTTGACATGCTTGATGTAGAGTTAAACATCTCCAACCTCATGTCCTATGACTTCTGGACAAATGAAACTTCTGCTTCATTCAAAGTCTCCTTGTCCCCTGATCATATCACATGTACTTCCTCTTACATCTTTGCTCACATTGTTTTCCCTCTCCAATTTTACCTCTCCCTTCCTCTTTTTAAAAAGTTCACTTTGCCCTAGCTGTTTGGGCTCAGTGGATAGAGCGTCGGCCTGTGGACTGAAGGGTCCTGGATTCGATTCCGAGCAAAGGCACATGCCCAGGTTGCAGACTCAATCACCAGTAGGGAGGCATGCAGGAGGCAGCTAATCAATGATTCTCTCTCATCATTGATGTTTCTATCGCTCTCTCCCTCTCCCTTTCTCTCTGAAATCAATAAGAATCAATCAATAAATAATCTACCTTCTAAGACCCAGTTTAACTTCATGGGCAGCAGTTCTCAACCTGTGGGTCGCCTAAGACCATCGGAAAACACATATATAATTACATATTGTTTTTGGGATTAATCACTACGCTTTAATTATGTTCAATTTGTAACAATGAAATTGGGGGTCACCACAACATGAGGAACTGTACTAAAGGGCCGCGGCGTTAGGAAGGTTGAGAACCACTGGTCTAGGGCCTCTTCCTTCAAGCATTCCCTTGCTACTTCAGTCTACAAAGCTCTCTCCCTCCTCTTAACTTCTCTAGTACACAGTTTGTATAGCATTCCTATTTGGCACTTCGCATATACTATCAAATAATGGCTACATTATAGTTTTATTTATCCTTTTATTGTTTTACAGCCTGGGCATCTAGCACAAGGCTTTTCGCAGAGTAGATATCCTATAAATGTTTATTAATATGAACACTAAGTGCCGGAGTCCATTTATTGTCTTCACTAGCTGAGTTTAGACAGAGACCCCCCAAAAAAGGCTAGTAACCTTTGAAGTTCTAGTAAAGGTCAGAACTGTGAACTACCCAGTTAATTTAAGTAATAATAGTTGAAGCATCTCCACCTTAGCTCACTTAATTCCTTAGGTGCTTATGTAGATCTTTGCTGATTGTTGTTGATCAGATACTCCTGGAGATCTGTTGATGAACTAATCAGATACTCTGCCTATTCCTGAAAATTGTCTGCTGATGTGTGTCATTAAAACCTCCTTACCCTAAGGGCTACTCCAGATGAATAAAAGCTTGGTGAGACCTGAGCCCGGCGGAGGAAGTCTTTCCGGACTTGCCCGCCTGGTCCCCCGGTATTGCAAAATTATCTTGTGTCTCTTTCTTTCATTTGTTGTGCGGCTCTTCTTTCAGATACCGAACCCTACTCCACGCGGGTCGTGGAAGGAATCACTCAGCAACTAAGGATGAATCAAACACACCTACTCCCAACACAGTTTCCTAACACCTTCTCCAACAAACAGACACACTTTAAAATCTATCATGTTCAACACCTTTAACCCTTTTTTTCTTCACAAATTAGTCTAAGCCTCTAACCTAAATTCAGATTACTCTTCCATTCCCACCCAGATTCCAGAAGACAAAGCCCAACACTCACAGTGAACTTTATTTGGATTTGTCTGTTTCCGACGGGACATGTTTCCCTGATCCAAGAGCTCTGGCCTTTCCCAGTTTCACAACTGGATATGTCACTACCTCCTTGCAGGGTGCTGACCTACAATGAAAAGGATATTGTTAGCACATGTCATTTTGCCTAGATATCATACAAAGTAACACATAAAAAGATTTTTAAAAATAGTTCTTAAGTACATCAAACTCACCAGTTATAAATAACTGAATTAAAGAAATTAATAAATCTCTGGCACATCAAGTTCCCACGAAGTTTAAGAAGGGACTCCTTTAAAGGATTTAGAAATTCCACTCTAAAACTACCTATGGAATCCAGACTACTATTACGCGATCGTGATAAAAAAGGAAGCAGATAACACGGGCAATCAGCGTTAGTAGTGCCGTAGGCTCAAAGGAATAACCAACCCCCCCCCCATGAACTGTAAAAGGAAGCAACGAAAGCTAAACAGGGTGGCAGCTCACATGCCCACTGGAAGTCCAGCCCTGCAATCCTCCCCAGCGGGAGCCTCCAGGTGTTACCTCCCCTGGAGGTGACAAAGGCATCATATCCTGAGACAAGAAAACCTCTCGAAACAACACAGGAAACAGAGCCAGTGTTTAGCGATGCAGGCACAGCGCTGGGCACTGTGGATGACAGGGCACTGAAGCAAAAATCCGACTTCCAGTGCTGAAGATGGGCTCTCGCCAGAAGAGCCAGATGCCATGCACACTGCTGAGGACTAATTCAGCACCCCAATGGGGAACATCAACCTGGCCCTGCTCGCAGGCTCTGGAGCGGGGGTCAAAGTTAGTAACTTTAGTGCCTCCTCTCAGTCCAGCCTCTACGTAGCAGAGATCAGTGGGAGAAACGACGAGAAAAGCTCAAGTGAACATGCTGCAGAGACATGCACCCGTTTCCCTGAAACAGAAGGGAACAGACATGTAAGCCCGGAGGTTCCTGGTTAGTTCTAAGACTTCCCCAGCAGTAAGTGTTGTTAGAGAGTCTGAAGTGAATTAGTGTTGGAAGCTGTGAAATTTTCTTTGAAAGATAAAGTGAAGAAACAGACTGATTAAAAAGAACTAGATTCCTTTTCCTGCCAAAGACAAGAATATGGATCTGGTCACCCTTTAAGTTTTCTCTCAGTTCCTGCCTTCTCAAAGTATATGCACAGTGAATGAGCAAAGATAAAATGGTAGCTTTTGCCTTAAGAGGCATTATGAGAGCCTACTCCTAGCTATACTCTGCATTCCAGAACTCCTCTATGTAGCTAGAAAGGGCCTCAGACCTGTAATCAGATCCTGCCTCCCCTTACCAAAAGAAGAAAGAAACCGCAAATGGCAAAGACAGGCCTCCACAGGAAGTGGCAAAGGAAGCAGCTTTCAGGCAGTCTTCTATCATATCTGCATATCAAACACAGTTCTTTTTCAGACCTTTAATTAAAAACCAAAAAAAAAACAAACAAACAAAAACAAAACTCCAAATATACATAAAAGTCAATTTTAACTATTTAGAGCAGTGGTCGCCAACCTTTAGGACCTCACGGACCACAGGTTTGCGACCACTGATTTAGAGGGCAGTGTGCTGAGGGCTAATGCTAATGGTATATGTTCTCCATTCTTTTTTTTTTTTTTTTTAAATATATTTTCTTTTTCTTTTTTTTAAATATATTTTATTGATTTTTTACAGAGAGGAAGGGAGAGAGATAGAGAGCTAGAAACATCGATGAGAGAGAAACATCGATCAGCTGCCTCCTGCACATCTCCTACTGGGGATATGCCCGCAACCCAGGTACATGCCCTTGACCGGAATCGAACCTGGGACCTTTCAGTCCACAGGCCGACGCTCTATCCACTGAGCCAAACCGGTTTCGGCTATGTTCTCCATTCTAAGTTTTGTGTAGATCATTTCTTTCTAATCCAATAGTTATTTTATTCATGAAAGCAGTGAATGAATTTTACACTTTGGGTAATATGCACTTTTCCTGTTAAGTCTATGGAATCGGAAAGCAGAAAGCTGAATGAAATGCAGGTTGTCTCTCGTTTTTTGTTCTAAAATTTGCAGAGCGACACCTACTCTATTGTAGAAGGAAAATATGAAATCTTAATGTATCTTTAAATTTTCCCTCCATCAAGATCAGAAATTGAAACTGTGAGATAAAGGCAATATTAAAGATCCTTCTGAAGGAAGACCAAACAACTTCAGCCAGGCTCTATTCCGATCATCTTGGTGAGGCAATAGTTCAATACTAAAGCTACAAGTCGGCCACAGATGAGCATCTGCTGAGCATCTGCGTAGGTACATTGGCAATGTCCACTACATCTCATAATCCTCCTAGTGGCCAAATGGGGAACTGACCAGATGGTACCCAAAGGAACTTCACACCTGAGGGATTTTCAGGGAAAATTAAGCAAATGCTCTCCCTCCCTCAAAAAAAGAAAGCCTGTAGAGCAGCGGACTCTTGCAAATAAATAAATAAATAGATGGCACTGAGAGTGCATTCTTAACCACACAAGATCTCAGGGTTTTGTAGGCATTAAACGGTAATAAAATCCATAGACACGCTGGCCCTAAAGGTCACTCATTCAATTTTACTTTTAACACACTGCCTCAGTCCCCAAGCCCGAATCTGAAACCAACACACACACACAAAAAATGTGAACGGAGAACTGCCTGAACATCACCATCTCCAAGAAAACCGGGATAGGAAGAGAGGTAAACTGGTGAGATTCAAATCTACAAGGGATTCTATGTAAAAAAGGAAGGCAGCTTTGTCTGTCTGTAGAACGAGGTTCAAAGTCCTTGGGAGGGGAGTGTGTGTGTGTGTGTGTGTGTGTGTGCGCGCGGGGGGGGGGGGGGGGGCAACGTCTCCCCTGAACACTGTCCCTGCTCTCCCACAAGTGTTAGGTTGCAGCTTCCAGGACACACCACGGACTTGAGCAAAGAAAAAAACAAAAACAAAAACAAAACAACGGGTGAAAGCCAAGCTTTAAGAAAAGAGGGGTGCACTCCCACCTCCAGCTCTGGTGGCGGTTCCCACGGAGGAAAGTACACTCGTCTGGATCCCAGCGATCTGTATCTGCCAAAAAGGAGAGCACGAGAAAGCCGATCGCGTCGCCGCCTCACTTGGGTTCGGTACGGGGCGTGTGCGCCACCCGCCGAGAGGGTCCCCCTGGCTTCTCGCAGTTCGGGCCGGGCGGACTCCCGGGAACCAGCCGCCGAAAGCCCGCAGACAGCACGGTCTTCTCCGCCGGCTAAATTTAGACGCCTTCCCGGGAGACGGCGACGCGGACCGATCCCCGGGTCTGCCCTCCCTCCCACGCCCATCCTCCCTCCCCCTGCGCCTCCCCGCCTGTCAGACGCCGGGGCCGTCCCGGCTGCTCCCGGCCGAGCCCGACCCGGGCCCACGCGGGGCGGGCGGCTGCACCGGCGTCCCTCCCACGCCAAAGGGGCGGAAGGAGGAGTGACCGCAGGGGAGCTGGCCGGGACCCGCCGCGTCCCGGGAAACCTAGGCAGGGGGCTGGGTCGGAGCCTGGGCTGCCCCCGCCCCCCAGGCCGGAGCGAGCCCCCGCTTCCCTCCCCAGACGCGGACAGACAAAAGACCGACGGCCGGTGACCCGCATCCTCAGCCCGGCCCCGGAGGGAAGGAGTCGAGGGTCTCTTTACCCGGCGCCTCGGCGCTGCGCAGCGCTCCGGGTCCCTGGGCCCCGCCTCCGGACAGACGGACCGCCGGACAATGGGCCCCGGGCTGCGGCTCGGGCTGGCCAGGCCGGGCTCTCCGGGACCGGGCCCCGGCAGGCGGAGGGCAGCTGCGGGCCAAGCCGAGGGCGGTGAGCCGAGCGGCGGCGCTGCTGACGGACAAAGCCAACGGCAGACAGACGGACGGAGGGGGAAAAGATGGCGACGCGGGCGGCGGGAGCGCGCTGCTCGCGCACCGCAGCGAGCGAGGCGCGTGCACGAGCCTCCCTCGCCCTCCCTCCCCCGCCCGCCTGGTCCCCTCTCCCCGCTCCAGGCGCGCGCCCGGGTGTGGGCGGGGCTTGGGGAGCGAGGGTCCCGGGAGGCGGGACTTGAGGGAGCATCCAATCCCAGGCGTCCGCGAGGGGCCTCGCCTCCAGCCCCGCGCCCCAGGGACCACCCAGGCTCCCACCTTCCCAGGTCGCTCTCCAGCCCGATCAGCTCCTCTGCTGCCCAACCCCTCCCGGACCTGTAAACTCCACCTTGACTGTCAGCCCTGAACCTGGTTTCCTATCTCACCTTCAAGTTCAGCCACAAAACCCACATCCCCTAACCACGGCTCCGCCGCAGGCTCCCCCTGTCCTCAGCTCAACCTTAGTCACCCCCCAACCGAAACCCCCTTCCCTTCCGTTCCCCACACTTCAGGGTTTCTTCGGCTCCCAAGGGTCTTGGTGGGAGGGGCTGGGTCCAGCTGTCAAGACCTCGGAGAACAATCTTTAGATTGTTTTTTTAAGTCTCCAACATGGTTCTCAAATAACAACAGTAGCTGTAGAGCTAGGGGTATAGGATTAATTTGGAGCAGGGTAGCTTGTGGTATGGCACTGTTGCCACTTAAGGGACATTTGGGACAATTGAGAGTGGTTAGACTCACTTCCTAATAAAACACCTCCTTCCCCTGTCATCGTCCCTTTCTAGTTCCTCACTGCTTTCCTTTCCTTCTTATTCTTTCTTCTTGTAGATCTCCTGAGCCTG
Source organism: Myotis daubentonii (assembly GCF_963259705.1). Classification (NCBI taxonomy): domain Eukaryota; kingdom Metazoa; phylum Chordata; class Mammalia; order Chiroptera; family Vespertilionidae; genus Myotis; species Myotis daubentonii. The sequence continues at coordinate 42,649,121 of NC_081854.1, forward strand.
CCTCTGACATCGCTTACTTGGAGACGTAGGGGATGCGGTGGGAAGAAAATGGGATCTGGTGTTAGGCGATCAGCTTTGAGTCCCACCCAGCTCTGTCACTGATGAGCCTGGTGACTTTGGGCAAGCCACTTTCCTATTCTGAACGTCTATTCCCTGAGATGTAAAATGGGTAATAATGTAATAACTCCTAATCTCTATTCTCATAGATTGTTGTGATGATTAAGTAAAGGGAACATATGAACTGTATATTCTGCAACTATTTTTTATGGTTACTGATCCCACGAAGACAGAGCTAATGAGGATGCTGACCCTTGATTGTAAGCAACAGGTCCTGGTATTTACATAAAGTGCTTTTGCAAAATGTCCTTCTCATCAATCTCCAATGAGATGATATCATTGTCTGCATCTTGTGATTAATGTGAAATAATGGCTGTGTTAAGGGATCTTGGTCCTTTACAATTCATTCATTCATTCTTCATTGTAGGTAGGAATTATTATTCTTTCACTTTGGTTAAGGAAACATTTCAGTTTCATTTAAATTTTAATTCTTAGGAAGCAAAAAAATGGAATATTCTCACCCAACCAGAAAGTTTTTAAACAGTTTAAAATAAGAATGGGGTGGGGGGAGAGCGGGCTAGAGGAGGTTAATGGGAAAAAGGAGGACCTATGTAATACTTTCATCAATAAAAGATTTTAAAAAATAAATAAAATAAAAATCTATAGAAAAAAATTAAAAAATAAATAAAATAAAATAAGAATGCAAGCTGGAATAAAACATTGGCTTTTATATTTAACAGTAATTCTTGGTGAGTTTAGACCGAGGGATACAAATATGGCTTTATTATGTACCTTTAAACTTGACATAGTTGATATTTTCTTTTTTTAAAATATATTTTTATTGATTTCAGAAAGGAAGGGAGAGAGGGAGAAAGGGAGAGAGAAACATTAATGATGAGAGAGAATAATTGATTGGCTGCCTCCTGCATGCCCCCCTCCCCCCACCACCAGAAACTGAGCCTGCAACCTGGGCACTTGTCCTGACCAGGAATCTAACCACAATCTACTAGTTCATAGGTCGATGCTCAATCACTGAGCCACGCCCAGCCGGGCAGTTGATACTTTCAACATGAAAGTAGCTAGCAGGTAAATCATTACGAGAAAGCCTCCAGTGAAATGTCTTGGCTTCATCATTAAGTTATTATGTAAAGCTGGGCAGCTTGTTCCATCTCCTTGAGTTGCAAATAAAATGGGATCATAATAATGCTACTTAATAACCTTCCTGTGCTCTAGAAATGCCTCAGGTGTTGTGATTCAGGGTTATAATGAAATAAGGGAAATTATTAAAAAGAGGAATTAGTTTATTTTTCCTTTACTCTCCTCTAAACTTGTTCTGTACCTAAAGACTTTTTCATTAATCATAGATTTTTTCAGCTTCATTTTTTTTTATTTTACTTTCCCAGTCTACTCAGATAGTTATGCTATTATTTTGACACTTTATATTAATTTTCCCTTTAAATATTTTCCTAATCTGTTTTATATTTATTGGCTTCTACAATGACCTTGTTAGGGCCTTATGTTACAATAGTATTGGTATGATAGCTTAAAGGACTTCATTAAAAATGTATTAAATAAGATATAATTCATATACCATGGAATTTATGCTTTTTAAAAATATTTTTTTTTAGATTTCAGAGAGGAAGGGGGGGGGAGAGAGAACATGAATGACAAAGAATCATTGATCGGCTGCCTCCTGCACACCCCCACACTGGGGATTGAGCCCACAACCTGGGCATGTGCCCTGACCAGGAACCTCCTGGTTCATAGGTTGATACTCAACCACTGAAACACACCAGCTGGGCATAAAAGTGTATAGAATTCAATGGTTTTTAGTATATTCACAAGGTTGTGCAACATTACCAGTATCTAATTTTAAAATGTTTTCATCACCCCAAAAAGGAACTCCATGGACATTAACAGTTACTCTCCAATTCTTCCTCCCTACCCCACCTCCAACCCCTGGCATCCATTAATCAGGTTTCTATCTCTATGGATTTGTCTATTTTGGACATTTCACATAAATGGAATCACCCAATATAGGGCCTTTTGGGTCTGGTTCTTTTCACTTAGCATAATGTTTTTGAGTATCATCCATGTTATAGTATGTGTCAGTATCTCATCCCTTTCTATGGCCAAATAATAGCGTTCCATTGTATGGCTATACAGTACCACATTTTACTTCCATGGATATTTGTGTTGTTTCTACTTTTTGACTATTCTGAATAATATTGTTGTGAACATTTGTATATGATTTTTATGTGAACATATGTTTTTAATTTTCTCAGGAGTGGAATTTTTGGATCATACGGTAACTCTATGTTTGACTTTTTTAAGGAATTGCCAAACTGTTTTCCAGAGTGCCTGCATCATTTTATATACCTACCAACAATATACGAGAGGTCCAATTTCTCCATATCCTGGGCTACACTTGTTGTTGTTTGTCTTTTTCATTATATCTCACTTAGTTTTGATTTGCATCTCCCTGGTAACTAACAATGTTGAACATCTCATGTGCTTTGACCATTTGGAGAAATGTCTATACAAATTCTATGCCCATTTTAAAATTGGGTTGTCTTTTTATTGTTGTTTTATAACAGTTGTTGTTTTTAATATTCTGGATATTAGACCCTTATAGGATATGTTTGCAAAAATGTTCTTCTATTCTGTAGGCTGCCTTTTTTTTCTTTCTTGAGAGTGTCCTTGGGAGCACCAAAGTCTTTTATTTATATGAAATTCAATTGATATATTTTTTGGTTGCTTGTGATTTAGGTGTCATTTCTAAGAAATAGTCATGAAGATTTACACCAATGTTTCTTCTCAGATCCATTTTGAATTAACTTTGTATAAGTGTGAGGAAATACGGTACAACTTAATTCTTGTATGCGGATATATAGTTTTACCAGCACGATTTGTTGAACAGCCTACTCACGCCGCTCCCCGCCCACCCCCCCATTGAATTGTCTTGTTATCCTTGTCGAAATATCAATTGACCACAAATGTATGGGATTTATTTTTGGACTTTCAATTTTATTCCATTTACCTATGATATTGCCAATATCATAGTCTTGTTTGTTTATATGCTTGTTTTTGGACAGAAGAAGCTGTCTTTAATTGGGTGGCACAAGGTTTTTTTGTCATACAGTCTTGATAAGAACCTCATATTTTAAGGAGATAAACTTTTTTTGATTTTTTCCCCTTTATTGATTAAGATATTACAAATGTGTCCTTATCCCCCCAATGTCCCCTCATCCCCCCAATCCTGCCCTCACCCTCACCCCCTGTTGTCCACATCCATAGCTTATGCTTATATGCATGCATACAAGTCCTTTGGTTGATCTCTTCCCCTCACCCCCCACCCTCCCCTACCTTCCCTCTGAGTTTTGAGCATCTGATCGATGCTTCTCTGTCTCTACATCTGTTTTTGTTCATCTGTTTATGTTGTTCATTATAATTCACAAATGAGTTAGAGCATGTGATATTTATCTTTTTCTGACTGGCTTATTTCACTTAGCATAATGCTCTCCAGGTCCATCCATGCTGTTGCAAATGGTAGGAGTTCCTTCCTTTTTACAGCAGCATAGTATTCCATTGTGTAGATGTACAACAGTTTTTAATCCATTCATCTGCTGATGGGCACTTAGGCTGATTCCAAATCTTAGCTATTGTAAATTGTGCTGCTATGAACATAGGGATGCATATATCCTTTCTGATTGGTGTTTCTGGTTTCTTGGGATATATTCCTAGAAGTGGGATCACAGGGTCAAATGGGAGTTCCATTTTTAGTTTTTTGAGGAAACCATACTGTTCTCCACAGTGGCTGCACCAGTTTGCATTCCCACCAGCTGTGCACGAGTGTTCCTTTTTCTCTGCATCCTCGCCAGCATTTGTCATTTGTTAATTTGTTGATGATAGCCATTCTTACAGGTGTGAGATGGTATCTCATTGTCGTTTTGATTTGCATCTCTCAGATGATTAGTGACTTCGAGCATGTTTTCATATGTCTTTTGGCTTTCTGAATGTTCTCTTTCAAAAAATGTCTATTTAGGTTCGTTGCCCATTTTTTGATTGGGTTGTTTATCTTCCTTTTGTTAAGTTGTATGAGTTCCCTGTAAATGCTGGAGATTAAACCTTTATCAGAGATATCATTGGCAAATATGTTCTCCCATGCAGTGGGTTTTCTTGTTATTTTGTTGATGATTTCTTTTGCTATGCAGAAGCTTTTTATTTTGATATAGTCCCATTTGTTTATTTTCCCTTTAGTTTCCATTAGGAGATAAACTTTTGAGTTTATATTTAAAATTTAGAATTTTGTTTTCATTCCTTTGAATTCATTTAAGGAAAAATAAAGTTTTCTAAGATGAAAAATATGTGACGTTAGCCAAAACCGGTTTGGCTCAGTGGATAGAGCGTCAGCCTGCAGACTGAAAGGTCCCAGGTTCGATTCCGGTCAAGGGTATGTACCTGGGTTGCGGGCACATCCCCAGTGGGAGATGTGCAGAAGGCGGCTGATCGATGTTTCTCTCTCATCGATGTTTCTGACTCTCTATCTCTCTCCCTTCCTCTTTGTGAAAAGTCAATAAAATATATTTTAAAAAAATGTGACATTAAAACCCATATATGTGAACCCAAATCAGAATAACTGATTTAGCCCTAGCCGGTTTGACTCAGTGGATAGAGCATTGGCCTGCAGACTGAAGGGTTCCTGGTTCGATTCAGGTCAAGGGCACATGCCCAGGTTGCAGGCTCAGTCCCCAGTGTGGGGAGAGCAGGAGGCTGCCAATCAATGAATTTTATCTCATCATTGATGTTTCTATCTCTCTCTCCCTCTCCCTTCCTCTCTGAAATCAATACAAATATATTTTAAAAAAGAATAACTAATTTAATGTGTTTTTCTTTTCATTTGTTGAGACACTCAATATATACCCATTGGAGGGAAACCAGGAGGCAAATTATTATGGAAATATGGATGTCAATCAAGTCTCAAGATCTGGGTTTAAGATTAGATCCTGGAATTTATACCATTGACCTTGGATTGGTGACTTTACAGCTCTCAGCTCCACTTCCCTCCTCAAATAACTAAAATTTATTTCTGATCTACATCTGCTTCATAGGGATGTGTAAGCCTCAAATTAAGGTCACGTGTTTGTAAGTACCCTGTAAACTTCAATATGCCAGAGATAGTTAATATTTGTATATGGCCCTAATTAGTAATGTTATCTGAAGAATCATTCCATAGATACTCTAAAAAATGCTCTTGATTTTTTTTTTTTTCTTTAGGTCTTAGGAAGATAGATGTCCAGAGCGGTTCCTATTACGTTTTATATTCTTTAGCCTAAAAGCTCTCTGAGACTGTCCCCTTTCTAAATGTTAGTACTTAAAAAAAAAAAAAAAAGGCAAATTACTCTTTGCCCATCATCTTTCCCTTCTCTCTTACACAATGTGTAATACTTTCTTCTGTTGCAGGAGTCAGCAAATGCTTTCTGTAAAGTGCCAGACAGTAAATATTTTAGACTTTGTGGGCAACATAGGGTTTTGTCACATATCCCGGCCCAGCCTCCCTTTTCTTTTGCAACCCTTTAACATGTAAAAACCATTCTTAGTTGGAGGGGCTGTACAAAAACAGGCCTGACTGATTTTGTCTGCAGACCTGTTATGGACTCTTATTTTTCTGGGTCCAAGCAGGTTTTAGTTAGTTTCAGCCACTAGTGATAATAATTTTCACAAAAAAGTGTCACTGGTTAGTTAAACAAAGAAATGTGTGTTAAAAAAAAAAAAAGAAAAGAAATGTTGTGTGTTACTTTTTATCCTAAAGCAAAACAGGATTTTCAAGTGAAACAGTGTGAGTCAGTTTTTTGGTTTTTTTTGGCATATGTTTAGCATCTGAATAAAACTGGTCTGTTCAGCTAGGGACAGAGATACTGTTTTGAATTCACATTGATGTATTACAGAATCTAAATAATTAGAAAGAGCAGGACACAGGTGATGATTGCTGAATCCAAGCCCCTGCTGGCAGGAAGAAATTTTTCTAAATGAATCATGTCATTTCTAGCAAGATAGGGCTCAAAGACACTTTTCGCTCATCTTTACTTTCATTGTTTGAACAAAGTGGCAGTAATGCCAAGGACTCCAAAAGTTATCTAAACACAGTGTGCTACTGAGGGCATGGAAAAATAGGAACTCTCATACATTGGTGGTAGTGGTGTAAACTGATACTTCCTCTTTGAAGGGTGACTTGGCATTATCTGTTAACATTAAAAATATACCTACCCTTTGACCCAGTACTTCTGCTTCTGGGAATTTACTCAATAAGTACCATCCATGCAGGCAAAAATCTAGTCATTGCAGCATTGCTTTTAGAGGCAAAAATATTGGAAATAACCTAAATGCCACCAATACAGCAATATGTACGTTTGGAATAATACATATTCCAAAAAAGTAATAACGGCATGGAGAGTGTTACATAGGTCTCTCATTTTATTGTACCCTAAATTAGTAAAAACACTAAACATATTTATACTTTCAAAAACCAAAATGAAGGTATTGGATTCAGTCCCTTTTATTCTCCTTTTAAATTAAATGAGGAATAGAATCAGAGTATAGTTATTGTTGGGACAATGGCTTAGTCTAGTAGTTTCTGGGAGAAAACTATCATTTCCCATGTTGATATATAACAGTCTAATATGCGTACACATACCTGTAAACACACATGTACACACACTTTGTTTTCTTAAGTATTTGGAAGTAAGTTGCAGATACCATGACCCGTCACTTCCACATAGTCCACCATGCATCTCAACTACATCATAACCATTACAACAATTGTCTCAAAAATACCTTTTAGTTAGTTTGAATCCATAGTTAACAGGATCCATACACATTACATTTGGTCGCTGTGTCTCTACGTCTTTAAATTCGAGCAGTTCGCCCTCACTTTTATTTTTTTTTAATGCCATTATCTTACTGCAGACGGCTTCATTTATATATGCACGCATTTATTGCAACCCCCCCCCCCCCCCCACACACACACCCATTCAAAAGGAACCAAACACCATGAGTTTTCAGTGTCTGGAACCTGGTTTGGTTTAGAAATACTTTTAGTGTTACCAAGGCAATGCTTTCTAAAGTCACGGAAACCGCACATGGCAACGCATCGTGTCATCGCTGTCACATGACCGCATCGCAATGTAGCGAACCCCAACCTCGGGGTCGGTAGAGGCCGCCTCTACAGCAGGGGGGCAGGGGTGCCCCCTCCCCAAAGCCTGGAGTCCAGCAAGCCCCTTGCAACGCGAAGCCGAAAAAGAAGAGTTTTCAAGTTGAAAACAAAGGAAAACTAAATGAAAAAGTGTCCTCTGAATCCAGAGATGAGGCAGATTCCCCGAGAATGTGGTGCTAGGGAAACAGACCACCGAAATGACACAGACGGTCGAGGTTCTGGTTGAAAGAGCGTTCAGATCTGGTTTAAAAGCGGGGCCGGGGCACCCGTGCGTAACCGGAGAGGTGGGTGGTGGGCGCCCCGGGAGGGGGAGGGCGAAGGGTCCAAACCGGCTCGGTTATTCCACTCGAAGAAAGAGCCGCCCTCAGCCCTGGCTGGTTTGGCTCAGCGGATAGAGTGTTGCCCTGCGAACTGGGTGGTCCCAGGTTCGATTCCGGTCCAAGAGCACATGCCCGGGTGGTGGGCTCGATCCCCAGTGGGGGACTTGTCGGAGGCAGCCGATCCATGATTCTCTGTCATCATGGACGTTTAAAAAGAAAGAACCGCCCTCAGAGTGAGAGGAGTGGAGCGAGAGAAGGGAGTAAACATCAGGGAGTCACGCCGGTGGGTGAAAGGCGGGACTGAGCCGGTTTTTCCAGGGAGCGGAACCATCCGGAACACGGTGCCGGCCGCGATTCCCGAGACCGGCTCCCCCGCGCACAGGGCTCGCTCAGGGGGCGTGACGGGACGCATCACTCCGCAGCCTCCGCCGCGGGAAGTAGTCCCCGGCCGCGCTGGTTCCTAAGGGAGCCGGGCGGGGAGTCCCGCTGTTCTCGGGCCGAGATCCCGGGAGCGCGGGCGATCAGCCAATCGCTGGGAGGGAGAGCGCGTCAGCTCGCCCCGCGGATCCCTCCGCCGCGTTGGCTGTGCTGCGGCCGGCGGAGCCGCCATTTTGGATGCTGGACCTGGGTTCCGGAGTCCCTCTCTGCCGCGTTCCCACCTGGTTTCGGTCCGGTGAGTCTGGCATCCTCTCCGCCGAGGGTCTTTGTTTTCCTCCCGGCGCCGCGGCCGGGTTTTAGAAGTCCCCAGTCCCGGGTTCCAAGGGCCTGGACGTGGCAGGTGAGGAGAAAGGGGAGGGTAGTGGATGTCGGGGTGAGGCCGGACGTCAGGCCCGAGCACCTGCGGCGCGGGCCTGGGGTCGGGCCGGGGTCGCGAGCTGCTTGGGGAATCTTTGGCTCGGGATACTTGAAGCCGCCAGACTTTCGTGTTGTCCCTTTCTGTCCCTTGGCGTCTCTTCCCTGGAGCGGGGACGCCGCGGCCTGGGCTCCGGTGCCCGTCGGTGAAAGGGCTCGGTCTGCACTTCCCGGCACCGGAAAGCGGCGTTCCTACCCCACGTTCTCTAGCTCGGGAAGACCTCGGAAGGTTGTGTCTCCGGCCTCCTGGACTGGCGGGGCGGCGCGGGGGGGGAAGGAGTGGGGCCCTCTGGCTGGAGGAAACGGCGGCCCCGGCCCCCTCCGCAGAGCCCTGCGCGGTGATGGGAGACCCTGTGAGGAGCCCGTGGCCCGGCCCCGGCCCTCTCCTGTGTGTGTGTTCGGCGCTCCCCTTCCGGGTGCTCGGGGCGAGGACTTGGAATTCGAGCCGCAGAAACTTTCCCAGGGAACGGGAGACGAGCCGCCTGTTTAATAATGAGGTAATAGGAGAGCCATTTCACTCTCGGTAGCAGTAACATCAACACTAAGAGCTGGTCTGCACTCTTATGGGGAATTGTAATTTCTCTGTTATGCTTACGTGTTTATTTTTAACTTTGTATTGCGAACATTTCAGACAGACAGGAGTCAGGAGGATAATGAATTCCCTCCTCCAGCTTCAGCAACAACCAGTGATGGGCTGTTGGGGGAAAGCCCCAAACGTCCACATTCAGGATTGATTCCGAAGAGCGGACCCGCAGGGGCTTTTATTCAAGTTCGCAGGAGCTTTGATAGGAGGAACCTGCTGCTTGGGCAAAGCAGCTGTGTGTTCCCCGCGGGGGCCGCAACCACACCCTCCCGGGACAGGGTTTCTTTTTTATTTTTATTTTTTTCTTTCTTAATATATTTTATTTATTTTTTACAGAGAGGAAGGGAAAGGGATAGAGAGTTAGAAACATCAATGAGAGAGAAACATCGATCAGCTGCCTCCTGCACACTCCCCACTGGGGATGTGCCCGCAACCCAGGCACATGCCCCTGACCGGAATCGAACCCGGGACTCTTCAGTCCGCAGGCCGACGCTCTATCCACTGAGCCAAACCGGTTACGGCATTTTATAGGTTTAATAGTAAAAGCGAGTGGTGGGTAAGTCACACGGGCCGCCGGGAAGAACATGCATGTCTAAGTTAACGGATAATGCCAGGCAGTTGCCCCCACTCTGTGCGCTCATCAGCCTCACTCCTGGGTGCTGACATTCGGGCGGCCCTCTGGCTTCCTGGGGGGTCAGCCAAGCCCGGGGCGCTCTATTGCATTTCTGAGTTAGTTCCCCTACAAGGGCCGATCTTGTTTCATTTATAAATACTGTTAAGTATTTAATAAAATAATTGTTGATATATGTACCTCCCCCCACTTCCTCAGTAGAACCTTTTGATTTCTGTACTTACAAACCTAAAGCCCACAGGGATTTTATATATATATATATAGAGAGAGAGAGAGAGAGACAGAGACAGAGACAGAGAGACACAGACACAGAGACACCTCAGAACCGCATCTTCTGGGATAGGACTTGGTATATTTGTTTTTTAAAAAAATGTATTTTTATTGATTTCAGAGAGGAAGGGAGAGGGAGAGAGATAGAAACATCCATGATGAGAGAGAATCATTGATTGACTGCCTCCTGCACATCCCCTACCCAGCACTGTGCCCTTGACCCAAATCGAACCCGGGACCCTTCAGTCCTCAGGCCGATGCTCTATCACTGAACCAAACCAGCTAGGGCAGTATTTCTTTTTATTAGAGAATAAAACGTGTTTTGAAGCCTCAATGTTAGTATTACATTTTAAAGGCACCTGGTTTAAGCCCTCTCTTTTATTTTTATTTATTTTATTTTTTTAAAAAAATACATTTTATTGATTTTTTAAAGAGAGGAAGGGAGAGGGATAGAGAGCCAGAAACATCAATGAGAGAGAAACATTGATCAGCTGCCTCCTGCACGCCCCCCACTGGGGATGTGCCTGCAACCAAGGTACATGCCCTTGACCGGAATCGTACCCGGGACCCTTGAGTCCGCAGGCCGATGCTCTATCCACTGAGCCAAACCGGTTCTGGCAAGCCCTCTCTTTTTTAAAGTTGTGTGACTAATTTGTCCAAATTATTTGTTTTAATTCTTCCTGTCTTCCTGTGGCTCTGCCTTCTAAATGATCAGGAACTCCAGAAGCCCCTAGTGTACTTAATTTAAGCTCTCATTCTTGTAAAATCAGTCTCAATTACATGTAGCCTATTCTGATTTAAAAATGAAACTAGAAAACAGTATAGTCTAATAAAAATTTAAAATACAGGAAAAGTAGTAAGCACATGAAAACTAACTTCAGCATTTTATTTATAACATCAAAAGGTTGAGGAATTAAAAATGATTACGCAGTGGAATATAGGCAGTCATTAATAGGTTTTAAAGACTGTAACAGATGTGATATTAAGTGGTAAAAGGATTCAGTGGTGCTTAGAGCCCATGATTACAACTTTGTAAAAATTAGATTATGTAAGTTAATTGAATTTTTAAAAAGTTTGTTTAAATTAAACTTCCTATTAATTAACAATAAATGAGTGACAGCTTTGTACTGAGTACTATGGTAGGCAGTGTGGGAATAACAGTGAAACCTATAGTGATTGTATACAGTTGAAGTACTCCAATGTGGTTGAAAAAGGTTAATCAAAAAGTTAAAGTAGGGGAAGGATGCAAAGCATACCTAAAACATTTTATTTAGCCTAAAACACATAAAAGTGCATTTATCAGCTAATCTTTAGGTGATGAGCAAGAACTTTCCTTTGAGTATGGGTCTGTTGACTGAATAGAAATGAAATAGTGCTTGTGTACATATAACACTTTCTATGTACCAGGCACTGTTCTAAATTCTTTACAAATTTTCTTTAAATTCTCATACCAGCTTTATGAGTTATGAAGGTTCATGTAATATTGATGGTATTTAAAAAAATGTTTGACAGAATTCCCTTAAATGTTTAATAGAGAAGCTACTGGGGCCTGGGTTTTCTTGTGGAATTTTTCTTTATTTTAGGTTCAATTTTTGTAATGTATATGGGACAAATTATGTTTTTTATTTGTGTGAATTTTGGTAAATTGAGTTTCTAAGGGGTATGTCATTTTTGTCTTTGTTGAATTATAGATATAAACTGGTAATAATGTCCCCTTTTAATGCCTGTAGGATCTGTAGTAATATCCCTTTTTTACTTTGGATACTGGTAATTTGTGGGTTTGTGGGAGTTTTTGTCAGATTTATCAAAAATTTTGATTTTTCAAACATACAGCATTTGGTTTCATTGATTTTTCTCTATTTTTACTCTCTTCCATTTCATTAATTTTTGCCTTGTTTGCTTGTTGTTGTTGTTAATCCTCATCCAAGGATATTTTTCCATTTATTTTTTTCTGGAGGGACGGGTGGAGACAGAAAGAAACATGGATGTGAGAGAGACACAATTGGTTGCTTCCCACACATGCCCTGACCAGGGTCAGGGATCGAGCCTGCAACTGAGGTACAGGCCCTTGACTGGAATCAAACCCGGTACCCTTCAGTCAGCGGGCCAACACTATCCATCCACTGAGCAAAATAGGCTGGGGTTTGCCTTGGTTTTATTTCTTTTGTTTGCATTAGGTTAATTTTGCTCTTTTTATGGTTCCTTATGGTGGACCTTAGGTTACTAATTTGAGACCTTCTTTTCTAATACAAACATTTAGTCTTATAAATTTCTCCCCAAGCACTGCTTTAGCTAGATCTCACAAATTTTGATGTTTTATATATATAATTAAATATACTTTTTTATTGATTTCAGAGAGGAAGGGAGAGGGAGAGAGAGAGAGAGAAACCCAGGGGGATCAAGCCAGAAACCCAGGAATATGCTCTGAACCAGCAATTGAACTGATTCATAGGTTAATGCTCAACTAGTGAGCAATACAGGCCTGGCAAATTTTGATGTTATATTTTAACTAGAGACCCGGTGTGCAGGTGGGGTCCCTTGCACAGGTGCACAATCGGGGCCAGAGAGGGACCGTGGGAGGGGTCTAGGGCAGCGGTTCTCAACCTGTGGGTCGTGACCCCTTTGGCAGTAGAACGACCCTTTCACAGGGGTCGCCTAAGACCATCCTGCATATCAGATATTTACATTACGATTCATAACAGTAGCAACATTACAGTTATGAAGTAGCAACGAAACTGATTTTATGGTTGGGTCACAACATGAGGAACTGTATTTAAAGGGCCAGAAGGTTGAGAACCACTGCTCTAGGGCGTGTCCAACCCATTTCGCCCAGTCCGGATCATGGGAACCCCAGCAGCAAGCTAACATATTGGTCAGAGCGTCTGCCCCCTGGTGGTCAGCACGCATCATAGCTACCGGTTGGACAGCCGAACGGTCGTTTAGGCTTTTATATATATAGATTTTTCTTTTTTAAAAATATATTTTTATTGATTTCAGAGAGGAAGGGAGCGAGAGATAGAAATAGAGTCATTGGTTGGCTGCCTCCTGCATGCCCCATACTGGGGATCAAACCCTCAATTCTGGCACCGGGATTGGACCGTGACCTCCTGATTCATAAATTGACACTCAACCACTGAGTCATGCCAACTGGGCTTAATTTTTATTTTCTTGCCGTTCAAACCTTTTTTTTTTTTTCTTTTTTAATATATTTTACTGATTTTTTACAGAGAGGACGGAAGAGGGATAGAGAGTTAGAAACATTGATGAGAGAGAAACATTGATCAGCTGCCTCCTGCATGCCCCCTACTGGTGATGTGCTGGCAACCAAGGTACATGCCCTTGACCGGAATCGAACCCGGGACCCTTGAGTCCACAGGCCGACGCTCTATCCACTGAGCCAAACGGATTAGGGCTTGCAGTCCAAACCTTTAACACAATTTTTCTGCTTGCAAATTCCCCTTTGACCCATAGATTATTTGTGCTCTCTAATTTTCAGGTGTTTGGCAATTTTCTGTTACGTTTCTTGTTAGTGATTTTCTAGTTTAATTGTATTATGGTTAAAAAACATACTGTGTTACTTTAGTTCTATTTAATTTAAGGTTTGTTTTACACGCAGGATATAGTCTGTATTTATGAATGCTCCGTGTACATTGCTGTGTTGGATGGAGTATTCTGTAAATGTTAGATTCAGTCAGTTAGTGGTAGTGTTTGGTTCTTATTTAAGGTTTGTTTTATGACTCATGATATGGCCTATGTTCATGACTGTTGCGTGTGCATTGATCTGTTGGGTAAAGTGTTCTATAAATTTCAGTTAGATATAATCAGTTGTTCGTAGTGTTCATTTCTACATCTTTGGTGATATTGGTGTTTGCTAGTTTGATCAGTTATGAGGGAGGTACTTTGAAGTCTTCAACTATAATTATGGATTTCTTTTTTTTTTTTTAATATATTTTATTGATTTTTTACAGAGAGGAAGGGAGAGAGATAGAGAGCTAGAAACATCGATGAGAGAGAAGCATCGATCAGCTGCCTCCTGCACATCTCCCACCGGGGACATGCCCGCGACCCAGGCACATGCCCTTGACCGGAATCTAACCTGGGACCCCTCAGTCCGCAGGCCGACGCTCTATCCACTGAGCCAAACCGGTTTCGGCTATGGATTTCTTTATTTCTCTTTTTCTTTTTTTTTTTTTTTTTTATTTATTTATTTATTTTTTATTTTTTTATTTTATTTTATTTTTTTATTGCTTAAAGTATTACAAAGGGTATTACATATGTATCCATTTTATCCCCCCGCCCTAGACAGTCCCCTAGCCTCCCCTATCACCCAGTATTTCTCTTTTTCTATCTGTCAATTCTTCATGTATTTTGAAGTTGTGTCATGTATAGTGAATGTTATATACATTTATTTACTATTAGAATTGTTACATTTCCTTAGTGAATTCACCCTTTTTTCATTATACAGGGTGTCCCAAAAAATGTGTACACATTTTGAATAATTATTAATTCCACTTGGTTAAATCTGAAAAGAAAGAAACATCAACTGAGCTATGTGTGTGTGTATACATTTTTGGGGACAAAAAAAATACAATGTTTCTTTGTATTCCTGTTTTTTCCTGGCTCTGAAGTCTACTTTGTCTAACATTAATATATCCCCTCCAATTTTCTCTTTTATTGAGGTACTAGGGGCCCGGTGCATGAAGATTCGTGCACTGGGGGTGGGTCCCTCAGCCCGACCTGCACCGTCTCCAATCTGGGAGCCCTCAGGGGAGCCCTCTCCAATCCAGGAGTTTCTGTCTGTCTTTGCAATCCTATGAGCGAATATTCTGAGACCCCCAACACAGTTTGGTTTGTTGCTCACAGAATAATAGAGGCATTTCTTTTTTCTTTGCTTCATTGGTGGAGATTTCCTCTAAGTTTTAGGATATCTTCCCTTTAATTTTTCCTAGACACTCTGATTTTACTTATGTCTCTCACCTTTGCCTTCCCTCCATCCCCCACTGCAACAGTAACTTGCTCCAGGCTCACTTTGCTCTAGTGCAGTGGTTCTCAACCTTCTGGCCCTTTAAATACAGTTCCTCATGTTGTGACCCAACCATAAAATTATTTTCATTGCTACTTCATAACTGTAATGTTGCTACTGTTATGAATCGTAATGTAAATATCTGATATGCAGGATGGTCTTAGGCGACCCCTGTGAAAGGGTCGTTCTGCCAAAGGGGTCACGACCCACAGGTTGAGAACCGCTGCTCTAATGTCTAGGAGATCCGTCTCCCACCAAAACTATGATTCCCAGCATTCCTGGTGCTCCCCGCACTCTGGGCTTCTGCTTCTGGTCCTGGGGTTGCCACCAGAACTACTATTCCCAGAATTCCTGGTGCTCCCTACACTCTTGGTTTTCCCTTTCTGCTCTGCCTCCGTCCCACAGCCTCCCACTCTGCCAAGTCCTCCAAGCCGCCAGCTCTCCCTTTCTGCTCTGCGTCTGGCAGCTTGGGGAGCCAAGTTCCCCAAGCCACTCCACTCTCTGCCAGCTCTCCCTCTCTGCTCTTGCCCAGAGGCTTGGGGGAGCGACCGAGGAAGCCACGTCCCCCCAAGCCTCCGGCTCTCCTGCTCTGCTCTCTGCCTGGTGCCTGTGTATGCAAATTAACCCGCCATCTTTTTGGGTTAATTTGCATACTCCTGATTGGCTGGCGAGCGTAGTGGAGGGATGGTCAGTTTACATGCCTCTTTTATTATATAGGATAATCTATAATAATAAAAGTGTGATATGCGAATTAGACCAACATCCTTCCGGGTGAAGCCGGGGCTGCAAGGGAAGCCTGGGTTCTGGGTGCCTGCCAGAGGCTGGAGGGAAGCCTGGGTCCCAGGTGCCAGAGGGAAGCTGGTGCCAGCAGCCGGGGGAAGGAAGACCTACTTTTGCACGAATTTCATGCAAGAAATTCCCTTTGGCCGCCCGCAGGCACCTGGGACCCAAGCTTCCCTCCGCCCTGGCTTCATCCGGAAGGACCCTCTGGTCTAATTAGCAAATTACGCTTTTATTATTATAGATTACTAGTGTACTTGAATGTAGGCCTATCATTTTATTGTCTTGTTTGTACCTTTTTCATTTCTGTTTCTGCTTCCCTGCCATCTTTTTGGTTATTTGAACACTTTAGAGTTCCAGTTTAAAATAGGTTGCATTTTTTAGTATATGTTTTGTATAGTATGTTTTACTATAGGGGTTACAATAGACATTCTTAACTTTTCACAGTGTACACTGGCAGGGCTGAGCTTATTCTTGTGTATCGTGTAAGTTGGTGGTCTAGTTACATTTTTTTTTTTGCCTGTATCTGTCCAATTTTCCCAACACTAATTTATTGAAGAGATTGTCTTGACTCCATTGTATGTTCTTGCCTCCTTTGTCAAATACTAATTGAGTGTAATGGCTTGGGTCAAATCCTGGGGTCTCTGTTCTGTTCCATTGATCTATTATTCCTGTTCTTCTGCTAGTACCTGGCTGTTTGGATTACAGTGGCTTTGTAGTATAACTTTATATCTGGTATTGTTATACCTCCAACTTTGTTCTTCTTTCTCAAGATTGCTGCAGATATTTTCTCAAGATTGCTGCAGATATTTGGGGTCTTTTTTGATTCCATATAAGTTTTTCGAGTATTTGTTTTAGATCTGTGAAATACGTTGTTGCCTTATTTTTAGCAGCTAGCCATTGTCTGACATACAGGTAATCAGTATACATTCTTGACTGGATTGTACATAGTTCAGTATCATGATACCCAGATACTCTGATACATAAATGCTATTATGTACTGGGACTTGGTTAATTATTATTATTACTAGAGGCCTGGTGCACGGGATTCGTGTACTGGTGGGGGGGCATGAGCAGCAGGGATCTGCTCATTGTGGGAGCGCCACTAGTCCCGGTCAGCCGAGCGGCTGTGAGCCCGCTCCTGCTGCGGTAGCAGCTGCTCATCCCAGTCAATTGAGTGGCGCTCCCACCATGGGAGTGTTGACCACCAGGGGGCAGCTCCTGGGGTGAGCGTCTGCCCCCTGATGTTCAGTCTGCGTCTTTTGACTGGTTGACTGGTCGTTCTGGTCGTTCTGCCATTCACTCGCTGGGCTTTTATTATACAGTGGGGCCTTGACTTACGAGTGTCCCGACTAATGAGTTTTTTGAGATACGAGCCGTCTCTCGGCTGATTTTTTTGCTTTGAGTTGCAAGCTAAAATTTGGGTTACGAGCCAGCTTCAAGATACCCCACCGCTAGTTGGCGCAGTGAACGTCACAGTGAACGCCACAACATCAGCCCAGCATCACGTGTCTCACTCGTTCACTTCTTGATTTGACATACGAGTAATTTGAGTTATGAGCTCCGTCACGTAACGAATTAAACTCATTAAGTCAAGGCCCCACTGTATAGGATTTAAATATTTTTGTTGATTTTAGAGTGGAAGAGAGAGAGATACATCAGTGATGAGAGAGAATCACTGATCGGTTGCCTCCTCCACGCCCCACATTGGGGATTGAGCTGGCAACCTGGGCATGTGCCCTGACCGAGAATTGAACCATGCCCTCCTGGTTCATAGTTCGATGCTCAACCATTGAGCCATGCTGGCTGAGCAGTTAATTATTAAATGTAGTACAAAAACTTTGAGAAGCAAAAAAAAAAAAAAAGCTTCTGGAGACAATTTCACAAAAGAAAAATACATCTGATGTTTTCTATTAGTGGTATGCACAAGCAGACAATTATTGTCCTGGTGTTGTTTATATTGGGTTTGGTTTGTCTGCTGTTCACTTGCTTTAGTTTAGATGTTACATATTTTGAGATTCAAGTTCAGAATTAATGGAGAGAAATAAGAATTGTGCTGTTTAGATATAGAACGATGGTATATCCTAAAGTCTTGTGGGTGGAGAGGGGAGTGGTTTTGTTGATTGTAACTCTACTGTGAAGTTAAAGTCTTGGTAAATAGACTCCTGTGGTCAAGTTTTATAGAACAGCTTTTCCCCCTTGGACATTTTACCCTTTTGTGTATTTCTTTGCATGTGAGTAGATGTTAATGCTGTTTCTGTGATCTTAGACACTAGTTTTTCCCCAAAAGGCTAATAATTTGAATAATTAGAGGGATAATATATTTTAAAATTTTAATTAAACTTATTAGGGTGACATGGGTTATTAGCATTATATGTTTCCAGTGTACAATTCTAAATTATATCATCTCGATATTGAATTGTGTGCTCACCATCCAAAATGTAGTCTCCTTCTGTCACCTTTACCCTTTTCAACTTCCCTGCACCCCCTTCTCTGGTAAACACTATACTGTTGTCTATGAGTTTGTTTTGTATGTTTGTTTGTTGTTTTTTATCCCACGAGTGAAATCATCCTATCTAAAAATAGACAAACATGGTAATTGACCATACCTTTGCTACGCCTCCCATGGGTTAATCAGCGAGATATGCAAATTAACCACCAACAAAGATGGCGGTTAATTTGCATATGTAGGCACGAAGCAGCAGAGCGAAGGCTTGAAGGCGGCTCCGGCCGGAACGAAGGCCTGGGTCCTGGGTGCAAAGTGGCTGGAGGAAAACTGGTGCCGGCAGCCAGGGGAAGGGAAGGCCTATTGTACGAATCTTTTTGTGCAACAGGCCTCTAATATACAGTGGGACCTTGACTTACGAGTGTCCCGACTAACGAGTTTTTCGAGATACAAGCCGTCTCTCGGCCAATTTTTTCCTTTGAGTTGCGAGCTAAAATTTGGGTTACGAGCCAGCTTCAAGATACCCCACTGCTAGTTGGCGCAGCGAACATCACAGTGAATGCCACATCATCAGCTCAGCATCACGTGTCATTGTAATGGTGAAAATTGATTTGACATACGAGTAATTTGAGTTACGAGCTCTGTCATGGAATGAATTAAACTCGTAAGTCAAGGCCCCACTGTGTGTGTGTGTGTGTGTGTGTGTGTGTGTGTGTGTATTGTTCTTTTCCATCTGACTTATTTCACTGAGCATGATACTCTCAGGATCCATCCATGGAAGTATTTCATCCTTTGTATGGCTGAATTAGAGGCCCAGTGCATGAAATTCGTACACTTGGCAGAGGAGGGGTGTCCCTAAGCCCGGCCTGCGCCCTCTCGCAGTCCAGAATCCCTCAGAGGATGTCTGCCTGCCATTGGTATCAGGCCTAAGCTGGCAGTCAGACATCCTTCTCGCAGTCTGGGACCCCTCATTCCTTACCTCCTGCCTATAGCAGAGGCTGGAGAGGCTCCCGCCACCACCTCTATGCTGGCCAGCCATGACCCCAGCTTCTGGCTGAGCGATGCTCCCCCTGTGGGAGAGCACTGACCACCCTGGGGTCGGTGCCTATCATAGCGACTGGTTGTTCTGCCGTTTGGTCTATTTGCATATTAGGGTTTTATTACGTAGGGTAGGATAATATTCCATATATGTACTACCACATCTTTTTCATCCAATTATCCATCAAAGGACACTTAGGTTGTTTCTATGTCTTGGCTACTGTGAATAATGCTGCAGTGAACATAGGATACATATATATATATGAATAAATGTTTTTCAAAAAAATATGTTTTATTGATTTTTTACAGAGAGGAAGGGAGAGAGAGAGAGAGAGAGTTAGAAACATCAATGAGAGAGAAGCATTGATCAGCTGCCTCCTGCACACCTCCCACTGGGGATGTGCCCGCAACCAAGGTACATGCCCTTGACTGGAATCAAACCTGGGACCTTTCAGTTCGCAGGCCAATGCTCTATCCACTGAGCCAAACCAGTTAGGGCTGAATAAATGTTTTCAATTATTTTTTTTTTCTTGGTAGATAGAAGAGGAATTACTGGGCCATATGTTAGCTTTATCTTTAAATTTTTGAGGAACCTTTATACCGTTTCCCATAGTAGCTGCACCAGTTGACATTCCCACCAGCAGTGTATGAGGATTCTTTTTATCCACATCATCTCCAACACTTGTTATCTCTTGTTTTACTGATTATAGCCGTCCTAACAGATGTGAGGTGGTGTCTCATTGTGGTTTTGATTTGCATTTCCCTTAGAGCTAGTGAAGTTGAACATCTTTTCATATATCTGTTGACCATTGCTATGTCTTGGGAAAAGTATCTGATCAGATTCTCTGTCCATTTTTTAATAGGATTGTTTGTGTACTTGCTGAGTTGTGCGAGTTCTTTATACATTTTGTTTTATTTATTTATTTATTTATTTCTCACCTGAGGAGTGAGGATATTTTTCGCATTGACTTTTAGAGAGAGTGGAAGGGAGGGAGGGTGGAGGGAAGGGGAGAAGAAGAGAGAGAGTAGGAGTTCTTTATATATTTGGCTATTAGCCCCATTTCAGAGTTATTATTTACAGATATCTTCTGCCATTTGGTTGGTTGCCTTTTTGTTTTGTTCATGGTTTCTTTTGCTGTACAGAGCTTTTTTAGTTTGATGTAGTCCTATTCATTTATTTTTGCTTTTGCTTCGCTTGCCTTTGGGGTCAGGTTCACAAAAGCCTCTCTTATACCAACGTCCTTAGATTTAGTACCTATGTTTTTTTCTAGGGATTTTATTGTTTTAGGTCTTATATTTAACTCTTTAATCCCTTTTGAGTGTGGTGTCAAATAGCAGTCTACTTTCATTCTTTTGCATGTGGCTTTCCAGTTTTTCCAACACCATTTATTGCAGAGGCTTTTCTTTTTTTTTTTTTTTTTTCTTTTTTTTAATTAAATCTTTATTGTTCAGATTATTACATTTGTTCCTCTTTTTTTCCCCCCCATAACTCCCCTCCTCCCAGTTCCCGCCCCACCCTCCACCCTCACTCCCCACCCACTGTCCTCATCCATAGGTGCACGATTTTTGTCCAGTCTCTTCCCACATCTCCCACACCCCTTTCCCCCCCCAAGAATAGTCAGTCCATTCCCTTTCTATGTCCCTGATTCTATTATAATCAACAGTTCATTCTGTTCATCAGATTATTTATTCACTTGATTCTTAGATTCACTTGTTGATAGATGCATATTTGTTGTTCATAATTTGTATCTTTACCTTTTTCTTCCTCTTCCTCTTCTTAAAGGATACCTTTCAGCATTTCATATAATCCTGGTTTGGTGGTGATGAACTCCTTTAGCTTTTCCTTATCTGTGAAGCTCTTTATCTGACCTTCAATTCTGAATGATAGCTTTGCTGGATAAAGTAATCTTGGTTGTAGGTTCTTGGTATTCATCACTTTGAATATTTCTTGCCATTCCCTTCTGGCCTGCAAAGTTTCTGTTGAGAAATCAGCTGACAGTCGTATGGGTATTCCCTTGTAGGTAACTGAGTTTCTTTCTCTTGCTGTTTTTAAGATTCTCTCTTTATCTTTTGCTCTTGGCATTTTAATTATGATGTGTCTTGGTGTGGTCCTCTTTGGATTCCTTTTGTTTGGGGTTCTCCGCGCTTCTTGGACCTGTAAGTCCATTTCTTTCACCAGGTGGGGGAAGTTTTCTGTCATTATTTCTTCAAATAGGTTTTCAATATCTTGCTCTCTCTCATCTTCTGGCACCCCTATAATTCTGATGTTGGTACGCTTGAAGCTGTCCCAGAGGCTCCTTACACTATCCTCGCATTTTTGGATTCTTTTTTCATTTTGCTTTTCCGGTTGGATGTTTTTTGCTTCCTCGCATTTCAAATCATTGACTTGATTCTTGCGCTCCTCTGGTCTGCTGTCGGGCGTCTGTATAATATTCGTTATTTCAGTCTGTGTGTGCTTAATTTCTAGTTGGTTCCCCAATATAAGATCGAGGGTCTTATTAGTTTTCGTGTAGATCTCATTAAGTTTATCGGCAGCTTCTAAACAGTTCTTGAGAGACCTTAAAAGTGTGGTTCTGAACTCTATTTCTTCCATTGACAATTCTGTCCTGTTTCTTTGTCTCCGCATTTTGTTCCAGAGGCTTTTCTTTCTCCATTGCATGTTTTTGGCTCATTTGTTGAAAATTGATTGCCCTTATATATGTGGGCTAATTTCTAGGCTCCCAGTTATTTTCAGTTGGTCTGTGTGTCTGTTTTGCTGCCAGTACCATACTGTTTTGATTATTGTACCTTTGTAGTATAATTTGAAGCCAGGAAGTGTGATAACTGGCATTGTTCTTTTTTTCTCAGGATTGCTTTGGCTGTTTGGGCTCTTCTGTGGTTCCATACAAATTTGATGAATTTTTTTTCTATTTCTTTGAAAAATGCCTTTGGGATGGCATTAAATCTGTATAGAGCATTAGGTAACAATAGCCATTTTAACTATGTTGATTCTTCCAATCCATGAATAAGGAATGTCTTTCCATTTCTTTGTGTCTTCATCAATTTCTTTCAACAACATCTTGTATTTTTCATTGTATAGATCCTTCTCTTCCTGTGTTGTTTATTTCTTTTTTAAAAAATATATAGATCCTTCTCTTCCTGTGTTATTTCTTTTTTAAAAAATATATATTTTATTGATATTTTACAGAGAGGAGGGAGAGGGATAGAGAGTTAGCAATATCGATGAGAGAGAAACATCGATCAGCTGCTTCCTGCACAACCCCCTACTGGGGATGTGCCCGCAACCCAGGTACATGCCCTTGACTGTAATCGAACCTGGGACTCTAAGTCTGCAGGCTGACGCTCTATCCACTGAGCCAAACCCGTCTGGGCTTCTGTGGTTTATTTCTAGTTATTTATCCTTTTGTTGCAATTGCAAATTGAATTGTTTTCTTCATTTCTTTTTCTGATATTTCACTGTTAACACATAGGAACACAAGGGATTTTTTGTACATTGATTTTTGTATCCTGCAATTTAGCTTTGTTTATTGTTTCTGGTAGTCTTGGTGTTTTATATATTGTATCATGTCATCTGCAAAAAGTGACAATTTTACTGTTTTATTCCAATTTGAATGCTTTTTATTTCTTCCTCTTGCCCGATTGCTCTGACAGGATTTCTGTACTGTGTGAACAACAGTGGTGAGAGTATCCTTTTTTTGTTCCTGATCTTAGAGGCAAAGCTTTCAGATTTAGGTGAGATTTTTGGGAGAATTAGGAGACCTTCCTGCTTGTCTTTTTATCACCCCTGTCCTACACCAATGCACATAGGTACTCATTTCATCCATCAGCAAGTTCTTTCAGCTCTGCTTTCAAAATAGCCTTAAATCTGATCACTTCTTCCACCACCACTGCTAACTCCTCCAGTCTAAGCTGCTTCCATCTGTTGTCTGGAATATAGTAATATCCTCTCCTTTGTTGTCTTGCTTCCATTAATGCCCTCTCCCAATCAGTTCTCCATACAGTAGCCAAAAAGATCTTTAAAAAATGTGAATCAGATCATGTCTGTATTAGAAAACCACTCTAGTTTATAGTATCAAATAATCTATTCTCTAACTGGTGTTAGTTTCTGAACTAATTTTAACTTGAAGATAGTCATTGGGTTTCTTATTTTTTTCCAGGAGGAATAGCACAGTATGCTGGGCTCTGGATTTAAAGCTGAGCGTTTACGAGTCAATTTGAGATTAGTCATAAACCGTCTTAAACTATTGGAGAAAAAAAAAAGTGAGTAATGCATGATTGCCTTATATTTTTCTCTTCCAAAATACATCACTGGGTCCTAGTATCCCAATATTGGCTCTTTCAGACTAAGTACTATGAACTTTTAGGGATGCTATGTCCTTTAAATTTTGGGTACATCTGGTTAGATTGAATCTCTTTGTTGCAGGGAAAGGGACATACTCTGTTGCTATGGAATAGGTAACATGACTCCTGAAATTTCTGGGTAGACAAACAATATTCTCACCTAGACAAAGTAGCAAATTCTAGATTAGATTTGCTAAGGGAGAGAGGACATAGTAGAAACATCCACTTGTCTTTGTTGGGGTGGAGGTCCGCCTGCAGGCCAAAGCCCAGTGCACTACTGCTGTGTGACTAGAGTGGGATTTGTGCCTTAGCGGAACTGGCCCAGAAAGCAAGGAAAGAGATTGCTGACTATCTGGCTGCTGGGAAAGATGAACGAGCTCGAATCCGAGTGGAGCACATCATACGGGAAGACTACCTCGTGGAAGCCATGGAGATCCTGGAGCTGTATTGTGACCTGCTGCTGGCCCGGTTTGGCCTCATTCAGTCTATGAAGTAAGGTTTTTTGGTCTTTTTATTTATTTTTTTTTCTTTTTCCTTTATTGATGTATAATTGATATAGAAAAACTGCACATAATTAATACACAGTTTGATTAATTCAGACACATGCATATATCTGTATACAAATGCCACAATCAAGGCAATAAACATCACCTTTAAAAGTTTCCTTGTATCCCCGCACCCCTCTGTTTCTTTTTTTTTTTTTTTTTTTGGTAAGAACACAACATGAGCTGTACCCTCTTAACAAAATTTTTAAGCACAAATACAGTATTGTTAATTATATATTGTTAACAGTTTTTGTTCAACAGATTTCTAGAACTTATCTTGTATAACCTTAATGAATAAGACATTCTGATCAAAGACCTAAATATAATCACCTCTGGAATTTGAGAAAGAAGTAATATTGGTCTTATGTAGGGGTGAGCACTAAGGGGCTTCACATACCCAAGGACCTTTTCCCTGTTACTCCCTTGTAGCCTGATCTCAGCATAGAGACAGCTGTTGAGATGGCAGAACCATTTCCTGACTTGGTGACCTTGGGCGCATCATTTAATTTAGAGTTTTCCCAGAAGTAAAATAGGGTGATGAAAATGGCTAGAAGTTCAGAGTTATTGAAAAGTTAAAGAGATTTGTGAAATAGCTTTAGAGGCTATATCACTGTATTCATACAAATGTTAGGGTGGTTGGTTGGTTTTAAAGAATGGTAAATTTTATTAATTTTTTTCTTAATTAGGGAGCTAGATTCTGGTCTGGCTGAATCTGTGTCTACACTTATCTGGGCTGCTCCTCGACTCCAGTCAGAAGTGGCTGAATTGAAAATAGTGAGTACAACCAGTTTTAGTGATATCTGTAGTTTTTCAGATTATTAGAAAAATTGGTTAACATAAGTAATTTCTGCTCATGTGACCAAGTATTTTGTACCCTTCTCATGCTGCCTTTGACAAGGACTTTATAAATGTGTTTCTTCTTCCTTTTTAAGCCTTATATCATAGAAGAGTGTTTTGCAAACTTGAATAATTTTTTTTTTAAGGAGCAAAGTTTCATGTACCCTCAGTTTTGTCTTAAATTATTTTTATTGTGATATGTTAACTTTAAAAAGGCCTTTCAAAGTGAGAGGCAATAAGCATTTATTTGAGATCAGTAAGAATAGTTACTGGGGATTCACTCACTGATTCAGGCAGAAGTCCATATAGTGTTTCTATTAGGAGACAAAGGCAGTGGATTATATGAGAAGGAAGGGCAACACTAGAAGGAAGGCATTTCTATTGGTGCAGATAACAATGCTGTTAATTCTAAATAATGTTTTTAATTCTCATTTCAGTAGTCCATCAGTCCAGTAGTCATAATAACTGCTTTCTTGTTATCTTGGCAAACAGTTCTTTGGGACACATTGTTGCCCTAGGCCAGTGATGGTGAACCTTTTGAGCTCAGCGTGTCAGCATTTTGAAAAACCCTAACTTAACTCTGGTGCCGTGTCACATATAGAAATTTTTTGATCTTTGCAACCATAGTAAAACAAAGATTTATATTTTTGATATTTATTTTATATATTTAAATGCTATTTAACAAAGAAAAATCAACCAAAAAAATGAGTTCGCGTGTCACCTCTGACACGCGTGTCATAGGTTCGCTATCACTGCCCTAGGCCCAGCCCAAAGGTTATTTTGCCCTGTTTTAACATTGCAAAGATTTGAGGCATAAACGTGCAAAGCAGTTTCCCTAGCATGGGCGCTCTGGTTCCATTTTAAAGTGGTGCCATTAATTTTTTATTTTTTGACAAATGTTATTTAAGTATATACAAATAGAAAAGTTCTTATGCAATTGTAAACCAGTAAAGTTAAAACAACATTAATTTTATTTCAGATGTTTTGCTTCATTCATTTCACAAATATTTATTGAGCAGATATTATGTGCTAAGTGGACACTGAGGGTATAATGGTGTGCAAAATAGGATACCAGCCCTACACTTATAGCTTTGAGTCTAGCAGACGAGACAGACATTAACTAAAAACCTGCCTGCCACAACATGAATATTTTACTGACTCAATTGAAAACAGTTCAATTAAGTTATTTTTCTCATTTTCTTTCTGCATCTTTGTGTACTTGTTTTAGTTTCTCTAAGATTGTCTGAGTCTTTTCTACCAACCCATCTTTTGAGATGTCCTTCTCTTATTTTATTTTTTAAGAGCTCTTTTTAATTCTCTGAATATTTTTTTATAGTCTGTTGTTTTTGTTTCATGGCTACAATGTCTTCTAACTAACTCTCTGAGAATATTATAGTTTATTTTTTTGTGAATCCTCACCTGAGGATATTTTTTTCATTTCTTTTTCAGAGAGAGTAGGAGGGAGGGGGGAGAGAGAGGAAACATCCATTGATGTGAGAGAGACACATTGATGGTTGCCTTCCCGCATGTGAACCTGCAGCCCAGATAGGTGCCCTTGACCAGGAATCGAACCTACAACCCTTCTGTGCGTAGGCTGACGCTCTAACTATTGAGAAGCACTGGCCAGGATTTATAGTTCCTTTTAATTTTTTGTTTCTGTAATGTTTGTTTTCTTTCTGTTTCTTAGATTTAGACCGTTTTATAGTAGAGGCTTTTCTTAGTTTTGATAACTCTTGGCTGTTGGTTTATATTTATTTAAAATGTTTTTTATTGATTTCAGAGAGGAAGGGAGAGGGGGAGAGAGAGAGAAACTTCAGTGATGAGAGAGAATCATTGATCAGCTGCCTCCTGCATGCCCCAAACTGGGAATTGAGCCCACAACCCGGGCATGTGCCCTGACTGGGAATCGAACCATGACCTCCTGCTTCATAGTTCGATGTTCAACCACTGAGCCATGCCAGCTGGGCAAGTTAAGACACTTTTAAAAAGCAAATTGGAACCTCTTGTATGCTTGGGTGGGGCTTACTGCCAGATGCCTTCATTGTTGAATGATCTGACTAAGCCCTTTCTTGAGGGAACTCCAGACTGTCAAGAACTAGTTTTCTTTCCTTGGGTTGGTCATTTTCCTTAGAGAGGAATCCTACACCTGGAAGGTATAAGCTGGCTGTTAGCATTTCTGAGAGCCCAGGAGAGAAGGAAGCCAAAGGTCTCATTCTTCTCTTATAGAAGACGTACACTTAATTCTTCTGTGGTCAGTAAGTATCTCTGCTCCCTGCTGTGCTTGGAGTCCAGAGTCCCTTTAGTTTAACCTCCCCAGAGAGTAAACCTGTATTCTGATACAGTAGGGAAAATATTTATAGTTTTTTTTTTTTAATTTCACTTATTGGGTGATATTGGTTAATAAATTATATCAGTTTCAGATATACAATTGTATAATATACCATCTGATATCTTGTAATTGTGTGTTTATCACCCGAAGTCAAGTCATCTCCCATCACCATTTACCCCCCCTTTACCTTCCTCTACCTCCTCTCCTCTACCCCTCTGCCCCTTCCCTCTGGCAATCACCATCTGTTGTCTGTGTCCATGAGTCTTTTTTTTTTTTTTTTTTACTGAAGCCCTTCCCCCTTCTCACCCAACCTCCAGCTCCTTCCCCTATGACAGCTGTCAGTGACAACTGCTTCTTACAGTTCTAACCTCATTTTTAGTCTTTCCTATACTTCTCCTTTATATTAAGACTAGAGGCCCGGTGCACGAATTCATGTACCAGTGGGGTCCCTCTGCCTGGCCTGCAGGATCAGGCCAAAACCGACTCTTCAACATTCTCTGAAGGGTCTCGGATTGCGAGAGCCTGCAGGCCAGGCCGAGGGACCCCCACCATTGCACGATTGGGGCTGGGGAGGGATGTGGGAGGTTGGCCAGCCGGGAAAGGACTGCAGGAAGCCTCTGGGACATGTCAGTCCCAATCGTCCAGACCCCAGCAGCAAGCTCACCTACCGGTCGGAGTGTCTGGCCCCTGGTGGTCAGTGCACGTCATAGTGACTGTTTGTCTGCCCCATGGTGGTCAGTACACATCATAGCGAGCGGTTGAGAGACCTTAGCATATCATTAGCATATTACACTTTGATTGGTTGAACGGGCGACCAGATGACTGGACACTTAGCATATTAGGCTTTTATTATATAGGACTAGGGGCCCAATGCACGAAATTTGTGCAAGAGTAGACTGTCTTTCCCCCGGCTGCTGGCACGGGCTTCCCTCAGGCCCTGGCTTTATCTGGAATGATGTCCAGTCTAATTAGCATATTACCCTTTTATTATTATAGATTCATTCCAAATGAAACCAAGATTTACATTTCTTTAAAAGAATGAAACCATACAAACTTGAAGAAAACTAGGTAGATTAAGAAAATGTCATAACTTAATTTGCCACAAAACCCAAAAGCCATAAATGAAGAATGATAAATTAAGCAAATATTTTAAAATTATACATTAATATAAAGCAAAACA
Source organism: Myotis daubentonii (assembly GCF_963259705.1). Taxonomy (NCBI): domain Eukaryota; kingdom Metazoa; phylum Chordata; class Mammalia; order Chiroptera; family Vespertilionidae; genus Myotis; species Myotis daubentonii. The sequence goes on from NC_081854.1 coordinate 42,677,566, forward strand.
AAAATCATCAAAAGACAAATGACAAACTGATAAGTACCAGGTACCCGTGAGAGTCTACATATTGGACAGTGAGTGCTCCCTCAGTGAGCTCGCAGGTGTTGGGACCACTCTGGTCCAATGACACTGTCATCTCCTCCTCGAACTATGTAGTAACTTCTTGAATGTTCTTCCTATATCTGCTTTGGTTTTCTTTACTCTGTTCCCCATTACATCAGGACAACTGAGGGTTCTTTTCAAAACACTGATCTGATCCTGTCACTACACCTTATTTTAAAGCCCTTTGGTATCTTTCTGTTGTGCTTGTGATAGAAACAAAACTTTTTGTATGGCCTACATGGCCCTGCATTGTCTGGCCCCCACTTGCTTTTCTCGGTTCCTACCACATTCCTCCCTCAGGCTCTGCCCTAGACTTATTCTGGCTTGAGGATTGATTGGCCCTGTTTTTCCACCAGAGGGCTTTACACATGATTTCTTTTTTTGTAATACCCTTCCCTCCCTCATTTAGTTAAATGTCTTCTGGAAGTTTTACCTGATTTTTCTTTTATTAAAATTAAATTTATTAAAGTGACATTGATTAGTAACATTATGAGTTTCAAATGTACAATTCTATAATTCCTCATCTGTATATTGTATTGTGTGCCCACTACCCAGTTACCTTTTTTTTTAAATATATATGTATATATATATATATATATATATATATATATATATATATATATATATATAATCTCAGATCTTATTCTATTCTCATAGTATGGTATACTTTCCCTTGGTAGCACTTTTCACAGCTGCATTTGTACCTTTAGCTGTGTCATTGAGTAATGACTGTTTTCCCTGAGAACTAGTATAAGATTCTCTAAGAGTAGGAACAGTGTCTGGTGGTGTTCATTATTTATAGTGTTTATTGTAATGCTTATTCTAGAGTTCTGCATATAGTTGCAGCTCATTGGATGGATACATAAACGATAACCAAGTTAATTAGTATGTACCCCTTAAGGTTTTATAGACCCCAGTTTTTTGAATATCCTGTAATAGAAGCCTGTTTACTGTTGATAGAAGAAAGCTTGAAGCAGTCTATAGGAATGGTTTCCACTTTTATTTACTGTTCTTTTTTCTCGGTAGGTTGCTGATCAGTTGTGTGCCAAGTATAGCAAGGAATATGGCAAGTTATGTAGGACCAACCAGATTGGAACTGTGAATGACAGGGTAAGGAACAGATTTGTTAAACATGAAGCAATGGGCAAGGTGGGGGCAGGTTAATTTATTGCCTGCAGTGATCTAGTGGTTACCACTATATAGTAGAGTTCATCTAGGGTTCCACATTTCATAGTGAGAGTGGGAGGAAGGCTTTCTGGTTGGCAGTGCGGTCCACTCCTTACCTTGGCCCTACACCTCTGACTTGTGAGGCTGTTGTTCTGTGTCATATTTTTTTAAAAAAAATATATTTTATTCATTTTTTACAGAGAGGAAGGGAGAGGGATAGAGAGTTAGAAACATCGATGTGAGAGAAACATCGACCAGCTGCCTCCTGCACACCTCCCCACTGGGGATGTGCCCGCAACCAAGGTACATGCCCTTGACCGGAATCGAACCTGGGACCCCTGAGTCCGCAGGCCGATGCTCTATCCACTGAGCCAAACTGGTCAGGGCCTGTGTCGTATCTTATTTGCCCCCTGTTCTTTGTGCCCTTTATGATTTGCGGAGGTAGAAATGAGGTTGGGAGAAGGGTGGAAGAATTCAAATGTGTAAGGCAGCAGTATCAGTCTTTTATCAATCATCAAAAGACAAATGACAAACTGATAAGTACCAGGTACCTGTGAAAGTCTACATATTGGACAGTGAGTGCTCCCGCAGTTACAAAACCAGAGAATGTGAGAGAGACTTGGGTCTTATATTTTGTGACTGGAAAAAATCATTTAACTGTCTGAATCTTAACCCTGGGTCTTTTAATTACAGCTAATGCACAAACTGAGTGTGGAAGCTCCGCCCAAAATCCTGGTGGAGAGATACCTGATTGAAATTGCCAAGAACTACAATGTGCCCTATGAGCCTGACTCTGTGGTCATGGTGAGTTTAGAGTCTTGCAGAGTACTCAGAAGAGTGAGTCTCTAGATACCACTTTCTTTAACCGTATTCCTTGCACTGCAGTTTGTGTGTGAAGGTTTAAACCTTTGCCCAGTTAGTGCCTTTTGGGTAAAAATTGTGCCTACATATCTCATATGGATCAGATGAAAAGAATACCTGAAAGCACTTTGAAAAGGTACAAACCTTGATGCTTATTAGATACCTGTGATGTGCCAGACAATGCACAGAAAGCTGTTAATACAGAGATATATAAAAACAAGGTCTCTGTCCTAAAGAGACTGGCGGTGTAAGGAGGGTAACCAGTAATTATCATCCAGCAGTTACGGTCAGTGGCATTTAGCAGATGCTTTGGTATGCTGCTGAGATCACCACCACCCCACATTTTCAGAACAGAAGATGTAATCCCCCAGCTCTTGAGAGTATTGGTCACTGGTGTCTCACACAAAGCTGAGTACCCTCCAGCAGTGGCCCCTTACCCAGTCTTTCCTGGGGGCAGTATTCAGTAACTGGTCAGTGCAGGGATTTAAAGACACTTCCCTTTGCCCTGGTTGGTCTGGCTCAGTGGGTAGAGCATCAGCTCGGTCCCAAGTTTGATTCTGGTCAGGGGCACATATCTCAGTTGCAGGCTCGATTCCTGGCCCCAGTCGGGACGCATGCGGGAGAAAACTAATCGATGTCTCTCAAACCGATGTTTCTGTCTCTCCCCCTTCTTACTCCCTTTAAAAATCAATGGAAAAATGCCTTCAGGTGAAGATTAACAACAACAACAAAAAAGACACTTCCTCTTTGACACAGTTGGGGACATCTGCTATAGGGTCACCCCACCTAGCTCCAGAGATCCCTGGCTAATTGGCTGAAGCCTTTGGTTGCATAATAGCCCGACTTCTTACTTGACCCATCCCTGCTTCCTTCACTTTCCCACAGGTCATTAGATCGCCCTAGTAAACTTCCTTCATGCCAATCTCCATCTCAGAGTCTGCTTCCTGGGACCTCGCCTGCGATGTGGGGTGATGATATGAATTTCTCTCTTTTTCTCAGGCAGAAGCTCCCCCTGGAGTAGAGACAGATCTTATTGATGTTGGATTCACAGATGATGTGAAGAAAGGGGGCCCTGGAAGAGGAGGAGGTGGGGGCGGGTTCACAGCACCCGTTGGTGGACCTGATGGAACGGTGTCAATGCCCATCCCCATGCCTATGCCATCTCCAAGTACTCCTTTCTCATACCCACTTCCGAAGGGACCAGTAAGTATACATATAAGTAAATGTTATGTAAGCTCTAGAAAATGACAGGTTGGCTCTGTGAATATACTCAGGAGTTGTAGATTGTCAAGACGATTAAGCAGTAAGAACAAATACTAACTTAATGATCACATTGTGTGAAAAATATTGGGATTTAGAGAAAGCCTTTTGGTTCAGCTAGAAGTAATACAGTGGAAAAATCTGGAGAGATGGTGCTAGAAAAACTCATCTTCATGTAGTTTATTTTTTAATTAAACATTCGGGACCTGTTGCTGGCAGATTAGTAGTTTTTTGTTGTTGATTTCAGAGAGGAAGGAAGAGGGAGAGAGAGACAGGAACATCAATGATGAGAGGGAATCATTGATTGGCTGCCTCCCGCATGAGCCCACAACTGTGGCATGTGCCCCTGACCAGAATTGAACCTGGGACCCTTCAGTCCGCAGGCCCACGCTCTATCCACTGAGTCAAAACTGGCCAGGGCCAGATTAGTAGCTTTAAAAATAAAACTGAATACAATCATTTATTGCCAAGTAAAAAAACCTCTTATAGACAAGAAGATGAAGGTCATTGTTGTAAAGTCTAATAATTTTCCGTAAGCAATGGATTTAGTAATTTGCATAACAGCTTTTGGCTACAGATCTTTAAAAATCTGCAATTCTTCTGATGACATGTGGTATTTTGTTTTTCTTCTTTTGGGGTTCTTGTGTTTAATAAGTCCTATTTAATGTCATTGATAGTTCTGTGACTTTAAGTGAAATGATGTATTATGAAACCCAATTTTACCCTAGGCTAATTGATAGAAACAAGAGTTACTTTCCTATGGCATTCAACATTATAATGAAATGACATTATTTGAGGACCTTCTCTCTGTGTGTGTATATATATACTGGAGAAAATCGCTAGTTGGGGGCAGTGTCTCTGATGTTGCCTTTCTCCTCTTGCAGTCGGATTTCAATGGATTGCCAGTGGGGCCTTATCAGGCCTTTCCCAATGTTCACCCACCTCAGATACCAGTTCCCCCATCGTATGAATCTGTAAGTGCCTGAGCCTCTTTTGTAAGCAGCAGGAGAGTGAATCCCATGAAGAGAGAGCAAAATAATGGCCAAAGGGAAGGCAAAGTTTTGATCAACTCTAGTACCAGCTTTGTTCTTGCTCTGGATTGTGTTGCTTTTACATTATCCTGGAAATGGAGTGTGGTGGTGGCAGCAGCATCATTGGTGGCAATGCTTTGTCTGCAATTCAGCCAGGATCAGGAGGGAGCTGCAGATCTTAGAAAGTTCTAGTAGGGCACTTAACCATCTTTTTTTTGACTATGTAGAGACTTCCTGGAACTGGTAGTCTTAGTGCTAGAATCTCATAATTAAACTACCAGCTTTATAAATTCTTAATACTGTGTAAAGCAGATTTTAAAGTAGTGACCAGATTTTTGTCTGACACACAAGTGTCCTGTAGCATTAGTTTTACATTTTAGTATTGTGGTTAAAACTTGCTCTAATTGGCTATTTGATTCTTTGAACTCTGTAGGTGGTTGTAGCAGCTTTGGTTTAGAATTAGATGACTTGTTTTCTGCCATCCTTGTTTGTTCAGCCAGTATGTGCCTTTTTTTTAGAGTAGAAGGGAGGAGGGAGAGAGAGACACACACACACACACACACACACACACACGCACACACATTATCGACTGGTTGCCTCCCGCACATGCCCCAACTGAGGTCGGGGATCGAACCTGCAACTGAGGTATGTGACCTTCACTGGTAATCAAACCCACGACCCAATGCTCTATAACTACGGAGATAAACTGACCAGGGCTGGTGTATGCCTTTTGAGAGCTGTTTCCATCTGATGCATAACTGAGAAAACAAATTGGTGTGGCGTTTGCTGTGGAAATGACTCATCTAGGGAGATTCTCCTGTTCCTGAGCTTGTTCTTTCCTTTGGTTCTATTACCTTGGGCCTGAGTTTTTCTTATGTTTCGGTCTTGCATGCATTGAAGCATTGCCCACAGCTGTTTGAAGACTTGGTTCTTGGAGATGAAGTCAGTGGTTTAGTGCTTTCTCTGCCTGGAAGGTGAAGGTATCAGATTAAAGAGGTGTTGTTACATTGTGGTTAGATTTTCCTTTTTCTCTGCTTGGTGTTCAGCATGGTATCTGTATCATCTGGTATCTGTCTGGAAGATCAGGAAGGAGTGGAGGGGCAGGTTCTGATGCTTTCGCTGAGCAGCTTAGCTTTTGGACAGCACAGGGGCTTGTATAAGTATCCGTACTTTCTCCAGTGATGCCACTGCTTTCTTTGGTAACAATGTTTGTGTTCCAGGTGGATGACAGTAATGCTGATAAGAATGTCTCTTCTGCACAGATTGTTGGTAAGTGTGAGTTAGAAACCCTCAAGGCTCAATGCTGAGCCCTTTGCTGTTTTCTCATACATGGAATTCAACCCACATGCCCTGTCCACCCTCCAAATGCAGTATGGCAACAACAGAACTCAGGAGTTCCCTCTGCCAAAAGGAAAATAATCTTCCCTGGCCCCAAAGAATCTCACAAGTTCCCTGTTTCTTTTTCACACATTTTTATTTTTTCAACTTCGTTATGTTCCTGTTGATTCAGCTTCCATTGTGCTTGGAAATTAAAAGGAGGAGGGGTGAATAGGCACAAATTATAAGTATGTAGCCATCTATTCAAAACCACTACCAGCACCCTAGAAGGCCACAGGGAGTATATTTTTTTTAGAGAGAGTTGTATTTTACATAATTTCTATACACAAAATTATTGTTGATGAGTTTTGATATTACATGTGTGTCTATGCACCCACATATAATATGTAACCACCACCTCAGCAAAGTTATAAAACATGTCTATCACCCTAGGATAGTTCCCTTTTGTTCCTTTCAGTCAACTCCACCCCAGAGGCGAGAACGGTTCTTATTTTCTAAAACTAGTTTAGGTTTACCTGTTCTAGAACTTATATATAAATAGAAATAAATATGCAGTAAGTAGAGAAGGGGGTGATTTTTAACTTATAAAATGGAAGACTAGAAATACAGATCAGATCCCAGTCCATCAAATAGGATTGACATTAACATTTCTTATTTTCCCGATAAGCCTTAAAGAGTAACCTCATCCAACAGAATTCTGGTACCATTCCAGACTTTGGACTTTGTTGCTATGGGAGCAGGCCTTTGTGAAAGGGGACAATGTGTTTAAATGAATGCTCTGTGTCCTTACCTTTAGAATTAATCATTTAGAAAGAAAACTTTTCTACTGTACTTGATTGTTTTGTTGTTTCTGCCAAAGGGGACTGTGGCTCTGAGCCACCTCTCTGGCATTTGTAACACTGTGCTCCTTGCCCTAATTTAATTAGGTCCTAGACCCAAGCCCGAAGCCTCTGCCAAGCCCCCTGCGAGACCCGTGGATACCTATGACAACTTCGTACTTCCAGAGTTGCCGTCCGTGCCAGATACACTACCAACTGCATCTGCTGGTGCCAACACCTCAGCATCTGAGGACATTGACTTTGATGATCTTTCCCGGAGATTTGAAGAGTTGAAAAAGAAAACATAGGCCTCCTAATCCAGGCACCATCCAAGCCCTGGGAGTGGAGACTGAGAAGTTTCTCCTTATAACTAAGAATCTCCATGAAATTCTGTTTCATCTCTCAACCATCACCGAGCACACTCTTCCTATGGGCTCTCTTTCTGCTCTACCAAATTGTGGTGCTTTCCAGTTCTTTATTGCTCCTAAGAGATGAATGACTGGAGACACTGTGAGCCCGGAGCAGCTGACTCCTGTAAGCCGTGCTTGTCTGTTTCCTGTCAGTGTTAGCCCAGGCTCTCTCCTCGCCTGTCCCACCCTCCCTCTACATGGGAGAGAAGGTAAAGATGGCTGGGCTGTGGAAGAGAGTACTTAGGAAGTGTCTCAGCCCTGTGCTGAGGTTCTAGACTTAGTACAGGTGGATTTGTGGTGAGAGAGAATCAAGGCTAAGATGTCTATTTTCTCATTCTGATATGAATGACTCAGGAAGCCACTGTAACAGTTCTTGGAAGCTGGGTCCTCTCATTGGCATTTACACTACTCCTTGCTGCAGGGCAATGTTCCACCTGGATCCAGCTGCAAAGTTTATTTGGAAAGGTGAAGGCCTCTCAGTTCTACTGGATTCCCAGGGAGTCCTCTGTGGCCTTTTGGCTTTGAGTGCTGTTTCCCTTTTATCAGAGGGCAGCACTGTATAAATTCCTGTTTTTCCCCTAGCATGTTCTGCTGGATTGTATTACTGACAAAGGAAGAACAGGCCACATGTTGGGCAGAAGTCACTATTCAAGGCTAAGGAGGGCTTCCAGTTGCCTTAATAGAAGTATTCAAGTCTCTTGAATAGTGAGCTGGAAAGCCTACAGGAGAAGAGGGGTTCCTGTTTTCATTTGAAAACTTCATGATGACGAGAACCTTTAAAAACTAATCTCATACATTTTGGTGCCCATGTGGCTGTAGTTTGCTGCTTTCCTTGATGGACAATACTCTTACTATTGTAACTAACATGCTCCTTTGCCCCTTAGCTAAGGCCATCCTTTCCCACAGGGATGGCTTTGGGATCGGATGATAAGATTTTGGCTTCTGTGTAGTATATCTGTATATACCTGTCTCAAGCAACCTTTCTTTAATGTTTTTGGTTGGTTTGTATCCAATACCTTGGTAGCTGATAATAAAGTTAAAAATTCTATGACCTGCTTTCTCCACTGGTTGGGTTGAATAGGGAGCTGCAAAGTTGGATTTTAGTGGAGAATATTGTAAGCAAGTGACCCATGCTGGGCACAAGCCAGACCTTACCTTTGTCTCCCTGGGTAATGTGGATGCCTGCAGCAGTAAGGAACCCTTTCAGTCTCTGTATTTAAGCCCAGAAAGCACCTGTGAGTTTGCATGGTCACTCCTCTGGGACTCTGCAGCGGCTTCCAGGACCTAATGAAATCAGGGCAAGGAGGACAGTGTGAGAAATGCTCCCCATTGGGCCGATGGCGTGCCTGCGTCTTTATTTTTCATGAGCTGCCGTAAGGTCGCATCTGACTCACGTATCTCCCACAGCTGTCCTGGAACATTGGTTGTGAGTGTTCTGTTATTCGTTTGGCAGCAGAGTCAGTTAAATGTGTCACTCATTCTTGCAGCGTTAACCCTTTCCCAACAGTGCCAAGATCATAAACGTAAGGACTTTGAGCAAAGGGCATTTTGATTCCTTACTGACAAAATTTAACAAAGTGTATTGTAAACATCTGTATGCCATGCAAAAGTAAGTACTCACTAGCTGGTAACAGGGTTAAGATAGTTCAGTGTCGGTGCCCACGACTGTCACGGCTGTTTACTCACGTGTGTTCTGGTGCACTGGATTCCTAACAAACTTGAGAGCTTCTGCAGCAGCATATCCATCAGTGTAGCTTCTTTCCAAGTCTATTAGAAGACAAAAGGAGAAAAGCAAGTATATTGAAGGAAAAAAGTATCAAAGGTAAAAATAACATACATAGTAGGGATACTATTTCCTTTAATGATTTGCTGTTAAAATGGTACGGCTTATACAGGTATTCCCCACTTCACGCCACTTCACTTTTAGGGAAGATGTATGGTAGTACCTATTTTCATTAACCAAAGATACTGGAAGAGGACTTGCTTTTATGAAAAAGGCGAAATGGGAAGTGTTTGCAGTGAGCTATTATAGAAATAGTGCACACTGAACTGTTATTTTTTCTTTATATAAGCTGTATATTGTATCAGCTTTTACTATATGTTAGTGCTGTTTTAGGCTTGATGTATTACTTGGTAGGCTATTTTTGGGGGACTGGGAAAGCTTAAAAAATTTTCCCATTTAAATTGACGATAATTGCTTTTATACTTTATGCCAGTTTGGCTTTGAAAGTTTTTATAGGAACCTGCTCTACTTTTGGATAGGGGGCAAAACCTGTATATAAGATTACCAAGCCGCAGACTGACTTACCTTAAGGGACTTTCTTTCTTTACCAAAGGACATGAGAATGGCAGAAACAAAAAGGTTAATGATCACGAGTACCATCAAGATGACACTGGTGAGGATCAGAAAGGATCCCAGGACTGTGTCTAAAGCAATAATCTGGAAAGACAAACACTTTTAATGTAAACATGGACAGTTCGATTTCTACTTTAAAAATAAGTTACGTGCTAACATTTGGGATTTATTCACATAAGAAAACACTGGTAGAAACTAGGGAGCAAAGCAAAACAACTTAAAAAGAATACTTTTGAGCAAGAATGAGTGACTCTAAGGCTGTAAGAACAGTTCTCTTCAGGGCTTTCCAAGAAGAAAGCAGGCGAGTTGCAAAATTAAAATAATTCAAAGCCCATGTGAGTTCTAACAATTCCAGAAAATACAGGGGTGGGCAAAAGTAGGTTTTATACGTCATACAGTCATTGATGATAAACTTCCATGTATTCACAACTGTAAACCTACAAATCAAGTGATGTTGATTTTCCAGTACTGATCAATGTTTTGCCTTGGTATTGGCTCCTTCATTTTTGGCATTGTTTAGAAAAAGACCAACAACTTAGAGGATGAATGCTTACACTAAATCTCATTATGATGCAAATCTATATGTCAAAACATTTCCTAGTACCAGCCTGTCATCTACTTAATTGGGCAATTATATCAAGTTTGGGCTGAGTTTTTGATATAAGATTTTTCCCGCCCTGACTGGCTTGGTTCAGTGGATAGAGCGTCAGCCTGCAGACTGAAGGGTCCTGGGTTCGATTCCAGTTGGGGGCATGTACCTTAGTTGTGGGCACATCCCCAGCACGGGGTGTGTAGGAGGCAGCTGATCAATGTTTCTCTCTCATCGATGTTTCTAGCTCTCTATCCCTCTCCCTTCCTCTCTATAAAAAAATCAATATATTAAAAAAAGGATTTTTCCCAATAAGTATAACATCATTTGCCCTTCACATTATATAATATGATTTAACAAAAGTTTATTATTCTGATTGTTAGTTCTTTAGTATAGAAAGTGTTCCAGAGCTGAGGACTTCATCCCCTAGTGATTAGGGCTGGGACCACAATAAAATAATCCTCCCAAAACAGTTATTTTAGGGAGATGGCAACTTTCCACTTTAGAAACTATGTTATGTTGTCCATTTTAGTTAGTAACCTTTGAAATCTAGATTATCAGAATGATAAGCCTTGATGAAAATCTTGTCAGTTTCACTAATTTGAATTGCAGTTTTTCCCTTCCCTAATCAAATCTAATATATGCTTGTGCATTGGACCCAAGTTCTTATCTGGGTTTCCTACTTAATTTTTTTATGTGGAATGGAAAGGGGTTCTATTGGTATTTCCTGGAGAGGAATAATAGGCTCTCTGAAATGAGTATTTGTTAACGGATATGTCACAGCTCTTCTGGAATTGTACTGTCCTTTTTTAAAGTCATTTCCATTGTATACTCCCAAGGGCCACTGCAAAGGCAGCAGCAGCCCGGTGTTAATCTGGTCAGGTACAAGAGCACAGCTCACTCCCAGTGTCCTTGGCAGTAAGATTAAGGATACAGGTAGTGAGAGAGAGGGGACCATGTGGTTAGGAAAGGGCAGATTTCTGAAAATAGCCACCCAAAAGCTTGTGTACATCGGTGGTACCATAAACCAGAATGGCAAAGGCGCTCTCTCCCTTTTCCAATGTTCACTGGGATAGCAGGGCCTGCATTTTAGACAGTATCCCTTTGTTAGATACAGGATGAGCCAGAAGTAGGTTTACAGTTGTGTGGAAAATACTGTTTCCTGTACTCCTACTTTTGCCCAACCCTGCATATTCAACCAAATAGAGGTCTGCAGGGAAAACGGGATTTTTTTTTTTACCTCCTTATAATGAGAGATTCCCATCAGGAGACCAACAAAAGTCACTGCTGAGCTGACAAACGTTCGGTAGTCGGACATGCTCCATCCAAACAGCAGGTTAAACTGAAAAGAGGAAGAAAGACGGGTCGGGGGTGGAGAGCAGTGGAGGCCATTGCAGTTACTTCTGTCTTGAGATGCTTGATAACGATGAGGTCAACATAGAACGAATGGAATAAGGAAATTCTGTAGTGGCCATTTCAATTACTATGCCTAAGAAATACATGAAATTCCTTTGTAATTACATAGTATTTTCATATAAATTGGACCTTCATTCCTGTGAGCTAAATTTTATCCCCACTTCAGAGATGAGACAAATGTGTGAATTTAAGTCCTGTTCTGTATGGAACTACAACCAAAACCAGCTTTCTTACTCCAGTACTTTTTCTCCAAAACTCAGTGCCAACTTGAACTGATGATTTTCCATATAGTGATCTTTTCTAAGGGAGGCAAAGTGACTCCAAGACCATAGGCCCCAGGAAAGACAGACACTGAATGAGACTCACAGCCATGGCGTAGCCTGTCAGCAGGATCACAATGACCAGCAGGAAGCCCACCACCTCATCCCAGGCTTTGGTGAGTGTTCTTCCGATGACCTGCAGCCGGGGGTTAAGATGCAGCAGCGTCCATAGCTGAACAGTTGCCAGCAGAACCAGGAAGCCCATGAGGTGAATGACAGCCGAGTTCACGGTTACTGCCTCATAGAAGCTGATGAACCTGCAGCAGGAAGGCTGACAGTTACTCAGTGTGAACTGTGTGCCATCACCAATTCCTGTGCTGCCAGCTTCTCCAGTTCCCACTGCCCAGTGTAGCAGTTGTGTGAGTCCCGTTAGGTGAGATGTTTGATGTACGAATGCCGCCTTCTAGTGTGGGCTCCTGTATTTGTGCATATGAGAGCAGAAGAAATGTGTTTGGTTGGGAGTTGTGAAGGAAATTTAAAATTTTGACCTGTAGCTGATTTCTTGACTCCAGGTTTATCCTGGAAACCAAGGCCAGCCGCCTCTATTGCTCTGCCTTGAGTTAAACCTCTCCTGTCAAAAGGAGATAGATGAGTTAACAATGACGTGTGCCATTAGGCTGGTCTGTTTTCTGTCATGTGTAATCCTGTACTGTCCTGTGCCAGTAGATAACTGATCCTCTAGGTTTACCAGTGCTGAGAGTAGAAAGATGATTAAACTAGAGGTGAGGGGTGTTCGTAACCAATTAGGAGCTGGTTTATTGTATTTTTTAAGGTTTTGTTATTTGAGAGACACATTCATATCACAATTTTGTTGCAGCTTCTAGACCACCATAGATATGAGTATGTTGGCGTTCAATCAATTCTTTTATTGTCTAAAAACGAGGCAATGCCACACAACAGGCTGGACCTCAGCTGCCAGCATCATTCAGACTGCACAGACCCACTGTCCCTGCATAGCAGCCCTCTGCAAGGCCTTCCTGGGACAGTGCCTCAGTCTCACACAGATCAGTGGCCCAGGCTGTTGACCATGAAAGGTTAGAAAAGGTTGATCAGGGGCACCAGAATGGGTGAACATCCCTACCCAGAAAGCAGCTGCTTTGGATTTAAGTATGTACTACCTGTTGTGGTTTTACTTAAAAGATGACCATTTGTCTTGTCTTAGGTTTTATTCCTTGGCCAGGGTGCAAAATAATGACCCAGGTGGTAAATAGAAGGACACATCCAGGCCCCTGTGCTGTGAAAGGCAGAAGAACTTGATTAGCAATATAAGCTTCTAGTTAATTGTTTTCTCTGCTGGGGACATTAGTCTGAGGTTTCTGTTTAACGTTGGTATTATACAAAAATACCAAAGCAGTGGAGGAGGAGAGGGAGTTTGAAAGAATCCTGTGTGAATCAGGACACTTTGGACATCGAGGAGGAACGTCTGTTGCTTCTCGGGCCCCCTCTTACCTGTCACGGTCGTAGTGGTATTGTGCCATGTTCTTCTTATGTAGAGAAATAAGCTTGATGTCAAGCATCAAGATGGCAAAGCTGGTAAGGATTATGCTCATGTTCAGAATGTTTTTCTTCCTCGTTAAGAACCTCCATCTCTGCTGTTTCAGCCGGCGACCCTAAACAGACAGCACTGTCACTGCTGCTTGCCTGAACTGTTAGCTGCGTCTCCCCTAATGAAATGTCGTGAACACTGGCAAAGCTCGCTCAGCTGGGGCCTTCGATCTGACCTGGGCACAATGTTATAGCCTCAGTTCTGCTCTGTAGTCACTCAGCTGCTGCTAACGAAAAGGTGGCCTTCTCTAATACAGCTTTCACTGGGTACAGTCGTTTTTCCCATTGCTTAAACTTAATAAAAAAAGTTTCTAAGTTGGTTATCAAGCCTGAAAATAAAGAAAACACTGTTTGGCTTAAGATATGTTATCTTTTGCGTACAGCATCTGTATTTTGAGTACTTGCTCTGTTCATCGTGCTTTCAGTCTTGCTGTTGCTTTATAGGGTTAATAACACTGCACACAAAATAATCTTTATACAGACCTACTTCTTTAACTCTTGAAAACTGAAAGAGCTACTTTGTGGAAAAGTAGTCAGCCTTTAACTGAAGTCAAGTTTCTGGAAAAGACCAAATCAGCTATACTTCAAGCAATAATAGCTCATTGTGTAGCTCCCCAAAGAATACCTGGCAAGCCTGAGAATTTTCAACTCACCTGTATGAAGCCGTAGTAACAGACTAGTAGATAATAGATGACTTGTGAGGCAACAGACCAGGCAAAGTCCTTCCTTGATGTCTGAAGGGAAGTTAAAGTGTCCAGTCTTACAGAGGCGAAGAAAGCACCTGAAAATAACATTGAGTCATGAGTTTTTAGAACTTTCCCTTCAAACTCTGTCTTTGAAATAACCCCAACTGTCATTCTATTTTTTGTTTCAAATGTTCTTGAGTTTCTAAGCTCAGTATTTCCTCTAGAGGCGTAATGAATATTAAATGAAATCATGTGCAAAGCTATTGGAGAAATGTGCTTATTGCATTAAAAGTGAGTAGAGGGGAGAGGATTATACTGTTGATCCCACCTAGAGGGCAGTGTCAATGGTTGAATAGCTGTTACAGGTGTTACCCTTATGAGTTAGAATGGCCGCAGGGATATACAGACCTACTGTTGGAAGCTGGTGTTTTACAGAGAACTGATCACTGCAATGTAAAATGGGGACAACAGAGTCAAACGTAAGTGTGGTACTTTCGTTTAAAGCTATTTACAATATATTTTCAGAAAGTAGTATGATTAAAATGCTTTGAACAATTTCAAATGTATTTAAAGCATTAATATTATCCCATGAATACTCAGATGTCTGTATGAGGATAGACTTAAAAAGCTTCAGACTCCACCTAGAAAGACAGTGATTTTGTTGCAGTTTTATAAAAGTATGAAAGATCTTGTGAATATAACTTTTCACAAAGCCCCAAAATACTAGAACTAAGATATGCCCTTAGTAGAAAGTGCCATTTTAAGAACAAATTCCTACTTCACATAGTTAGCTCTCAAGACTGGGACTTTCTGCCCTAACCGGTTTGGCTCAGTGGATAGATCATCGGCCTGCAGAATCAAGGGTCCCAGGTTCGATTCCGGTCAAGGGCATGTACCTTGGTTGCGGGCACATCCCCAGTGGGGAGTGTGCAGGAGGCAGCTGATGGATGTTTCTCTCTCATCGATGTTTCTAACTCTCTATCCCTCTCCCTTCCTCTCTGTAAAAAAATCAATAAAATATATATATATATTTTAAAAAGAATGCCTTAAAAAAAAAATAGACTGGGACTTTCCCTCAGGAAGTAAGTATAGGGAAGTGGGGTACTCTGTGTGGGCCTGGGAAGAAGAAATTCCTGACTAGAAGTAAACCCTGGTGGTAAATAGAAGGACACTTGTGGGCCAATTCTGGGGGAGAGAAGAAAGAAAAGGATTAGGACAGACCTCCTGTTAAAGGGAGGGGAAGTCAATGTACCAGTTTCCCTCTCATCCCTTAACAAAAGCCTCTACAATGACAGTGAAGGGATGAAAAATGACTAAGGGAAAGAAGAGGGCAAATGAGAGGAACGAACTGTTTGGAAGCTGGAAAATGGGCAGATGACACTGACTCAGCAGATTCAAGAAAGCTGAAACCTAAGCAGTAAGAAGCCAGCCCATTCTTACCACAAACCCCAGAAAGGCTGGCAGTGAGGGGCAGCAGGTGCCTCTGAAGGTAGAGGGTCAATTGGAACTGAAAGTGGAATTGATGGCAAGAATGAACTTAGACAGATTGCAGATTTCCTCCCTGTCACAACCCGATAGCCACCCGTCCTGCCTTCCACTACCCAAGACTAAAGGGTTATTTCCTAGTGACGCTGAACTAGAGAGAAAGCTGAACTCGGCGTACATCCGCAAGTCTGTGGAAAAGGGACTTAAGAGGAAGTTTACGTACTGCGTGGTGCGATCCTGACTCCCCTCAACTTCTTTAACAGGCTTATCCTTAGGACAGGCGTTGGAGGGGTCCCTCCTGAAAACTGACTGCCCAAGAGAAAAGACAGGTGCCGGTTGACAAGCTCTATCCACGCAGAGTTCCTAATTAGCATTTGTTTGCCTTTTTTTTACTGTCTCAAATATGAAAGAACAGCCAGATACTTAAAACTTTAACATTAAAAACCAGAAATTAAAGCAAATAAAAAATAAAAAGCTCAGAGAAATTAGAGAAAATGAAGCTGATAAAAACAAAATGAACCTACAGTATCCTCAGAGAGTTGAGAGGATATTGATTCCATAAACAGGAGACTATGCAAAAGAAATATGAGCACAACTCTTAGAAATTAAAATATAAAGATGAAAATTTCAAATGGTTTAGAAATTGAAGTAATCTTTCAGAAATAAGATGGAAAATAGCGAAAACCTAAGAAAATCAGAGGATCAGTTCAGGAGTTCCTACCTCAAAATTCTAGGAATGTCAGGAAGAGAAAATAGAGGGGAAGTTTACAAAGAAATGCAAGTAAAACTTATCAGAGCTTAGGGACACATTTTCAGATGAAAGGCCTTACCACGAGGTCGGTCAGATCCTTTCATGACCCTGGGGACAAAGACAATTCTAAAAACTTGGGAGTGGGACCATCATATTAACAGTATGAGAAGTTAGAAGGCAATGGACTGTACTCTCCAGAAAACAATTGTATCCAGTCAAATAAGCAACCAAATGTGATGACAAAAATTATTTTTAACATGTAAGGCTTCAAAAAATGTACTTCCAGGAAGTTACTGTAGGATGTGCTCCAGCAAAATGGGAAGTAAACCAAGAGAGGAAGACATGGGATCTAGGAGAAAGGAGGCCCAACTGAGGAGAGAAGTGAGGATGATCCCTGGGGTGGCAGGGAAGGGAGAGTCAGGATAAGACTCTAGAGCAGGCCTGGAGAATAACCAATCCCACTGTACCAAAAGGATGGAGGGACCTAAAGAAAGGATCACAAAATGATAGCTTCTGTGATATTTTTGAACAGAATGAGATTTACTTCTAGGAAGAGTTTGGTTCATCTCCAATTAATAGAATGCATGCAAAACCAAAAACAAACAAAAACTATAAACTAGGGAAAACAAACAGTTACGAAAGAAAAGGAATTGTAATACATTACATGGCTAATCTTTGAAAAATATATTATCACAATAATGGAAATACTCAATATTAACCATAAGTTATATTGGGAAAATGAGAAAAAAGAGAAGGTATGTATATGTGTGTATATGTTAAGGGATATTTGTGGGTATAAGAAAGTTAAATCCTCATAAAAAATACATACTATCTAAAACTGGAAGGTTCATGAAATAGCTAATAATCGTTTTAATTTTTAAACTCCAAAAGAACCAGTTAAAAAAGCTGAAAGTTTCTCAAGAGTATAAGAATGAGGTGGGGTATGAAGACTGCTAGGTTTTGCCTTAACTATTTGAGTTTAAAAATTATATTATGTGTAATAACTTTAATTAAAATAGTGTCTTTTAATGATGTAAGAAATCGGGACTTCTGAGATACCCAGGTCAGAGGGAGGAGAGACGAGGCCTTCGTACCCACATTGTTGGATTCCAGAATCAGGGTCACTACACAGAACAGGTTCACGTTAGCATTGAAGACCACGAATTCCACAGAGAGGCTTTTGGTGCGACGGTCTAGCCAGCGGCTCTGTTCGAGATGCTGCAGAACTCTGGGAAGACAGGGGACAGGCCTGCTACTTGCTCCACTCAACCCTGCAAAGGAGCTAAATGCCCTGGCATTTCCAATATTACTCAGACCGGATGAGAAGCTACATTCCCTGACCTAGATGACCTGTGCAGTATTTTATAATTACCAATGCCCACACTTTCACTAGTGATTACGTGACTATAAAAGACTATAGTAAGGATAAAGTTTTCACAATAGTAGTCACACCAAGGTTAAACGTTCAAAAGAATATATTTGGCATTTGAAGTGTGAGGTAGAATTTTATATGCTCTGTCAACTACTATTTGAAGTGTTAAATGCTACTCTTCACTAATATATATTCAGTTTTGAGAGGTGTAAGGGGTCAAAATGTCATTTGATTTGCATTGTTTTTAATGTCTTGCTATAAATTTAAATGAGTAATTTAACTTAGACATTTTCATACATAATGACAAAGACTCTCAGGATTCATATAAACACTAATCTAGATCTCTCTGACAGTTTATTTTGGGCATTTGAATTTTGGATTATTTGTGGTTCTTAAGAAGGGTAGTGTTCTCTCTTATGTTTGAAGAGTATAGTTTGCCCAAGCTAGACTTACCGAGTTCAGCTGCAGCTAGGATTGAATCTGTTGTTTTTCCAGATGAGAAAAAGAATGAGATTTGGCAAAC
Source organism: Myotis daubentonii (assembly GCF_963259705.1). Classification (NCBI taxonomy): domain Eukaryota; kingdom Metazoa; phylum Chordata; class Mammalia; order Chiroptera; family Vespertilionidae; genus Myotis; species Myotis daubentonii. The sequence goes on from NC_081854.1 coordinate 42,695,590, forward strand.
CGGCATGCTAAAACATAACCCTGTAGTTTGAGATTGAACAAGGAATTCTCAAACTAAAAGATACATTTCCTTAAAAGCCTGAAATAAAGGTGTCTGCAAGTGTCATTACAGTTGCTGTCAAACTCAAATGGGTCCTAATTCCTACTTGTCCTAAGAAGGGACCGAAGCAGACACCTTGGTCCTCTTGTTTAGGGCTCAGGCTCGCTCACCTGGTTGCAGAACTAGAGTTCCTCCCAAGTCTGACAGCGTATCCTCCCGAGTAAGTGGCAAACTCCCCTCGGACGGGGTAGCCACCCAGTGCCTCCTGATTCTGATAATGCCAAATGCCGTCTGATTCTGTGTTGTTTGTTTCAGGGGGGCTCCAGTTAACCCCGTAGTTCTCTGTATCCTCCAGATCTTGATGAGATGGCTTCAGAATGCGAATCTGACGAAGCAGAACATTGCCCAAAAGAAAGGAGTTCCCATCGGCAATAAATCCTGGTGAGAGAGTACAGGAAGCCATTGTAAAAACTGCCTCGTTATGTTCTAACAAAAACTGCAGTTTCACCACTGTTTTTAAAAACATTTTTGGAGTTTCCAGTTAATGCAACCAGATGTAATGAACTAGATAATGTATAGGTCATGGTCTATCAGTGGTCGGCACACTCATTAGTCAACAGAGCCAAATACCAACAGTACAACGATTGAAATTTCTTTGGAGCGCCAAATTTTTTAAACTTAAACTATATAGGTAGGTACACTGTTATTCACTTAATGAGGGTACTCCTGAGGCTTAGGAAGAGCCACACTCAAGGGGCCAAAGAGCCGCATGTGGTTCGGGAGCCGCAGTTTGCCGACCACTGGTGTAGGCAGATCATGACAACTGAGGGAGATAGTGGAACATGAGGTCCCTTACTTGTGTCTCGGTAATAATCTGGCAGGTCCCTGCAGACAGTTAGTGGGCGATTGTGGAACTCCATGAAGTCCAAGACCAACAAGGTCCCCCTGTGGCTGACTCACCAATTGTGGGCCTGGCTCCAGATCTAGAAACAGCTCTGTCCTGTGGGCGCTGCTACAGTGCCGTTTGACCTTGGTCCTGCCACCAGCACCACACGCCAAGGGACTCAGGAGGGGTCATTCCTGTCTGTGCCTCAGATAATGGGCCTGCAGAAGGCAGTCCTGACTGTGGACCATAACGTGGCTGAGACCCAGCTGCGGCCCCTCAGCTGTGGTCCAGAAGCCCCCGGAGGCAAGCTTTCCAAACAGTCTGACTAAGGATCTTGAAACCGCCCTATAACGTACCACACCAAAACAAACCAAACACACAATGTTGTGAGATGGCTATGTTAATTAGCTTGATTGTGGTAATCATTTCACAATGTGGTTATATACCAAAATATGTTACGCCTTAAATACATGCAATTTTTGGTTATACCTCAATAAAGCTGGGGCAGCGGAAATGAATCTAAAAACTATTACAGAAAGGCAATTCAGCAAGGTGGCTGGGTACTAAATATCCTTCATATATCCAAATAATATTTACTTAGAGAGAAGTAAATATTATAGAGAAGTAAAATATCTTATTTACAATAGTAACACAAAAGGTAAGCCTAACAAGAGATGTGCAAAAATTTTATGATGAGCAATTGTGAATGTTACTGTGGATGAGATGAGAATAGAAAAGCATACCATATTTCCATATAGGAAGAGAACATTATAAAGATAATAATTCCCCAATTTAAGTTCTTAGTTTGTATCCACATAAATATATAAATCTGTATCTACAACTAAACAAGCTCTTAGTACATAAAAGGTTTCTATTTATCAAAACAGGCAAACAAAATCAAGCAACCCAATGAAAGGCAAGATTTTGGAATGGCATTCATTCATTCATTCAGTCAGTCAGTCAGTCAATCTGTATTAAATGCTCACCTATACCAGATCCTGTTCTAGGTGCTAGGAACAAAGCAGTGGATAAAAGAGTCCCTGTCCACAGAGAGATCACATGTGAGGAGGGAGAGAGGCAATAACCAGACAATATTCTGGTAATGGCTGCTATGAAGAAAAATTTAGGATGAAGGGATAGAGAGTGTTTTGTGGGGAGGGAGCAGCGCTGTTCACTTGGGAAGGGTGATTAGAGAAAGCCACTTTGGTGGCTCATGTAGAGTGAATGAGGGTTAGGGCAGGAGATGAAATAACAGATGTATTTTAGGGGCCAGACTGGGCAGGCCTCTGTAAGCTTTGGAAAGGGTTTGGGATTTTAAATGTGATGGGACTCCATTGGGAGGTTTTAAACAAGGGAGTAACACAGATGTCTGTGTGTTTTTAATCTATACTTGAAATCACCTGATGGGCCAGGCATCAGTCAGGCCATTCCTGAAATCATGTGAAGTGCCAGCATCGCCTCCATCCGGCAGATTTATGTGTTAAAGAAGTAACATCGGGGAAGATGGAATGAAGAAGGGCAAGGGCAGAGGCAAGTTTTGCCCCTTGGAGGTGAAAAACGGTTTCTTAGTTTAGTTTCAACTTTTATTTTCTGGCCAGTGCAGTTGCAAAGTCTTTCCTGTATCTCAGAGCTGCCTGTGCTGGATGGAAAACACCCCTTTCACTGGGCTGTAGGAGATGGGGCCCCACTCATACCTTATAGGGTGCTCATGGGAGTGTTAATTGTTACAATAACTAAGGAGAACAATTTGGCAATTATCTTTCTAAATTAAAAATGTATATACATTTTTAGCAAATCTTTTCAAGGTATTTAGCTTACATATATTTGTACATGTGTAACATTACATATGTACAATGAGAGTAATGGTAATGTTAAAAGATTGGAAACAACTTAAATGTCTATCAGGGTACATCCATGCAGTGGCATTCTATGTAGAAACTGAATAAAACATAACAGGGTCGGCTTTATATAGACTGGTGGAACAATTTCCAGGTAAACTGTCAAGGGAAAAAAAGCAAAGTGTGCATGACAGTGTTTCTAGTGTGTTACCATTTATGATCAGAAATATTTGCAAATGCATAGATTACCTCTGAAAGAATATATAATAAATTGGGAATGTAGTTGCCTCTTGGAAAGAGAAAAGGGGATTATGGAACAAAGGAGAGTTGTATAATATACACTGTTGTACACTGAATTTTCTCCATGTTCATGTTTTAATTATTAAGTATTTTTTTTTAAGTATAGGGAGAGGGATAGAGAGATTGAAACATCAATCAACTACCGCCTGCATGCCCCCCCACCAGATCGAGCCCACAACAGGAATCGAATTATGACCTCCTGGTTCATAGTTCAATGCTCAACTACTGAGCCACACTGGCTGGCCTTAACAAGTATATTAACATGATAGAAAAAAATCATGTTAGAGAATTTGGCAGGAATAGGTTTGTCGGGAACAGGTGGAAAGTTAAAGGACTGGGACTTCTGCAGAAGATGGAGGGAGGAAGTGACAACCTTCAAATATGGTCTCACTTCGTATTTCCTAAATGAAAAATACATAAAATTATGATAAAGTTTTGATCAGTTTTCCATCAGAAGAAAAAAGAAAAAGCAAGCTTAAATTACAGCAAGAGAAATGTGAATTGCCGTAGCCGGTTTGGCTCAGTGGATAGAGCGTTGGCCTGCGGAATGAAAGGTCCCAGGTTCGATTCCGGTCAAAGGCATGTACCTGGGTTGCGGACACTCCCCAGTAGGGAGTGTGCAGGAGGCAGCTGATCGATGTTTCTCTCTCATCGATGTTTCTAACTCTCTATCCCTTTCCCTCCCTCTCTGTAAAAAAAAATCAATAAAATATATTTAAGAAATGTGAATTAAATCCTGCAAAGGAAAAGACCCTCCCTGTATGTGACTGAACGCTGGGACATGCTGTTTAGGAAGGGTAAGTGTTTACAGGATATCGATTATCTGCCATGAACGGCTTGGGCTTCGATGTTCCTGGAAACAACTGGACTAAGAGGACTGGGTTACGTCAATTCTGAAAGTAAAGATTTTTAGAACTGAAGAGATAACCCGTGTTAGGGCCGATTTTTACTGTGCTTCACCCATGTCTACCTGGTTCTGTTTCTTTATCACCATCTACAGATTGCTGCTGCAATCTGGTGATTCCAGGTACTTCACGTACACTTTGGTTCTAGATTAGCCCGAGCTTCTAGTTCACCAGTTAACAATAGCTAGCACTTATCCAGTGAATACCATGTGCTAATACGCTCAATACCTAGATATACTAAGCTTTTGTTTCGTTTTGTTAATCCTCACCCGAGGATTTCCATTGATTTTCAGGGAGAGTGGAAGAGAGAAACTCACCAATCGGTCGCCTCCTGCATGAGCCACGACCAGGGCCCGGGCTGGGGAGGAGTCTGCAACCGAGGTACGTGCCCTTGACCAGAATCGAACCCGGGACCCTTTGGTCCGCAGGCCGGCGCTCTATCCACTGAGCCAAACCAGGACACTGTACTGCAGAACCAAGTAGTCCAAGAAGAGAACCGGACCTATCCTAATGGCAGCAGCTTAGTCACCTGCAGCTCAGTTTCCTTTTTAGTCAGCATTTTATTCAGCACAGGGTTACCGACTGCACATTGAATGTGCCCTGATCCTAGAACTGTCGCCACCTAAAACTGAACTAGAAAGAATCAGCTTGCAACAAGTAGGAGTAAAAATCTCTTCTAAAGGCACCTCGTACATCTTTAAGAAAAGACTGAATATTTGCCGAGATGAACATGTCTTCTCGATTTTTTCAGGTGTTCTAAATTCCAAGGAAGCCACCAATCCTGAGCTAAATGAATGCAACAATTTCCAGAATACAGCTTACTGAACAGGATATAAAGTAATAATATGACAAAGTGTTGGTAACTGGTGAAAAATACTGAACAAGCAGCATTCTTTAGGGAAGACATTGTTTAGCATTTCTGCAACACTGTCCAGGGCAAAGCCTACCAACTGCTCTTGATGGTGAGTTTCTTTAAAGATACAGACCATATTATATCCATCTTTCTATCATTAGTTTCTAGGAAGTTCCCAGCATACTAGGTGCTCAATATATATTTGTGCAACTGAACTGGATAACTAAACAAGAAAAGTTACAAACACATCACAGACTTGGAAAGATTGCACACAAGGCAATGTATCCAGTAGATCGTTCTGGTTACCATTTTCCTGGTTCTGTGCTTACTGAGCAACCTCAGCCACATGTGGTTCTCTCTGCAAGGAGGCAACCAGTCCCAGGGACTACTCCCGTTACTTTTTTAAAATATATTTTTATTGATTTCAGAGAGGAAGGGAGAGGGAGAGAGCGATAGAAACATCAATGATGAGAGAGAATCATTGATCGGCTGCCTCCTGCATGCTCCCTACTGGGGATTGAGCCCACAACCCAGGCATGTGCCCTTGACCGGAATCGAACCTGGACCCTTCAGTCCGAGGGCCAACGCTCCATCCACTGAGCCAAACCCGCTGGGACCCTCCCGTTACTTTTTATGCTATAAGGCAGGATGGGGAACGTCCAGCCAGTGGGCCACATCAGGCCCTCGAAATCATTTGTCTGGCGCTGCCAAGGCATTAGGGGTGAGTTAATATTTAACCAAACAGCAGGCTAATTTTTAAGGTGATAATTTTGTATGGCCTGCGAATGTTGTAAATATCCCAATGGCCCTGGGCAGAAAGGAGGTTCCCCACCCCTGCTATGAGTGAATAAATCCTCCCTCTTATCAGCCTCTTGTGAGACTCACCAGTGGGGATCCACCCCAGGGGCCTGATCACCCTTGACTGGAGAGACATAAACCTGAACCTGCTCAGATGAGGTCCAGGGAGTGCAATCCTTGGGGTGCCGCGCCTTCCCCCTCATGGGTGCAGCCATGTGGAAAAGGCAGCTGACCTTTCTTCTGTGTCCAGCACGTCATGGTGGGGTGTCTGGGAAAGTAACTGAACCCCACAGTTGCGTGGCTGGGCCCAGGACTGTGTCCTTACCTCTGTGATCCCCGTACAGGTTGGGAAGGAGGGTGTGCCTGGCCCAGGGGTAGAAGTGCTGCAGAAGGCTGATCTCCGAGAAGCCGTGAGAAAAGCTCTTCCTGAGAGCTCGATGGAGGTGGAAGCGGCTGGGGTTCTGCGCGGAGTGGACCGCAGTCATCAACAGGGCCAGGAAGAGGATTTGTGCTATTGCAGAGAACACAGCCATCACTGAGCCTTAGCTTAGACAGCCTCTACAGCTTTTTCTTCATGTTTTCTGTCTACAATACACTTCCACAGACCAAAACAGTCAAAAATTGACAACTTCACACCTGGTTTAAACTAATAATTATAAGCATAAGCAAAAACATTTGGCTGTTAGTGATTATATCTATATATCCCTCCCAAGAATCATTCTGCCACTAATTAGAAATTTTACTTAAGAAACATAAAATCCCACACACAATTTTTGTATTTTAGTTCTTAAAACTAAAGCCCCCCCCCGCGCCCCCCCCCCGTCACAAGAAGGGAAGGCACAGTGGAAACAATCTCTCTCCTTGGGGTCAGGGAACCAGTACTCCCCACGCCAGCTGTGTAACAGCTCCAGGTACGGACAGGATGCCCATTTTTCAGAGCACATCCGTTCTCCCTCCACCCTGTGAAGGAGGTGGATCCAGTTTTGTTCTTACATCCCGTAGGCAGAGAAAGTGACTTACGCAAGCACACAGTGAAATCTCCAGACTTCAGGAGTCCCCGTTTACCCACCACCTTGTTTACCGGAGCCCAGAAATGAACGCCTTTAAATGCCCTCACCCTCCCGTAGTTCCCATTTATCCCCGCCCCCGTCCTCGCTGGGCACTGCCCATCTCCATACCCAAAATCTCCCCCGTCAGCTTGAAGAGCTGCTTCTCTTTCAAGGTTCTTTCTGGGCGCGTAACTGGACTGTTCATAGCTGGCGCTACATAGACGGGGTTCCTCTTATCTCTTGAACCAGGCGATGATGGAGGACATTTTGCTGTCAGAAATTCAAATATAGGCCAAGAAATGTTATGTTTTGTTAAGCAATTATTCATCGGTGTTTGTTGAGCATCTATTACGAGTACCTCCTGTTAAATGTTGAAGAAACAAAGAAAACCCCTAAGGAGATGCTCCCGCTATCATGAAGGACTTCTTAGCCTATAGGATCAGTTTCCAGCCTGAAGTTAAGTCTGCTCAGTTGCTATAAAAGTTTCTAACTTGCTACCTCCATTTCTGTGCTTATCTTGGGCTAGAAACAACAGTTCCAGCCAGTGGGGCACATGCTGGGAGCACGCCCAGGGGTGCTTCTCAGACTTTAACATTCACAGTTTTGTTAAGCGCAGGTTCTGGGGTGAAGCCCGAGATTCTGCATCGCCGGCAATTCCAGGACACGCGGCCAACGTTCCTGAGTGATAATGTTCACCACCGCAGAGCTAATCCCATTTTACAGTCTATTTGAAGCAGCGCTAGTGCTGCCCTCATCCTCACTGGCTGACGAGGAAGTCTAACAGACGACTGAAGGCAGGACTTCACTTCCCGTTTCACACACTGTGGGGTCACTTCCACTCCTCGTTGCACTAATCCATATGCAAAACCTATAGGCTCTTTACTTTTTATATATTTTTATTGATTTCAGAGAGGGAGAGAGATAGAAACATCAATGATGAGAGAGATCATTGATCAGCTACCTCCTGCACGCCCCCTATGGGGGATCGAGCCTGCAACCTGAACATGTGCCCTGACCAGGAATTGAACCGTGACCTCCTGGTTCATAGGTTGATGCTCAACCACTGAGCCACACCAGCTGGGCTCCTTACATTCCTACTAGCTTAGTACTGAATTCAGCCTCTGCCTACTTCTTGATCTAATACTTTTCTATGACTCGCATGCACAGTCATAGCACTTACAGTAAAAAGGCCTCTCTATGGCCTCTATGACCAAAAAGTACACGGAGAAGTCCCATTGCTGGCTCTGTAGTTCTTGCAACTGTATTACCTACACTAGGGTGCTATAATGCTCCGAGCCCAGTAATGCTAACAAAGTTACAGCATACTCCTTCCCAGTCCTTATGAGACGCAATCATACCCAGTTCTCTCTGCACCAGACAGACTTAAAATCACATCTCCCGTCAACCACACAGCACTAGTAATTGCAGCCATCCTTATTCAAACCCCGGGAAGCCATACAGTAGGAGCCCTGCCCTGCTAATCGCACACGGCCTCACCTCCTCAGTACGACTCCCCCGGCAAACTCAAATGATGAACCAATTCACAGCCAAACTATAACTTTAGCTCATGGCCTACAAACAATTCTTCCACCAATAGTAGCACGATGACTACTAGCAAGTCTTACTAATCCAGCTTTACCCCCAACAATTATCTTAACTGGAGAATTCCTCGTAGTTATAATCAACAGTCTCATGGTCTAATGTACCTATCACCCTTACAGGAGCCGACATCATTGTTACCGCCCTCTGTTCCCCCTACATACTGATTAAAACGAGGAAAACGCATCACAGAAACAACATTAAACCATCCTCACATGAGGAAACACCCTAACAGTACACTCGCTGCCCCTCCTCCTACCCACCTACCCTGAAATCATTTTGGGAACCTTGTACTATATGGCTTCACGAGGACATAATAAACTAAAAATACTTATTTACTGAAAGAATATGCAAGAACTGCTAATTCCTGCCTCCACATCTATCAGTATGGCCTTTAGAGGAGTTATCCATTGGTCTTGGAAACTAAAAAATTAGTGCGACTCCAAATAAAAGTAGTGATTTCTATTTGCTTCCTCATACTAATTTCTCTACTTTAATCCTACCAATCACAGCAACCACTTCTAATATCTATGAAAGCCAGATGTGTCCTCACTCTGTAGAAACTACAATTTCATACACTTATCACTAGTCTAATCCAACAAAATTTATCCAATTGGGCCAAGAAAGAACCATCTCAAATTGACTCTGAATAACTATTCAAACTCTAAAAAACAACACTTAACCTTAAGCTAGACTACTTCCCAATAACATAGGGTGTCCCAAAAAAATGTGTACACACTTTAACAGCTGATAACTCACTCCTTTTCAGGTTTAACTGATTTGAAATAATGGGTGAACCCAGACTAAGCTTTGAACAAAGAAAATTTATCCTAAAGTGCCACTAGACTTTTTTTAATGGGAACACATAAACGATAAAGTTTATGGTGCAAAACCCGCAACAGTCGAGAACCAAGATGGCGGCATAGGTTAACGCCGGAGTTTGCTGCTTTGAACAACTACTTCAAAAGTGAAGCCAAAAAACGGAAGGGACATCACCCAGAACCACAGGAACGCTGGCTGAGTGGAAGTCCTACAACTAGGAGGAAAGAGAAACGCATACGGACACTCAGAGGAGGCGCAGTGCTGAAGTCAAATTCTGAGGTGCGGAGTGCGCGGAGCAGGCTGGCGGCGGAGGGCGCGGTTGTTGTTTTCAATCGGGAGGGAGTCGCAGACTCTGAGCACCAGTTCCGGGCGAGTCTTTAGGGACCCAGACTCAAACGGGAGAAGCGGGACTGTCTGGCTTCGGTCAGAGCGAGTGCAGCTTTCTCTCCGAGCTTTGCAGCGGGTGCTGGGACTCAGAGAGGCAGAGCCCCTGGGGACGGGACTGAGAGCCGCCATAACTGCTCTCTCCGGCCCACCCTGTTGATCCTGTGTGACCCGCCCCGCCCAAGCCCAGCGCAGAACCATTTGCCGGATAGCCTCAGGCAAAGGCTAGATTAGCACCTCCCTAGAGGACAGAAGTTCTCTCACTGCTGACACAGCTGATTCTCATAGCCACTTGGCCTGGAGGTCAAACCCTCCCTGGAATTAGCTACAACAATCAAGATTTATCTATAAGACTGCGAACAAAGACCACTAGGGGGTGCACCAAGGAAGCATAACAAAATGCGGAGACAAAGAAACAGGACAAAATTGTCAATGGAAGAAATAGAGTTCAGAACCACACTTTTAAGGTCTCTCAAGAACTGTTTAGAAGCTGCCGATAAACTTAATGAGATCTACACGAAAACTAATAAGACCCTCGATCTTATATTGGGGAACCAACTAGAAATTAAGCACACACAGACTGAAATAACGAATATTATACAGACGCCCGACAGCAGACCAGAGGAGCGCAAGAATCAAGTCAATGATTTGAAATGCGAGGAAGCAAAAAACACCCAACCGGAAAAGCAAAATGAAAAAAGAATCCAAAAATGCGAGGATAGTGTAGGGAGCCTCTGGGACAGCTTCAAGCGTACCAACATCAGAATTATAGGGGTGCCAGAAGATGAGAGAGACCAAGATATTGAAAACCTATTTGAAGAAATAATGACAGAAAACTTCCCCCACCTGGTGAAAGAAATGGACTTACAGGTCCAAGAAGCTCGGAGAACCCCAAACAAAAGGAATCCAAAGAGGACCACACCAAGACACATCATAATTAAAATGCCAAGAGCAAAAGATAAAGAGAGAATCTTAAAAACAGCAAGAGAAAGAAACTCAGTTACCTACAAGGGAATACCCATACGACTGTCAGCTGATTTCTCAACAGAAACTTTGCAGGCCAGAAGGGAGTGGCAAGAAATATTCAAAGTGATGAATACCAAGAACCTACAACCAAGATTACTTTATCCAGCAAAGCTATCATTCAGAATTGAAGGTCAGATAAAGAGCTTCACAGATAAGGAAAAGCTAAAGGAGTTCATCACCACCAAACCAGGATTATATGAAATGCTGAAAGGTATCCTTTAGGAAGGGGAGGAGGAAGAAAAAGGTAAAGATACAAATTATGAACAACAGATGTGCATCTATTAACAAGTGAGTCTGAGAATCAAGTGAATAAATAATCTGATGAACAGAGTGAGCTGTTGATTATAATAGAATCAGGGACATAGAAAGGGAATGGACTGACTATTCTTGGGGGGGAAAGGGGTGTGGGAGATGTGGGAAGAGACTGGACAAAAATCGTGCACCTATGGATGAGGACAGTGGGTGGGGAGTGAGGGCGGAGGGTGGGGCGGGAACTGGGAGGAGGGGAGTTATGGGGGGGAAAAAAAAAAGGAACAAATGTAATAATCTGAACAATAAAGATTTAATTAAAAAAAAAAACAAAAAAAAACCCCCGCAACAGTCGATGAATTGAGGGCACACAAATACTGAATGAAATGATTCTTGACGTCTGTGACTATTGCTTCACATTATCAGCAATGCCTAGACCAGAACGGTCATTCGTTTAGAAACAGGCATTGAGCACCCGGCCGGCGTGGCTCAGTGGTGAGTGTCGCCTATGAACCGGAGGTCATGGTTTGATTACCGGTTGGGGCACATTACGGGTTGTGGGCCGGATCCCCAGTGGGGCGCATTCTGGAGGTGGCCAATCAGTGATTCTCTCCCATCATTGATGCCTCACTCTCTCTCTCTCTTCATTCCTCTCAAATAAAAAAAAATAAAAATAACATAAAAATAAAAATAGGCATTGACAAAAAGTTATTCATTTCTGGAGGTTTCATTAGATTCTGAAAATGTATGTTAAACACTGACTTTATTTTTAATATTTATATTGATTTCAGAGAGGAAGGGAGAGGGAGAGAGACAGAAACATCAATGATGGGAGAGAATCATTGATGGGCTCCCTCCCACATGATCCCCACCGGGAATCCAGCCCGCAACCTGTGCATGTGCCCTGACTGGTAATTGAACCATGACCTCCTGGTTCATAGGCTGATGCTCATAAACACTGACTTTTTAAAAAAATATATTTTATTGATTTTTTTACAGAGAGGAAGGGAGAGGGATAGAGAGTTAGAAACATCAATGATAGAGAAACATCAATCAGCTGCCTCCTGCACACCCCCTGCTGGGGATGTGCCCGCAACCAAGGTACATGCCCTTGACCGGAATCGAACCTGGGACCCTTGAGTCCGCAGGCAGACACTCTACCCACTGAGCCAAACCGGTTAGGGCTACACTGACTTTATAATCACTCAAAGTGCGTGTACATTTTTGGGGGACACCCTGTATTTACACCAGTAGCCACTACTCCTGAGCTCGATCACAGAATTCTCAGCATGATATACACTCTCAGATCCTATGATTAGCCAATTTCTTAAATACCTCCTTATACGTCTCATACTATTAATCTTATGCCCCACTAACAATCTTTTTCAACTAGTCATCAGATGAGAAGGAGGGGAATGACATCATTCCTACTAACCAATCAGTTGATGGTCGAACAGACGCAAACACTGCAGGCGTATGTAACTGCATCGGATTTACTGTGTCGATGGCGTGATTCTTGTTTAATTTTGACTCTAAAGATCTTCAACCGATCTTTTTACTCAACCTTAACAATACTACTTTCCCCAGCTGGGCTCCTGCTAGCTGCAACAGGAAAATCCACTCAATTCGGACGTCACCCACGACTGCCTTCCACTGTAGAAGGTCCGGCACCGTCGGCCCTGCTCCAGCCACCCAAGTACAGCAGTCACAGCAGGCATCTTCCTAGTTACTCGGTTCAGCATTAACAGAAAACTGAGCTCATCCGAACTAGATCATGCCCAGGAGCCATTCCCACACGATCACAGCAAGCTGTGCTCACTCACAACGGAACTGAAATCATTGTCGCCTTTTCTACCTCAAGCCAGTTCGGCCTAAGAATAGTGACCATCGGCATTGACCACATCGGCACACACGCATGCTTAGTTCTGGGAGCGTGAAGACAAAGTTGGCAGCCCATGTATCACGCCACCCTACCTTCCCCAGCACCGCACTCATTATGGAAGCCTTGCCTTTCCTCACAGGATTCTTCTCCAAAGACCTCGTCATCCAAACCTAACACGCATGCCGCAGGGAGGCAGCGAGTGCAGGCTGTCAGGTGGGAGCTGAAGAGCCATCCTGCACCTCACAGCCCAGGTGGGCAGGAGGCTACGCCTGGGCCCTGCTGACTCCCCTCGTGCCACTTCCTTAGCAGCCTCTGCAGTCTTCAGGCATCTCTGTCCTAGCACAACCACGCTCTCCTCCTCTAACCTTAACAGTGGTTCTCAACCTTCTGGCCCTTTAAATACAGTTCCTCATGTTGTGACCCAACCATAAAATTATTTTCGTTGCTACTTCATAACCGTAATGTTGCTGTTATGAACTGTAATGTAAATATCTGATATGCAGGATGGTCTTAGGCGACCCCTGTGAAAGGGTCGCTCGACCGCCAAAGGGGTCGCGACCCACAGGTTGAGAACCGCTGCCTTAGTACAAATAAGCCTCCCACCATGTTCTATTAAATGTGTCTTCATGAGCCCTAACCGGCTTGGCTCAGTGGATAGAGCGTCGGCCTGCGGACTGAAGGGTCCCAGGTTCGATTCCGGTCAAGGGCATGTACCTTGGTTGCGGGCACATCCCCAGTAGGGAATGTGCAGGAGGCAGCTGATCGATGTTTCTCTCTCATTGATGTTTCTAACTCTCTATCCCTCTCCCTTCCTCTCTGTTTAAAAAAAAAAAAAAAAAAAGTATCTTCATGAGAAGCATCTTGGCTGCTTTCTTTATTTCCAACAGTTTTACCCCAACAACTATTCCACAGATAACTACATGTTAGCATTTGAAACTGACAGCCCTCGGTAACTGCACTAGGTTTTGTTCTTGTACTTGAACTCAACCTTATGACACAGCATCTAAAATTTAATTATCCTTCAAACCTATTCAAATTCTCTAACCTTCTTGGGTAGTTTCCAACTATCAGCTACCACCTCTCACCATTAATGAACATTATCAGCAAAATGAACCAAGAGTCAGCACCATTACTGCTCAACCTAATCTGATTAGAAAATGTTTTACCAAAACTGATCTCCCAGTTCCAAATAAAAGATCCACTACCATCCAACCAAAAAGGCCTAGTCAAATTGTGCTTCTCCTTTTTCTGATTACACTGACACTAAGCCACATTATAGTTTCCACAAGTAATTTCTATAATAAGGACTCCAGTAAGCAAGGATCGATCAGTAACCTTTCCTTTGACTAAGTCAACTATAATACTATAGAAAGCCGTAGTGCCCACAGCTTCTCTGAAAAATCCAGCATCCCCAGTGTCATGAACAGCCCAGTCCACTGGCCCATTAATCTTAAATACAACCTCCACCTCCTCATTTTTGGTTCACATAAAATTAATATAACTTCTCTAATTAAACCAGAGGCAAATGCTCCCAGGACAGTTTTATTAGAAACTCACACTTTGGGATATTGTTCAGTAGCCACAGCTGTTGTATAACCAAAGACTCCCAACATTTCCCACAAATCAATTGAAAATACTTCCAAGCCTAAAGAAGACCCATCAAAATTCATCACAGTCCCACAACCACCCCCTCCACTCCCAATCGACTCAAGTCCTCCATAAATTGGTGAATGTTTTGAAGAAAATCCCACAAAACTAATCACAAAAACTACTTAAAATACATTATGTCAATCATTATTCTTTTTTTTTTTTTTTTTTTTTTACCATTTGCAAGGGATGTTTTTATTATTAGGGAAGACAAGCTTTGTGATTTTTTAAAAGAAATCAGTGCAAACTAACCCTACACTCTTGTTTGTATTAATTGAGGTTGAATTCACATGAAATAAAATTAGCCTTTTTATTTATTTATTTATTTTATATATATATGTATATATATATATATATATTTTTAAATATATTTTATTGATTTTTTACAGAGAGGAAGGGAGAGGGATAGTCAGAAACATCGATGAGAGAGAAACATCGATCAGCTGCCTCCTGCACACACCCCACTGGGGATGTGCCCGCAACCAAGGTACATGCCCCTGACCGGAATCGAACCCGGGACCCTTCAGTCCGCAGGCCGATGCTCTATCCACTGAGCCAAACCGGTTTGGCTATTTTATATATTTTATTGATTTTTTTACAGAGAGGAAGGGAGAGAGATAGAGAGTTAGAAACATCGATGAGAGAGAGACATCGATCAGCTGCCTCCTGCACACCTCCTACTGGGGATGTGCCCGCAACCAACGTACATGCCCTTGACCGGAATCGAACCTGGGACCTTTCAGTCCGCAGGCCGACGTTCTATCCACTGAGCCAAACCGGTTTCGGCATAGCCTTTTTAAACTGAACATTGCAGTGGCATTTAGTACATTCACAATGTTGTGGGACTACCACTTCTACCTAGTTAGTCAATCATTATTCTTACATGGACTCTATCCAGGACCAATGACATGAAAAATCATCACTGTATTTGAACTATAAAACAGTAATGACCAATTTCCAAAAATCCCACCCACTAATTAAAATGATCAACAACTCACTCATTGATGAAACTCCACATCCCCCCTTCCAGGAATCTGCCTACCCAGCAAATCCTCACAGGGCTTCTGGCTCTATACCTCACGTCAGACAGTCCCTGCTTTCTCTTTCGCAATAGCATCTGCCAGGATGTAAACTATGGCTGAATTACCCAATACCTACATACCAACGGAGCATTCATTTTAAAAAGTTTGATTTTAGAGAGGAAGGGAGAGAACCATCGATCGGTTGCTTCCTACTCTGACTGGGGTTCAAACCTGCAACCTGGGTATGTGCCCTGATGGGGAATCGAACCCACGACCCTTGTGGTGCATGGGACGATGCTCAACCAACTGAGCCACACTGGCCAGGGCTCATTCATATTTTTACTGCCTATTTCTACACATGGGACAAGCTCTATATTACAAATCTTATGTACTCACAGAGACCTGGCATATCAGAATCATTTTACTCTTTACTGTAACAGCAACAACAGTTATGGGTTATGTACTACCATGAGAGCAAGTATCGTTTTGAGGGGCAACCATCATCACAAATCTCAGCAATGCCTGACATTCGAACCAGCCTGGTGAGGGAATCTGAGGCGGATTCTCGCGGATAAAGCCGCCCTCACCCGATTCTTTGCTTCCACTTCATCCTTCCATTGACTCTTACCTCAGCTCTAGTAAATGAACATCTATTCCTTCACGAAACAGGATCCAATAACCCAACAGGAGTCCCATCTGACAGACAGAATTCCGTTCCACCCCTGCTACACCATCAAAGATCCCCAGCCTGTTGCTCCGAATTTTAACATTAACGTTAGGTCTCTTTTCACCCGGCCTCCCAGGAGACCAGATAACTACACCCCAGCCAACCCTCAAACCCTCCCCCACAGCAAGCCAGTGTGGCAGTTCCTACCTGCCTATGTGATCCTACCATCCATTCCAACAAACCAGGACACAGTCTAGCCCCAATCCTCTCGCTTCAATGCCACTACTATCTCTATACTCCATACCTCAAAACAACTAAGCACAGCACTCCTAGCCCTCAGCCAATGCCTACCCGGCCACCAGCAGCAGACCTATTAACACTAACATGATCGGGATAACCACTGAACACCCACTTTCACCGTTGGCCAACCAGCACCCGTTCTATGCTTTTTCCTTATTCTTGTACTAACGCTCCTCACAAATATTATAGGGAGCAACTCTTAAAATGAAGTCTCTGTAGTATACGTACCACCCTGGTCTTGTAGACCAGAGAAGGGAAGGAACTCGAGGAAGAAGCTCAAGTTCCTATGTCAGTGCCCAAGGCTGACATTCTACTGAAACTACTCCCTGAAACTACTCCCTATATGAGAGAAGTGGAATTAATTTTATGTATTATGCCGATATTGAAATATTTTACAAATTCACCCATTAAACTATATGCCACATATATAATACATGAGTGATACATAGTATATAATATACATAATTGTATATTATTTACCCTACACATAAGCATGTACATTAATGTATATGTTGCATAAGGATGGGGGAAGGGAGGGATGGAAGAGAAAGGTGAGTGGGGGAGTGGGGGAGGGTGAATGAATTAGAATATGACATAAAACTTGGCAGCATGTATGCGCCCAGTGCTGGGGGAATCACTGAAGAATGAGGAATTAGATATCCCGGTGGGAGTCAGAGGAGGTGACATTGGATATTTGTTTTGAAGTGTTAGCTAGAACTCTTCTGATGGACAAGGCTGAGGACAAGGCAGAAATAAGTCATTTTAGGCAGAGGGAGCAGCAATTCAGGAGCATGAATCAATGAAACGAGGACGGTACAGGCAGGGTGTAGTTAGCTTACTAACGTCCTTGACTTCATAAGGAATGGGGTGCTGCTCCTTAACAGTGTGTGCACTGCTCACCCAGGTCAGTGACCGCCAGCCCCTCGCGGGGCGTCACTTCCTTCCTGCAGACGGCGGCAAACCGTCTCCTGAGGTTTGGACTTTGTCGCTCCCATGCATTTCTTCATTACAGGCAGTCCTAGACAAGACACGCATTGTTCTGCACGATGAAACCCCGTGTTAATTTTCCTGCCACCATTGTGTTTGTGAGGTTCATCCATGTGACAGGAGGCTCTGGTCAGTTCCAGGGCAGACTCCCGTAGGCGTGATGGCTGAATTGAGGGGTGAGAGGGGAATTCAGGATTACGCTGACATTTTGAGAGAATGGTGATGCTCTTAACTGAGATGAGACAATACGTATACTAAAGAAGCGGCTTTGTGGGGCAGGCAAATACTTGTTTGGGGATGTTAATTTGAAACACGTGCTGGCATTCAGAGGCGGTGGGGAGCAGCTGGGAATAGCTGTGGGGCTTGAGTGAGGAGAGATTGAGGCGGCCTAGGATTCAGTGAGAGGGAAGCCCTGAGGGAGAGGGTGACGACTGAGGGAGGGACGCACGATGTGTATTGTTAGGCAAGACCCCTAAGGGGACATGTGTCTGAGTCAGCGAGGCAGCGAGGGCTCCGCTGTTCTGATACAATCTGCTCTTCGCCAAGTCAGAATAGTAGTGAGAACTGCTGGAGTTACCCGAGAGTGCCAGGATCCTCTTCGTCTGCTGATCCTTCTCTTTGCTAAGGCAGGGCACCCTGTTCAGGACCAGCGACAAGAACAGCGAGAGGAAGACCACCTAGACGGCAAGTCACGGGAGAAACCAATGAGCAGGTTACAGGGTCCAGCACGGTGACATCATTATGTAAACGTGAAGGGGAGCATTAATAACTTCTCAATTGAATTTGGACATATTTATGGAGAACTGAGAATCGAATAATTTCATATTACTTCTGCATAATCACGGGGACCAGGAAGTGTCCCGATAAAGCCGCTATTTGTATTTCTGCCTGTAGTCCATCATCTGCTTGGCTAGGGAAGTTAAACTACTCCGTGGTTTGTGACGTGTGTCGGGCGTTCAGTCACTGTCTTTGGAAGAACTGTGAGGCGCTAACCGGAGAAGCCACGCTTTTAAAAATTCCAAGGATTAAATCCGTTTTGCTAAAGAAGTCATGGAATCTTAGTACGACCTTAAGTATTCCCCACTCCTTAAATGTCCATGGGTGGCGGGGGGAGGAAAGTGCTCAGTCCTCAGGAGAATAAAGGACGGGGTCAAAATCCTGCGCCCCTGCCCCACCTTAATTAATGGGAAGAATCTGTGCAGGTGATGCCTCCCCCTCCCCGCTGGCCTGCCTGCAGGCGAGGCCATTCTGCTCTGCCTGGGCTCCCCGGGGTGGACAACGGGGGCCAGGGCCTGGCCTGAGGTCTAGGCTCTGAGGTCCTTTCTGCTTCTACTTTTGGAGTTGAATGGATTTGAGGCAGCAATTCTGGGTGTGTCTGCTCTGCAGACGTAAAGTCGTCCCCTAGAGGACGAGACTGGGAGGAAAGACCAACCACGGGTCCCACCAAATTCGCCACGGAAGAGCCAGCAGCAGCTGGTACTTGATGCACTCACTCAGCCGACATACCATGAGGTCGAACTGCAGTGCTGGGAACTGTTATTTAACTAAACCCTGGTAACTGAAATTAATGAGCATCAGTGCAAAGTCAGGACTGCCTGTATTCAAGCAGGTGTCACCTGAAAATCAGGTCACCCACCTACTCCGTGTATTCGGCCCCTCTTCAATGATCAGTGGGTCTCAAGGGCGGCCGTGCACTGCAGTCACCTGGGAACTGTAAACACGTGGGGCTGGGAAGCCCAGCTCTAGAAATCACGATGTAATTGGCCTGAGTGCGGCCTGGGCATGACGAGTTTTAAAGTTCCCGGGTCTGCTTGGGGGAGCTCGGGCCACCTGAGAGCGGGGGCAAGCCTGCCACTGAGACCCCAGATCCCACACACCTGCTTTCTTCCACAAATACAGCGAGAGAAACAGCAAGAACACGGGGGGCGGGGGGGGGGAGGCTGTAGGTAAGTATTAAAAGTAGACACAGCAACTAACTACACGTGGATCTTGATTTAAATTAAACAGAAAAATTTAAGAGACAACTGGTAAAATCTGAACACTGCATTTTTAAAAAATTGTGGTAAAATACACATAAGCAACCTGCCACCTTAGCCTTCTTAAAGTGTATAGTTTAGTAGTGTTAGTACATTTATATTGTTGTGTGGATATTAAGAAATTATTGCTAATTTATTTAGGTGTGGTAAGGGTTTATATTTTTTAAAAAGAATCCTTATCTTTTAGAAATATTCAGGCAAATATTTACAGGTAAAATGTGAAGTCTGGAGCTATTTTCCCCTCAAAATAGAGGAAACAAGATTGGCCATAAATTGGTAACGGTTGAAGCTAGTTGAAACAACTTTAGGTATCACTACACTATTCTCTACATACTTTTGTATGGTTTTGACATTTTCTTTAATTAAATATTTTTAAAAAGTACTTTTCCCCCTGAGTAGTTTGTTCTCAATTGACATTTTTACTTCCCCCTGAAACTCCCAGTCTTTCTCCACTATATTTCTACTAGTCTATCAGTTCTTGTTAGTTTTTCTGGGACTACTCCACATACATTCCTTATAATTTCACTCTCCCCATCTCTTTTTGGGGGCTGTCTTTTTTTTGGCCCAGTTGTCTGACATTGGGCAGCCTGGGCGGCACCCACAGACCTCAGTTTCCCAAGCACCCGCAACTGCAGCGGCTCTTCCATGTGGGCGGCCCGTTACCACGTACCTTCACTGGCTGGATGATGAAGACGTTCTGAAGCACTGATAAGATCATAGAGATGAGCCAGCTGGTGGCCTGGTCCTTGCTCAGTTCCAGGCTGTACAGTGCTGTGAAAAAGGCCGCGGCCAGGCTAGTGGCGCCCAGCAGGAGCCAGCAGATGGGAGCCAACCACCTGGAGAGACCATTTGCGGCGGACCTCCGCCCTCCTTCTGGGCTCAGGATGGGGAAACTGGTTGCCTCCCTTAAGAAGAGAAGGCGAAGTAACAACCTCATAGCCAACAGCTGGGGAGGCGGGGTCACCGGGGGAACGAGAGGCAGGTGCGGCGATTACCCGGCGGGCCCTGGCTCTGCGGGGAGGATGTGTGTCTCCAGGAGCTCCTGGAGCTTCTGCAGGTGGCTGGCTGCACCCAGGAGGTCGCCAGGCTGGTCGAACTGGGTGGGACCCAAGGTGCTCAAGTGCGACCGCAGCCTCTGCAGAACCCTGAGCAGGTAGCAGCGGAGAGGACGGTGGTTTTCAGCAGCCACTGAAAATAGATGCCAGGTTGACATTGTTAGTACGTGGAGGGTTTCAGTAACTAGCACTAACTGTGGGAGGTGAGCAATTCATTAACTGATGATGAGGTTAAATTTCCCAGCGAGTGGAGATTGCACCCAACACCCACACTACTGTATAGTGTCTTCTCTGAGCACAATGGTAACTAACAACTTGTATAATTCCACACTTTGATCTAGAGACTTCAAAACCTGACTGAGCCTGGTCGGCATAGCTCAGTGGTTGAGTGCTGACCTAGGAACCAGGAGGTCACGGTTTGATTCCCGGTCAGGGCACATACCTGGGTTGTGGGTTTGATCTCCAGTGGGGGGGCATGCAGGAGGCAGCCGATCAATGATTCTCTCTCATCATTGATTTTCTCTCTCTCTCTCCCCCCTTCCTTTCTGAAATCAATAAAAATACCCTGATTGAGCTTCTCCACCAGAACGGCAGCACCTGTGACTGTACTAGGTAAGTGCCCAGGAGGCCCAACCTACATTTGAGAACCCACAGACTGCCTAATCTCACCACCCCACAGCAGAAAAAGAATGCAAGTTTCAACAGTCTCTACAAAGCAGATGGCATATGGGATCTCACACAGGAAACACTTCTGTGGGCTTTTCCTTAATCCTTTACTTTGTATCACGGAGGGATCAAAGCATCAGCTCTCTATTAAAAGCCTAAGGAAATTAAAACAAGCAGAAGGCTGTACGGTGCCTGTTGTGATGCTGACAAGTAAGAAGTGAAGGGAGCGGGAGGAGAGGAGAGGTTGGTACCAAACCTGCGGCCTTACCACTTGCCCCGCAGGGTGCTGCCTCCAGGTGAGAACGAATGAGGCTGGATAACAGCGCCACCAGCTGGCTCACGCGGTAGGAACCCCACGAGGACGGTTCATGTTCTGAGAGGAGGCCCGGGTCTCTCCTGAGCAGAAACCCCACCGTTTCCTTCAGCTCCTGAATGTAGAACCAAGATGAGAAGAGAGGCGTGTGACGTCAGCCAGGGATGGCAGTGACGACAGGTGGCAGCGCCGCCGTCTCTACTCCGAGGGGCATATCCTTAGTGTGAAGAACCTCAAGTTCTCACTTTGTCGCTGCTTCTTAGAAAAGAAGGCACCTCCCAGGAGCTTCAAAACTAGGTTCATGCCCCGCTGGCGTGGCTCAGTGGTTCAGCATTGACCTGTGAACCAGGAGGTCATGGTTTGATTCCGTCAGGGCACATGCCCAGGTTGCAGGCTTGATCCCCGGTTTGGGGCGTGCAGGAGGCAGCTGACCAATGATTCTCTCTCATCACTGATGTTTCCATCTCTCCCTCTTCCTTCCTCTCTCTAAAATCAATGAAAAGATATTTTTTTAAAAACTTTAAAAAAAAAAAAACTAGTTTCATGAGAGACTATAGAATGAAAGAAGGGACAGTCTGACTAAACATCAGAAGCTAAAACAAGCCCAGAGCGGCACATTCTGCACTCCCACGGAGCCTGAGTGCCAGGAGGAAAATTAGTGGCCGGTGGATCACAACCCAGGGGGCAGGACCTAGGGGAAAGCTGACAGGGTTAATAAGACCCGAGAGCCTTTTCCCTGGTCTCTTCTAGCACATGGGGAGAGGAAGCAGGCGTTTACCTGTAGAATTCCACACAGGCTGACCTCCACGGCCTCTGAGGCCGAGAGAGGCTCAGAAGACGCATCTGAGAAGCAGGAGGCCTGCCGGGGAGCTGAGGGGGGCAGAGGCTCCTGGGGCTGACTCAGTGGGAAGAGCCGCCCTATGACGAGGTTGGCTGGGAAAAGGATGACGGCAGTTTGGATGCTGACAAGCAGTTCGGACCAGGTCACGGCACATGGACCCACTGGAAGAAAAGCTTTATGTTAACCTTGCTCCTCAGCAGCCAAAACCCCCTGACAGTCACCCCTCTCCCAGGCGTGAGTCTTTGCTTAGCAGTTTCACTGCGATTATCTAAGGCAGTGGTTCTCAACCTTGGCTGCACATTAGAATCACCTGGGAATCTTTCTAAAATCCTGACTTCTGGTCCTCATCCTCCGGAAATTCTGTTTTTTTGTTATGGGGTGAGGCCACAACATTAGTAACAAAGAACAGAATTTCCGGAGGATGAGGCCCAGAAATCAGGATTGTAAAGATTCCCAGGTGATTCTAATGTGCAGCCAAGGCTGAGCACCACTGGTCTAAGGAGAAAATATGGCAGTGAGGATCCTGACGGGTCCCTAAGGCTGCCTCACTTGCTCATGGCTGGGAACAGTGAGACGTGCTGGCGTGCTCTAACGTTAGGCAGCAGAGGGAAGAAACGAAGGCCCGTCAGGAGGCTGTAGGAGTAGGAAGAGTAGGAGAGTGAAGCAGAGGAAAGGGTTACGCGCCGGGAGCAACACCCACAGGACTCAGCCAGACCTTGCTCGTCTCTGTGGGTGGGGGGGCCGCTCATCCTCCAGAACATGAGGCTGGTGACCATGTTGCAGAGCAGAAGGGTCATGCAGCTCGTGAGCCGCTGGGCTCTCGTAAACTGGTCCCAGGGATGGCGAGTGGCAACCGAGAGCCACAGAGAATCCTGGGTGAGCTTCTCCACGATCATGGAGGAGAACAGGTGTCTGAGAACACAAATGACAACAGGAGAGACATGAGGTTGCATTTTGAAAGTGCCATGGACGAAGGAGTGGCTTGCCTGGCAACAAGCTGCATAGCAACAACTCCGCCACGACTCACACCTCTGTGAAGGCGCTGTCACATGACTGATAGCATGATTCTTTTGTTATTTTAGGATAAAAAGGTTTTGAGGGTAAAGTTAATTTGTGTGGTCTGAGATTTTAAAATTAAAAACTGTTGCTTTAGCTTTTTAAGAGTTTTTGCTTTTGCTTTTTTTTGTTTCACCTAAAAATTTATTTTTTAGTCTTCAAAATGTTATTTGCTTATTTCTTTAAAGCGTTTTGATAAATATTTTTACTTTTAAAAAGTTTGCACTCAAGATAGTTTGCTAAAGTCATATTCTGAGCACATTCTCTACTCCAAAGGTGGAGGAACTGTAAAGATGTAAAAAGAAAGAAACAAAATATTAGCTGGGCTTCCAAACAAAATACACATCTCTGAGGGAGGAACGGAGTGAGAAACCAGGGGAAGAAGCCACGGGCTGACGGGCTCCAGGTCCGGGAGAAGGCAGGACACAGGGGGAGGCTGGCACTTGCAGGGAAACGGGACCACGTGTTTCATAGACGGGGAAAGGGAGAGTCGAGCCATCTCCACTGCCTGAAGCCAGGGCTGAGCTGGAGCTTATGAAAGGAAACTACAGAACAACATGCTACAGAGCTACACGTGGACAGCAGAGCGTGGGCGAAAGAGGGCAGCCCCAGGACCAGCAATGAGCCAAGGGACCCAGCGCTTCATGACGAGACCTGCAATGGCCCCTCGCCGCACTGATTTCACTGAGGAATAGGAGCTCCAAAATGCTGTAATAAGGCCTAGTTCTAGAGACTTGAGGATTGGATTGAAACATCAGAAAAGCTACGAGGCAGAGTAAGAGTGGAAATAGAGACTGAGATTTAATAATAAAACACTGGAAATGAATATACAACTCAAAATTCCTCACCACATAAAAAAATCTAACATTGCCCGGCCGGTGTAGATCAGTATTTAAGTGTTGACCCATGAACCAGGAGATCAGGGTTCAATTACCAGTCAGGACACATGCCTGGGTTGTGGGCTCAATCCCCATTAGGGGGCATGCAGGAGGCAGTCAATCAATGATTTTCTCTCATCATTGATGTTTCTATCTCTCTCTCTCCCTCTCTCTTCCTCTCCGAAATAAAACATCTCTCTATATAAAAGGCTAATATGCAGTGTCCACTCGGGAATTCAACCAGGAGACCGGGAGTTTGAACGCTCACTATGACGTGCACTGACCACCACGTCAGTGCGGAATGAAGGGAGGCCCCGGCCAGCAGCCGGAGGCCCCAGTCGGCCCTGATCACCGGCCAGGCCTAGGGAACCTACCCATGCATGGATTTCATGCACCGGGCCTCTAGTACACACACACACACACACACACACACACACACACACACATACACACACACATATTAAACAAACACCATGGAGGATACTTTGAGGCTCCAACAGAGAGTAAGAGAGTGTCAGATGAACAATATTTTCAGAAGTGACATCTGAGAATATTTCAGAATTAAAGATGTGATTTTGCATATTAAAAGTACATTCTATGTTAAGTGTACTTTACCATAATAAAAACATTTTTAAAAGTACCTTCTGAGTACCAAACAGGATTAAAAAAATGAATCCATAGTAAAAAGAATTATGATAAAATTTGGAACATCAAGAATAAAGGTAAAATATGAAAGAGAGCAATGGGAGTCTACTTGAAAAGAGCTACAGCCAGACTGACAAAAGACTGGCACAACAACAAAGGCAGTGTTCGAGGCAATTCTCCATGAATACATCACATGTAGGCATTCATAAAATATTTGCTCCTGGACTATCTTTTAAGGAATCTTGGTATAAGCAGACAGCCCTGGAAAAATAGAGATAGTGATTCTCTTTGGGGAAAATTTACTTACATTTCCAGGTTGTAAAGCTAGAGACACCCTCCTCCTCAGATTGCCCTCGAGGAAGCCACAACATTGGATTTACTAGACAAAGACTTCAAGTCATTTTAAGTGTGTTCAAAGAACTAAAGGAAAGTAAATGAGAATGATATTTTGCCAAATAAAAGTATCAATAAAGATAAATTATTTTGTAAAAAGAACTGAGTAGCAAGTCCGCAGTTGAAAAATACACTAAGTGAAATGAAAAAATTCAGTAGAGAGGCTCACAACATAATTGAGTGGGCAGAGGAAAAAAATCAGCAAATGTTAAGATAGGTCAATATAAATTACACAGTCTGAAGAACAGAAAGAGTAAAGAATGATGAAAAATGAACAGAGCTTCAGAGGCCTGTAAAACACCATCATTTCCCAACAATACCTAAAGGAAAAGAGCTGTTTCTTTGAGACTGGTATGAAGACCCGGTCACGCTCACAATCTCCAAGGTCCTCGGCCAGCCAACAATTGCATAGGAAATGCCATTTCCTGTTACCTGCCATGTCGCTGACAATTACCTGGTTTACATACCTATAGTAAAATGAAGATAGCCATGTTAGGGAGGGGGGCACAATTGAGTTGTTGTATTAAGAAGCAATCTATAGAAACAACCTAAATGTCCATTGATAAATGGGTTTAAAAATATGGTGTACACACATACACACACGTGCGCACACATGCACACACACAAACACGCATAAAATAGAATGCAACTGCCATTTGCAACAACATGGATGGACCTTGAGGGCATTATGCTACGTGAAATAGTCGACAGAGAAAGACAAATACCATATGATTTCATGTATATGTGGAATCTAAAAGCAAAAAAAAAAAACAACACACAAAAAAGCTCATAGATACGGGGAACAGACTGGTGGGTACCAAAGGTAGGAGATTTGGGGGGAATGGGTGACGGGATCAAAAGATATAAACTTCTAGTAATAAAACAAGTAAGTCATGGGGACATAGTGTACAACACGGCAACTATAGTTAATAATACTGCACTGCATGTTAAAAAGTTCTAAAAGAGTAGATTTTGAAGTTTCTCAGCACAAGAAAAAGAATTCTGTAACTATGTATGGGGATAGATGTTACTAGATTTATTATGGTGATCATTTTGCAAAATATACAAATATTGAATCATTATATTGTATACCTAAAACTAATATGTTGTATATCAATTATACTTTAATAAAAAACAAATCAGATAATTTAAAAAAAGAAGTAATCTTGCCCTGTCAGTGGGTTCTGTCTCATTGCAAAGCAAGAACTAAAGGGAGATCAAGGGCGGGGGGAAAAAAAAAAAGGAGACATATGTAATACTTTTAGCAATTAAAAAAAAAAAAGAACTAAAGGGAGAAACGAGAGCTGATCCCATTTCCTCAGGGAGTTCATGTACCAGAATGCGGATCCTGTAACCTACAAATAGTCCAGTGTGTGTGTGTGTGTGTGTGTGTGTGTGTCCTCTATGCTTCCTGGTTCCATATGTGAGGTGCCCGGCCACCTCTACAGGCATCCTGTCTGCCTCTATCTTACAGAACAGAGGCCCACCCCTGGCCCCACGTGACCTCTGATCTGCTTACTGTCTCTGTAGTTTTCCTTTTTAAAAGAATTTCATATATGTGATTCACACTGTATGTATTCGCACAGTCTGGCTTCTTTCAGTCAGCATGGGAATTCATCCATGTTGTTTGTATTAGCAGACTGTTCTTTTCGTCGGTGAGTAGTATTCCATCTAATGAATATACTAACATTTATTTATTTATTTATTCACCTGATGGGCATTTGTGTTGTTTCCAGTTTGGGGCTATTAACAATAAAACAGCTATGAATATACGTGTATAAGTCTTGAAGGACATATTTTTTTTTCATTTATCTAGGAGCAGAATGTCTGGGTCAGATGGTAAGTGTATGGTTAACTGTACAAGAAACTGACAGCCTGTTCTCCAACGTGGCCGCACCATTTTACACGCCCACCAGTGCTCTTGTGAGTGTGCCCCACCCTCTCCCAAACTTGGTTTTGTTGGGCTTTTTAATTTTAGTCATGCTGCTGGGTGTTTAGTTAGTGCTATCTCACTGTGGTTTTAATTTGCATTTCCTGATGACTAACGAAGTTGAGCATCTTGTCAAGTGTTTATTATTCACCTTTGTAAGTGAAACTGAGAGGATAGTGTACAAACTGATCTGTAGACGCCCGATCAGAATGGGAACAGTAAGCAAAGTATTAGGCTCCTGCGGCCTAGAGGCTGGTGTACCTAGCCTAGAGGGCAAGACTGACTTTGGGCAGCTGCACTCTTTTCAGAGTGGCCGGTATTCAGGAATGAGGCTCGAGTACCTGAGCCTTGGATCTTTGACTTCATTCCCTTATTTTTTCCTAATCCCAACAAACCAATAATCTTCACCCTTAATTCATTTCATCATCTACTTTCTCCCTTCCCCTCCCCTCATTCCCACGGTGCTGCTGAAGGGAGATGCAGAGCCATCTGGGCCCAGCACAGCCTCATCACTGAACCCTAGGCACACACCACTTCTTAATTCCACTCTCCTGAGCTCTGAGTTCTGACCCAATGCACAGTATTCAGGATATAGTTGTTTACTGAATTTACTCTTTGACTATATATTTCATATTAGAGATACCTTTAGTTTGTGGTACTTCCTTGTGATTATTTGTTGTACACACCATGACAACATTTAATGAAAATAAAAGAAAAATAAAACATCTATCATTCTTAAATCCACAAAAAATCATAATGTTAATTTCCACATTGATTCCGGGGGTTTCTTCTTTATAGACAGCTTTGAAATGTAAATCTAACTGTGACTTCCTGGCTCAAGGACTGTTGTTATTTACTGCGATGACAAGCTGAGCCCACAACAAGCCAGCGTGAGGCAGGTGCTTACCAGGCAGGGCTGGTGCCCGAGTTGTCATGCCAGAGCCGGAGGCTGTGCAGCTCCCCCAGGGAGGACCGGGTGCCGAGCAGGAAGACATCCAGTCCCCCTCGTTCAAAGACTGCCTTCTGGCCGTCCCAGAGGTGATGGGGCTCACTCCGTCCCTCTGACCCATACAGGGTGACCACCACCTGAGACATGACATGGGAAGTCCTCACATGGTTAGTTGGTTCTTTGGGTTTATCCCCAAGGAGAAAGATGAAGGCAGAGACACTGGACTGAGATGAGGTCTCTGGGATCTGAGACAAGGACAGAGGGCTCTTCAGATTCACAGTGTAGAACTAGGAAGTAGCCCTCTGTGATCCCCCGTAAGTGCTACAGGACGCCGGGATAGCAGAGTGTATTGCATCTCAAGTGGTAGGAGACGGAGCCGTGAATGAGGGACATGTGTGTCATTAACCTGAGCTGTTGTAGAGGCCCTTCTTCGATATCCAGTGGAGACCTGAATAAGGTAGCGACACCGAGAGCTGGGGTCATTATCGGCCAGGACAGTGACCTTCACCTGCAGGAAAAGCAGAACCAAGAAAATGGGCTGACCCTTACTCAGGCTCGTGGATCTGCTTCCCCCGCTGGGGAGCAGGGGGATGCACGGCTGCAGAGCTGGCCATGGTCTGGAAAGCGAAGGGAGGTGTAAGCAGACCTAGGTTAAGTGCGAAGCGGGGAGGGCGGAAAGGCCAGGGTTTATGCCTCTAAAAGGAAATAGTCATAGAATCAACCACGTCTTGGGCCTCTCAATCTTTCCACTTCCCTCCCACCCAGGTAGATAACATATAAAACATCCAGTTAAACTTGAATTTCAGAAAAACACTGAATAATCTGTGGGCATACTTACCCCAAAAATGCATTCACTATTTATGTGAAATTCAAATTTAACTGGGTGTTCTGTATTTTTATTTACTAAAACTGGCAATCCTATACCCATGGCAACAAAGAAATGAACATGTTGTGCATTCTACAATTTCCAAGTGTAAGAAAACACAAGAGCAAGAAAGAAATAGAACAGAAATTAAGAACAAGCAGCCATCAAAGCATTTTTTGTTTGTTTCAAAAAAGTTTCTTACAGGTTTTTTTATATATTGCAATTATAATAAATTATAATTTGGCTTACATATAACTTTCATGTGCAATGTGTAAAGTGAGATAAACATGCATTTGGTTATAGTTAAATTCTCTACATGTTTTCTTTTGGCCTATCCCTAAATGAATCACATGAGAATTCAACCTTGGCTAAAAGAAAAAAAAAAAAGATATAAAGAATTAAGTTCCTAGGCCTTGAGAGAGTAGATATAAAGAGAAATTTAAGAAGACTTGCACCTGAATTTCTACTGGAACCAAGGGACCTGCCTCTTTGGATGAAGGTATTTTTTCCCCACCTTGTTCAACATACTCAAGCCGCTGTGGCAAAACTTTTGGAATCAAAGTCTCCTCACCTTCTGCATATCTGCCTGATCCTTTCTCCAAGCCCACACAAACAGGAGCAGGTAGAACCCCAAAAGGCTGGCCAGCAAGGACACCCCAACAGGGTTGTTGGTCACGCGCAGGAATAGCTTGATCGTGTCTTCAACATTCACTGTCCGGGGCACTATGAAGAAGTCGCTGCCAAAGTAGGTCAGGTGGTTACAGAGGCACTGGGTCCTCACCACTGTGCTCTGTGGCCCGACCTGGAATAGAATCGAGACACTGACGCCAACGAAGGGCCAGCCCTGAACCATCAACACAGGCAGTTCAGAGCGGGAACAGAATGTCTGGGTCGCTCATTCACTGCTGCTGGCGGTGTAAACGCGTATCACCAATGTGCACAGCGCGCTGGCAAGATCTGGTGAAGCTGAAGAAGCACAAACCCTCTGAGTCCGGCAATTCCAGGGCTGACTGTGTAGCCCAGGGCACTTCCCACCCGTGCACAAGGGGACATGGAGAAGAATGCCCTGCCAGCACTGCTTCGAACTATAAACACCGGGAGTGCCTGTCTGTCTACTAACGGCAGGACAGACAGACAAACAAACAGGTAAAGACATGAGTAGAGGCAGCCGGATGGAATACTATACCACAGTGAAAAGGAATATAAACATGGATAAATGCTGAGTGGAAAACCAAGTTACAGAAAGGCATGTACAGTTTGGTGCCATTTGCACAAAGACCAAAACAACACTCATGTCTCTGCTCCTGCCGGTGTCCTCACTGGGATGTACGCTCATGCGGACACTGTCCGTCCATCACTGCACCTCTGGCTCCGGGCCTTGGCCTGGCTGGGATGCTCAATAGCAGGCGCTCAATAAACACTCAGCGGAAGCATGAACACACCAAATTCAGGCTGGTGGGCACCCTTTGTGGGGAGGAAGGGAATGGAATTGGTGAAGGATATACAGAGCACTTGATTATGCCTGAGTGTCTTATTCTTTCTACACATCTAAGTAAAGTGCTAATTCTGTAATAAAGCTGAGTGGTGTGTCATGGTTTTATTATATTATTCCTTACAACTTTCCATATGTTGTAACATTTCCTCATAAATTTTTTTTTTAAATGTCACCAGGACCCTGGCCAAGTGGCTCAGTTGCTTGGAGCGTTGTCCCCGTAGACCAAAAGGTGGTGGATTTGGTTCCCAGTCAGGGCACATATCTAGGTTGCAGGTTCGATCTCGTTGGTAGGCAATTGATCGATGTTTCTCACATCAATGTTTCTCTCTCTCTCTCTCTCCCCCCTCCTTTCTCTCTCAAATCAATAAAAATATATCTTCGGGTGAGGATTAAGAAAAAAGTTACTAGTCGAGTAAATGGAAGGTACCCATTCCATGTGTGATCTTGCAGATGAAAAGTCTACAATAGTGTCATTATGACTGGTTTCTCTGCATGGCACAAGGTTAAGTTCTGGTTGCCCCACCTATATTCTGCCCTTGGGCAAACTCTCATCCGTTCTCTGCAGCTCTGTTCCCTTCACAGAGCCAAACACTAGGGAGGCTTCCAGGAGGCGAGACACATCCTGATGTCTGTTGCGTCAGGGGTCACTGCCCTGCCAGGGGAGAGAGCCTGTTGCTGGCGTGTGGCTTCCCTGACCAGCAGCACTGCCTCCCCTGGGAGCCCTTAGAGAGGCAGGATTGCAGGATTGCAGGCCCGCCCAGGTTTACGGCAACAGAATCTTCACAGACAAGCTTCCGGTTTGAGGATGTGCTTGGGAAGCAGCACCCGATCCTCCAGAAACCGCTGCTTGAGGCCACGAGCGATGCGGGTGCCGTCCAGGGAACCCCTTTCCTTCTAGTCCCAATCCGGGTGACACCTTCTCAGATGGCTCATAGCAGCCTCACGTTTCCGGAGCCTTGCAGCACACTCTGTGCAAGTGGACCAGGATCTGCAGCAGGCAGGACCTCACAGAACCACTAGTGTGAAAATGTAGTGTCACTGTGAAATGGGGAGATGCCAGGGAGTCCGCATTATTACAAAGGTGACAATCTGTCCCTGGCCTGGAGGGTACAAGAATGGGCGAGCTTCTTTTTTTAAAAAAAACACACATATTTTATTGATTTTTTACAGAGAGGAAGGGAGAGGGATAGAGAGTTAGAAACATCGATGAGAGAGAGACATTGATCAGCTGCCTCCTGCACACCTCCTACTGGGGATGTGCCCACAGCCAAGGTACATGCCCTTAAATGGAATCGAACCTGGGACCTTTCAGTCTGCAGGCTGACGCTCTATCTACTGAGTCAAACCCGTTAGGGCGGCGAGCTTCTTTTTAAGTACAAAAATCCTCTTTTATTTAGCAGGAAGTTCATTTCCGTTTACCCACAACATGTTTAATACTTGCAGACTTGAACAGCTTCCACATATTGCTTTTCTTATTTTACCTGGAACTGTCACATTCACCGTGGACTAATGCTTGGGAAAGAATCACAAATATGAAGCACGGCCTGCTCCCAAGAGAGACTCTTGCCCAGCCCACCACACACCGCCGTCCTTCTTCCCAGCTGATTTACTTCCCTTCTATTTTTTTTAATCTTCACCTGAGAGTGGATTTCTTTTCATGGATTTTTATATAAAGAGGAAGGGACAGAGGGAAAGGGAGGAAGGGAAGAAGAGAAGAAGCAAGGGAGGGAGAGAGAGAGAAGGAATCAAACCTGCAACCCCTTGGTGTATGGGGTGATGCCCCAACCCACTGAGCCACCCGGCTCCTTCTATGATTTTGACGGGAACTGAGGTAACAGATGCACCGTGTTCCATGCCAGCGAAGGTAGAAGAGAGGCGGGGAAGCGGTACAGCTTCTCACCTGACATCCGTCGCTCCTCCACGTGCTGTTGTGGCTGTCCCAAAAATAGCACTGAGTGAGGGCAGTGACGATGGAGAACAGGGTGGGAGTCTGCTGAGCCTCCTCCTTGCTTTTATTCAACACGGCTGTGATGTAGTAGATGCCGATCCCATGCTGCAAACTCCCTGGAGTCAGCACCCATGTATACTCCTCATCTGAGAACAACGAAGAGTGCTTAATTGCATTGCACGTGGGAGAAAAATACTGTTAACCCTTTCTTCTGAAGGGCCTGTTGTTATTTTACTTCACAAAGTAATAAGCTTAGAGTCACAGTGATTTCTTTAAAAAATGACCAGAAGTAAAATCCAGGGCCCTGGGTAACTCCTGCTGCAGTAAAAAACCATCTTCTTTTGATGAATGAAAATTTAGGCCTAAGGAATTAGACTGTATTAAGAGTTTTAGAAAAATGAAACCATCACACACTAAAATTAGTAGATAGTAGACCCAGGTGTATGGGGTGATGAAACCCAAGGACGAAGCGAGGACAGGAGCAGAGTGGTTCCAGGAAGGAGCCTGGACCGCACGCCAGAGGCCTGATTTCAGGCCTGGCTCTGTCACAGGTGGTTGTTAAGTCACCAAATCTCTACTTTTCTTATCTTTCAAACAAGGACTCTAAACGAAAGAATCTCCAAGATGTCTCCCAGCTCCAAACGACGCGAGATTACTGCCACGAGCAGCGAGAAGAAGGGAGTGCATGTTCTGACTTCATAGCTGGCACCCCGCAGCGAGAGCTGCTGCCCCAGGGGCTTTGTCTAAAGGGAAGGGTCACTTACAAAGTGACTGTGTCTGTTAGCGAGGCCCATGCGGGAGCCAGAAAAAGCTCCTTCAATACGGGTAGGTTGTCGTGAGGGAGACTACAACATGCTTTCTCCATTCTGATTATTTTCCCCAACATCTTTTACGGCCAAAGGTAGCTCTTTATTAAGACTTTTCAGTACCACATTTAAAGTTCTTTGGCCAAGTATATTCCAGGCACTATTTATATATCTCAGAAATTCTTTACTACTTATATATGTCAGAGAAATTATTAACTTTTCTAAACTACAGCATAGTCATTCTGATCTTATACCAAGACTTACTGAGATATCTCCAGGCATTATCTAAACCTAAGATTAGAAATAAAGTTGAAATATAAGTGATATATTACATATACATATTCATCTATACATATAACATTTGAGATATATTATGACCCGTTGTGCTGGAACTTTACTTCTGCAGACGTCTCAACATCTATATACATAAAAGGCTAAGTGACCATCCAACCATCTGACCAGCTGGTACCTATGATGCGCACTGACCACCAGGGGGCAGACGCTCAACGCAGGAGCTGCCGAGCTGCAGTGACTTGGCAGCAGTGGTTCTCGGGTGATGCACCCCGGAACCAGAGAGGAGGGAGCCCGATTCCTCGCGGGGCCACGCGATTCCACCTTTGGCCATGGGTTACGTTGTTGCTGGGGCACTGTCGGCCCCGGATCTGGTTTACTGTTGAGCTGTGGTGACTTGGCAGCGGCAGTTCTCGGCTGACCTAATTTCCTTTCCATGCACATGAATCTGTGCACCGGGCCACTAGTTTTATTATGAAAATTTTCAATCATATAGAAAGTTGAGAGAATTTTACAGGAACATCCATAGAATCATAACCAGATTCTATAATTAACATTTACTAAATTTGCTTTATCACATAAATATCCTTCTATATATCACACAGTCCATCTTTTAAAAAATGCATCTCATGCCCTGGCCGGTTTAGCTCAGTGGATAGAGCGTCAGCACATGGAATGAAGGACTGTGGGTTCAATTCTGGTCAAAGACACATATCTTGATTGGTTGCGGGCTCTATCCCCGGCCCTGGTTGGGGCATGTGCAGGAGGCAACCAATCGATGTGTCTTTCTCACATCGATGTTTCTCTCTCTCTGTCTCTCCCCCTCTCTTCCATGCTCTCTAAATATCAATGGAAAAATATCATTGGTTGAGGATTAAAAAAATAAAATAAAATAAAATAAATGCATTTCATGGTCACATGTATCTATACACGTGATAAAAGTACATAGGACTAAACACAAACACAGAAGTGCTTGGAAGGTAGTGGTATCTGAATAAGATCAGTGCATTGGATCAATGTCATTTCCTCATTGCATTACAGTTAAGCAAGATATTAGCATTAGGAGAAACTGAGTGACAAGTATATAAGATCTGTTTTTATTTCTTACAATTGCATGTGAATATACAAGAATCTAAAAAAAAAGTTAATTTAAAAAGAAAAGAAAAACATGCATTGCAAAGTGCTGTGGTCAACTGCTGACACCTGAGAGGGGTCTTACCTTTCTGCTCCACCTGAGCCTTTGGCAGGGTCATGTTCAGGTGAAAGAAAGTGTGGTTAGGCTGATACTCGAACCCCAGGTAGAGTGTCATTGAAACGGGACTTTCAGGCTCTATGCACACGATCAGGGATTTCTCCAGGGAAGTGACGTTCACTGTGATGGTAAAATAGTCCGTGCTCATGTTGACGCTGGTGGGGTGGGTTTCCATGCTTGCATTTCTCCAGAGCATGATCTAAAATGAGAGACAGTTCATCACTCTTCAAATTTAAGATGACCCATTGATTGACGCCTGTCAGTCTCCTTTATAGGGAAATGGGATGAAATTTCCTAAGTATTCCTCTTTGAATTTTAGTAGGTAACACAGTGTCAGGGGTCAAGGAAGGGTAATAGGCTAAGATCTAAAACGACTTATAAGGAAAAGTTTGCACAATTTCCTAAGTAAAGGTGTTAATGAAACAATGTCACTCCCATGAATCTCCAATGACTTCCTTCACGGAGTTGCTGCCTTCTATGCTTTTTTCCAGGAATTCCTAGTCCCTTCTATTTTATTTCTTAATAATCAAGTCATACCTCAATATCCTCCATTAAGTCACGGACTCGGAGCAATTTATGATTAGAACTTAGTACAACACTTCCGACGCTTCCAACAATGTTCTTGTCATCAAAATCCTTGAAGGGATTGAAAGCTAGTCCTGTTATCTAGAGACAAGAAAACTCCAGTTTCAGCAATTACCAAAATATTTATAAATAACACCCTGGTACATAATAAGGTAATCAGATACCATAAATTAAAGTAAATGTTGGGATTTTCCCCCTTGCTAATATCTCAAATGAAATACCTCTCATTATAAGACTAGAGGCCCGGTGCATGAAATGCATGCACTCGGGAGGGGGGTGGCCCTTAGCCTGGCCTGCGCCCTCTTATAGTCCGGGAGCTCTTGGGGGATGTCCGACAGATGACTTAGGCCTGCTTCCCAAGCCAGCTATAGGACACCCTTAGCACTATTGCAGAGGCAGGAGAGGCTCTCGCCAGCTGTGAGCCCAGCTTCTGGGTGAGTGGTGGTCCCCCTGTAAGAGTGCACTGACCACCAGGGGGCAGCTCCTGAGTTGAGCGTCTGGCCCCTGGTGGTCAGTGTGTGTCATAGCGACCGGTCGTTCTGAATTTCAGTGGATTTGCATATTAGCCTTTTATTATATAGGATCATATGAGAAAGAATTAATTAGTTAAAGATGAGTCATTTACTGTGACCCTCAGAATTATTATTATTTTTACATCTTTATACCTAGAGGATTCATTTTACTAGGAAGTATTCTGTTCTTCAGGATAAGGCAACAATCCTACTTCTGTTTGTTAAGTAATTGCTGAAAAAAAATACAATATACTGATATGACTAGGTCAGTATATTGAATCAGTAATTATTCAGATATCCCTAGCTTTATGTAATAGTGAAGAGTTGAATCAATTCACATCATAACACAGAAACTTAGTTAAATCCAGAAGCTTGTTTAATGCTCCCCATTCTTTCATGGATCATTTTCAGAGGCCTTCAATCCTGCCAGTGTAAAACAGAAATTAACAGCACACAACCATCTCTTGTTTGGTCTGTTAGCTTACATTTCATGGTGCATTCTTGTCACCCAAATGCCTACAGCCACCAAATCTCACTTTTATTCTGGTCAGAATCAACTTCACACTCACTTGAACATTAACTCCTGGGTGTTTATTCAAGAGTTCCTCCAGCGCCGAAGCTGATGGGAAGGCTAACCGCATGGGTGCTGGGTATCCGAGAGTGTAAGAGCTCAGAGGCAAAGTTGATATGTTTTGGCTAATGAAAAAGAAGTGAAATGGGAATCAATCTATTCTCTAAAGGTCAAAAACGTAAAATGAAACTCTCCTTCCTTCGTTCCTCCCTTCTTAAAATCCCTCCCTCTCACCTTCCCTCCCTCCCTCCTTTCCTCCTATGCTACCTGCTCAACATCAGGGTAGCGATGGAAGAGGTCAAAGTCACCGAAGACTCAGGAAATGGATGCTGCTGTAGAAATGTTTCCTGGATCTCCCCAAGGGCCATCAAGGACTTTTTCAGAATATTTTCTACCTGCATTTAGAGGGAAATATCATGTGACTTGTGTAACCTCAGGGTATTGTGTTAGTGAAATGATGATTTTGAGGGCGTTGAAAGGGGAACAGGGATCTTGACAATGATGTAATGGGAGGTGACATTCCTTGGAGAGAACCCATAGGCAGTACCTGCAGTCTGGCTAAAGAGTCACCATCCTCTGTGCCACTAAGAGGGCCCCCCAAAGAAATATGTATTTCTTTTGCCCCATGATATAAACTGCCCTAGATCTGCCTATGATAGTTTTTTTTATATTTAAAAAGAGCTATATTATAATGAATTCACACATACAATTCACCCATTTTGAGTATACAATTCAAAGGTTTTTTTGTAAACTCACAGGGTTGTGCAACTAGAACCATGATCTAGTTTTAGAATATTTTTCTCTCTCGTAAAATAAACCCAGAACCCAGTAGCAGTCACTGTCCATTCTTCTGTCCCTATCTCCTCAATCCCTAGGTGACCACTCATCAACAGTCTATAGACTTGCCTCTCTGACACTTCATATAAATGGAATCATAATATATGGTCTTTTGTGATTGGCTTCTTCACTTGTCATAATACTTTCAAGGTTCATCCATGTTGTAGTTTGTATCAGTACTTCATTCTTTTTTGTTACCGAATACTATTCCACTTTATGGACATACCACTTTTTCTTTGTCCATTCATCCGATCATGGACATCTGGGTTGTTTCCACCTTTTTGCTATTTGGCCACTTGAATAATATTGCTATGAACATGATTGTACAAGTTTCAGGCGGACGGACATCTATGGATCTATTCCATGGAGTAGAATTACTAGGTCACATGGTAATTATATTTTTA
This sequence comes from Myotis daubentonii, assembly GCF_963259705.1. Taxonomy (NCBI): domain Eukaryota; kingdom Metazoa; phylum Chordata; class Mammalia; order Chiroptera; family Vespertilionidae; genus Myotis; species Myotis daubentonii. Next base: position 42,733,171 of record NC_081854.1, read on the forward strand.
ACGCTTTGGGGGAACTGTCACACTGCTTTGCAAAGAGCTGTACCATCTTACGATCTAAGCGTGTATGAAGGTTCCACTTTCTCTGCCTCCTTGCCCACGCTTGTTATTAGGTGTGAAGTGGAGGCTGATTTGCATTTCCCTAATGACTAACAACGTCGAACGTTGTCTCATGTGCACAGCAGACATAACTTACTGAGCGCTTGCTGTGTGCCAAGCGTGTCACTAAGGTCTTTTCACCAGATGACAGCGTTAGGCAGGCTGGGCTCGCTGGGGTAGAGAGAGGACCCAGAGCAGGATTCACAGAGCAGTGTCGTCAGTGCTGCAGGCTTAGCTGGGCTGTGAGAGTCTGGGGGGAGGCTGTGCGAGACCTGGACCTGTCCAGACTGAACATTTCTGAGGAGAGTCGGCCAGTGGCATGTACTGCACCCACCTGCTCAATGTCATGCTTGGATCTTGGCCCACTTGCTTCGTCAGCTTTCACTACACTGCTGAGGGAGTGAACGAGGCAGACAGTCACAGGAATTTGGAAGCCCAGAGTGCTGCTGTTCTGAAATGGGCTTTTCAGTAATTGGCCACTCAGGTAAATATGGGCGTTGATAACATCGACCTGGGAATTTTGGAAAAGCAAATAGACATTCCTGAAAGGTTTATGGCTGTTTTACATTTGTGTTCTTCTGAGAAGTGTTCTTTACACATTTCAAATACATTTTTATAAGAAGCAATGTTACACTGTGGCAGGGAAGGAAAATATACTATTCCCTATCACCTACGGGGAGGATTCGTATTTCAGGTTGCGCTAAGCAAATGACATAACCCTTTCTGAGTGGAAAGAGGATCAAATATCTAACTAACACAACTAAGCTTAAAAGAGGAATGCAGAAGAGAAGAGTGTTGGCTGAAGTACCGCACAGACTGTCCCTTTGTATCCAGGGCCTCAAAAGCATTCAAGACAGACTTGACACGGAGATCAAGGAGAAGTTCTAAATGAAACAGAAAACACCAACTCTCCTTTCTGCAGGCTACCCTCATGGAAAACAAGTCAAATGAACCAACTGACAACTATTTACTGAACAGTCACCAAAAGTACTACTACTTTTGTTTTGAAATGTTCTTTATTTTCAAAGTTACACTTATTAAAAACTGCAAAATAAAATATCCTATCCTATATAATAAAAGGGTAATATGCAAATTGACCAAATGGCGGAATGACTGGTCGCTATGACATGCACTGACCACCAGGGGGCAGACACTCAATGTAGGAGCTGCCCCCTGGTGGTCAGTGCACTCCCACAGGGGAGGCGCTGCTCAGCCAAAAGCCGGGCAGGTGAGCGCAGCTATGGTGGCAGGAGCCTCTCCCGCCTCTGAGGCAGTGCTAAGGAGCAGTGAGCAGGCGGGCGGTAAGGAGTCAGGACTCCTGGACTACGAGAGGGATGTCTGACTGCTGGCTTAGGTCCTAAGCCGGCAGGTGAACATTCCCTGAAGGGTCCCAGACTGCAAGAGGGGGCAGGCTGGGCTGAGGGACACCCCCAGAGTGCATGAATTTTTGCGCACCGGGCCTCTAGTATGAAAAATAAAATAACAAAAGTAAGTATAAAAATAAATAAATAAATAAAGTTAAGCCCTAGTTGGCTGGCTTAGTTGGTTGGGGAGTTGTCCTGTACACTAAATGGTGACGGATTCGATTTCTGGTCAGGGCACATACCTAATTTATGAGTTCGATCTCCAGTCAGGGCTTGTGAAGGAGGCAACCGATTGATGTGCTTCTTTCACATCAATATTTCTCTGTCTTTTCCTTTCTCTTCCACTCTCTCTAAAAGTCAATGGAAAAATATCCTTGGGTGAGGATTTAAAAGTAAATAAGTAAACAAGTAAATAAAGTTAAAAATAAGACATGAACACAAAATATTTGCAACAGCCGAAACCGGTTTGGCTCAGTGGATAGAGCGTTGGCCTGTGGACTGAAAGGTCCCAGGTTCGATTCCGGTCAAGGGCATGTACCTTGGTTGCGGGTACATCCCCAGTGGGGGGAGTGTGCAGGAGGCAGCTGATCGATGTTTCTCTCTCATCGATGTTTCGAACTATCTCCTTTCCTCTTTGTAAAAATTCAATAAAATATATTTTAAAAAAATATATTTGCAACATATATAACAAAAGGTTAATATCCTATCTAATAAAAGAGAAACATAGTAATTGGTGTATGACCGCTACCCTTCCCATTGGCTAATCAGCGAGATATGCAAATTAACTGCCAGCCAAGATGGTGGCCGGCAGCCAGGCAGCTTGAAACTAACATGAGGCTTGCTTGCTTCAGTGACAGAGGACTCCAACGTTCCCCGCCTGCCGCTGCAGGCCTCTGAGCTGCAACTCTAAGCAACTATGTAACAAATATAGAAGCTAAACAAAACCCCAGAAACCTGCTTTAGTCCTCCGGGCTTCAGCCAGCAGGATCGCAACATTGTAAGCAAAGGCCAGAAACCTACTTTCAGCAGCAGAGGCCTAAGAGCTGGAGCCAAGCCTCAAGGCTAAAGCTAGCCCAGTATAAAAAAGAAAAAAAAGAAAAAAGGAGCGGTTGGGAGCTTCAGTCACCCCCAGCCTGAAAACAGCCCTCAGCCCCTCACCCAGACTGGCCAGGCACCCCAGTGGGGACCCCCACCCTGAAGGGTGTGTGACCAGCTGCAAACAGCCATCATCCCCTCACCCAGGCTGGCCAGGCACCCCAGTGGGGACCCCCACCCTGATCCAGGACACCCTTCAGGGCAAACCAGCTGGCACCCACCCGTGCACCAGGCCTCTATCCTATATAGTAAAAGGGTAATATGCCTCCCAGCACCAGGATCAGTAGAGCCACGAGGCCTCCCGGCATGGGGATCAGCGTGACAGGGGGCAGCGCCCAAACCCCCTGATCGCCCTGCGGCTCTGTGTGTGACAGGGTGCGGCGCCCCAACCCCCTGATTGGCCCTGCTCTGTGCATGACAGGGGGCGGCGCCCCAACTCCCCAATCGGCCCTGCTCTGAGCCCGACCAGGGCCTGCACCTAGGGATTGGGCCTTCCCTCTGTCACCCGGGAGCAGGCCTAAACCAGCAGGTCGTTATCTCCCGAGGGGTCCCAGACTGCGAGAGGGCACAGGCCGGGCTGAGGGACCCCCCCTCCCCCCCGAGTGCACAAATTTTTGTGCACCGGGCCTCTAGTCAACAATAAATAAGCTCTCTTCCAAACAAAGAGACAAGTAGTCCAATGAAGGACTTAGTAATCAATAAAATGCTTTTTTTTTTTTGCCTTTGAAATTGGCAAAAATGAAAATGTGGGGGAAAGGTTGCTGAGAATGTAAAAAAGTTCCTTTTAGGAGGGGAGGATAATTTCATCATCTATTAAAAATGTAAAAGCCCATCAATTCTATTTCTAGCACTCTATCCCACAGAAATATTTGCAGAAGTCCTGAAAGATGTAGGTATAAGGATACCCATGGGTGGCTATTTGCAAGGGTAAAATATCAAATAAACATTAAGAATAAGAAGTTCACTTATGTGTACTGACATGAAAAGATACCCTTAACTCAGCATTGAGTAAAACAATCAAGGGGCAGAAACATTTGTAGACTTTAACCCCATTTTTATTAAAACAAAACAAACCAACAAACTTTTTGTATGCATCAAAAACGTTTGGAAGGTTATGCACAGCAAATCAAGATTAATCTAATAATAATGATTACATCTAGAGAGTGCTTTTTATTTAATATGCTTTTGTTCTAATTTTCCCAAATAAACCAATACAGATCGCATTTATGTACTTATTGCAATATTTGAAAATACAGAAGATGGAAAAAAGAAAATTAAAATCCTCACTAATCCTACCACCTTAATCTATGTGTAGGGAGTAGAAGGAGGCATGAATAATTATGAGGCAGTAACACTGGCAAATGTGGTTGCCACAAAGGCAGATATCACGGAGGCACGGACTTTTGATGCCTGTTTCAAGGCTGCTCTAGGCTATGGCAAGGCATGGATCTGTCTTCGTCTCCTGTGATTTCTCCTGACACATAGATCAGAAAAGCAGTGATGTGATAAATGAGAATGTCACTACTGATCCAGTTTTTTAACAATCTTCAGATTTTTTTTATAAGAGAAAGTTTATTTAGAAAGTCACAGAGGTGGAAGGAATGGGCTAAGGAAGTAATGGGCTCAAGAAACAAGTTACAAAAATATATTAAAAAAAAAAAAAGAAACAAGTTACAGAGGCAAAAGAAGGGACCTTGAAGCTTAAGAGAGTCAAGGAAAATGCACCTGGAGGGAGTGGCAGGGGGTGGGGGGAAGGCTTGGGCATGCTCCTTAGAGAGAGCTGCCTTAACATATAGTTTTTAAATGTATTGATTTTAGAGAGAGAGAGGGAGAGAGAGAAAAACGGTGACTTGCTGTTTCCTTTATATATTTATTATTGCTTGTTTCTTGTACGTGCCCTGACCGGGGATCAAACCTACAACCTTGGGGTATTGGGACGACACTCTAACCAACTGAGCTACCCAGCGAGGGCACAATCTTCAGATTTAAAGGTACAAATACACTTGCTAATATTTCCATTGAGTCTCCACAAAGTATTTCGTAATGTTAGTCTGTACAGGGTACAATTTCCAGATTATACATTTTCTATTTTATTATACGTTTTCTCCTTTCCTGTTTTTCACTTTCCCCTTCCTCACATCTGTTTCCTCCCAATCAGCCTCTGCTTACCTGCACTGACTCGGACAGTCCTGGGATCATGGCTGTCAGTCTCTGGAGCACCTCACAAGCTTTCTGCAGTTGGCTGTGAGGTTGCAAACCATGCATCGCTTTGCTGAAGTTCCATGCCCTTTCATCTGTGACCTATTGGGAACAAAGGATTTTGTGAAAATTATTTGCATATAATCACTGCACTTGAGTAGTTTGAGACATTGCTTTAATGAGAGCTGGCCTTTGGTGACATTACAAGCTCTATGAATCACAGGCTTTCCATCACACTTATTGCTTTCAGAGGCTTTTCTGCAAATAGAATTTTCACCTCTTCATACAGAAAATGATAACAGGTCATACAATGATTGCTCCAAGGACAAGTGAGTCTGACAATAAGATCTGCAAGAGTAAGCTTAAGGCTATGGCCATGATCACAAGCGGGGAAACGCGGAATTCAAGACAACAAAACCTTTCTATTCAGAAGTGTGTTTATCCCCTCAGGTTTCCCACGGTAATTCCCTCAACCCAAGAGTTCCTGTTCAAGAGGGAAGCCCTTGACAGACCACACGGCAGGAGCTGGGAGGCAGGAAACCCGAGAAAACAAACAAGCCCAGGACACCAGGCATGGGCCCAAAACCTAAGAGGCTACTTGTTTTGAACTGGAAGTCCAACCCTGAGACAATCTGTTTACCCCAACCACATGGTCCGAATTCTAGAGGACAACCCACTTACAGCTTAACTCAATCAGTATTCAGTAAGTCCTTATTAAATGCCTACTGTGTACTGCTAGGCTCAAGGACTGGAGCAGTTCACGTCAGTTAAGACCCCACCCTCACGGGCCATGCAATTGAATAGGGTTATTCCTGACTCACAGGGTTATAGGGGGTTGGGTCAGTTACAGAGAGATCTCAGAACTGAGGCCCACCCAATTTTGGTTTACGCTGTGGGACTGGGATGTCAATAAGAAGGAGGGAAGGTAAGGGAGACACAGATGCCGCCTGGCTGCACGTCTGCCTGCTGGTCAGGCTGCACTCAGCGTCATTCCAGCGGCAGCCTTACCTGATACTTCAGAGAGAGCGCCTAACCTGGGCTGAACCTGGCAGATCTCACCACTTACTTAGCTTTTCTTTAATGTCTCTCAATCAAGCCTTATCACGGTTTCCTGAACTGACTCAGAAAAACTAGAAGTTTTGTACATCTTTGGTTAGATTTATTCCTAGGTACCTGTTATTATATCTTTTTTAAAAAAATCTAACTGATAGTTGCTGATATGCAATAATATAATTAACTTTAGTATATACTGATCTGATATTCAGTAACATCTCTAAATTCTCTTGATAGTTCTAATAATTTGTCTGTAGACTCTGGATATTCGAGCTTTCAAATTTCTATTTAAGGCAAGCAAACACTCTTTGTTTAAGCTGCTGCAGATCACTTTCCCCCTCAGCAGAACACAATGCTGACTGAGACAACAGTGAACATCTAGTTTCCATTACCACTGACAGCAGATCCAGAGAAAATAGGACTCCTTTCTAACAGGAAAATGTTAGATGGCTTATAGGCAGGGCTTGTGTTTTAAAAAAACCCCAAATAACAGGGAGGAGCAGGATGTCTTCAGTCAACACTGTTAAAGCAGCTTTGCCTTTTTCCCAGTTTGTCTGGAAGGGGAACAAAGGTGAAAGGGAGTTGAGAGGGTGAGGTGGAGAAGGTGTCGAAGGGTTTGCTGCTGCTAAGACAGTGGGGCAGGCCAACAAGGGTTCCTCCCCAGCCGAAGCACTGATACAACAGCATTACCTAATACGACCGTAGATCCTGAAATAGGCGCAAGACCCAATGTGGGATATTTTCATGGACTTGCTTTGGCTTTTGCTTTTAATCGGGACACATGCCTGTCTGTCAGGCATTCCCAGGTATATTCTGCTCAGGGGTAAAGGGGGAACGAGGCTCCTTCCTAGCATCACTGTTCCTGAAACGACACCAAAATAGAAGGAAAGAATAAAAGTGCTGTTTCCAGCCCAGCCAGTGTGGCTAAGTGGCTGAGCATCGACCTATGAGCCAGGAGGTCAGGGCTTGATTCCTGGTCAGGGCACATGCCCGGGTTTCAGGTTCGATCCCCAGTGGTGGATGTGCAAGAGGCAGCTGATCAATGACTCTCTTTTTCATCATTGATGTTTCTATCTCTCCCTCCCTCTCCCTTCCTCTCTGAAATCAATAAAAAAAAAGATATATTTTTTAAAAGTGCTATTTCCATGTAATGAACGTACCCAGTAGTGACTTCCATGTTCCTCACTCACCTGATTGGATGCGCTCTGAGATGATGCTTGGAGATGAGTGGTGGAGACGTCTGGATGTGAGTCCTCTTTGGGGCTTGAAGTTATTCCCACCAGAGCGTTTCTAGCCTGTGTTACAGACGCAGGCCTGGGGAGCTCTGCCGTCACAGGGGGTGGCTGGCTGGTAGGCACAGGGGTGACTGACAGTCCCTGCTGTGTGACTGCGGGGAGGACTGAAGGAAACGGGCTGGCAGAATGGCACAGGGTCTTGGACTAAAAGATAAAAATATATAAAAGGAAAAGGCTAAATCTGATTTTAGCCAAATAATGAAAATTAAAGCGGTGTCTCCAAAATTGCTTTGGAACTCCCAGGGCCCTGAGATATTAATAAATATTTCTCTCAAAAAGACCCTGTGCTCAAGCAGTTTGGAGGAAGTGGCGTGTGATATTACCCTCTTTGAGATGCACAATTTCCCATGTGTACTAATTGTCAAGCATTCAGTAAATTATAATGAAGCAGCTACCATGTGCTAAGCATGGGGAAGTGAGGGTACAGCAATGAACAGAGTGAGCCAAGCTCTTGCCCTCCCTGAGTGTCCACGTTGGTGGTGGAGACAGAGAGACAAATTATATCGCGTGGTCACTAACGCATGTCAGATGCCAAGGAAGGGCATTTTGGCTGAGAATTAGAGAGAAAGCTCTGTCAGTATTCTGGAGAAGGGTATTTAAGAAGTGGAAAAGCCCCGAGGCCACAGCCTGCTGTTTGTTTGGGGAAGAACAAAAAGGCTGGATGAGCAAAAATGGTAGGAGGGGAGCTAAAAAAAGATCCAGGGGGTGGAGGGGAATGAGGGAAGGGGGTTGGAGAGCAGGTCCTATGTCAGGAAATTGAGAAGCGTGTGAATTTGCTTTGAATGAGATGGGAAGACATGGGGGGTGAGGGGGCTTTGACGAGCAGTCGCTGGATCTGACTTCTGTTGTGAAGGCTCCTCTCACTGCTATGCTGAGAATTGACAGAAAGAGGCCGAGGACAGAAGCAAGGAGTTCAGTAGGAGAAAGATGCAGTGTTGAGACGGGAGCTGATGGTGGCTGAGCCTGGGGTGATAGTGGTAAAGATAATGGGAAGTGGTTAGGTTTGGGGCATATAAAAGCCTCTATGCCCTAGCCCAGCAGTTCTCAACCTGTGGGCCGCAACCCCTTTGGGGGTCGAACAACCCTTTCACAGGGGTCGCCTAAGACCATCGGAAAACACATTTATAATTACATATTGTTTTTGTGATTAATCACTATGCTTTAATTATGTTCAATTTGTAACAATGAAAATACATCCTGCATATCAGATATTTACATTACGATTCATAACAGTAGCAACATTACAGTTATGAAGTAGCAACGAAAATAATTTTATGGTTGGGGTCACCACAACATGAGGAACTGTATTAAAGGGTCGCGGCATTAGGAAGGTTGAGAACCACTGCCCTAGCCGGTTTGGTTCAGTGGATAGAGTGTCGGCCTGCAGACTGAAGGGTGGGTCAAGGGCACATGCTTCCTTGGCAGGCTTGCTTTCCAGTGGGGGGAGGGGAGGCGTGCAGGAGGTAACCAATGAATGTGTCTCTCTCACATTGATGTTTCTCTCTCTGTCTCTTCCCCCTCCATTCCACTCTCTCTGGAAATCAATGGAGAAAATATCCTCACAAAACAAAAAGGCCCTGAGAAGTCTTACAGTAAAACAAATTCCGCCTGGCAATATTTTAAGCAATATTGGCTGTTTTTCTGCAGAACATCCCTTGAGAAATACCGACTTAAGGGATTTTTATTTCATCCCCCTTCCTTTTCCTTTTTATACTTATAACAACACATTTTTTTTTTTTTACAGTGGACCAAATAAATGTAAATCTATATTTAGCCATCTACTGAGAGGTTTCGATGTAGGATACAAAGGCAAGAAAGCTAAGAAATTTCTTGAAGGTGAAATTTTGTAGATTATGCAGAGTTTCTACTTTTCACTCAATTTCTTTATTTTTCCTTTTTAAAATAAAAAAAAATTATTGCATTGTATATATTTTTGTAAGATGCCACAAGTTCTTTTTGGAATGAAGCAGGGAATAAAGAAACTACCAACAAAAGAAAATAATACCAGCATGAAAGCCAAAAGATAGGCTTTAAAATCGTCTTTAATAAATAATCCATTAAAGCCAAAACTGGTTTGGTTCAGTGGATAGAGCGTGGCCTGCGGACTGAAAGGTCCCAGGTTCAATTCCAGTCAAGGGCATGTACCTGGGTTGCGGGCATATCCCCAGTAGGAGATGTGCAGGAGGCAGCTGATCGATGTTTCTCTCTCATCGATGTTTCTAACTCTCTATCTCTCTCCCTTCCTCTCTGTAAAAAAATCAATAAAATACATTAAAAAAAAATCCATTAAACCTGACTCTTTCCGGCACTTATGTACTTTCCTTTCCTTATCAGAAAACTGTAATTCAGAGCACTCTGTGAGACAAAGTAGAGCTCTGGCAGGACCCACCAGGACTGGTCAAGAGAGCACGATTCCAAGACGTGTGCTGTGAAGGTTAAGTACTTACAGGATTAGCAAGAGCAGGTTGGTGACATTTGTTTGAATGATGAGTGGCTCCTGTAGAAAAAAGAAAGTAGGTTAGGCCTGGCCCATGTGGCTCACCTCTGAACCAGGAGGTCACGGTTTGATTCCTGATTCCTGGTCAGGGCACAGGCCCAGGTTGTAGGCTCAATTCTCAGTAGGGGATGTGCAGGAGGCAGCCAGTCAATGCTTCTCTCTCATTATTGATGTTTCTATCTGTCCCTCTTCCTTCCTTTCTGAAATCAATAAAAATATATCCTCCTTCCTATATAATAAAAGGCTAACATGCAAATCAACCAAATAGCAGAACAAACGGTTGCTATGATGCATAATGACCACCAGGGGGCAGACGCTCAATGCAGGAGCTGCCCCCTGGTGGTCAGTGTGCTCCCACAGGGGGAGCACCACTCAGCCAGAAGCCGGGCTCATGGCTGGTGAGTGCAGTGGTGGTGGCGGGAGCCTCTCGCTCCTCCATGTCAGTCGGACATCCCCCGAGGGCTCCTGGACTGTGAGACGGCACAGGTCAGGCTGAGGGACCTCCCCCCATCCAGTGCACAAATTTCACGCACCAGGCCTCTAATATAAATATATATACACTAGGGGCCCGGTGCACAAAATTCGTGCACTGGGTGTGTGTGTGGGGGGAGTGTCCCTCAGCCCAGCCTGCCCCCTCTCACATACTGGGAGCCCTCAGGCGTTGACCCCCATCACCCTCCAATCACCGGATCGGCCCCTTGACCAGGCCTGAGGCCTCCGGCAGAGGTGTCAGGCCTGGGCAGGGGACCCCCAGCTCCCCGCAGTTGCAGGCTCCACCCCTGCCCAGGCTTAACGCCTCTGGCCTAGGCGTCCGGCCCGGGCAGCGGGGACCCACAGCTGCAGCGGCCCCGCGATCGTGGGCTTCGCTTTAGGCCCAGGCAAGGGACCCCTAGCTCCCGGGACTGCCAGCTTCGACCGTGCCCAGCTCCCATTGCTGGCTCCACCCCTACTTCCTGCTATCACTGGCTAGGGCGGCAAAGGCGCCTGATTCTCCGATCATGGCTGGGGGGCAGGGCAAAGGTGGCCCCAGGGCTGCCTTTGCCCTGCCCCCCAGCTCTTAGCTCCCCCCTGGGTTTCCGATCACTGTCAGTGGCAGGGGTCTTCTTCCTGCTTTCCCTTTCGCCTCCCTGCATTGTGCCTACATATGCAAATTAACCGCCATCTTGTTGGCAGTTAACTGCCAATCTTAGTTGGCAGTTAACTGCCAATCTTAGTTGGCAGTTAATTTGCATATAGCCCTGATTAGCCAATGAAAAGGGTAGCTCGTACGCCAATTACCATTTTTCTCTTTTATTAGTGTTGATATATATATACATATATATATAAATACACACACACACACACACACACACACACACACACACACACACATATATATGAATGAAAGTATGTTAAGTTCAAGTAAAAGCCTAGGATAGAAATATCTTTTCCTATTTTATTTGTTATTCTTGACTAAAAATGTCAATCACACAGGAGACCAGAGGCTCATTTTCTGCTGTTGATGAAGCTGTACAGCTAGAATTCCGAAGCTGAAGCATGACAAATCACTATCGTCTCATCCTGTTGCTTGCTCTTCAAAGATCCTCTGTGTAAAAATAAATCTTAAATAAAACCAACCATAAAGGTGCCAGTATATAAACATCACTGCAGAAATATCTGTCTCATACTTTTACAAAAATGTATTCTTAAGAGAAGCCGTATATTTATATAAATATATCCTATATAATCTATACTAATAAAAGAGAAAAATGGTAATTGGCGTACGACGATACCCTTTTCATTGGCTAATCAGGGCTATATGCAAATTAACTGCCAACTAAGATTGGCAGTTAACTGCCAACAAGATGGCGGTTAATTTGCATATGTAGGCACAATGCAGGGAGGCGAAAGGGAAAGCAGGAAGAAGCCCCCTGCCACTGACAGCGATCGGAAACTCAGGGGGGAGCTAAGAGAGAGAATCAGGTGCCTTTGCAGCCCTGGCCAGTGATAGCAGGAAGTAGGGGTGGAGCCAGCGATGGGAGCTGGGCACGGTTGAAGCTGGCAGTCCCAGGAGCTAGGGGTCCCTTGCCTGGGCCTAAAGCGAAGCCCACGATCGCGGGGCCGCTGCAGCTGCGGGTCCCCGCTGCCCGGGCCGGACGCCTAGGCCAGAGGCGTCAGGCCTGGGCAAGGGGCCAATCCTGCGATTGGAGGGTGATGGGGGTCAACGCCTGACGGCTCCCAGTATGTGAGAGTGGGCAGGCTGGGCTGAGGGACACCCCCCCCCCCACCCAGTGCACGAATTTCGTGCACCGGGCCCCTAGTAAAAGGGTAATATACAAATTGACCCTAAAGGCTGAATGATGTGCTATGATGTGCACTAACCACCAGGGGGAGCAGGCCTAAGACATCAGTTGGACACCCCCCCGAGGGCTCCCGGACTGTGAGAGGGTGTAGGTTGGGCTGAGGGACTGCTCCTCCACCAGTGCACGAATTTTTGTGCACTGGGCCTCTAGTTTATTAATAAATCAGAGCATATTTCTGATAGACTTTTTACCAGATCACCATATTGCTTTCATTCTCTTTCCACACTTTCCAGTAAGGAAACCATGCTCTATGGCGATATTAGTGGGTTAACATGCCTATTTGCTATTAACTTTGGTTGATTTCTTTCAAGGCATGAGTGTTAAAATATAGCTGGCTACAGGCAGCCTACTTGGCCTTCTTTACCTTTTCTTGTGACATTCCCTCGGTTGTTCATAGGACTGACATGATATTTGGCAGCAGAATCACTGCGGCTCCGACTGCTGGCCTCCCAGAATTCTGAGATGTTCTTCTGATCAGATGCTACGTCTTTCCATCCGGGCAAACAGGATGGGAGGGTGGGAGAAAGAAACTGGACTCAAAAGCCTCAAGCAAATGACTTAACCTCTTAATATCTTCATCTGGGGGATGGGCGTAAGCGTCTCTGACAATGTGAAAATTAAAGCAATAGAGGTAGAGCGGAGAGAAATGTCACCTCAGATCAGGGCCATCAGCTTGCTGGGAACAGGGAACTCACCCTGCACGTCAACTGTGGACGTGGAAAGGGGTTATGATCACCGGATAAGCCAACAGGCTGCCGACCTAAGGGTGACCCAATTTCTTGGTCTCCTGACAAACACTGTGTTTGGACAGATCCTGCCTTCAAAGGTAAGGAAAAATCAAACCAAAAGAGAGCCCATGACTAGCAGAGAACCTGGGAACTGAATCCAGGGGACTCAGAGGAAAGCATAACTCTGAACATTATCAACAGCAAAAAAATTTATTTAACCAAATCCTTAGAAAGCTATGTAACATCCGTAATAGAAACAGGAAGTCTTCAAGATAAATCAGCCGAAGCTAAAATGCACAAGAATGAGATAGATTAAAAGTGAAATAAATGAGCTCAGCCCAGCCAGCGTGGCTCAGTGGTTGAGCATCAACCTATGAACCAGGAGGTCACATCGATTCCTGGTCAGGGCACATGTCCGGGTTGTGGGCTCGATCCCCACAGTGGGGCGTGCAGGAGGCAGCTGATCAGTGATTCTCTCTCATCATTGATGTTCCTCTCTCTCTCTCTCCCTGTCCTTTCCTCTCTGAAATCAATAAAAAATACATTTGAAAAAGAGAATGGCAGAAAAGATATGGAGGATATACAGCTACGATCCAATGTTTTAACTTGTGAACTCTGCTAAAATATGGCTCATTGGTGTTAAGGTAATGAAGTTAGACCCAAGATAGAGTCTGTCATGCTAAGCCCCACTACAGCAAACCAAAACTTAAGTTTCTGTATTTGGCTCTCGCAGAAGAGGCAGGCCAACGTCAACCAATCAGTGCTTGCCTGTTCAGCACAAATTACATAGTCTGACTTCAAGGCTTCCCTTTGCTCCAAATAAGGAAAGTAACCCTGCTCACTTAAGTCTATAAAAATCTCTTGCCGTGTTCAGCTCTTCAGAGCTCTCTATCTGCTACATTGGCTACTGCCCAATTCATAAATTACTGAATTAAAGTCTACTAGATCAGTAACTTGTCTGGGGAGAATTTTCTTTTAACATTGGGAAGGGCCAAGAAAGACCCCTTTTGACTATTCACAAGTTCCCCAAATATTTCCACCAGTTGATCTTTCTTGAAAAAACAATTGTAGAAATGAGACAAAATTAAGAACTCAAGAAAAGTCAAGTCACAAAACAGTGAACTAGAAATAAGTGCTAAATTATTACTAGAAATCTGGTTTTGATAAAAGTTTAAAAAATGTATTCTTAAGAGAAGTCGTATAATATAAAAATAGCAATTTAGCCCTAGCCAGTTTGGCTCAGTAGATAGAGCGTCGGCCTGCGGACTGAAGGGACCTGGGTTCGATTCCGGTCAAGGGCATGTACCTTGGTTGCAGGTTCCTTGGTTGGGATGTTTGCAGGAGGCAACCAATCAATGTGTGTCTCTCTCACATCGATGTTTCTCTCTGTCTCTACCTCTCCCTTCCATTCTCTCTAAAAATCAATGGAAAAATATCCTTGGGCGAGGATTAACAACAACAACAACAAAACACACAAAAAACGCACACACACACACACACAAAAACCAATTTAATATAACAATAACCTGAATAAAACCCACAGAATGTACTAACAAGATCTAGGGCAGTGATGGCGAACCTATGACACGCGAACTCATTTTTTTGGTTGATTTTTCTTTGTTAAATGGCATTTAAATATATAAAATAAATATCAAAAATATAAGTCTTTGTTTTACTATGGTTGCAAATATCAAAAAATTTCTATATGTGACACGGCACCAGAGTTAAGTTAGGGTTTTTCAAAATGCTGACACGCCGAGCTCAAAAGGTTCGCCATCACTGATCTAGGGAGTGAGGGTGGGGAGGAGAAAATTAATATAAACTATATTCCTTTAACCAGATGAGGGGATTTCAAAAGAGACTTTCATTCCTGGGTTTGACAATTAGAAAAACGTAGGTATAGGAATGTGTTTTTGTAAAGAACTTTTTAGAGGGAAACAATTAAAACCAAAATATTGAAGAAAAAAATTTCCACAAAAGACAGAAGAGAGTTGCAAGGGAGCAATAGAACCAGAAAGGATCTCTATTATTAAAATAAATTTAAATGTGATATAAAAATATTCTCAGGGTTAGTAAAATAATTAGATGCCTTTATATGAAATTTAATAGGAATATGCTTAAAGCAAAGTAACACAAAAATTGGTAAAGGACCATATCTATATAAATATAAGGCAACCTCCCAAATAGGGCAATCTCCTCTTTTCTCAATGAGACTGTTAAAAAGTTATTTCTGGCCGAAACCGGTTTGGCTCAGTGGATAGAGCGTCGGCCTGAGGACTGAAAGGTCCCAGGTTCGATTCCGGTCAAGGGCATGTACCTGGGTTGCGGGCATATCCCCAGTAGGAGATGTGCAGGAGGCAGCTGATCGATGTTTCTCTCTCATCGATGTTTCTAACTCTCTATCTCTCTCCCTTCCTCTCTGTAAAAAATCAATAAAATATATTTAAAAAAAAAGTTATTTCTGGGCAAAGTTGACTATATAAACTTGAAGGATGTAGGTGGAACATCAAATGTCTATTTCATTTTATAAAGGCATATTTAAAATCATGTTATATAAATGTATATATGTTAATTTATAAAAATTCCTCTCATGAAACTCATATTTCATGTCATAGGTTTATGCAGGTTTTTCAAATGCATCTTCATCATCATTGCTTTGATTATAATCTGAAGAACTTTGGGAATTATTTAAGTTTTCCAAAATATAACATCTTTACTTCCATTTAATGCTATCACTAAATACTTATGCCCAACTCACAAGTACCCACTTACAAAGCATTCAGAAAAGTTGATTTTTACATTGTCCTTTAGATATATATTCATGTCTCTACCACAATAACACTTTCTAAATTGTTCTCTTAAGGGATACTTAAAGGGCTTGTTGACAAGGACATCTCACACTTGAAGTTGTGAGGTCATACCCCTAAAATCATCACTAGATCCACTGTACATTAGTCTCTTTTTTCACCCATTCTATCAGGAGATCTCTATAATAATTCAACATTGATATTGATTCAGGTCATTTCAGGCTAATGCATCTTCCCCAAAGAGGATTTATTTTTCAAAATTAAAAAATAATGAGAGAACTTGACTTGCAAGGACTTCTAGAAATCTCTCTTTTTTAAAAAAATATTTTTATTGATTTTAGAAAGGAAGGGAGAGGGAGAGATAGAAGCATCAATAATGAGATAGAATCACTGATTGGCTGCCTCCTGCACACCCGCTACATGGGATTGAGCCTGAAACCCAGGCATGTTCCCTGACCAGGAATTGAACCGTGACTTCCTGGTTCATAGGTCGACACTCAAACACTGAGTTACACAGGCTGGGCTAGAAGCCTCTCTTTTTTGATGGAACATTTGTAGAAAAAAACTCTTTCACTTGGGTATATGTAAAAAAATTCGGGCAAAGGAATATCAAGAAAATAAGAATTTATAAATGAAAGCAAAGATTGCAATATTGAGATGAGACAAAAGAGAGTGTCATGGATATTTACTGGGTACCTGTGATGATGACACATTTCAGCATGAATTGTTTTGTGCATCCTTTAAGGCAGTCACTGATTTCACTTCCCATTACCTGAGGCCATTTTGTTTCTTGGTATTGCGACTTCTCTTTTTGTCTTTTTGGGTCTCCGATGTGAATGAGAATTATTTCCATTTCTTTCATAACTTGTATCTTGGTCTGAAAAGACATCTATTTGGAGTTAATTTATAGGATACAACTCTAACTGTAGGTCTACAAAATAACTATTACAAGCACATATGTGATAATCAAGAAAACACAAATTAAAGATTAGTATCTAGTTTTTTAAAAAGAGTAATAACGTAAGACTTCTGAGGCAGCTCTTTGGCTCTGGAGCACAGACATCACCTTATATGATCAAACACCTCAAAATTAGGCCCACTGACTGGTCAACACTGACAGGAGAGAATTAAGTTCATTTTAAGAATTTACATTCTAAGCATAATATTCTCTTTTGTGGTCTTTAATTCCTATTGGTAGAGATAAAAGAGTTGAGAAGGTGGACAATAATATTCTTTATTTTAAAATATATTTTTATTGATTTCAGAGAGGAAGGGAGAGATCGAAACATCAATGATGAGAGAGAATCATCGATTGGCTGCCTCCCACACGCCCCCTATTGGGGACTGAGCCCACAACCCGGGCATGTGCCCCTGACTGGAATCAAACCTGGAACCCTTCAGTCATAGGCTGAGCTCTATACACTGAGCCAAACCAGGTAGGGCGGCAATAATATTCTTGAACGTGCCTTGCGTGCATCTGGTGTTTCTCTTCATGCTGTTGAACATGGCTAGACAAAATCATACCACTTCACTGACTGCATCTCAGCTTAAATTCAGGGTCATGAGCGCCGGGCAATGATACTATATTCCCCTTGTCTAGTCCCACTTCCACTCTCCTAGATAACCCTTTCCCACTTTGTCCTCTACTCAAATGTCCAACAACTAGGAGTCTCCCTGATCCTCATTCTCAGGTCATGTCATAACTTTGCTTTCTGCCTCAAGGGGAAAATGGAAACAATTAAGAGACCTTTCCACAGTCTCCTACCACCAAATCTGCCCACCTACAAGCATCCGTCCCCACAGATACCGCCTTCTCTCTCGTTATTACTACCAACTTCCCGTGCTCCTACACAAAGTGAACCCCTCTAGTTGCACACTGTTTGGGTCAAGAGCGTTGTCCTAGCAGAATTTTTTCCTGTTTTAAAAAACCCGCCAATTTTCATTCCCTCAGGAATTATGTATAGCTTCAGTTCATTCCTGCTCTTGAGCAAAATTCCCTTAAAATTATCTGAACTTGTACACCTACTTCCTCTCCTGCCCTTACTCCCGTCTTAGACCCTGACAAATACTAATTTGGTCTCCATTCCTATAATTTTGTCATTTCATTTCAAGACTATTAAATAAATGAAATCATGTAGTATGTAACCTTTTGGAATTGGCTTTTTTCACTCAGCATAATTCCCTGGTGATTAGTTCATGTTGTTCATGTTGTTGTATGTATCAACAGTTTGTTTTTCTTTATTGCTGAATAGTATTTCGTAGTATGGATGTACCCCAGTTGCTTAACCAACCACCTGCTGAAGGGCACCCGGGCTGTTTCCAGTTTGGAGCTATTACAAATAAAGGTGCTTTAAGTGTTCATGTACATGGTTAGCTCATAGAGCTTGAGCAGTTTCAAGTTCTATTTTTTTTAAATAAAATTACTTAATAGGTGGTGTCAAGTATTCCATCAGGAGTCACACAGTATCTGTCTCTCTCTTTCTGATGTTAGCAGTCATTCATGATTATTTCCTAGATCCATTTTTTTCACTAGTTGTGGGAACTTGTGTTCAATGTTTTATTACAAACTACTGAATTTATAAATATCAAAACATCACACATTGACTGCTGAAACAAGAACAAAGTCAAAGCCAAGTCATTTAGTAGTAGTAGCAAATATGCAATTCGAGGATAATGATCAACTGATGACTCTCCTAAAGCACGGAGTGTTTCAAAGCATGTGCAAGACTGTGACCATATCCCAAATGGCAGAGTGCTACAGATATTTTCAGATGTCGCCAAGATAGAACTACATTTATTTATTTATTTTATTTATTTTTTTAAATATATTCTATTGATTTTCCACAGAGAGGAAGGGAGAGAGATAGAGAGTTAGAAACATCGATCAGCTGCCTCCTGCACATCTCCCACTGGGGATGTGCCCGCAACCCAGGTACATGCCCTTGACCGGAATCGAACCTGGGACCTTTCAGTCCGCAGGCCGACGCTCCATCCACTGAGCCAAACCGGTTTCGGCCGAACTACATTTATTAATGGTTGTCATGTCACCCTACGATAATTAGTTTGAGGTACTGTGGTTGTGCTATTATTTTACTTTACCAATGGCATGGAAGTAGTTTAAAGTTTTCACAACCAGTCTGACTTGTCTTGGTACACTCAGCTGAATATCAATTCTATTACAACACATACCACTTTTAACACAAACCACCACTTCTCATTCTGACACTGAAAATAAAAATATCTTAGGAATGAATAATTTTATATGTAAGTTTAAGTGCCTTTAAAAATATTTTTATTGATTTCAGAGAGAGGAAGGGAGATGATATAGATATAGATAGAAACATCAATGATGAGAGAGAATCATTCATCGGCTGCCCCCCACTGGGAATCGAGCCCACAACCTGGGCATTGCCCTTGACTGGAATAGAACCCGGGACCTCTTAGTCCGCAGGCCGACACTCTACCCATTGAGCCAAACCAGTCAGGGCTTAAGTGCCTTTTTTTTTGTTAAAAAAAGAAAGATCCTGAGTTCAACTATTCAGTGTGCAAACGTCAATCTGTAACCTCAGTAACACTGTACTATAATACAAAGTATTAGACTTCTCTCTTGAATGTTAAGGAACAAATTTGCAAATACTTCTCTTACCCACATGTTATTTTGCAAGAGGCATTTCTTAAATTCATAATAAAAAATGTATACACACTGTGACAACACTAGTTATTTCAAAATACCTCTAACGCAATTACATGGTGAAATACTTTAGTTTAAAGGTAACTAGCAATATTGGATTTCCAAAGTGTTTTCACCTTAGACATGAGTGTGAAGCTATCCATAAGCAGAAAATAAACTTTGAACAAAAAATAGAGATTGCACAATAATATAATATGAACAGTAATAATGACAATATTATGCTAGGCATTGTTCTAATGCTCCACTTGCATTATCTTAATTCTGATAACAGTCCTTTGGAGGGAACTGGGCTGCACAGCGGCTAAGTTGCTTGCCCAGGTGTCACAAGTGGAAAGTCAGAAAAACAAGATCTGAGCTCAGGACTCTGACCCATAAGCGTGACCCCTGAGCCTGCGCTCTTAGCTGCAGTAACGTACTTCCTCTCATTGTGGGAATGCAGGCTCAGAATTTGCAGAACTGGCTTAGATGAATTGAATAGAATTCTTTTTTTGTCTAAGATTATCTTCTGCACAGCCTTCTACACTCCATAGCAGTAATCTCTTGCAAGTACATGAATGATAATATCAGAAAAGACATTTTCACTCCAAAACCAAGAGTAGCTGAGAATGTCTAAAAACTCAACTCTTGGAGAGTGAAAGATGGGTACAATATCATCATCGTTTAGGCTAATTAGGAGTTGCTTTTCCAGTCCTGGAGATGATGAAAAACAGTCTACAACTGTAAGACAGCCAATACTAGGGATGCAGTTTGTCAGAATGAAACATATAACCAGTAGACTTGTGCAGAGTTTAGGCTCACAACCTTGGCCTCAATAACACTAGCACATTATACTGTAACACAGGACAAAAATCTCACAAAGAGCTTGAAAGGGTAAGAAGGAGAGAGTTGAAGCTAGAAATTCATTACGTTAAAATACTGGGTCCTCTCAATACCCAGTATTTGAGGAATACTGTAATAGATAAATACATCTTGTATTAAAGAAATATTGCAATGTATTGTGTTTAATGAAGTACCTATATGTGCTTTGTATTTTCGAAAGAATATATTTGTGATTTTTTAAAAAAGTGAAACGAGGATGGAGGCGGGCTAGAAAGGCTCAATGGGGGGGAAGGGGACATATGCAATACTTTCAACAATAAAGATTTAATTTCAAAAAAGTGAAACAAATTTTTACCTAGACAATCCGGGACATCATAAAGTCTCCGAGAGTTCACTGAGCTAAGAATAAATTCACACACCTGAATTCTGATCTACTTCCGAGAAAACAAACCTCTAACTGATTAAAATCTCCTCACCCCTCATCTTCTCGTTTTCCTTCACCATATTCTCTTTTCCTCCTTTGGTTCCTATTCTACCCTCTAAAGCCCAAATACTGAATGGATTAGGGGTTCACATGTGGAAAATGGGGCTTACCAATTCTAGAAGTACACTTTCTCTCACACTCTGCCCAAGTCCAGCCATGAAGGGAACATCAAGGCACAGCTCTTTTCTACTACGAGAGTAGGATGGGTAAGGAAGTCACTCCAAATGAACAGTTTCTCACCCTAGCCAAAACCATGAAAATCAAGACCCTTGTATCCCTCCTAAGGCCTATCACTCAGGGACTTGCTAACTAATGCTCTCACAAACTCTCCTTATTTAGAATCAGTTTTTTCTAGTAAAGTTAGGTCTTTGGCCCAGCTGGTGTGGCTCAGTGGTTGAGCATTGACCTATGAGCAAGGAGGTCACGGTTCGATTCCCGGTCAGGGTACATGCCCTGGTTGTGGGCGTGATCCCCAGTAGGGGGTATGCAGGAAGCAACTGATCAATGATTCTCTCTCATCACTGATGTTTCTATCTCTCTCTCCCTTCCTCTCTGAAATCAATAAAAGTCCATTTAAAAAATAATAATAAAGGTAGGTCTTTGGCAGCAGGTAGCTTCATCACTTACCAGCCTGGCAAATGAAATAATGCCCCAGGGAGCACAAGTCTACTTTTGATGAGACCCGGTTGGACTTTCTGGACATGTAAGTGCAGCTGGTGGGCTTGGTGGCTCGGTGGGTTGTGACATCTGCAGGAGGAAGACCAGACCCAGATGAGCTTCATACTCAAAGGTCAAACATTTAAAAAACACTTTTACTGAATTTATTGGGATGACAATGGTTAATAAAAAGTCAAACATTTAAAAAAATAAATATAGCCTTGGTGTAATTAATATAGCAACGGTGTGACCTGGTTGCTGGTTCAATTCCAAGTCAAGGCACTTACCTAGGTTATGAGTTCAATCCCTTAGGGAGGCAACTGATTCATGCTTTCTCTCTCTCTCTCTCTCTCTCTCTCTCTCTCTCTTCTTTTTAAATCAGTAAAAGCATATCCTCTAGTGATGATTAGAAAAATATACATATGTATATATATGAAAACCAAATTTTGCTACCTTTCAATAGATGAAAAGTTAGGTTCCCTCACCACATATATTATAGATTATTTTTTCATATTATGTCTTTGTCACAAAGCTAGGCATTAATTTATTTAGACTTTAATGAAGATACTTAGGACACAAATGCCTTGGAGTTTTCTCTAAGACCCCAAGATTATGGTACATAATTTTGAAAATATCTATCTAAGAAAGACAACAGGTGAACAATTTCTCTCCTAGTTTCTGCATTAGAGAACTTGGAGCCAAGAATGATGAAGAGATATTTACAAAGTGACCATAAAAGGTTTCCCACTTCAGAATCTTGCACAGTATTTTCAGTGAACTATTAGGTAAGTTAACTTTTGATAGGCTCTGAGAAAATCCCATCATCTTTGCTACACAGACAAATCAAAGGCTGCAGCAGAAGAGTAGAAATATTGCAGAGGAATGATGGTAATGAGTAAAATGACTGATTTTTCTGTATACAAAAGCAGAAAGACTTAAATGTTTTCTTTCTCCTGTTCCTGAATAAAAGTAAGGAAGTTTCCCTCATAAACATCAAACCTCAGAGCCTTACTTGGGTTGTTGTTTTCTTGATCATTCCCCAGCAGCATTACATTTTGCCCAATCCACCACTTCTTTCCTTCTTCCAGAAAGTCCCAGATGAGATCTTGAACCTCCTGGTTCCAAGTGTAAGCAAGGTGTCCTCCCAGGGCACGGCAGTAATTTTCTGCTTCCGTAAAGCTGCAGTGAAACCTGTGGAGCTGATAACAGTAACTTTTACCACGGAGCTCTGGGCTGCTCAGCTCGCTTCCTAGAATGAGGCTTGTGCTGAGGTACAACCACAGCCAGGCTCTTCTCTGGAATAACATTTTCTCTGTGAATTGTGAGCACAAAAAGTGTGGAGGCTCAGACGCTGCCTGGCCCTTTATATTCTTGGTGAGTTTGTCTTGTTCATTTCTATTATTCTCTTAGGAACTGGGAATAATTAGTCAAGGAGAAAAAAGGTTTTGTTTTGTTTTAGGGACCAGGTGGAGTTCCTATAAGCTGAAAACAAACAGAGTAAGAAAGCAATGGGCCTTTATAGCTGGGGCACCACCATCTGTGTTTACACAACTGGTTATGCCTTCAGCTTTAGAATAGATCTTTATTTGCTAAATCTAAGCTGTAAGGAAGCAGAGAATGATGAATATCTAAGTCAGTGTTGTTAAAAATTGAGTAATATATTATTTTGTTTTAAAAAAAGAAAGCTATGAATTTAAATTGTTGTACTGTTTCTTAAATACATTCACTCTATCCTAAATCTCTTATTTAACTATACCCCAAATCTTATACTCATAAAAACCAAAGAATAAATATTTAATGAAGGAATGAATACAGATTAAATACAAACACAACTGAAAACCAGTGAAATTAAAATTTGCTGAACTAAATAGCCACTTGTTAAATACACATGGTTCTGGCCTACAGCCACATAGGTCCTTTTGACTTGGTCACGCAGTAGGGAAGAATCAATTCTCTCGTTGCTTTTCTTTAACTTGCTGAAAAACCTCTGTTCATACATGCCACTCGATCCTCACCTGCAGCACATCTGTCATTGATGTTCTTAACCAGTTCTTTTTCTTGGTACCAAAATGGGAGATAAACACAAATAAATGTGGGCACTGGAATCACTTGGCAGGTTTCAGTGTTCAGCTGTTTATCCTACTGACACTTACAATTACTCTTTAAAACCAAAATGAACGTGGTACCAAAATTAAAAATTCTCTGAAGTGTAGACCCCAATACATCCCTGTTTAAAAAAATACTACATTAACCAAGTGAAAGATTAATATGGTCTAGTTCCTACATTCAAAAGTCTACAGTCTAATTAGGAAAGACATAATTGCATTTAATAAAAATATAAGTTTAGTTAATAAAGAAAGTGCTACTAGAGAGGTCAGTTTCCACCTATGAAGGTTCGGCCGAGGGAACCACTTCCGGCACTTGACATAGGATGGTCTTTAGATGGCATGGGCATCTTGGCGGAGGAGCCAATGTGAGTAAACGCACAGAAGTGGGAAAGTGGAAGGAATTTATAGAGAAATACTCCTCTGTGCAGGTCCGTGTGGGTGTCCTTGGGAGAGAGTAGTGAGAACTGAAAGGACAAGAGAAATGATTCAAACGCGAGGAAGGTTTCTGAGCGGAGGAGTCCGCCAAGCCTGGGCTGCGGTGAAATGGTTCCGGGGCAAGATACTTCCAACCATAAAGTCACCCACGGTCTTGATTTTCCAACATCCTCATAAACATTCGGACATGTATAGACATACATTCGTTTTAGGCATGTTTCAGTGAAACCTGAAGTTGCTGGCATCTTCTTTGAAGTCTACACGGGTATTTCACCCAGCGATGCAATTCATGTCGACCCTTTTTACAGCGCCTGATGCTTTCTCAGTACATGCTTTATCTAGAGCACAGGCATGCCAATAGTCTTCAACTGAAAAGGTCAAGAAATTGGTGACTGGGTCGCTAAGAACCGAAGATCAACATATAAGTACTTTCTGTCCAGGTTGCAGAACCACAGACGAGCTCAGCTCAGCGGGCCACCTCAGTGCACAGGGACCTCCTACGCGCCGGCGCGGACGCCGGAAGTCGGGAGGGCGAGCAGGCGGAAAAGGCGTGGCCTCTGCGATTGCGCCCGCGCGCGCTCGTCAGTGTCCAACCAGAGCCTGAGGGCGGAGCGCCGCCTTCCCCCGCCCAGAGGCGCCGGCTCCACCCCTCCACCCGACAATTGGTGAATTGGCAGCTCCGGGGGCGGAGATGAGCGGTGTCCCTCCACCTCCTCCAATGGAAACGAGGCAGAGGCGGGCCCAGTGGCGAGAGGACCATGGCGTGGACACAGCTGAAAGTGAGTGTGGAAACTGGGTTTGTCGCGTGGCTGAGGAAGAGTCGGCGAGGGCAGGGCTAGCGGGGAATGCAGGGGTAGCCGGGGCGAGGTGTGGACGGGAGGCCGCTCCGAGAGCGTCGGGCACGTCAGGGTGTCTGCAAAGGGTCGTGCGTGTGCATTTGTACACATGTACTTGGTCTGTGTGTAAACGGCACGTGTGTGTCCGCGTAGACGCCAGACTTTGTCAGCACGCGTGGGCCAGTGACTACATGACGGCCCAGCACTGCGTGCAGCTTCCAACGTGCAGTGAAGTCACAAGACCTGCTCCCAACCCGTCTGGACAGAATGCAGGGCGGGGGCTCCGTGTAACGGTGCTGGCATTTGTTGATTGACATGCAGGGGCGTTCCTACAGCCTGGAGACCAGAAGTAAGACCGCGAATACTGGATCTACATTAACAGCTATGTCTGATCCTTAAAGGCAAATGTGACCTTTGAACAAAACCCAGATCGTTATTCTGGCCAAGATCTCTGCCTGTTTTCCCAGCTTCTCTTTGAGCCATACTTTAACTCAGTGGTTCCCAAACTTATTTGGCCTACCGCTCCCTTTCCAGAAAAAATATTACTCAGCGCCCCCTGGAAATTAAGTTTTTTAAAATTTTAATAGCAATTAAACAAAGATATATGTATTAATGTTTCTGCCTTTTTCGTAAAATATAGTAAAGAAAGGTGTAAATTAGAAACATTGAAGTTTGAAATTATGAAACTATTTATTGAACTCAGAATAGAAAGGTAATACAAAAAAAGTTAAAACAAATGCACCTGTGGCCATCACCGCCCCCCTGGATCGCTGCAGCGCCCACCACTTTGGGAATCACTGCTTTAACTCCTCGGTTCCAGACGAACCTTCCCCCTTCCCCCCTTCCCCTCTGCCAGGGGAGAGCCTTTGCGCTTTCCCTCCCCCACTGCCTCCTGGTTAACTCCCGCTGATCCCTGGAATATTAGTGGCACCTCCCCAAGGAAGCCTTCCTCTACCTCTGAGGTTAGGCTCGGTTCTTCTTACCCTATACCTTCTTCTTCATAGCAGTTGTAGTTATATATTTACATGATCATTGATTTCCGTCTCCTCATGAGATTGCATTCCCCAGAAGGCAAGGACTCACTGATTAGCCCATCTATGAATGACTGAATTAACGAATGAATGACCCAGCATCTGGCAGGGATAATTAAAGTATTATGAACCATGGTTGAACTAGGAGAATGGTGTTTGTTTTTTTTTAAATTTATCTTTATTGTTGAATATATTACACGTCCCGCTTTTCCCCCATTGACCCCTCCTCTGGGAGAATGGTTCTTGACCTAATAATACCTGATGCTCCTTTTTAAAAAAAAAATTTGCAACTCCCTTTATGATTCTGAGATGGAGTTTATATATAATGTAATCTTCCTGTGTGTGATTTTAAAAGTCATTCTAATGTCCCAATTAGAATATAAAGGAGAAATGAAAGTAATTTAAAATAATATGCATTTCAGTGTGTAAATGGTAGGGCATGACACCTAGATAGTGTAATAGTCAAGCGTTTCAGCCTCTGCTTAGAAATTCTAGTGCCACAGGTATGTTTGTCAAACACCCCAAGCAAAGCACCTTACCATTCCTGATGGATTTTCTGAAATAGGGAACACTTCTTTTTTTTTTTTCTTTAATATATTTTATTGAACTTTTACAGAGAGGAAGGGAGAGAGATGGAGAGTTAGAAACATCGATGAGAGAGAAACATCGATCAGCTGCCTCCTGCACATCTCCCACCGGGGATGTGCCCGCAACCCAGGTACATGCCCTTGACCGGAATCGAACCCGGGACCTTTCAGTCCGCAGGCCGACGCTCTATCCACTGAGCCAAACCGGTTTCGGCAGGGAACACTTCTTGGTAATGTTCTGTGCAAACTAGTACAGGCCCTCCATTTACAAGGTCATTGTATTCCTGGAAAAGCCAATGCGTATGAAAATACGGGAGATGGCCGAAACCGGTTTGGCTCAGTGGATGGAGCGTCGGCCTGCGGACTGAAAGGTCCCGGGTTCGATTGCGGTCAAGGGCATGTACCTGGGTTGCGGGCATGTCCCCGGTGGGAGGTGTGCAGGAGGCAGCTGATCGATGTTTCTCTCTCATCGATGTTTCTAACTCTCCATCTCTCTCCCTTCCTCTCTGTAAAAAATCAATAAAATATATTTAAAAAAAAAAGAAAATACGGGAGATGGTTTTTGTGTTTATTGGGAAAGGAGGGAGACCTGTGCTGGCAAAGAGCTAGGGGTATTGCGCCATGTGGCATGTCATTGTGTCCTCTGTGTGGGGGGGTTTAAAGGGCTCAGAGAAGGTGCTGCAGCCTGGCTCTGAGGGCCAATGGGCTTTTTTTCTCCCCCAGAAGCGGGCCCAGGATGCCTTGATCATCCTGGGGGGTGGAGGACTGCTCTTCGCCTCTTACCTGACGGCCACGGGGGATGAGCATTTCTACGCTGAACACTTGATGCCGACTCTGCAGGGGCTGCTGGACCCCGAGTCAGCCCACAGGCTGGCTGTTCGTGTCACCTCCCTGGGGCTCCTTCCTCGTGTCACATTTCAAGACTCCGACATGCTGGTAGGTCCTCTTGGGACACCGTGTACAATACAAGGTCAACATCCCCTGACTTACACAGTGGGGGCTGAGCCTTCTGAACAGCAGAGTCCCAAGTTAGCCCCAATTAAAAAAGCTGTCATCCCCATCTACAGATCAGGAAACTGAGGCACGGAGGAGTTGAGTGAATTATCCGAAGTCACACAGCTGGGGAGTAGATGAGCCAGGATTCAGACCCTTGGAGTCTGACTTGGCAGCTGTCCCCGTAGCCACTGGCCTGCCTTGCTGAGGTCAGGTGGCTCGGTCTTCACCTCTGCGAAATAGGGAAACATGCCAGTCGTTAAACGCCTACTGTGACACAGGCATGTGTAGCCAAGCCTTCCAGGAAGGCACACAGACATCCGTCCCAGGGTTATTCACTCTGGGTGCCGGGGTTCCTGCAGCTAAACAAACAGAAGAATCACCTCCTGCTAGCATCTGTGTCCTCGTGTAAGCCCTGGCAGTTTCTATCCGAGAGACTTCTTACCAAACGGGGGGACATCAGAATGACGTGAACATGAAGACAGCAGGCAAGAAGCACTCTTCGGGGAAGGGTCGCTGTTGTAAATCAAAGCGGCCGTTGTCTGCATCTTCCCTTTTGGTCTCAGGGTCCCTGTCACTTCCCCATCCTGCAGCGTTGAGCAGATGTGTTTACCCAGCTCCCACACTGAAAGGCACTGTGGGATCAGAGCGCTCTTTTCCTCATCCCCATGGCCAGCTGAGAGTCCTGGAACCAGTGTAGCAGGAGGGAGTAAAGGGGGCTGTGGAGATGGGGTGGATTTGGAAGGCAGTGAGGTTACGGCTGGGTGAGGTACCAAGCTAGGGAAACATCGCCAATATGGAGAGAAGTGTGGCCTTTGAGCTGCGATCCCCAACACCGCTGTGTGGGTCCCCCCTTCAGCAACTCATTATTTAGGAGGTGGTGAAGGCGTCTGGTGCCCCACAGGGGTCTTGGAGTCTGCCTGGCTGAGAGGGACGCAGCTGAGGCTGACATTCTAGGCCGATCCAAGGGTTTTGCTGCTTGACACTGTTTCAAATAGCATTAACTAGGGGGCCGACACCAGCAGGCCACTCTCTTCCACCAAGGACAGCGGATAAGAAGGGATGACGATTCCCCGCCACTAGAGACAGTGTCCTTATCCTGCTGCACCGTGGTGGAAACCCTGTTTTTCTCCTCACTCTTGCTGGTGGACAATAATGCCTAGTGGTGGTCTTGAACTCCAGCAGGCATCAGAATCGCCCGGAGAGCAGTTAGAAATAGACTCGCTCAGAGCTCCATTCTGCCCCGCTGGCCCCCAAGGAATCTGATTCCTTAGACCAGTGGTTCTCAACCTTCCTAATGCTGCGACCCTTTAATACAGTTCCTCATGTTGTGGTGACCTCCAACCATAAAATTATTTTCGTTGCTACTTTATAACTGTAATTTTGCTACTGTTATGAATCGTAATGTAAATATCTGATATGCAGGATGTATTTAGGCGACCCCTGTGAAAGGGTCGTTCGACCCCCAAAGGGGTCGTGACCCACCGGTTGAGAACCACTGCCTTAGACTGAAGATAGGCTGTTTAACAAGCCCCCCAGGGAAATCGGATGGAGGCGTGCCAGGCCACACCCTGAGAAACACTGGTCTAGCCTGTGTACCTGACTTTGTCTCCCTCTCCCTAGGAAGTGCGAGTCCTGGGCCATAAATTCCGAAATCCAGTAGGAATTGCCGCAGGATTTGACAAGCATGGGGAGGCTGTGGACGGACTGTACAAGATGGGCTTTGGTTTTGTTGAGATAGGCAGCATCACCCCAAAACCTCAGGAAGGAAACCCCAGGCCGCGAGTCTTCCGCCTCCCCGAGGACCAAGCCGTCATTAACAGGTAGGTGAGCAGCTCAGGGTAACAGGGCCGCCTCCTCCAGCAGGGACCTCGGGGTGTTCTGTCTGTGATGCAGACATTTTTCTGTCATTGTCAGGAACCAGGTGGAGCACCTACTATGTGCCAGGCGTAGGAGCAGGTTTTGGGGTTTCAGTTTAGCACACATACACCCTGAGGCTCAGAGAACAACACAACTTAGCTACAGCCACAGGTCACAAGAAGGAGAGCTTGGGTACAGATTTAGGCTTATTTGACTGTCGACTTTATGCTTTTTCCACATTGTTACTCCATTGCCCTTGCCCAGTGCTGTCTAGTAGAAATATAATGCAAACCCCATAGGTAACATAAAATAGTCTATGATAAAATAGCTATTTATTTTAGCTATGATAAAGTAGTAAAAAGAAGTAGGTGAAATGAATCTCAGTAATACCTTCTATTTAGGTTTTTGTAATATATATTGTTATTTAATTAAGTACTCAATATATTCTAAATATCATTTTATCATATAATCAACATACAAATGATTAATAAGCTACTGACCCACTTTTCCTTGTACCAAGTCTTCCAGATCCAGTGTGTGTTTTTCTTCACGTTTCAAGTGCTCAGTGGCACGTGTAGCTATGGCTCTTGTGTTGGACAACCCAGCCCCAACTTAAATAAACTGGAAATTTTAATGATCAACATACACAGCTGCTTTTAGTAAGAGAGATCCTTCTAGAGTGTGTAAGTCCTCTTTATAATCCCTGCGCAGTTTCTGTACAGCAAGCCCAGAAAGCGAAGATGTTCCTACTTTTTGGTAACAGAATTTTGAAGAGCCTCCGAGGGGCCACTGTGGCCTCTGGAAGACGACCTGTGGGGAGTGGACTAGGCTGCCACTTGCCGCTTGATTGTGCTTGCTTCAGGGAAATTTTCCAGCACTAGAGATCAGATTATTGATCTTCCTGCGGCATTGCAGGCTGGGGTCGATATCTCCAGCACGTCCAAGTCACTGCAGGTAGCAGGTGCCGGTGCTCGCAGAACCCTTAGAAGAGACATGGCTGAGAGGAGAGCTTGTGCCCTGCAGCATGGTGGGTTCAGCTTCTTGCTTTGCATGGCACACAGTGGGTGCTCAGTAAACTCTTGCTGAGTGAACGGATAAGTTTATTCATCAGTCAACCAATGCACCTGCCACTGTGTCTGTTCGGTGTTTTCCGCTGCAAGTAACCAAGTAGCTTAAACAATAGGTGCTTGTCCCCCGGCACTGGGCAAGGAGACACCCGATTGGTGGTGGTGCTCTTATATCAATCAGGGGCAAAGTAGATGGACAGCCCTTGGTTCATCGTAGCTTGATGCCCGTGTTGGTGGCCAGAGCTGTTTCATGCCTGAGGCACACAAAAAACAAACAAAAAACTACAGGCGCTTGCTATTATGTTCCTCCCATAACAGGTGTAGTGGGCACTTTCAAGGATGGTTGAGCAGCTGGGCAATGTCAGACTCTGGTCCGGCTTCTCTGGGCCTTCCCTTGTTTGTAAGACGGCTACCCCAGCTGCAAGCATTACGTCCTCCCATGTGGACATCCGAGAGCAGACAGGGAAAAGGAAGCATAGATGTGGGGGCATGCTAGGAGCTCCCCAAAGTCTGCTCTTGTGTCTCAGTGACCATGCCCAGTCACTTGTTCATGCTTCAACTGCTAGTGGTCTGGGAAAGGAGTCACTGCCATTTTCACCCAGTCTCAGGGGAGGAAGGGAGAGGGGGTGGCCATCAGAGCAACATCCCTCAGTGGGGCTGGGGAGACAGAGATGAGCGAGAGGTGAGGTCATTGCCTTTGTGGACTGTCTAGTGGCAGGGTGATGACATGTCCCTGTCCTCAAGAGGATGATGACCCGGAGGGGAACTTAAGCATGCATATGCATACATCTCACGCCAGGAAAAGACCAGTACAAAGCGCTCAGTGAGTGCCAAGAGGCGAGGAGTCTTTTGAGGCTGGGGAGCATTTGATCTGGGCCAGGAAGAGGGGACGGTTTTAATCGGCAGACGGGCTGGGGAGATGGAGTGGCAGGATGGGTCCCAAGAGGTGCATGCATGGAGCACAGGCAGGAGGTGGGAAGAAGGGGTTGTCAGAGTGGTGACGGCTCCACTGGGTGGAGGGGTGCATAGGTAAGGAGTGGGGACTTTCTTCTAGGAAGTCCAGGGGCATTTAGACCTTGGAAGTCTTAAGAACTGACTAATTTTCCTTTTCTTTTCTGTCTTTGAAAGTCACACATACGGCCATGGAGCCATGTCCGCAGTCTGCCTTCTGGCCGAGGGCTCTCACCTTGTCCATTCCCCCTCTGCGTGTGTTACAGATACGGATTTAACAGTCACGGGCTCTCGGTGGTGGAACACAGGTTACGGGCCAGACAGCAGACACAGGCCAGACTCACAGAAGGTAAAGTGGGGCTGCCTGAGAGGGGCTTCCTTCATTTGTTGGAAGGAAACCTGTGGGAGAAACATCAGGGACATTCCTGGTGACATAACCGGGATTGAGCAATTGAAAAAAACACTGCAGAACTCAGGGCTCTTTCCTAGAGGAATTTTCCTGGTTTCTTGGCTCTGTCCACAGTTTCCAAGATTTTAACAGAATTTCGCAATGTAGCCAAGTTACGGAAGCCATGTTATATCTTCACCGGGCCAGCCTGGAAGTGAGCAGAGCCGAGTGGCGCCTGTGTGATCTCAGAGGCAGCTAAGCTGTGGGCAGGCTCCAGCACCAACTTCCTTGTCCTGCTCTGCTGTCCTGTGGCCCTTATATAATAGATTTACAGAGCGTTGCTAACCACAGAGAAGCATGGAGAAGACAATTAAGTGACTGCCATCCTCCTCCACTGAGGGGTAACGACTCTTGGCATGTGGGAGTTTGGACCACCACGCGTTCCAGCTTCGCTGGCCCTCAGGACGCACTTGGTGGTCGCACCTCCCCATGCGCTGTCGGGGATTGTCTGGGGCTGCGGCCTCTCCCCTCGTTGGGTCACTACAGGCCTCCTTCCAGGAGGGTTTAGTCTCATTAGAAATCTTGGTGGTGAGCGAGGTTGAAAGGGCTGAGGCTGTCAGCAGTCTCTGGTGTGGGGAGTAGGAAGTGCCCTTGTTTGGAAATCTGTGGCTTTGGCAGAACCAGAGCCTGCTATGCTACACACCTTGCTGTTTGGGGAACTCTGAAGGTCATAGTATGACTTTCATGGTTGTGATACTCTCCTGCCTCCCTTTCCTTTTGGCTGTCCACAGCGCTCTTCACACCAGCTTTCTCCCCGTTCTCCTTTGCCTATCCTCTCACCCGCGCTCTGGTGCTAATATTCTCTGTAGTGAAGCAAAATCCCAGAGCAGAGCTCTGCACACAGAGTTTCCCAGCAGCTAGAAGCCTGAGGACAGCTTATTGCTGGTGCCATGCCAAGGAACAGGAGCTGACAAAGGCTGTGGTGCCCCTGGGGGATAGAGTAATTCAGCAATTTGTCAGTGTGGGGAGATGACTAGTAATGAAAGATCCGTTAGCTACGTGGAAGCGATACTGCTTTCAGGCCAAGCGATACTGCTTTCAGGCCAGTTTCTTTGTGTGGAAAAAGAATGAGAACTTGCAAATGCCCTTGGCTGGATGGAGGCCAGATTTGGAAAGCTAGGACATCATGTTGTATAACCTTTGCCCACTGGGTTCTAACTGCACCACCCCCTGCCCCTGCAACACACACACAATGAGCTACACAAATGTCACTTACTTGCAAGCCAATGATAACAGGGTGATACTGTGGGGTATGAGAAGGTAGTCAGCAGGACTGGATGATGTTCTTTGATCTTCCTTGACCTGACCCAAGTTTTCTGCGCTAACTTGATGTCTCAGGTCTTTTTCCCAACCGTCAGATGGAAAAGCAGCTGGTACCACTGACGTACCATTAACCTTTGCAGATAAGATGGTGTTTTAGGAGAAAACGCCTTGCTTTCATACAAAGCCTGTTACTGAAATGTGTTTTTTGGAAAGTCCAAAATGCAAGACATGTCATAATCCAATGGATTTTTCAGTAAGGTGGCTATATCACTGTTCAAATTGAGACACTTTTGAGAGTGAATTAATCATATGCCCAGGTCGCAGGGCTACTCAGGGCCATCCGGGAGCACTGGGCTGTGTGATCACCCTACTTATAGAGGGAGGCCCTTCTCAGAAAACTGAAATAAAACAATGATACATCTACATGATAACTGAAAATGATATTTCCCAATATTTTATACATAGTCTTTAATTTTGGGTTTTCTTCACAACTGCACACGCAGTCATTCAAACCAAGTCCAGTGAGCAGCCCTTGAGAGTCAAGAATTGCCCCTCCTGACATTCCTATTGGTTTCTGTCTGTTCTCGGTTGTATTACATTTATGAGCCCTGCCTTTTTTGTCACTAGTATTTGCATTCCGAATTTCTCCATTTTTCATCAAAATTTTTAAAACAAGTGTATGCCCTGGCCGGTGTGCTCAATGGTTAGAGCATCAGCCTGCACTAAAGGGTCCTGAGTTTGATTCTCAGGCAAGGGCCAACCTGGTTTGCGGGTTTGCAGGGCATGTATGGGAAACAACCAATCGATGTGTCTCCTCTCTCACATGGATGTTTCTCTCTCCCTCTCTCTCTCTCTGCCTATCTCTCTCTCTCTCCCCCTCTTCCCTCCCTTCCACTCTCTGAAAAGCAATGGAAAAAATATCCTCAGATGAGGGGGAAAAAAGAATAAGGGCACAATGCAGTAAAATGTCTTAGTGGTTGCCCCAACATTGCTACGCAGACAAGATGGTGAGCTGTTTACTGGTCGCAGGCAGCAGCACCGAGCAGGATATCGTAGCATTTGTCAGCTGGTGTTCGAAGTTCACATTGCAGGGGGAAGGCCTATAAGGCTGTTCATGTCAAGGAAATGGTGTGTGGGGACAAAATTTTGACCAGTGATATGTGCAGGTGGGCTGCCACTGGGAATAAACCTGGGGAAGAATAAGACCTCGGTGGATGCTGCCTCGGACTACGCAGAGGGGGTTCGAGTCCTGGGCCCCTTGGCTGACTACCTGGTAGTGAACGTGTCCAGTCCCAACACTGCAGGGCTGCGGAGCCTTCAGGGAAAGGATGAGCTGCGCCACCTGCTGACCAAGGTGGGAAATTACATTAAATCCTGTAATGCTTTCCTACAAAGCCCGCTCCTCCAGCCTGTCCTGTTCATTCTCCAGGGCCAAGCTTCCATGGCACCATGTAGGACTGTCCTTAACACTTCAACCAGCTAGGACCCCTCACTCTGCCTCTCATCCCCACCATAACACTGATGATGCTCAGTAGTAGTTAATTTCTAAGTTTTCTGTCCCTCAAGTTCAACAATGAAGGAACCATAAATTTCATTTACCATGCTGTCCCTAGCACCTAGGATGCTGAATGAATGAATGAATTGAATGACTTTTCATCACACAATCTTGTTATGTCTTTTAGAAACAAAAGTCTAAATAAGCTGCAATATATTAGCTGATGCCCATGACCACATTAGGGACTCAGTCCTGGGGATTTCTTGGTTCAAGAGAATGGAATGAGGTTTGCCTGGATGGGGAAGAGTGCATAACTGAGGGCTGTGTTTTCCGAGAAGGAGAAATTGCTCATGCTTCAGCTTGATAGCTGATGTGAAAATACACTGGTCTGCGCTGCAGGTCACAGTGCACCCCCAGCTGTGGTCTTAGGGGTCCCCATCTCTGGCCACTTGTCGCTGTAGGTGCTGCAGGAGAGGGATGCCCTGAAGGGAGCGCACAAGCCGGCCCTGCTGGTGAAGATTGCACCCGACCTCACGGCACAGGACAAGGAGGACATTGCCGGGGTGGTGAGAGAGGTGAGGGCCCTCACTCTGCCCAGACGGCAGCCTCTGTGGTTTTCTCTGTGATACTGAGGGCTGGTTTGGTATTTGTCACGACTTAATTCATAAAAGTGGATGCTTGAATAAACGTTTGAATGAATCTTTTTCGGTGCCTCTTCCCTCCTCATCCAGCTGGGGCTTTCAGGCTTGTGTCCTTGCCAGCCTTGGTCAGAGTGGAGGACAGGCATACCTCGCTTTGTTGCATGTCACAGGCCCTCCACCAGAAAGGGATTACAACTCGCTGTATTGTGAGACTAGCCTTGTGGCAGGAACTGGACCTGCGGTATCTCCAAAGCGTGCCTGTGTTCCTCTCTCTCCAGTCTAGCACCTGGTCTCCGTGTCAAAGGAGATTAGTGGAAACAGACCGAGCCCCGCAGTCCTGGGTTCAAATCTTGGTTCCATCGCGTACTCCCTGGAGACTGGTAGACTAGTGGCTCATAAATGTGATACAACTGAGAACAGACAGAAATCCATGGGAATGTCAGAGGGGCAGTTCTGGGCTCTCCGGGCTGCTCCTTGGGTTGTTAGGAGGATTCTAACCCTGTCCCAGGGGAGCTTTCTAGGTGGTCACTGTGAGGGCAGCTGTTGCCATGCTGAGGCTTGTTTAGACACCTGATCAGGAGCATAGTGAGTCCGGGGTAGTCCTTGATTTGGGGGCTGTGGGTGTGGGCACCTGGCTGTCTCAGCCCCTGGGGCAGCTTCTCCGAGTCCGACAGAGCCCTGACTGGATAGCTCTCTCTGTCTCACACTGCAGTTGGGCATCGATGGGCTGATTGTGACGAACACCACAGTGAGTCGCCCTGCCAGCCTTCAGGGTGCCCTTCGCTCCGAAACAGGAGGGCTGAGTGGGAAGCCCCTCCGGGACTTATCGACGCAAACCATCCGGGAGATGTACGCACTCACCCAAGGCAAGGATTCCGTGTCCCCATCAAGGATTTGTGTGTGGCTCGGGTTCTGGGGCTGTGAATCGGGGTTCCCTGAACCGCTGCAGTCAGCAGGTGGGCCGAGGGCTGGATCCCAGCTGAGCCCCTGGTTCCCACATCGTCATGGTGTTGCCCTGTGCTTCCCTACAGGCAGAGTTCCCATCATCGGGGTTGGCGGTGTGAGCAGCGGGCAGGACGCACTGGACAAGATCCAGGCAGGGGCCTGCCTGGTGCAGCTGTACACGGCCCTCACCTACTGGGGGCCACCTGTGGTGGGCAGAGTCAAGCGGGAGCTGGAGGCCCTTTTGAAGTGAGTGGGGCACGTGTGGCTTGAAACTGAGGTTAATGTACCAGTTCTGAATGACTTGAATCAAGGGCGTCTTACTGATCTGTCTTTACTCTTCACGCGAAAAGGATCTGAGGGGTGGGTATACTCAGAATGCAGGGAAAATTATTCTGTTGCTCCTTTGATGAAGGACCAATGGTATTGAAGATTAACGCCCAAGGCAATGGTGTGTATGGGCCTGTGGAGTCCTGGTGGCATTCTCCTCATTAATTCAGTCGCATTGGCTTGATGTCAGGGAGCTGTCATACTTAAAATCACCTGCCTTCTGGTCTAAGACCTGGGTGTTCAGATCTAGATTCCTGGGTGAAGACAGTGCAGGGGCATGAGGTCTGTGTTTGGGATCGAGAGAGGAGGGGGGTGCAGTTATGGAGCAGGTGGAGCCCCGGTGAATGTGGGCGTCTGGTAAGAACAGGGCCTGTCCTTCATCATTTGCTGAACTTGCTTTGTTTTCTCTTTTTCCAGGGAGCAGGGTTTTCCCAGCGTCACAGACGCCATTGGAGCAGACCATCGGAGGTGAGGACACTGTTGGTGGGAAGCCCGGTCCAGACGCTTCTTCCCACTAAGCCAGGCGAGCCTGTGGCTGGATCGAGAGGGAGGACTGTCTCAGGCCACATCCGCAAACCACAGGGGCCCCTTCTGTGAGGCCAGGCGGGCTGTGAAAGCCACTTGCGAGGGTCCCAGAATCAACACAAAGCTTTCTTCAGTCACCTGCCAGGAGGAACTGCATCCGGGACCTTTTCCAGACTCAGGTCCCAGGATCCTTTCATATCCTGAGGACATGAGATCTTTGGGGGCCGGGGGCTCATGGAAAAAATAAAGCAATTTAAAACCTGGATAAACCCAGCTCTTTCTGGAAGGTCCACCGGCTTCAGGCACTGCAGGTCCTTCCAGGCCTCTGCTATCTGGGTCTGCAATGGGTTTCCCAGAGCTTGACGCTTACGTTCTATTTTTGTTCTTATTTAAGTTTTAACTTAATTTTGAAAACATTTCAAATTCAGACAAAACTTGTAAGAACAGGGCTTGTGGATAGCTGTCCTCTCCGTGTCTTCACAGCCTCTTGTCGCTGAGTGTCTGTGTCCTGATCATTGCTTACAAGGACGCCAGTCATTCTGGACTGGGGCCCACGCCAGTGACCTCATTTTAACTTGACTGCCTCGCTCATGACCCTGTCTCCAAGCAAGGGCACACTCTGCGGTATCGGGGAGTTAGGATTTCAACACATCGATTTGGGAACACACAACTCAACCCATCACAAGAAGTCACATGTCATGTGATGTGGGTGCCATCAGGCACATAAGATGTGAGACGAGAGACTGAAGAGGTGTAGTTGTTAACTAAATACAAAGAGAAACACCAATCTTCTCAGTACTGGGAAGCACACGGGCAAGAGAAGTGCGAGCCTCGTCTGGGAAGTGCTGTGGTGCCTGGCACGCCTTCTGAGCCAACAGAAAATCACCTTTGTTCCCTTTGCCTCAGGACAGACTATTTTGATTTCTCGGTAGCTTGGGGAGAAGCCCGGAGCTGCAATAGCGATAACGTGTCCTGTTGCCTCATCTTTTCATCTCAGCCTCAGCCTGGGCCTCCTTCTCCCCATTCACTCTTTGCCAAGAAACAGGGAGCCAGTCTCCTGCTATTTTTCTTCCAAAGATTTTTTTCCTGGTTTTTATTTTATTATGAAAATACCTACTCATTAATAAATTTATATCATACAGCCCCCAAGTGAAAGCTGTCTACCTCTTCACCCCCTCCCAAAATGATTCCACTTCCCAGAGGTAATTTCTGTATCTCTAGATATTTCTAAACATTTTTCTTTGTATATATGAACATCCGTATCCATTACTACTTTTTTAATCTAGCTGCATGCACATATATAGAAATGCTTCAAGAACAGTGCGAAGAACTGTTTTAATACTAAGTCACCTGAGAGTAAATTGCTGACCTGATGCCCCACCATCCTGAATGTGTCCCTGTGGGTTCCTTGCAAACAAGTACCTTCTACTACACAACCACAATGCAACCATCGAAGTTGGGATATGGCACTGATACAGTTGCGTCCATCTGATGCCAGGCCCTGTGGGAGCAGAACTTCTAAAATGCTTCCTGTCCCCAGGTGCCCTGCCCTAACCCCTGGGACCTACACTCCCAGGACTGTGCTGTCCAATGGTTTAAGACAGGAACCCTCTTGAAGATAGATTATCGGTGTGGGTCTAATCTAATAAAAGGTTAGATGGTCATTCTCCTGATATCCCTCCACCCATCGCCTTCCTCCTCCTGGTGTGCTCGGCTCAGAGTTAGGGAGTTATACTGCCACATAAAACATGCTGATTTCCGCCTCTCTGATAAAATGAGATGCTGCCTGGCCCTCCTGGGTGGCAAGCCACCTGGAGCTGGAGAGCAGTACTCTCCCAGATGGAGCTGGGCCCCCATTTGCCACCGAGAGCAGAGCCAGATGAACCCCATATTCAGCACATGTGATTTTCCTGCCAAAATGGGCACTGGGCTAGCAATCTAAGTCACACCCTTGGTGACACCCCCACCCCCATCTTCAAAGTAGCAACACTTTCGTTCTTTCTTGTGTCTTCTGCACCGCCCCCCACAGGAGGGCTCAGGGATGACTCACTGTGGGTGGGGAGAGTGCAGACTTGGAGTCACCTTAGGAGATTTACCAATCCCTGCTGACGCCCATTTTCTCTCCTAGAAAAACAGTGGTTTGGAGGGTAAAAGAAATCTAAACAGTAACTTTTACAGGGATGCACACTATGTGCCGGGCACATGTGTACTTACTGGCAATGGCAACCATGTAAAGTGTGCATGCCTCAGTTTCCTGTTGTGTATAATGGGGAGACGCACACTACCCATCTCAGTGGGTTGTTAGGAGATTATATATGAAGTGCAACAGTGCTTAGCACATCCTACCCTCCTAATAAATGTTATTTTAATATCCAGATCCCCACAAAAGTCCTGCAAGTAGGTATTATCGCACCTATATATATAGATAAAACCAGAGCTTTGAGGAATTAAACAGCTTCTCCAAACCGGGCAGATTGGAATCGGCAGAACTGAGCGCAGGCCCTGGGTTATCTTCTCACGCAGGGAAGGGCCGCACGGGGCCTCTGAAAAGCACTATCAGTTCCTTTTCCCTACAGAGAGACTTCGTGCTGTGTGCCATTACTTGTTAAAAAAGCTTCCATGGAACCTTGCCCTGGGCACTTGAGTGGTCTGACAGGAGGTGGTGAGGAGGGTCTAGTGGTCAAATCTCTGAGCTTCTTACAAGTGGGATCATCCTGTAGGAACCACAGTGCCCACCAGGGCTGAGCCAGAGGCTGGAAACAATCACTTATTATCCCACACGGTGCCCTTGGGCCAGGAATTCAGGAGCAACTTAATTGGGTGGCTCTGGCTCCAGGTCTCCCATGAGGTGGTAACTAAGGCACTGGCTGGGGCTGCAGTCATCCAGGGCTAACCGGGGCTGAAGGATCCACTAGCAAGATGGGTCACTTACGTGGCTTGTGAGGTGGTGCTGGCTGTTGGCCAAAGTGTCAGTGGATCTCCCCATGGGCTGCCTGAGTGTCCTCACACCACAGCATCCGGCTTCTCCCAGACTGAGTGATCTAAGAGGGAGGGAGGTGAAAGCTGCAATGCCTATTATGCTCAGAAGTCACACATCGTTACTTATGCCACATTCATTCTTCTATTCACTGGAACAGAGTTGCCAGTTTTAGTAAAGCAAACAAAAACAACAGGATGCCCAGTTAATCTGAATTCCAGTTAAACAATGCATACACTTTAGAACAAATATGTCCCACAGAGTAATTGGGGCATACTTATACGAAAATTTATTTGTTGTTTTTCTGAAATTTAAATTTCATTTGGGCATCGTGTATTTTATCTGGCAACCCTATGTTAGAAGTAAATCACTTAGTCCAGGCCACTCTCAAGGGGAGGGGAATTAGGTTCCATTTTTGAAGGGAGGAATGTCAAAGAATTTGTGGAGGTATTTCCAAACCACCACAAGCAGAATTTTGAAAAATGTCCTTTGGTCCCGGTGTCTGTGGGTTAACTGAATGAGAGCGTAACAGGATGAAGTAGTTCTGGGGCGAGCAAGGTCATCTTCCTAATCATCTTGCACATTTGTTAGCTCATAGCAAATCACACACGACTTCTTTGATCCTCACACAGCCCTGGAGGTGGGTGAGGCAATGACTACGATCTCCAATTTACAGATGAGGACACCGAAGTTGAGTGCCTGCTCCAAGATGATATGGGCAAAAACGGTGGAGGGAGGACAGAGGCTCCTAACGAGGCTGCAACTGAGGCATTGGCCTGTCTTGGATTCATCTTTAATCTTCTGTCATGTTATTTCAAATAGGTGATGGGCTGTGTGGATCCTTGATGCCGTGCTGCCTTCCGAGTGATGGGGAAGACCCTCCAAGAAGCTGAGGGCCAAGATGCAGTCTTCTCTCTCCCCATCTCTACAAGCTCCAGGACCCCCTGGCTAAGCCTGGGGGATGCACCCCCCCACCTGCAGACCCTTTGAGCTGACTGGCTGCGGAGTGCTGAGAGGAACATCATTCCCTTTCACCAGGAGTCAGTCAACCACACATGAGACTGTGGACCAGCTGAGTCAAACAGAGAACTACTCTCCCCACTTTTTATTATAAGAAATTTAGACATAGAGAAAAGTTGAAAGGGTAGTATAATAAATATCCATACCCCTTCCACCCACTATACCTATCTTACTATGAGTAATTCTTACTATCTAGCTAATAAAAATATCTTTTCCGTGTTTTCTTTATAAATATCTTTACCTATTTATATGCAGAATTTTGACAAAACATTTTGAAGGAAGTGGTAGATTCGGGACACCTCACTAATCTTAGCTTGCATTTTCTAAAAATAAAAACATGCTCCTATGAAAACATAATTTATGATTACATCTAATAAAATTAACCATGATTCTCTAATATCATCTAACATTCAGTCCATATTCTAATTTTCCCTATTGCCCTCAAAATATCTTCTATAGTCAATCAAGGCTCACCTATATGTCTCTTTAGTCTTTTAAAATCTAGGACAGTCATCTCTGAAGAGATAAGGCCAATTAATTGTCTTATAAACAGTTCTACATTCTGGATTCTCAGAATAAAGACTATATTTCCTGATCTCCATTGTAATAGGATGTGGATACCAAACATCTACTCAATGAGATATATGTGAAAGTATTGTGTGCCTCTTCTGGAAGTCAGTCGCTGCCTGGGACATGAGTATGATGGCTGGCGCCCTGGAAGCCATATTAGACCTTAAAGGCAAGAGCTGGAAAGAGCTTAATAGAATTGACAATACCAGGTCTGTTTGCTTACTTCCCCACTTCTTGTTTCCCACCTCTTTCTTCTTTTTAATTATGCGTTTATTGTTTTTAGAGAGACAGGAAGGAGAGGATTAGAGAGATAGAAACATCAACGAGAGAACATGGATCTCTGGCTGCCTCCTGCACAACCCCTACTGGGGATCGAGCCCCCAAACCAGGCATGTGCCCTGACCGGGAATTGAACCATGACCTCCTGGTTCATGGGTCAAGGCTCAATCACTGAGCCACACTGGCCGGGGCCCAGCTCTTTTATTTGAGAAAATAAAATCTTATGTGCTTAAGTCCCTGCTAATTGGGGCTTTCTCTCATATTTAGCCACATTCAATTCTAGCTGATAAGAAAAGCCACATTGAGGTATCTTGTGTTCACCTGTAAGATACGTTAGTCTATTTCTCAGGATTTCCCTTTCCTCCAGGTGCAGATTTCTGGCAGCACATCCTGACAATGTCCTCAGGCTATCATGTTACCTACCCTGCAGTGTTGAATGAATCTTGGCAGTCAGGGGGAATTTCTGTAAGAACCTGTGGTTATAAATATGGGAAATAAAGTGGAGGTCACAGGTAAGAGGACACCAGGGCCAGGGCTGAGAGGTGTGTGTGCGGAGCAGGGGGGGAG
Source organism: Myotis daubentonii (assembly GCF_963259705.1). NCBI lineage: Eukaryota > Metazoa > Chordata > Mammalia > Chiroptera > Vespertilionidae > Myotis > Myotis daubentonii. Next base: position 42,775,223 of record NC_081854.1, read on the forward strand.
TGACTTGGCGTTGGCATACGGCAGGTTTGTGTAAGACCTGGGCAGCAATACAGGGGCGAAGCTCCAAAGGGCAGGGCTTTTAGGAGAGGAAACACAATAAACATGCAAACTCCTTGCATTCTTGCCAGCCAAGAGGAGGCTTCCTGGGTGTTGAAAACTCCATTTGAAAAGTGGCCCACAGGAAATAAAAGGAGTTGCAGCAGGTGAAGGCAACCTGGCTGCACCCCCTATGCCTGTCAATCACCAGGGCTGCCTTGGTGGGCCTGGAGGGTCAGAGCGTTTCCTGGGTCAGCACCCACCTCGGCCTGCCTAGAGCATGTGGAGGACGTGCAATCTTGGTGCTGCCATTTCAGTCCTCGGTAATCTGAGAAGCTGGTCAGTGTTTTGAGCTTCGACCATCCTCTTGGATGTTGAATTCTGAGTCCTTAATAGATCTAGACATCTTCCTACCTCAACAGAGCAAAAGGTGTGGGTCCCAAGTCTGGGGACCTAAAAGAAATCACTGTGGTTGGGTCAGAATTTCAACTGATGTTACCATTAAAAAATAAACGCACATATAAATATATATATGCACACATGTGTGTACACACACACACACGAGAGAGAGAGAGAGAGAGAGAGAGAGAGAGAGAGAATAGTGCTGACTCTGATGCATTTGTTCTTTCACTCACTTATTCTTCCAACAATCACTTGTTGTGATCTGACTTCCTCTCACTGGCTGTGCTATGTGGGGAGATGCAGGTAACTAACTTTTTCACCATCTCTCTGTGCCTCACAAGAGACAAATACAGCCCTACCGGTGTGGCTCAGTGGTTGAGCGTCAACCTATGAACCAGGAGGTCACGGTTTGATTCCCGGTCAGGGCACATGCCCCGGTTGTGGGCTTGATCCCCAGTAGGGGGCATGTAGGAGGCAACCAATCAATGATTCTCATCATTGATATTTCTCTCTCTCCGTCTCCCTTCCTCTCTGAAATAAATAAAAATAAATATATTAAAAAGAAAGAGACAAATACAAACACAATTGGCCAGAATCTATTGGGTCACAACCTACAACAGAGGACGGAGCCCAGTGCTTCCCTAGCAGGGAGGGGAGTCGCTGGGGGCTCAGCCAGGTACAGCTGCACTGAATTTTCTGTGTGGCCAGGACTAATGTCATACAACTTCCTGGGACCATAATTACTCAAATCCCTGACGGCTCAAAAGCAGAAACCCGTTTAACACCACTCCCTCCAGAGATCTGTCATGGGACGGAGTGGGTGGCTCCACTGTTCCCAGAACCTGGCTGGCTCCCAGGGAACACTGCTCCCAAATGCTTGGTCAGGCAGTTTCCTTGGACTATTTCCTAATGCATTTCTCAGCCATGGCCCTGCTTCCCGGCTGTGGTGCTCCCCCAGGGCCTGATAGGGGCCCTGGAGTGTTGGGATAGGGGGACAGTTGAGGGGAGGGAGTTGGCTCCTGCTCAGAAGGAGCCTCCACTTCCCAGCATCAGGCCTCTCCAGCTTGGTGCCCCTGCGTAAGGTCTTCCTTGCCCTTTCTACTTGGAAGCACTGCCTGAGTGAGGGTTTTAAGGGACACACACACACACACACACACACACACACACACACACACGGTTAACGGTTCTTATTGGGCTTTGATGGCCATTTAGAACTCGTACCCTGAGGCTGGCTAATGTGATTAGCTAGTGAGTTTGTTTCCCCTCCCAGGTAAGCAATGTCTTAACTCAGTAAAGGATTTGTCTCTATTTGACCCTTAGAGGTGTCTCTAATGGTGAGAACTCAAGGCTGATTATGTGAGGGGGGGGCTTGGAAATCCCGTAACGTTCATCAGGCAGGAGAGGTAGCACCCCAGCTCGGCCCAGGGCTTGGCCTGGGTTGGAATCCAGCCTCTGCTACTTAACTACGTGACCTTGAGCAAGTTCCTTATCTTCTCTGTGCCCATTTGTGAAAACAGGGTTATTAGATAATAGAAGGATGTGCTGCTTCGGGCTGTTGAATAATTAAAGGAAAAAACACGCAGAAAGCACACACAACAGTGCCCGGCACTTAGTAGGAACTCGCACAGTGTTAGCTGTTATTATTGTGAGGTGAGCGCCTGTTCCTCTAAGGTACTTGTAGAGCTGGTTCCACTGACAGCCTGTACGCCTCTGGGGTCCTGATCTTACTGCAGCTGGAAGCTGAGGTGACAGGCAGGAGGGAACCCTGTTGTATGTTCATCTCTCCCTCACCGCTGAGTTCTTTTGGGCAGAGGCCATGTCTATCATCCATTCAAGTCAGTAAGCTGACTTGAGCGTCTGTGTGTGCCAGGCTTTGCTGGGTATAGTGATACAGATGAGTAAGAAAATGCCAACATGGCCCCCTACCTGGTTTCCCGGGAACTAGAAGAATGTTTGTCCCAAAAATGCAGGTGGAAGAACTGAGGAGGGTTGATATGAATTCTTGTGACTACAGATTTAATTTTAAAATTTATATTAATTTAATTTTAAAACTTCTATTAATATCTTCACACCTTTGATCTCTGATGAATTTCTTACTGGGAAAGGCAGATTGTATTTAAAATTTTAATGGGTCATGTGGGTTTGCCACTGGCTGGCTGTCTTTACTGCTAGAAAGCTGATCTGAAGATACTATTTGATTAAAAAGCTTGTAAGTTCCTCATTTATAAAGTATCAAGGTTGATGCTACTTTCAAGAAGCTATCTATTTATTTATTTTTAATTGAAGCACAACTGACATACAATATTATATTAGTTTCATGTGTACAGCATAGTGATTTGACATTTGTATATGTTGCAAAATGATCAATCACCACAGCAAATCTAGTTACCACCTGTCACCACCCAAAATTAATATAATATTATTGACTACATTCCCCAGGCTATAAATTACATCTGTCCCCATGACTTGAGAGTACATGAAACAGAATTTACTCTTGTATTCCCATTTATTAATTATTGTATTATTTTCCACGAACAACTGTAATCCTACTTTTGCCCACCCTCTATTTAGTCCCCTAATAAACTCATTCCTCACACAATTTCCAATAAAAGTGTTATATTTAAATGGTTTCCAAATCCGGTCCTCTGTTTCCAGGGGTCAATGTTTTTTTCTCTTCCCACCCAAACCCTGACCCCCGAGTCCAAGTTTTCCCGACCTATCCACTGCACCCATTTTCTCCTTAGTCTCAAGCTTATAAACCCGAGTCATTCTCAAGCCTTGCCTTTCCTTTGTCCTCTTCATATACAGTTACTCAATGACTTCCGCAATCTGTCTTTCTGCACATTCTCTTGCATTTGATCCTTCCTTTAAGCTTCCATAACACTGCATTTGTCTCCTGGACTTTTATTTACTTGAATTTCAAAGGATCTCATACCCACATGCTAGCAATTGGTTTAAAAATATATGATGAGAGTTAGGATAAATAGATGTAAAGCACATGAAAAAAATTGCATAAAGGAGGAGAGCACTTGAGATCTTGCTCCCCAGCACATATTGTCAGTTTGTCTCAAATAAACTCATAAAAATTCTAAAAAAGATAGCATAAAGAATGGGAAAAGATAAACTGTTGCAAAGTTCTTGTATTACTTGGGGAGTGACAAAGCCATGAACTTAAATTATAAAAAGGCAAGGATGCATATCTTGAAATATTTGGGGTAACAACTATTAAAATAATATAAGAATATATAACAAAATAAACTAATAGAGGGGAATTAAAAAACAAACAAACCCTGAGTAATAAAGAAGGCAGGAAAGGAGAAAGAAAAGAAAAAAGAACTTATGCATTAAACATAAAGCAAATAGCACAATGGTAGACTTAAAACCAACTCTACTTGTAATTATATTAAATGTAAATAAAAATATATGCCTCAAAAACACTAACCAAAAGAAAGTCGGTATATCGTAAGTAATATCAGACTGAGAGACTTTATGGCAAGAAGAATTACTAGATATAAATAAGGACATTTCATAATGATAACGAGTCGGTTTAAAAGGAAGACATAATGAATCTACCTTTGTATGCACCTAATAACAGAACTGAAAGAAACAAATAGACAAGTTCACAATCCTTATTTCAGTTACTAATACGAACGCAGGAAATGTGAGTTTTCATGCACCTGGAGGGTGAGCAGTTATTCCATAGTGGTGGTGAGAAAGGTTTCATTCTGTATAAGCGAGGAGGCAGCCTACAGAGAACACCGCCCTCCATGTCATAGGACCCAAGTTGTCCCCATTGCCAGGGGGTTCATGGAAATAAAGCTCCTCTCTTCTCTCTGTGGGATAAGAGCTGCACCCGGGCAGAGGAGGAACAAGCCTAGGGAGGAACAAGTCTTGTGACATTTGCAAGACACTAGACAGGGTTGTTAGAGACTGAAGTCCCCGGATTTCTGTGAGGAGGGGTGATGTACTGACCGGGTGGGAGGGAGGAGAGGAAGGAGGTGAGGACGCCACCGGAGGGAAGTGTTGCAGATTCAGTGTGAATCCTTCCCAGCCTATGGTGTGTGTTCTTGAGGAAAGGGCCTTAGAAAATGCAGGGCTGCAGCCTCCTTTCAGAAAGGAAACTGAGAGGCAAAGAGCTGGTGAGCATAAGCTGCTACAGAAGATGTAAGGAGCCTACGGAGCAAAATGCTAACCCTTCACCCCAGATTCAGCCAGAGTAGCTCCGATTTCATGTCCCACATCCTGGCTGTATCCGTTCACATTTGCTGCTGAAGCCTTCCCAAAGCTTAATGGCTAACAACAGCGTCTTTTATTTAGCTTGTGTTTCTGTGGGTCAGCAATCTGGGCTGGGCTGGGGTCATTTTGGTCTGGGCCAGGCTGGGTTGAGGGGGCAGGGATGCCTGGGCTCCCTTCTGTGTGATCTCTCACCCTCCAGCAATGGAGGGATAGCTTGGGCTCACCCGTATGGCAGCCCCAGATTCCAGGTGCAATAGGAGGCAAGCCCCGATTTACTAGCACGTTTCAAGTCCCTGCTTTCTCTTTGCCACTGTTCCATTGGCCAATGTCGTCACACAGCCAAACCCAGACTCAAGGGGTGGAAATGGGCTCCACTTTGGCTGGAAGAGCTGCAGTCACACTGCGTACAGGAATGGGGAGAGTTATGGCCATTTAAAGTGCAGATTCTCAGACCCTGTTCAGACCTACGGTATCACATCTCTGCAAACGAGCCTGGACTTTCCCCCTGTCAGGTGATTCTCCCCCTTCATATTTTAAAATGTTAACTCTATAAATATATGTGTGAGAGATATGATATATATCTTTAAAAATAGGCACACTAACATAATGTACATTCATGAAACTATCACCCCACTTAAAAGCTGGATCGTTAGCAATAATCATCTATATTTATAATGATTTATGTGCTATTCTCCTGTGCCTTCCTCCTGCCTCCCACGAGAGGTAACATATTACATTTTGTTTTCCATTTCATTAAAATTTAAAAAATATGCTTATACAATATATTGCTTAGCTTTACTTTCTTTAAAAAAAGAAAAATTTGGCCGCAAGTAAGAAAGTTTACTTACTGTTTTATTTCTTGAATTTTTTTTATTGTGATAAAATACACAGAACATAAAATTCCTGATTTAACAATGCTTAAGTGTATAATTCAGTGGCATTAATTACATTCACAATGTTGTGCAACCATGGCCACTGTTTGCAAACCCCTTTCATCAGCCCAAACAGACACTTTGTACCTATTAAGCAAGAATTCCCTTTTCCTTCCTCCCTCCAGCCCCTCGTAGCCTCCTATCTACCTTGTGTCTCTATGAATTTGCCTTTTCTAGATATTTCATATAAATGGAATCATACAATATTTGTCTTTTTTTAAAATATATTTTATTGATTTTTTTTTTACAGAGAGGAAGGGAGAGAGATAGAGAGTTAGAAACATCGATGAGAGAGAAACATCGATCAGCTGCCTCCTGCACATCTCCCACTGGGGAAGTGCCCGCAACCCAGGTACATGCCCTTGACCGGAATCGAACCTGGGACCTTTCAGTCCACAGACCGACGCTCTATCCACTGAGCCAAACCGGTTTCGGCAATATTTGTCTTTTTGTGTCTAGTTTCTTCTTTCACTTGGCATATAATGTTTTCAAGGTTTATTCATGTGGTAGCATGTACCAGAACTGCATTCCTTTTTATTTTTATTTTTTTAAAATACTTTTACTACAGGCCCAGTGCGCGAAATTTGTGCTCTCAGGGGTGGGAGGGGGGTCTGGCCTGTGCCCTTTCGCCATCCAGGAGCCCTCGGGGAACATCCTTAGCGCCGTCGCGGAGGCGGGACAGGCTCCTGCCACTGCCCCTGTGTTTGTCAGCCATTAGCCCAGCTTGTGGCTGAGCAGCGCTCCCCTGTGGGAGTGCACTGACCACCAGGGGGAAGCTCCTGTGTTGAGCGTCTGCCCCTTGGTGGTCAGTGCGCATCATAGCGACTGGTCATTCTGCTGTTCAGTCGATTTGCATATTACCCTTTTATTATATAGGATTGATTTCAGAGAAAGGAATGGTAGGCGAGCGATATTAAACACCAATGATGAGAGAGAATAATTGATCAGCTACCTTCTGCATGCCCCCCAGTGGGGACCAAGCCTACAACCTGGGCATGTGCCCTGACCGGAAATCAAACCATGACCTCCTGGGTCAACCACTGAGCCTTAGCACTGGGCTACATTGCTTTTTATAGATGAATAATATTCCATTGTATGTATATGACACATTTGTATATCCATTCATTTGTTGAAGAGCACTTGGATTTTTTTCTACCTTTTGGCTATTATGAATCATGCCACAATGAACATTGGTGTACAATGGTCTGTTTGAGTCTCTCTTTTCAATTATTTTGGGTATATCCACAGAAGTAGAATTGCTGGATTGTATGGCAATTCTATGTGTAGTTTTTTTTAAAATGTATTTTTATTGATCTCAGAGAGGAAGGGAGAGGGAGAGATGGAAACATCAATGAGCATGGAGCAGAGTGTGGAATCTCGGAGGGAAGGCGGGGAGGGTGGGTGGGTGGGAGGTAATCAACTCAAGACCTTGTATGTATAAATGCATAAACCATGGATGCAGACAGTGGGGTGGTGAGGGTCTGGGGTAGGCTGGAGGGGATTGATGGGGGAAAAAAGGGACATACGTAATACTTTCAACAATAAAGATTTAAAAAAAAGAACAACAATGATGAGAGAATCATTGATGGGCTGCCTCCTGCTTGCCCCACACTGGGGTTCAAGCCCGCAACCTGTAGGACCAGGAATCGAACTACAACCTCCTGGTTCGTAGGTTGACCCTCAACCACTGAGCCATGCTGGCTGGGCTATGTTTAGAGTTTTGAGGAGCTATTTAACTGTTTTCCACAGAAACTACACCATTTTACATTCCCACTAGGAATGTAAAATGGTGTATCAGAATTCCACTTTTTCCACATTTTTACCAACACTTATATCTAGTAGGTGTGAAGTGGTGTCTCATTGTCGCTTTTATTTGCATTTCCTTAATGACATCATCCGGTGACGTTGAGCATCTTTTCACGTGCTCATTGGCCATTTGTATATCTTCTTTGGTGAAATGTCTATTCAAATCATTTGCCCATGTTTTAATTGGGTTGTTTTGTTGTTGTTGTAGGAATCCTTTATATTAATCCATATCAGATATATGATTTGCAAATATTTTCTCCCATTCACAGACTGTCTTTTCACTTTCCTGATATTGTACTTTGATGCATCAAAGTTTTTAATTTTGATGAACTCAACTTTTTTCCTCCCCCCCCGCCCCGTTGTTGTATGCAATTTTGGTGTCATAGCTAATAATCTATTGCCAAATTTTGTTTGACTCTGAGCTCTGCAACAGTGGAGTCATTTGAATATCTTCTGAAATCTGCAGTATTCTTTAAAAATTATGTTGATGAGATTATCCAGGTTCTTTCATAGTTCATTCATTTTTCATGGCTGTATAATATTCCATTATAGGAATATACCACCCATAATTTACACCAGCAGTTCTCAACCTGTGGGTCACGACCCCTTTGGGAGTCGAATGACCATCGGAAAACACATATATAATTACATATTGTTTTTGTGATTAATCACTATGCTTTAATTATGTTCAATTTGTAACAATGAAAATACATCCTGCATATCAGGTATTTACATTATGATTCATAACAGTAGCAAAATTACAGTTATGAAGTAGCAATGAAAATAATTTTATGGTCGGGGGGTCACCACAACATGAGGATCTGTATTAAAGGGTCGCAGCATTAGGAAGGTTGAGAACCACTGATTCACACATTCCTTTATTAATGGACATTTGTGAGGTTTCTAATTATTATTTTAAAAATATATTTTTATTGATTTCAGAGAGGAAGGGAGAGGGAGAGAGATAGAAACATCAATGATGAGAATCATTGATCAGCTGCCTCCTGCATACCCCCTACTGGGGATCGAGCCTGAAACCCAGGCATGTGCCCTTGACTGGAATCAAACCCAGGACCCTTCAGTCCGCAGGCCAATGCTCTATCCACTGAGCCAAACCAGCTAGGGCTATTTCTAATTATTTTGATATTACCTCAGTGTCACCATGAATATCCCAAAGTGATTCTTTTGTACATCCTAATTTAAGAACCACTTACCCCCCTCCCCCCAACCCTCATCTGAGATATGTTTTCATTGATTTTTCAAGAGAGAGAAAGGGAGAGAAACATCATTGTGAGACAGAGACATCAATCAATTGCTCGCTTTCCCCATGCGCCCCAACTGGGGATCGAACCTGCAACCTAGGTATGTGCCCTGATCAGGAATTGAACCTGCAACCTTTTGATGTATGGAACTATGCTCCAACCAACTGAGCAACCCAACCAGGGCCCGCTTACCTATTTTTACTGAATAAAGCAATCTTTTATTGAGTTGCTATTAATTTCAGTTGAATAGTAATTGGGATAAGCAGGTGCAAACATCTGACTGAAGCATACACACCTTCTCATCTGTCTGTGTCTTAATTACTGGTCTATAAAACCATGAGAACCACTACCATTGAGTATGGTATGTGCCAGTCCACACTATTGTGTTAACACTTTTGTGTGCTTTCTTGCAAATAGCAATCAGAGAAGACAATACATACATTGTACTGATTTCAGGTTGGAGAGCTTTGAAGCAATAGGAAGATGTCAACACAGGATGGGGAAAATACTTGAAAAGGAAATGCTCTCTTTATTAGAGCCCCATCTCAGCCCGGTTGCAGGAGTGTTCATAGGGGTTTGAAGTAACCCCAAAGAAGGGCTTTTTTTCAGTGCTTTCACCCTCCAAAACAAGGAGGTGCAGATCGATTGTTTCCCCAGCCCGCCCAGGGGCTGTTTTCGGGAAACTCTCTGGCAGCTAGCTACCTGGGGTCACGATGGGGCCAGGTGTCTTTGGGTTTGTAAAAGAACACCAGGGAAAACTCAAGCGTGAGGCAAGAGCTCCACTCTTAACGGGGATGTTTGTGGCTCTGTTACTGGAAAATGCCAGTGCCCTTAACAAGGTCAAACTTGTGTAGACACAGGGTTACAACATCGGGAAGGGGTGGGTGAGATATTACAGGCATAAAAGCACCAGCCGCTGCACCCCACAGCACTGCTCTTCCAGAGGCAGGACCAACCAAAGATGCGGTGAGTCCACAGCTCTGCCCACTTTCCTTCCCTTTCTCTTGTTCCTCATCTCATCCTCCTTCGCATACCTCTCTTAGCTGCATGACAAGCCTACAGAACAGATGCAAAAATACAACGAAGAAAGAGGGTAAATGGGCTAAATTATAGTCAACTGAAGGGCGCAGTGTGTTAAGTCCTCTGCTTTTCTGCACCCATAAGAGGTAATGCCTTCTGATACTGCCGTCTTTCTCAGGAGACGTGACTTACTTTAAGAAATATCTTTTTTTCCTTGAGGTTGTAAAGTTGTGTGTTTTTTTTTGTTAATCCTCACTCGAGGGTATTTCTTCCATTGATTTTTTTTTTTAGAGAGAATGAAAGGAAGGGGGAGACAGAGAGAGAGAGAGAGAAACATCAATGTGAGAGAGACACATCGATTGGTTGCCTCCTGCATGTGCCCCAACTGGGGCCAGGGATTAAGCCTGCAACAGAGGTACGTGTCCTTGACCGGAATCAAACCTGAGACCCTTCAGTCCACAGGCAATGCTCTAACCACTGAGAAAAACCACCTAGGGCAGAGGTTGTGAAGTTTTTATCTTTGTAGGAGATGACAGTAGCTGGGATTTTAAATGTATTAGATTTTTTTTCCTTTAAAAAATGTGTAATAAGAAAGACCAATAGTGGCATATTTGGATGACACAATTAAGGCACTTCGATTTTATAAAAAGACTTTGGAAATGTTGAAGTAGCCATACTAGAAACTTAAGCAAGCAATCCCCGAGGAGCTGACATCTGTCAGTGAGATGAGTAACTGGCAGGAGTGGCCTGTGCATCGATGCCCGTGTCCGCTCATACTGTCAGGGAGCCAGTTATGGTCCAGGGAACCTGCTGGCATTTTGGGGTTATACCATTTCACGAAGACAAATGATCACAAAATAAGACACACACTATATAAGTATTTTAAATGAAATATTTAAAAACCTTTCCTTATGGGGAATTTTGAAAAGTGGAGAGACTAGCAGTCAATCCCCACGTTCCCGGCTCCGCAGTCCACATTTTATCTGAGTGTGCTCATAGCCTGGCACTCCAGAGGTGCCCAAGGGAAGCCTCCCCTTGCGGGAGAGCCCATGTATTACTAGATTAATGCTTCTGAAATTGAGGCCCACACACCTGTGTGCCTCCCTATCTTGGTGGTTCCTGCCTGAGGCTTATGGAGAATTCCCAGCAGCAGAGAGCTTCCTGGGCCTGGGTCTACTGGGAAGTTGTAAAGGATGCATTTGGTGGGTCCCAGTGCTTGCACGTGGCTATTTTATTTCCTGGCTGCCTAAAGGGAGGGAGGTCTGTGTGGGGGGTGAAAGGGTGAAGCAGGGAGAGCAGCTTTGCACTCCTTCCTGTCTTCTCTCTGCAGCGCCCTGGGAACTGTTGTCACCCTCCTGCTCTGGGGGCAGCTTTTTGCAGTGGACACTGTCAACGAGAACCCAGAAAATGCAGGTAGGTCTTTGGGTGGGGCAGACGCTGTGCACCCCAGCGCCTGTTGTGGCTGACCCTGTGAGATCTGCACCCTTTCTTCAGGAGACCCAAATACCCTCTTCTCATCCTACTCGCTGGCCTTTCACTACTGTTAAAACCTTGTGGAGCCAGCCAGAAATAAGGAAAGATTGCCCACTGCATGACTTCCACTTGGAATGGAGGAAGGTTGACGTACAGAGCAGCTTCCTCTCATCTGACTTTTCATGGGTCTCTGAGAGCCATTTCTGAATATTAACCTCCTCTTCCTGTTTTTCTTTGCAGATGACAGCTGCCCAAAGGCCCCTGAGGTTGCAAATGGCTACGTGGAGCACTCGGTTCGCTATCAGTGTAAGACCTACTACAGGCTGCGCACTGAAGGCGATGGTAAGACCTGGACAAGTGTCCCTGTGCCCTCCTCATCCTGGCATTTCCATGATGAGTGGAGTCAGGGTGACTGGCTAGCAAATTCATGGGTTATCCTCAGAGCCAGGAGATGCAGATTGTAATAAGGGGTTTTGTTCCCAGTGCTGTGGCCTTTTGGGCAAATTAACTTTGCTCAGCTGCAAGCTTTGTCTTTTGTTAAGGGGAGGGGATGCCACATAGCCTACCCATCTCCGAGTGAGAGCTACCTCTAGATCTGGCAAAGGATGCGGCAAAAGCACCAACAATGGTGATGGTGATGACATTGGAAGTCCTTACTTTCCTGGCACTGTTGTAAGTGCTTTACATTCATTTGCTCACTTAGTCTTCATAACACCCCTCTACAAAGATACTATTATTATTACTTGCTGATGAGGAAACTGAGGCACAGAGAGGTCAGGTAGCCTGCAAGAGGTAGAGGAAGGATTTGGACCCTGATCCCACCCTGCATGGCCTCACCATGACCACCAGGACCACGGTTCTGTCCTGCTGGGCTTCGCTAGGTCCCAGCACTTGGCTTCTAGGACAGCGATCCTCCCTTCCTCCTCTTCCCTGCCCCTCCCTCACCTTCCTTCTCCTTTTTCAATTTTTATCTTTAAATACCTTCTCTCCTGCACTAGGTCCAGACTGAGTTTCTCCTTTGGCTCATCTCTTTCCTTTTGTTGCAGGAGTGTACACCTTGAACAGTGAGAAGAAGTGGACAAACAAGGCCATTGGAGAGAAGCTTCCTGAGTGTGAAGCAGGTAGGCAGCCGAGGGCCTGGGAAGCAGACCAAGGATAGGTGTTGAGGGTTCAGTGCTTGGGCAGGGATATTGGTCGGAATGTCCTAGAGGCACATGCCCCCCCCCCCCCCCCTTGTGGCTTCTCCTGAGCATACGAAAGCCAAGACCTGGGAACAGGGAGAACCACAAATGGCTGGCAGGGAATTGAGCAGTTAGGTGATGATTCCCTTAAAAAGTTCACTAAGGTTCCTGCTTATTCAGGCCTGCAGGGCACTGACGGAACCCACTGTATACACTGCCCCCAAGGGGTCCAGAGACCCTAAATGTACAGACAACCCACCCAGAGAGCCAGGGTCCCAGGGTAAAGCCAGCTGCAGGAAGAACTATCAGGGAGGACGTAACTAACCCTAACCCAGGGAAGGATGACAGAAAGCTGGATGGATAGGGCTTCTGTTTCTTGTCATTAGGAAGAGCTATTGCTCTTTTTCCCTCTTGGAACAGGAGGGTTTTGCCTGCCCTCTTCTGCTATTAGTGGTGTGGAACTGCTAACCTGCCTTGTATTACTTGCAGTATCTGAGTTCTGGCCAATGCTACAATAGATCCCTCTTTATTCAGAGAGAATGAGTTATAATGAATTTCAAGGAATGGTGGACATGTCCTTGTTGTGACAAACTGTTGAATATACATACAGCTCATCAGCCAGGGTTTCTCAATCTCAGCATTACTTGTTTCTTTGGTGAGTTAGGAAAGCAGTAATGGAGCTCTGTCTTAGCGATAGAAACAACTGACGGTAAACACTGGAAACAAGAGGACAGATGGTAAAGCAAAGCGTGTAAACACTCCTGGCTCGGAAGAGATGAACAATGATCATGTAGACCGCAGTGACAGCCGAAGCTTTCCCCCCCTCCCAGACGGGGAGATCCTCGCGTTTCTCATGATTTCCTTGCTCTCCTTGACAGTGTGCGGGAAGCCCAAGAACCCGGTAGATCAGGTCCAGCGGATCCTGGGTGGCTCGGTGGATGCCAAAGACAGCTTTCCCTGGCAGGCCAAGATGATTTCGCATCATAACCTCACCACGGGGGCCACACTCATCAGCGAGCAATGGCTGCTGACCACGGCTAAGAACCTCTTCCTGGGTCATTCGGAAGACGCAAAAGCAAAAGATATTGCCCCTACTCTAAGGCTCTATGTGGGGAAGCAGCAGCTTGTGGAGGTTGAGAAGGTGATTCTCCACCCTAACTACCTCGAGGTCGACATCGGGCTCATTAAACTCAAACAGAAGGTGCCCGTGGGTGAGAAAGTAATGCCCATCTGCCTACCTTCCAAAGATTATGCGGAAGTGAATCGTATGGGTTATGTGTCTGGCTGGGGACGAAACGCCAACTTTAACTTCACCCAGCTCCTGAAGTACGTCATGCTGCCTGTGGCTGACCAGGACAGCTGTGTGCGGCACTATGAAAAGAGCACGGTGCCCGAAAAGAAGGAGCCCAAGAGCCCTGTGGGGGTGCAGCCCATACTGAACGAGCACACCTTCTGCGCTGGCCTGACCAAGTACGAGGAGGACACCTGCTTTGGGGATGCTGGCAGCGCCTTTGCTGTCCATGACACTGATGACGACACCTGGTATGCGGCGGGGATCCTGAGCTTTGATAAGAGCTGTAGTGTGGCCGAGTACGGTGTGTATGTGAAGGTGCACTCCATCCTGGACTGGATTCGGAAAACCACGGCCGACAACTAACGTGTGCTAGATTTCACTCTGGAAGAGGGGAAACTGGATGGGGGTGGAGGGATAAAAGCTGGTGTGAAACCGACGGGCTCCAGCCCTGCATGTCTAAGCCAAACAATAAAGAGCTTTCTTTTCACTCATTTCTGTGTTTTTTTTTCTTTTTGGGGGGCCCAGGGGCTTGGACCTTTTTATCCTTTCCTTTATGGTACAGCAGCAGCCAAGTGGCACAGCGTGTACTGGGAATGTGTCAGAAACACTGCAGGCCGACTGGAAAGCCCTATGGTGGTACAAACTGTCCCACTGCCGGTCACACTCACTGACTGAGTGCCTACTGAGGGAGCTCTCAGAAAGGTCATCATTCCCCTTGTTTTACAGACAGGGAACACAGACTCTGAGAAGTTACACGATTTGCTTAAGGTTACGCAGCTATTAAGTAGCAAGGCTGAACCTTAAATCTAGGTCTGTCTGAATACAAACGCTGAGCTCCTTGCTGCATCATTTTTTTAAAATATTTTTATTGATTTCAGAGAGGAAGGGAGAGACAGAATCATCAATGATGAGAGATAATCATTTATCGGCTGCCTCCTACGTGCCCGCACTGGGGATCGGCCCAAAACTTGGTTATTTGTCGTGACCAGGAATCGAACTGTTATCTCCTAGTTGACGTTCAACCACTGAGCCATGCTGGCTGGGCGATGTACTAAAGGTTTATAGCGGAAGAGTTTAGTTAGAAAAAGAGCTTCCTGTCTGAAAGGGTTCTGGAATCTTTCTTCTGGGAGTCCCTGAAGAGCATTTCTTTGTGAAATGGAAAACTTGGGATAGCTTGTGTTTATTATTGGTGCAAGTGGAGTTCTTGGGATGCTGCGAGGAAAAAATTCCCTGAGGTCCCTGCGAGAGGATGAGGTTTCCTGGAAAGCTGTATTAATGATGTAAAATTAAGGGGGCTCTCCTCCAAGGTCCCATCTCTGTCCGTCTCGCCGTGGAAGAAGTCCAATCTTGTCTTCAGCAGGGCCAGAATGAAGGCCACTGACCAGAGTTCCTGCTCCATATTAAAGTCCAGTCCAGCATCCGGCTTGCTTAGCTTGTGGTCCTAGCTGTAGTCCGCTTTGTGAGAATCTGCATAGCCAGAGGCCACTCAGCTGCTTAAGGCCACAGCAATGGAGAGAGAACAGGCGAAGGCACGGGCAAGCGTGGGTCATGGAGCAAGAGAGCAAGCAAGCAAGAGCAAGAGAGAAGGAACTCTTTGGGGATTTTAACCTTCCAAGATTTTGTGCACTTGTGGTGGCTCCACCCTCCTAGCCAATCCATTGCTCCCCAGGCTAGACTGACAGATAAGCACCTCCCCTACATCACCGACTTCACTGCACAGACGTCCACCTCCCCTTTTGTTTGATGCTTTCCCGTGATCTGCAGGGAATGGCATGGTGGTTCCCTGGGGAGCGTGAACCTGTAGTTTCCTGGCAAAGCTGCCCAGATGACCATGCTTCCAGTGTCTGGCTTCCCTTTGGCTCTCTTCCTTTATTAGTATTAACAAGCTACATACGACAAGAATGCAGACTCCTGTAGAGAGTAGGTTTCTTCCAAGTGGGGAAAGCAGCCCCTACGCTTTCTAACAATTCTGATTCTCTCTCTCTTTCTACTCATGAGCCCTTGAAGCAGTTTTGTCTCAGGAAGAGGTGGAACTCTGACTTCTGGGAGAGCTCTGTTCCTACTTGCTAAGGGTAGTTAATTCTTTGTTTAGCTTAAATTGGGTGCTGGATGGTTAAGGTTCAAGTCTCACTTCCTGGGTAATTTAATAGCACAAAAGCTACTAAATTTGCAAACCAGGACACTGTTTTCAAAGTGTGAACCAGGAAGGCTCCAAAATAAAACAAACTTGCCTGCTATCAGTGGAGAATTATTCATTCCAAGAGAAACTGGGATAATTAGGACTGGAGATCAGAGAGCATGAGTAATAGAAATATGTGAGTGGAGGAATGGGCAAGGTTGAGGGTGAGAAAGAGGTGTGTGTATGTACATATAGAGTAGAAAATAAGTATTTTTGTTCTTTCCATTTTACTTGTGTGTCAAATAAATATAGTTAAATCAAATTGTACTAGCCAATGTTTAGGAAAATTCTGTATTATGTTAAGAGATAAAGAAAAGCACAATATAAAGAAAAGTCAAACAAATCATGCAGGGAAATTGACCACAGTTGACTTGACTGCTCTGAGGTTTGTGGGGAATAAACACTTAGGCTCCCCAGGTCATCACAGTCCTGCAGGGTCTTCCACTCAGGCCAGTATTTTCTATACAAGTCAAACCTCTCTCCACTGGGACGCTGAGCATCTTTCCGAAGGACCCGGAAAACAGCACAGCTGCCTTCGCGTACCGTTTTGAGATGGGCCTTTCTCTTCAGCTTTGACGGTAGTTAATGTGCTAAATGTCTTGATAGAGAAGGTCATATTTGGGAATATTCTTGGGATCAATTGGACTTTGGACAATAAGTTTTCCCCTCATTGCTCCTCGATAGATTACTTCAATCAAATCTATGAAGTCTTGTTTGGTTTTGAAACTTCCCACAAATTTAGTGTGATCTGGAGACCTAGGTAGCACAGAAGAGAAACAACCTGGCTCAGAACTTTGAATATTTACTTGCTGAAGACCTTCAGGGCAAACAAAACGAACAGTAGCTCTTCCTGTAAGGGAGACTTTAGCCATAAGGCCCAACAATGATTTTTCCATCTGCAATTACAGGACCCATTTGATATACGACTAAAACCAGAGCTGTGGGCATGGAATAGCACATAAGCTCTATCACATGAAAAGCTTCTGCTCAAAATGTATTTTAACCATTTCTCAACTCATTCTCAAGTACAATTCCCTGAGTACTGGTGTGGGCATAGTTTGTTTCATTGTTGCTGTGTTTGGCTAGGCACTGTGCAAAGCCCTAGTCGTGGTCTCCAAGTTCCAGTCACTTCCATTTCTGAGTAGTGGGTATTAATTTCTTTCCTTCTTTTTTTTCTTAACTATTTTGAACATCAAGTATGTTCATTGCAGAAATTTTTCAAGACAAAAAGAGTTGCCACATTTTGGTATATATCCCTCCAATCATACGTACGTGTATGTGTCTCTATGTGCATTTTTTTTTCACAGTAATGGGAATTATAAC
Source organism: Myotis daubentonii (assembly GCF_963259705.1). Taxonomy (NCBI): domain Eukaryota; kingdom Metazoa; phylum Chordata; class Mammalia; order Chiroptera; family Vespertilionidae; genus Myotis; species Myotis daubentonii. The sequence goes on from NC_081854.1 coordinate 42,792,367, forward strand.
ACACATTCTATTTTGCAATGTGGTTTTTAAAAAACATATGTTTCGTTCAAAGTTAACCATGCATCTACAACACCAGAGTAAATTGGTATCTAGTATCCCTTTGTGGACATCTAAATTCTAAGTATTTTGCTTCCTAAACAATGATGAAATAAGTATCCCTGGAGCCAATTTTGCCCACTTTCAGAATTACTTTTCTTCAAATAAATTCCTGGAAATGCAATTGCTGGATTAAAATTTTTACACACTTGTAAGGTGTTTGGTATGTAATGTCATGGTAGTTAATGTGCTAAATGTCTTGATAGAGGTCATATTTGGGAATATTCGCCTTCTGAAAAGATTACAGCAAATTAATACTTAAATGAACCATATTCTACCTTTAGAACACTTAAAACACATAACATTTTACACCTTTCAAACTAATAATGACAAAGCAGGTACACAGATCTAGACAAGAGGATATCTCAACCACATTAAGAAAAAATAAAAATTATGGATATTTTCAATATAGATATTAAATACTGGGATGCTGATTGGGCAGAAGGCATTACAGAAGACTTCATGTTACTTATACTTGACAGGCTTTGTTGAAGAATAACTTCAACAAAAGAATAACTTCTTTCCTGGCAGAAGACAGGAAACTTGGCAAGAGAGGAGCATGTCTTCGTTTGCTGAAAGGAGTACTTCTTTTATAAATGCAAACTATCAGTCCCAAAAGTTTAAGAATGACATATTTTTTTTTAAATGAAATCCCTGGGGAACTTGTAAGAAAATGGTTTGATATTTTCTAGGCTGAAGGATGATTAGTGCTTCACAGATGTACTATTCTTTCATACTTAAGTAGGAAATTAAAATTTGCCAGTCATGCCAGAATACTCATTTTGCACCAAGCTGCTCATAAAAAAATTAGAGAGAGTATCTGTTGAGGAGACAGTATCAATAAAAGACTCACCTAGCCAACACTGCAAGCAAATAGGTAAGTTACCGAAACTGCTGAAAAGGAAACTTTTAGACTGTTATAGCTTCATGTCAGCCTAACTTACCCATAATCCACTTTCATATGCTGCCCATTGAAGAAAAACACAGTAGATGGAATATAACTGATGTCGAAATAGTGTGTATAGACTGGAGTTTGGTCCACATCCACCAGATATATAGTAGCCATTTTACTCAAGTCAGAAGAGGTCTTAGAAAGCTGCAAATGAGGAGAGAGATGTAGGTTGCAACATGAAACCAATGTTTCTGCTACAAAATGTTTTAATAGAATATTCTGTTTAAAAAAATTCCTGGGCCAAGAATCCAGCCTGCTTGAATTCCACATTAGACAGTGTAACTTTATCATTCAGTCTGAATCACTATTGGCAGAGTTATCAGAGGGCCCTGGATAAATTATGTGAGTATATTCCTTCATTTTTGTTCTACTTTGATTGTAAAGTTTTTATGAACTTTTTATGGATTTATAAAACCCATGCTCACTTAAAGCAAAAACAGAACAACTCATAAATATGTACTACAGACATCACAATTCCCCCCAAAGGTTTTTCCTTATAATCTCCACATAAATGATAATTATATATAAAAAAAGCACACACTTACATGGCATTATTATGTGCTACCCTAACTGCTTTCCACTTTTAACTCATTTAATCCTACAACACTCCTATGAGGTACGCACTCTAACAGTCCCCATTTCATAGGCGAGGAAACCGAGGCCCAGGGAGGTAATCTGCCCCTGGACACACAGCTAGTAGGTAGTCAGGTGTGGATTTGAACGGAGGGAGCTTGGCTTCAGAGTCTGTGCTCTTGACCTCCAGGGGTAGTCCTTCCTCCCTACAGCTGAGGTATAATCCTCTGCCCTTACCCCATAGAGTAACACATCACATACTCATATTTAATCGCGATAATGAGGATTCTTACACTCCATCCATAGAGTGATGTCAGCAATAGAAATAGAGGGGTAGGTCTCTCTCCATAATAAACATAATAGTGACACAACAGTGACATCAGCAATAGAACAGAGGTCTTAGTTCTGGAGTGAGTCCCTCTCCATAATAAACAGACACAAGAATAAACCTATTCTGTCCCAAACTGCCCTTCCTATTCACCGGAGTGTGAAGACGGGTTGTGAAGTCAGAGATCATCATCGGGCGCACGCTGGAGCAGCACACTAGTAAAGCAGATTTGCAGGCAGAGAAAACAGAGTTCAAACCCCAGCTCTGCAATTTCGTGGTTCTGTGCCTGTGGGACGTCACTTGACCTCTCTGGCATTCATTTCTCCCCTTGGGAACAGTAGTCGTAAAGAAGCCAGTGTTGTGAGATAATGTTCACAGATGCTTGCTCATAATGTTTCGGGTCTTTCACTGCCTTGTTGGTGAAGTGGAGCTTGGACAGCTGCTAGAGGGGAAGGACATCCAGCACAGATTCGGCACAATCACAGGTTTAGGGGTTCGGCTCTTATGAAAGCATACTAACAACTGAACAGCTCTAACCCAGACCCTGCCTGCGTTCCTGCATGCACTTGGCAGATGTTGAAGTAAGAATGTATAGATTAAAAATTTTTTATTTTAAATATTTACTTACAATGTCATCTAGTTGCAGACAGACAGGATCCTCGTCTCTCCCAAACCTGAGAACCAACACCTTCTCTGCAGTGCTCTTTATTGCCTCGTCGACTTCTTTTTTGCTAGTCAGCTTGGGCAACAGAAAGCTCATCTTGAAATAATCCAATGAATCCCTCACTGTCAGTCCTGAAATAAAGTTGCGATGTTTAAAGGCAGATTAAGGGCATGAGTCCTCATTTTTAAAAAAATTAATTTTTGGAGTAGGTAATATATAGGTCCCCCAAAATGTACACACACTTGGAATAATTATAAAGGCAGTTACAATACACTTCATTTTCAAAGTTGAGCCATCAGCTGTTATAGTGTAACACTATTACAGCGTTACATTTCTTGGGGAGACACTGTATGCATGTTTTTTCCCCAGAGGAACACAGTATCACAACACAGAATCAGAAAAGTAAAAGGAACACAACCAATGCACAATCTGGTGACAAATAAGTCTACCAGTTAAAAAGCAACAATATAGAAATGGTGAAAAATCTCCCTCCCTCCCTCACCCTCCCCTCAACTGGCCTAGTCCCGCTGCCCCATTTCTCCCCACACACCAGGTAGCTACTTCCATTAGCTTCTCATGTACCTTCCAGAGTTTTATTACGCATTCACTAGAAATACCAATGGGCATTCCTGCTTCCTCCTTCCTTTACTCTCCAATTAGTCTTTCAGCCAGTCAGTATTTCATGCGAAAAAAAGATGACACCCTCAAATTTGGCAATTGGGGGACTTCCAGGAAGGCAGGATATAGGAAAAGAATAGGGTCCAGTGCTATACTCTGGGGTGAGTAACAGCGGGGTGCTGTTCCCACCCCTACACCTGGAGGAGTCATGGAAGGGAGTAGTGACGGGAATTGTGTGGTGGAGAAGGCAGCTGTGTAGGTGGTCAGCCTGCAGTTAGGGGATTCAGCTACTGCTCTCCTTCTGCCTAGTCCAACCCCCTCATTTTACATACTAGTTTGCTTATAGTTACACTTCTAGCTACAAAAATTAGGACTGGAAGCCAGGCCACCACATCTGTACTTTAGTGTTCCTTCTACTACATACAATAAATTCCTGTTTTTATGATCAAGAAACTCTTGGGTCAAGGAGCTTTATTTCTGCATCCACCCACGAGACCCACTGATATACTTGATATTTTAAATTCAGTTCCAAAGTTGGCTGATGCTACGAGAAGGGAGGCTTTCTTTTTCTGTTTATTTGTGTGTGTGTGTGTGTGACAAGCCACATTTTAAGATATGAATTAATAAAACTTCATATAGGAAATGAAATTGTTCTAAACAGGGAAGCTGACGGCCAGGAGGGACTTCATCAAATGTGAGCGGTAGAACAAATTACTGATGAAAGGGAACGTCAAAGAGAAGATGAACCTGTCCCACCGCTAGAATTTAAGCAAACAGCAACTCCTGTATGTTACTGATAAAGAGGAGGAAGAGAGGGGGCGGGCAGAGCTGTCAAAGGGGGGGGGGGGCGGGGAAACTGGATAAATGTTGGAAGGAGAGAGAAACTGAGATAATAACCTAAGAAAATGCCCACAGCAAAGGATGCCAAAAGAGAGGTCACAAAAGAACAACAACAGCTGAACCATAAATATACTACAGTAAGCGCAAAGGAAAGCAAATTAAAAGATATATTTTTAAAAAGCCATTTAAATTGGTAAAGATTACACAAACATGGAAAGCGTGTGAATGAAGGGCAGGCACTCACAGTCCCCGCCGGAGCGCAGAGGCGACACGCTCCTTGAGAGAAAGCGGAAGCGCTCCCGGACCAACCATTCCAGTCTGAGAATCGGCGCTTGGGAAACAGACATGCGCACAAAGATGTACACGCAAAGGATACGCATCCCACTTACAGTGGCAAAAACCTGGAACTAGCTTACATGGCAACTTAACAGGGGGCTGGCGAAAGAAAAGACAGTACAGTTCTGCAATGTACCGTGAAAGTCACCACGTGCTGTGTTAGAGATGCACATCGCAGACACTGCGAAGTTCTCATGATAAAGAAAAGAGTTACGAGACAGTGCGATACCACACTCCACAGCCTCGGTACAAAACCTCACCATCACACGAACTTACCAACACAAGTAAGTGGGAAGGAATACCCCCCGCGCCACCAGCGGCGACCGCCGCGAGCGGACAGACAGGGGAGCTTTCTTTACGTCGAGAGCGCGTCTTTCTCCTCCCAAAACAGTCCGCACGGCTGACCCTGGAACGAGGCCGGGGTGCGGCGCCTCCGGCCCGCGCGGTCGAAACTTCGCGTACAACTTAAGTCGGCCGCCGGATACCCGGATTCCCCGCCGGGCGTGGAAAATACAGTTCACTCTTGAAAAACACAGGGGTCCCTGGTTAAACTTTAACGATGTCCGTGGTAGGGAAGACGACACTTACTTTGTACAAGTTTCCTCCCTCCACCTTCAGGAATGCCGGCGGCGACGCGGCCTCTTTTCCCAGGTCAGGACGCCGGCGGCTCCTTTCTTCGGCCGGAAGCGCTCACGGACCCTAAGGCAAAGCCACCCGGGGCTGTTGCCTAGCAACCATGGGCGGTCCACTTCAGGAAACGGAAACGGAAGAGGAAAACGCACTGGCGCAGTAGATGAACCAGCGTAGCCCAAGAAACCGGTGGTTCCAGTCGCTGTCTACTTGACCGGCTCTGACCGGAAGCCGTGGAGTCACTTCCGCCCTTACTAGACATGCCCGGCCTCTTTCCTGTTCCCCTCCCACCCGCTCGGGCTAGAGGCGGGGCCTCGCCTCTCCGGCCGGTGCGGTTGGTCGCGGCGAGACTCGGAAGTGTCTCTGGTCAGAGGCCCAGAGGAGGGCATTCTAGTCTTGAGGGCCTGGTCGCGTTATGTCCCGGGCCTGGAGCCAGGAACCGGCATTTTCCGGGTCGCTCTCTATGGTCTCTTTGGACGGATAGAAGGGGCCGCACAAGGTATTATGGGACAATAATGGCGGCGTTCAAGTTGCAGGTTTTGGTTCTCTAAGGCGATCTGAGCGAGGGCTGGCGGCGCCGGCGCCCCGGGATCCGGGACAGAACCTCCCGAGAGTCGGGCTTGGTGAGGTGAGTGTCCCTTCTTCCTTCCGGACCTGCCCTTCGCCGATCATGGCTGCTCCAGGCGGCGGGTGTCTGTCCTTCGCTCAGGTCGGGCCCGGGCTTGGGAAGTGTGGTCCCTGTCACTTGGCTGGTCTTACCCGCGCGGGTCCTGCCTGGCCGGGCTTTTCTCTCTGTTCTGCTCGGACCCGGGGCGGCCTCTGCGGCCAGGGATGCTTCCCGGGTCGCCCTCCTTGGGCCTCGGCATTAGCCCGCTCCCACACGGACGTCTGAGCCCTTGTGCCTTCCCCTTCGCTGACACATTGTATCTCTAGGCCATCTCCTCTGCTAGAATGTTAACCCCAGGAGGGCGGGGGTTTTCGTCTGGTTGGTTCTCTGCTCTGTCCCTGTTTCCCAGAACAGCGATGGGCTCAGGGGAGGTACTGAATGAATAATTGTTCAATGAGTAAATCCAGTTTCTTTCTTCCATTGCTATTTGCCCCCTCCTACCTCATGTGGCCTCTTTGTCATTAATCCTTCTCCAGAACCCAGCCCCTTAGCTCCTTGTTTATTCATCTCAGCAGCGAATTAAGTTTTGCTGTCGGACACCTTGTCTAGTGCCGCTGGTATCTTCTCTTGCTTTCTCTCCAAATGGCTCACTTCCGGTTTCCCTTTAATCAGTTTAAACTCATTAATCCATTTATTCATCGAATGTGTGTTTTGCTAGGCATTGAGTACAGCATCAGCAAGACAGACAAGTCAGGGCTCTTTCTCCTGCGTAGAATGGCAGGGGAATGGCATTCCAATGTTTTCTAGGTTAGACGACTTCCGAGCACAGCCTGTACGGCTCCACCTTCTTGCTTAGATTTTCTCACGGGTATATTCAGATGTCAACAACATGCAGCTTCTCCTTCTCCTACTCGACATTTTCCTTTCTTTCTTTCTTTTTCTTTGCTAATCGTCATCTGAGGATATTTTTTCACCATTGATTTTCAGAAAGTGGAAGGAAGGAAGGGTGGGAGAAAGGGAGGTAGGAGGAGGGAGGGAGGGAGGGAGAGAGAACGAGAGACACACATTGATGTGAGACATATCGATTGGCTGTCTCCTGCACATGCTCCAATTGGGGCGCGACTGAACCCACAACTCAGATATGTGCCTTTGGCCCTTGACCTTTGATCGGGAATCAAACCCATGACCCTTCAGTTGGCTGGCCGATGCTCTAACCACTGAGGAAACTTCCTACAAGGCCAGGCCCCTGATGACATTTTTCAAAACGTAGCTCTTGTTTCTGTGTCCATATTATGTGTCTAGTCTGTTTGACTGTATTCCTCCATAGAACTGTGCACGTTAATTGGAGCTGTGCAAATCATTCTGGATTCTGGTGGTACACCACTCCTTGACACTTCCTTTGCTTCACTGACTTGTTGGAATGAGGGCTCAGAATTGGTGTATGTTCACAAGTGGATGGTGTATAATGGAAGGGAAAGAGGAATTGATTAGAAGTGGAGTACCAGGAAATCTCACAGCCACCTAAATAAGTACTCTTCAGAAACACCCATTTTCTAACCTAGTGTTTCTCATCAATGTTTTTGATGAACATAGATGATTTTTAAACAGATTTTGAGTTCTATATACAACTGGTCCAAAAAAAGCTAGTAAAGTATGGATCACATAGATGGTAGCCTTGTACCCCAATATCTCTGCAGTCTCTGTGAGTTTAAAGGGAGGGAGAGGTAGAAGAACTCATGTAAAAAAAAAAAATGGCAAGGGACCCAGCATAGGAGCACAGCAAAGAATATAATGTAACAATTGCATTTATGTAACTCTTTATAGTTACAGAGAGCTTTCACATATTCTCTTTTGTTTGATTTTCACAAGAAGTCCATGGATTAGAGCAAAAAGTATTTCCATTTTATAGATGTAGAAATTATGCCTAAGCAAAGATTATTTGCTTACACTCATACAGGTAGAAAATAATCAGGAGCCTGGGTTCCCACTGAGGTTTCTGACTTCATACCTGCTTGAGTTTCTGACTTCAAATCCCCGACACTCCCTTTATAGATGTCATCATGCTCTAATAAGTGTGCCATCATGAGGCCCGAGGATGCTGTCTTGGATCCTGGTATTTGGGGTGAATGTGTGTATATTTCTTATGTGTGTTGAGGTGGGAGTAGGGTGATCTTTTGAGATTGTCAATGACTTGATGGAAGGATCTTAGCAAGAGGTACTAAGAAATCCTGGTCTTAAATATACCTATGACTACAGCTATCTTAGGATACAGCAGAGCTAAGCCTTTCCCCTCTTATGTCCTTTGCCAAATGGCTTGTTTTCCTTCTAGAGAAATCCCAGAACCTATCATGGAGGACACCAGTGAAGACACCTCGATCCATAGATTGGAAGGCACCGATGGGGACTCTCAGGTTGGCGGTCTTATTTGCAAGACCAAAAGTGCAGCCAGTGAGCAGCATGTCTTTAAGGCCCCTGCTCCCCGCCCTTCATTGCTGGGACTGGACTTGTTGGCCTCCCTGAAACGGAGGGAGCGAGAGGAGAAAGACGATGGGGAGGACAAGAAGAAATCCAAAGTCTCTTCCTACAAGGACTGGGAAGAGAGCAAGGATGACCAGAGGGATGCTGAGGAGGACGGCAGTGACCAGTCTGGTCGAGGTAGCCGGAAAGACAGGTAAAGGCTTTAGGATGGGTTGACCCATAGGGAATGAAAATGGAGGCCAGGAAATAATGTCCCACATTTATCTCTCAGTTTTCTTGGATTTATTTGATTTTATAATATTGAGGGCAGGTAGGAAATGGTACATTCTTCAGATTTGTGGGGGACATTTAAAGGATATGGTGGTGGTTAGAAATGCTTTGGGTTGTTGCCGTATGGAAGCCTGCAGTACCAGGGGATGAAGGGGAAAAGGACAGGTCACTCGTTGGGCACAGCCAGAGGCGGGCAAGGCTTTTCTTTACCTGTTGCCCTCCCTGTTTCAGACATTATCGCTCTGCTCGGGTAGAGACTCCATCCCACCCCGGTGGTGTGAGCGAAGAGTTTTGGGAACGTAGTCGGCAGAGAGAGCGGGAGCGCCGGGAACATGGTGTCTATGCCTCGTCCAAAGAAGAGAAGGATCGGAAGGAGAGATCACGGGATCGAGATGGTGACCGCAAGAGAGACAGAGGTAGGGTGCCCAGCATAGGTCCCATAGCCCATTAAGTATTTGAATGAACATGCCAGCATCTTTCCTGTTGCAGGAGTGTTTATAAGGCCCATTAAATTACGAAGCCCTATTTGCATAATGTCATTCTGATTGGTTTTGACCCTGTTGGGATTGGGAATAGCAGGCAGTTTAAGAACGGTTACTTGCAACATAGCTGCTGTGTTTGAATGTGTGGTCTTCTTTTTATTATGCAACTTGGTGATAAAGGTGATAATGAGTAGTATGTTTGAGAAACCAGAGTTGACAATAGTGCTAATGACAGAGAAAGGACGGTGCTATGGAGCAAAGCTAGACATAGTCCAGTGCTGGCCTTGCTCAGTAGTGTTTAAGTTTTATACCTTATAGACTTGTAACTCTTAAGCAGCTACTCACTATAGACTTGTAACTATCCTCTTCTGAATTCTTACAGGAAGGTAACTGTTACTGTGAGTTTGAAACTTTCTAGCCAGTAACTGTTTTTCCCCTTGAAAGAATGGGGACATGTGAGTGTCAGGAGCCCATGGATAGAGCAGTTCAGGTTGTACCTGTGAGTGAGTGGGAAGGCCTGTCCTTTCCTGAGGGTGAAGACGGGTGGAAGTTGGGATGGGACACATGTTTCCTAAGCTCTGCGTGTGACTCTTGACAGATGAGCGGGATAGAAGCCGGCACAGCAGCAGATCGGAACGGGATGGAGGGTCAGAGCGCAGCAGGAGAAATGAACCAGAGAGCCCGAGACACCGACCTAAAGGTAGACTGAGCTGTTGCTGGTGGTGGTTTGTGAGGGGTCAGGCGTATAAAAGGCAGGATGAGCAACTCCCCTTCTCAGTGGAACTGCTGTGGGCAGAGAATTCCTGATTCCATCATGAATTCTAGGACTCTGATTCTGAGTTGGGTGGGAAGACCCTGGACCTCTCTGTGAAGATGGATATGCTTTAAGGTGAGGGGTGGCTTACTGAATGGCCACTTTCCCAAATGGCAGGAAAGAATAGGAGCTGGAGAGCAGAAGGAGCCATTAAAATAATTACATTTAAAGGGTTATGTTTGCAGAGACAAATAGGAAATTCCTTGAAATGTTACAAACACAGATGAAAACTGAACTGTTAAAACGCAGATATCTTTTTTTAAAAGTGTTTTTATTGATTTCAGAGAGGAAGGGAGAGGGAGAGGGAGATAGAAATATCAATGATGAGAATCATTGATTGGCTGCCTCCTGCACGCCTCCCACTGGGGATCGAGCCCGCAACCCGGCCATGTGCCCTTGACCAGAATCGAACCCGGGACCCTTTAGTCCACAGGATGATGCTCTATCCACTGAGTCAAACCAGCCAGGGCAAAACGCAGTTATCTTTAAAAACTGTCAGAACCATCTTATCCATTACAAATAGGTACAAAGTTCACAAATAGTAAAATAAATTTGGGAATCTGCCTTTTAGCGAATAGTTCTAGAGCAGGGGTGGGCAAACTTTTTGACTCGAGGGCCACAGTGGGTTCTTAAACTGGACCGGAGGGCCGGAACAAAAGCATGGTTGGAGTGTTTGTGTGAAGTAATATAAATTCAAAGTAAACATCATTACATAAAAGGGTACGGTCTTTTTTTTCAATAGTTTTATTCATTTCAAACGGGCTGGATCCGGCCCGCGGGCCGTAGTTTGCCCACGGCTGTTCTAGAGCCATGTCCTGGTTAATTTACATTTTCCTTTGGATGTGTCTTTTGTGCCCAGACGCAGCCACCCCGTCAAGGTCTACCTGGGAGGAAGAGGACGGTGGCTATGGCTCCTCACGGCGCTCCCAGTGGGAATCGCCCTCCCCAACACCCTCCTATCGGGATTCTGAACGGAGCCACCGGCTGTCCAGTCGAGATCGGGATAGGTGATGTTCTGGGCAGAGCAGCCTAGTTTCTCTGGGTGGGTGGCATAGGTGGATGGGATGAGGGCAAAGGACTCTGGGCTGGGAGAGCAGGTGGCAGCCCAGGGACATGTCTCAGCCTAGTGACTGGTCAGTGATGCTGGTTATACTGTTTCCCAGGTCTGTGAGGAGCAAGTACTCGGATGACACACCCTTGCCAACCCCATCCTACAAGTACAACGAGTGGGCCGATGACAGAAGACACCTAGGGTCCACCCCGCGTCTGTCCAGGGGCCGAGGTAAGGCCGGTGGGAGTAGGCGGTAGGAAGTAGGGTCACTCCCGCTGGTCAGGCTGAGCAAGGCTGTGCCTCAGGAGCTGTGCACCTTGTAGATCTGTTGGTGGCCCCTGGGGATAAGCTGGGGTTGTGGGGTCTGACCTGCTGCGTGTTCTCCTTTAGCGAGACGTGAGGATGGAGAAGAAGGGATTTCATTTGACACAGAAGAGGAGCGGCAGCAGTGGGAGGATGACCAGAGGGTAAAAACTTTTTATCTTTGAGGGACGGAGTGAGGGATGATGGCCATCCATCGGGGAATGGGTGACAGGATGTGTCAGAGCACAGGGGCCACGAGTGACACTCTAGTGGAATTGGACTTTGATGATAGTCTCAGGGAAGCTGAGCCTTGTTCAGTCCCGAAGCCCTGGACTCTCTCCAGAGGCTCCCAGTGAAACTTCTCACCTAAGGCAGGTCCCACCTTCTCTAGTTACGTGTTGGTGCCACCATGTGGTGAATCTGAGAAGTGCTGACATGATGAGGTGCCATAGGAAGTCTTACATATATAGTTGGTCACTGTGGTCTCCTGTAGAGGCTCATTTCAGAGTGGGGTGACCTGCACCTCTCACAGGCCTGCTCACCGCACCAGTGACTTCTTACCAAACATCCTCCCCTTCTGGCCATGTCTTGTGCATAAACATGATCTGTTTCCTGTTCCCTGTGGTTTGTCTCCTGCACTGCAGCAAGCCGACCGGGATTGGTACATGATGGATGAGGGATACGACGAGTTCCACAATCCCCTGGCCTACTCCTCCGAGGACTACGTGAGGAGGCGGGAGCAGCACCTGCATAAACAGAAGCAGAAGCGCATTTCGGCTCAGCGGAGACAGATCAATGAGGTGATGCTGCTGCCTGTAGCGCTGGGGGCAGGTTCAGCTGGAGTGGGGCATGTGGGAGCAGCAGCGGGTCATGTGCGGGTGATGGCAGCACAGCTAGTGTCCCTACAGCCGAAGTGCCAGGAGCAGCTGAACTCTCTAAAGGTGGAGGAGGGGAGTGTGTGGAACTTTACAGTAGCTTAAAAAAAACCCCAACTTAAAGCTTCTCTCTTTGCAGTACTTCCTTGAGGGTGCTGTTGATGGGAACTGGTAGGGTGGGGCTTGGCTCTGTGGTCTGTGTTCTTTGAGTCACTGAATGGGGCTGGGGCCAGTCACCATTTGTGTGTCCAGGTAGAGGTTCTGGCTGAGATAGACAGTGCCGCTTCTTGGAAAAAGGACTGCAGGTGACTTGGGATCAGCGACTCTTCTGTCTAAGGAGCTGCAGGGTAGAGAGGCCTGTGACTTCGCTGCGGCCCCAGGGCCCTCTGTCAGGACTTCTTACATGCACTTGCCTGGTGACCTTTCAGAACCACCTTTGGTTTCATTGTGAGTGTGGCCTCCCACTGTGTTCTTACAGGATAACGAACGCTGGGAGACCAACCGCATGCTCACCAGCGGGGTGGTCCACCGGCTGGAGGTGGATGAGGACTTCGAAGAGGATAGCGCAGCCAAGGTGCATCTGATGGTGCACAACCTGGTGCCGCCCTTCCTGGACGGGCGCATCGTCTTCACCAAGCAGGTGAGGCTCCTCTGTGGCCCGAGACAAGCAAGCTCAGAAAGGAAGGGAAGGGGAAAGTACGCCCCATCACAGTAGGGGAGCCACCCCTTTCATTTACTGGGGCTGTTGGGAAATGGACCTTCTTGTTGAGGTTGATGATCAGTGGGAATTTCTCTTTCCCTCAACTCTCTGCAGCCAGAGCCTGTGATTCCCGTCAAGGATGCCACTTCCGACCTGGCCATCATTGCTCGGAAAGGCAGTCAAACAGTGCGGAAGCACAGGGAGCAAAAGGAGCGCAAGAAGGTTGGCTTGTCTTCTGGGGCTGGGGAGTCTGCATATTCTTTTCATTTTTAAAGTCATATTAGAGCTCATAGGTAGTGTTCCTTTTGGAAGTTAAAGGACGCTCACAGAGCAAGAACCAGTCCTTGGCGGAGGGCATTACGTCCCTCCACCAGGACCTTAGCTGGGACGACCACTGGGCCGGGTGCTTTGGGAGCCTAAGGCTGGAGATGCAATGCCGCGTGGGAATTAGCACTGGCTGCTAGAGGAAGCCTGTGCCGTGGGATTGGTTTCCTGAACACAGTCGCATCACAGGATGGTACAGACTTACTTTCCGTGTCTTTTTCAGGCTCAACACAAACACTGGGAACTGGCTGGAACCAAACTGGGAGATATAATGGGCGTTAAAAAAGAGGAAGAACCGGATAAACCGCTAACGGAAGATGGTAAAGTGGACTACAGGTAGGGGTCTCGGCTAGCAGTGGGCTATCTCCAAAGACGGGCCCTCAAGGGCACTTGCATTGGAACTGATAAGATTCGGGCTCGTGAATCAGAAGGTGACGAGTCTTCTGGTCTCTTCCGGGCCCTTCCTCCTGGTCTTTCTTTTCTACCATCTTCAGCTCCCCTAGATGTTCTTCCTTTGCTGCTGCTACTGCAGGAGCTTCCTCCGGGCCAGGCAGCGTTAAACGCCTCAGTTACTTGCTCGCTGAATTCCCACCCGAATCCCATGGGATAGGTGCTGTTATTCCTGTTGCATGTGAGGATAGCGAGGCCCAGGGAGGTTAAGTAACTTGTTTGAGGTCACCCAGCTGATAAATGGTAGAGGGAGGACCAGACCCAGGCAGTCTAGCTTACGAGCCCACTCTGAGCCACTCTGCTAAAGTGCCTCTCAGGTGTTGGGTGGGAGAAAGTGGGCTTTGCCCCCTTAGATTTCAGGTCAACATAAGGAAGAACTATTTTTAACAGAGGTTTAAAAATAGAAAGGGTTGTCTTATCAGGTAGTGACTTCCCCGTTCACAGAGGTATCCAAGGCAATGTTGGGTAAGTGCTTGTTAGGATTCCCACATTAGGGAGGCGGCTGGACTCACATGTGTCTTGTGAAGCTGGTCCTTTGAACACTCTGAAGTCCTATGGAACTGTCATCTGAATTAATAATTCGCTGTACCCTTGTGAGAAATGTCCTAAATGAGAAGTCGGTACTATTTTTTAAAATTGATTTTAGAGGAAGGGAGAGAGAGAGAGAGACAGACAGACAGACAGACAGACATCGATCGGTTGCCTCCTGTATGCAACCTTCGTATGTGCCCTGACCAGGGATTGAACATGAAACCTTTCAGTGTATGAGGTGATACTCCAACTGAGCCACACCATCCAGGGCAAGAAGTTGATACTATTGACCAGCCTTTGTTAGTTTCTAGAAAATTTAATCCCTTAAAGGTTAATTGTTAGCTGACCAGGAGTGCCTGGGAATTAGAAGTAGGAAGCTTTTCAGAGCGTGGAGTAGGTCTGACAAAGGAAAAGTCTTGGGAGGAGGTGGGGGAGATTGTGTGGACTCATGTAGCATGGGCTGGTTTCTTTTTGCTGTGGAGTCTTGGGGAAATGACATAGTGCTTTTGAGTGGTGGGATGTGTGCATGTGTCAGATATTTGAGGCTTTTAGGAGAAGTGGGTAAATATTAGGTTGACTGTTTGGAAATGAAGCCTTACAGACTGCGCCATCCTATCGAGAGGAGGTGGGAGGTCTGGCCTCGGTCATGCCTCTGCAGCCATGACTCCTCCTTTTAGCCCCTCAGGGTCGAGCTGAACTTGCCCCAGGTGTTCTGTGTAAGGTCATGACTTGTCATTTCAGCTCCTCTTCTGGCTGAGCTCATTTTCAGAGCAGAGGCTTTGCCCACCTGCCAGTCTGTAACTCCTCTGAGCATTTAGCTGTTTGACCGGGGGCGTGGGTGTGTTGTGGATGACGGACTCTCCCACAGCAGTCTGCTCCCTTAGGCGGGAGGAGGCGAAAGCATCTCGACCCGCTGGCTGCTCCAGTGTCTTGAAGGTTTATTAGGTCTTGTTGAAGCAGCCCTCATTCTTGGGCGTAGGAAGAAGGGCAGGAACCCGGTCAGGAAGGAACAGGTGGGAAATCGTGCAGGGTGCTTAGGCTGCCGTGTGTTCTCAGGACAGAACAGAAGTTTGCGGATCACATGAAGAAAAAGAGCGAGGCCAGCAGTGAATTCGCCAAAAAGAAGTCAATTCTGGAGCAGAGGCAGTACCTGCCCATCTTCGCTGTGCAGCAGGAACTGCTCACTATTATCAGGTAACTGCCCGGGGCTGGGAACTCCAGCCCTGAATTGGTGTCTCCTTGGCGCCTGAGTGTACTTGGTAGTTCTTTTCCTTTCGGGCATTACATCTGATGGAGAAGGGAAAGCAAGCAAGATGGCATTGTTTTGCTATTGTTCGCTTGTTTAAACCTCACCATCTTTTAGGCATTTCAGGGGTATCTCTGTTTCCCCAGGGGAAGCCTCCTCTCTAAGCAGCGTGCTTCTCGGCTGGCCGGAATTGGACAGTAGCTGGCAGCATCTTCGTGGAGGCTTGGATGTGGTCTCCACTCTGGCTGACTTGCCCTTTGCCTTCTCTCCCTGGCAGAGATAACAGCATCGTGATTGTGGTTGGGGAGACGGGGAGTGGTAAGACCACTCAGCTGACCCAGTACTTGCATGAAGACGGTTACACGGACTACGGGATGATTGGATGCACCCAGCCCCGGCGTGTGGCGGCCATGTCGGTGGCCAAGAGAGTCAGTGAAGAGATGGGCGGAAACCTTGGTGAGGAGGTGAGTGGGTGAGGGCCGAGCTGTAGACATTGCCCGGTAGTTCCCGTCTACTTGAGCTGATCTGCTATGGCCTGGACCCAGCACGGGGTGTGACAATGGTGAGCTGTACCAGAGCTTCTGAGCCATCTCTCCCTGACCTCCAGGTGGGTTATGCCATCCGCTTTGAAGATTGCACTTCAGAAAACACCTTGATCAAATACATGACTGACGGGATCCTGCTCCGAGAGTCCCTCCGGGAAGCAGACCTGGATCACTATAGTGCCATCATCATGGATGAGGCGCACGAGCGCTCCCTCAACACTGATGTGCTCTTCGGGCTGCTCCGGGAGGTGAGGGCTGGGGGTTGCATCCATGGGGCTTTGACTGGCGCACTGTCAGTAAGTAGTGATCGGGGCGCTTCGGGTGGGCTGGGGGTCTCTCAGGCCAGAGTGTCCCAAGGCCCTTGGTTGCTGCACTCAGACCTGCTGTTGGAGTTTATTCTGTTCTTGCTCAGCGGAGTGACTCACGTCCTCTTGGCTGTGGCTCCATGGGTTCAGTCTTTAGGATTGTTGTGCATCTATGTGCCAGTTCATCGGCTTCGCTCTGTTTCATTTGGGAATAATGTTTGTTGATGAGACTGGAGGATGGAAGCCAAGGGTCCCAAACCTGTGGGGAAGCCTCTGACGGACCCTTCTCTTAGGTGGTGGCTCGGCGCTCAGACCTGAAGCTCATTGTCACATCGGCCACTATGGATGCAGAGAAATTTGCTGCCTTTTTTGGGAACGTTCCCATCTTCCACATCCCTGGCCGTACCTTCCCTGTTGACATCCTCTTCAGCAAGGTACTGAGGCCTTTTTTTGAACTGACCCTGAGCTCTGATGAGAAGTTGGAGGGCGCAGGATAGGATACTGAATTGGGAAAGGTTGTGGGTACCGTGAGGCCTGTGGGGCAGCTGCAGCTGCAGGGCTCAGAGCCAAAGGACTGAGCTTTGGGTATGTTTTGTTTTATTGTTTCTTTGGAGCACAGGTGTGGGGCCCCTGGGGTTAGTCAAGCTCCTCTGCAGGTGTGGCAACCCTGAAAGTCTGCCGTCTCTAGCCCTAGACTAGTGACTGGGCCACTGGTCCCCAGAGAGGTGCCTGGCCTGCATTTCCCTCGACACTTTCCTCTGACGGTGTCCCTGGCTGGTGTTGCAGACCCCGCAGGAGGATTATGTGGAGGCCGCAGTGAAGCAGTCCTTGCAGGTGCACCTGTCAGGGGCCCCTGGGGACATCCTCATCTTCATGCCTGGCCAGGAGGACATAGAGGTGGGTGCCTTGACATGACCGTGATGAACCGGTGTATCCTGTGTGTGCGCATACAGTGTCTCATGGTCACTGTGACCTCAGGTGACCTCAGACCAGATTGTGGAACATCTGGAGGAACTGGAGAATGCGCCCGCCTTGGCTGTGCTGCCCATCTACTCCCAGCTGCCTTCCGACCTCCAGGCCAAAATCTTCCAGAAGGTGCGGCAGCAAGAACGTCTGTCCTGGGCCCTCACCTTTGGGTCCTCTTGGGTTCTCACAAAGGAGGGCACGAGAGAGTAGGAGTTACTGTTCTGGCAGGGGTGGGACATGCTGCTTCCTCGGGTTCGGGGGGCTCTTTGCTACCTGAAGGTCTACAGCTTTCCCTCCCCGTACATCCTTGCCCGGCTGTAGGCTCCAGATGGTGTTCGGAAGTGTATCGTGGCCACCAACATTGCTGAGACATCTTTGACTGTCGACGGCATCATGTTTGTTATTGATTCGGGTTATTGCAAATTAAAGGTAAGAGAAGACACAGACGCCGGGGCCCTGGGGCCTCACCCAAAGCCTAGTCGGGGAGGGAAGCAGGCTCTGGGTCCTCCGCTCCCCAGTGAAGGAGTCACATGAAGGTGGTGTTGGTTTGAGAGACTAACATTTGCTGAGTTCTGAACTTCTGTGTGCTTGATTCATTTAATCCCGCCTGTGTTGCTGAGACACTGCTCTGCAGTATGTAACAACCAGGGATGTCTTTGTCTCAAGGCTGCCTCCCTTTTCCTTTCCCCCCTTATTCTGACCTTAATCAGCTCTTTGCTGCTGCTCCTAGGTCTTCAACCCCAGGATTGGCATGGATGCTCTGCAGATCTACCCCATCAGCCAGGCCAACGCCAACCAGAGGTCAGGGCGAGCTGGCAGGACGGGCCCAGGTCAGTGTTTCAGGTAGGAGCCCTGTGCCAGCCTGCTTTCCGGGGCGGCGCTGGGATTGCGTGAGGGGCCGGGCCGGGGTGGGCGGGTTTGGACTGTGATCCAGCAGAGGATGGGGACTGATGTTGGTCCTCTCACCACTCACTGCTGAGTGGAAGCAGTAGCTTTCCAGGCAGCTCTGGGGTCTCAGCAGTTTGGGGTTTCAGGCAGACCGATATTGAATATGCTTGCAGTAGAAGACCAATAGTTACGACATGTTTTCCCTTAGAGGATAAATCTGAGCAAATTACACACACCATTGGTTCATTTTTACATCTCCAACTTTTCTTTTTTTTGGTCCCAATTTTCAGAAATAATGTATTTACTATAGAAATTTGGAAAATACAGAAAAGTATGAAGAAAATAAAACCCAGCGATAATTCTAGTTCCAGGCTCTTTGGTTCCAGAAATGAAACAAGCATATAGGACACTAGCAGAAGAGTAAGCTGGCCAGGCTGAGTTTTGAATAGGTGGACATTCACAATTCAAAGAGAAAGTGGGGAGAGGCGGGGAAGAAAGGAGACATTCTCCTGCCTGTGGCTGCCTCTGTCTGTCTGTTCGGGGTGTGCATACAGTGGAAGCTGAGGGAGCATCACTACTGCGTCGGCGGCCAGGCATGCTGGAGGGCGCAGTGCCCAGTGTGCTGGTAGGTGCAGTGGCACTGGGTCTTCTCCTTGCAGGCTCTACACCCAGAGCGCCTACAAGAATGAGCTCCTGACCACCACGGTGCCCGAGATCCAGAGGACCAACCTGGCCAACGTGGTGTTGCTGCTCAAGTCCCTGGGGGTGCAGGACCTGCTGCAGTTCCACTTCATGGACCCGCCCCCGGAGGACAACATGCTCAACTCCATGTATCAGCTCTGGATCCTTGGAGCCCTGGACAACACAGGTCTGCGGCCCCGGGAGCCCGGCAGGGCCTCCTGGGTGCTGGGGCCTGGGTTCTTTGCCTCTGCACCTGTGTTCATTGAACATCTGGATTTGCTCCTCTCTCCTAGGGGGTCTGACCTCAACTGGGCGGCTGATGGTGGAGTTCCCGCTGGACCCAGCCCTGTCCAAGATGCTCATTGTATCCTGTGACATGGGCTGCAGCTCTGAGATCCTGCTCATTGTCTCCATGCTCTCGGTCCCAGCCATCTTCTACAGGCCCAAGGTGCGGAGATCGTGGCTAGCTCTCCTTTCTTCCCAGAAGCCTCAGGGGAGTTATGGGCTCGAGAAGGATTAGAGAGGACAGTAGTTTCTCTCTCTGTTATTAAAATGGAATGGAGCCCTGGCTGGGTGGCTCAGTTAGTTGGAGCATCGCCCCATACACCAAAAGGTGTGGTTTTTATTCCTAGTCGGGGCACATACCTTGGTTGTGGGTTTGATACCTGGTCCGGGCACAGGAGGTTACCTCTCTCTCTCTCCCTCTCTCTCTCTCTCAGTCTCTCTCTCACATCCTCTTTTTCTAAAATCAGTAAACATATCCTTGGATGAGCATTAAATATTGAAAAAATGGAATGCAGGGATAGGAGTCATGGTTTCTAAATAATGATTTTGCTGTTTTCAGTTAAGCAAGTTGGGGTCAAGGTGAGGGGAAAGGATGGTTTGAAAATTAGCAGGAGCACTTTTTGTCTTCTAGAATGGTTGCTCCTAAACTCTCACCATAAGGATGAATGTTGCATTGTAAACCACCTTCTTCCTCGTACTGTTAGAGCACTCTGTGCATGTGTGTGGAGTTGTGTGCGGGTAGGTGAGAGTGTGAGAAGCTCCAGCCTCTGCTCGGGGACCTGGGCTCCCCTGTGCTCAGAGGCCCCTGCTCCTTCCTAGGGCCGAGAGGAGGAGAGCGATCAAATCCGGGAGAAGTTTGCTGTCCCCGAGAGTGACCATTTGACCTACCTGAATGTTTACCTTCAGTGGAAGAACAATAATTACTCGACCATCTGGTGTAACGATCATTTCATCCATGCCAAGGCCATGCGGAAGGTGGGGCACTGACCCGGATACTCGGGATGTTGGATTGAGGGGTGGAAGGCATGGGAAGGGGGCTTCATCCGTGCCCACCTGTGTCCTGCTCTAGGTCCGGGAGGTGCGGGCTCAGCTGAAGGACATCATGGTGCAGCAGAGGATGAGTCTGGCCTCCTGTGGCACCGACTGGGACATCGTCAGGAAGTGCATCTGTGCTGCCTATTTCCACCAGGCGGCCAAGCTCAAGGTGAGCCCGGTGGAGCTGTGGCCCCTTCCTGGCCTGATATTTGTGCCGGGAAAGTGCTGCTTCTCACTCTGCAATCCTGCAGATCTGGGCCTCCCCACCAGCCTGTGTCGAGGTCTTATTAAAGGGACAGGTTCGCTGCCCAGATGAGCAGCGTCTTCCTGATGTGGCACCTGTTGTCTCTTCCTAGGGAATCGGGGAGTACGTGAACATTCGGACAGGGATGCCCTGCCACCTGCACCCCACCAGCTCCCTCTTTGGAATGGGCTACACCCCAGACTACATAGTGTATCACGAGCTGGTCATGACCACCAAGGTGAGTTTTCCAAGGCGGCTTGCATGACGTAGGCCCACCTGGCTAGGCCAGGCCCCTTCACTGCCTTCTGGGATGAGCTTTGACTTTGGGAGGCTTGAGGCCTTGCTTTGAGGGGAGTTGAGGATGGTTTTCAGGTGAGGGTTTGGGGAAACTTGCACAGAGTTAACCTCTAAGTTACAGTGGTCTTGGCTGTGCCTGCAGGAATGTTTCCTGCTTACTGCCTGGGACAAGCAACCCCCGTGGTGTCGTCATCAGAATGTTTTGAGGGTCTGGGCCTTCTCTCTTGGACACTAGGCAGCGTTTTCTTAAGCATGGAGAAATTTTGGTGGGAGAAGGGGTTAACAGTCACGTGTCTGAGGCTTTTCCTTGCCTATTTCAGCCTCAGAGGGCTGGGGGTTAGGCCCTTCCCACATAGCTCCTAACTGTGGAGCCACCCTGGGAGGGACAGCTGCAGCCTTGGCCCTCTGTGACCACCACTTTGTGGCGCTCTGCCTGCAGGAGTACATGCAGTGCGTGACCGCTGTGGACGGAGAGTGGCTGGCGGAGCTGGGCCCCATGTTCTACAGCGTGAAACAGGCAGGAAAGTCTCGGCAGGTAAGGTTCCTGTGCTTTTCATGAAGGTTCTGTTTGCCTCTGGGATCCATTTCCCCTCAGCCTGGTATTGAAGACACATCACTGTCTGATCCCCCCTCTTTACTTTTTCCTGGAAGATCTGAAAGCATATCTCAGACAACATGTTTTTTCATCCATAAATACCTGAACTTTGTATCTTTAAAAGGACTTTTAAAAATTAAAATGTAACTTCCATGCCAGTATTACTCAACAGCATTAATCATCTAGGTCTTAAGTGCCATCTAAGTCTCTAGTCCTTACTCAGATTTCCTCTTTTATCTCAAAGATTGTTTTATAATGAATTTGCTTGAATTAGGATCCAAACATTGGAACTTGTTGTTATTTGTATTAAGTCTTTTATTCTAGAGAAGGCTCTGTCCCCTTTTTGATTTATTGGAGAAACTAGGTCATTCATCTTGTAGAATGTTCCATATTCTGTATTGGGCTGACTGGTTCTTTAAGGTGTTGAATGAGTGCCTCTATTCCATGTACCTTCTGTGAACTAGTAATCTAAAGCCTTGATTAGATTCAGGGTCAGCTGATCAGCAAGGATGCACAAATGCACGTGGTGCTGTGCACTTGGTTTAGTCCTGTCAGCCTGGTGCTCCCACTTACGATGCTGCTGAGCTCGCCTGGAGGTTCCACTTGAGCCCTCCATTCTAACTCCATCTCCGCGCAGTCTTAGTGTCACTGATGGCCACCACCTAGATCCATACTTAGGGTTGCGGAATGCTGTGGGGCTTCTGCTTCCCCTTCTCAGTGTGGTCCGGCCCACATGGGGCCTGCACATATCTTCCTTACGTCCGAGTGTTTCAGCCAGATGTAATGTCTTCCCTGTGCTTCCTAGCATAGCCATGAGCGTCATAAGAAAATACAAGTCCTTACTGAATGGAGTGCTGAGGCATGACTGAACCGGGTTAGGACTGCATCGTCCAGTGTCTATCTTGAATCAGAGAGAGAAGCAGGCTCTGGCCTTGGTGCGGAGGCAGGCAGCCACGGGGCGCCCCCTCTGGGAGCTGTGTGGTCTACACAGCACCTGGCTTGCAGCAGGGAGATGGGACAGAAGAGTCTTTCTTACTCGCCAGTCCCCAGTGGCTCCCAGTACCTCTCCCTTCTCTAGGAGAACCGCCGGCGGGCCAAAGAGGAAGCCTCTGCCATGGAGGAGGAGATGGCGCTGGCTGAGGAGCAGCTGCGAGCCCGGCGGCAGGAGCAGGAGAAACGCAGCCCCCTGGGCAGTGTCAAGTGAGCTTTGACTTGGGACCCTGGCTGGGAGGGAGCCCCCTGGAAGTCCCAGGGACCAGCTGGACGGACTGGCTAGGTCCTGAAACAGGGTCACAATTTAAGAAAAGTTAAATGTGTAGAGGTGAGTGGGGGACAGAAGTTGATAGTGGTCATGTGTGGAGACATGGAGGCGTTCCTGACATAGGGGTGGTGCTGATCAGCAACCCCGATCCTTGTCTGTCATGTTCTTTTGGGGCCAGCGGTGGGTTGGAGCAGCAGGGTAGGTCTCACAGCTTTGCTGACAAGCAGGGTTTGGAAAACACTGGTGAGGGGAGGAGCGCCTTGGACTGTGCGTCTGTGCTGGTGCTGGAGTTCAGTCAGCCTTCCCAGGAAGGGCACAGTGTTTGGCAAGACTACCTTCACTTCAGACACCAGCTGCAAGCTGGGGGATGGATACCCAGGGTCACCCCTCACCTGTGACCAACTTGTTACAGATTGAGGGATCCCCGCAGACTCCCTCAGACATAATTTGCTAGAATAACACAGAATTCAGGGAAGTTTTATTACAGCAAAAGGATACAAATTGGAACCAGCTAAAGGGAGGCATGTATAGCATGAGGTCTGGAAGGTTCTGAGTCCTCAGGGCTGCCTTACCCTCCCGGCACATTGGTGTGTGACAGTACACGCCGAGCATTGCCAACAGGGAAGCCCAGTTTCTCAGGGTTTCATACATAGGCACATGGATTGAATCAGCAGCCATGTGGTTGACTCAGTCTCAGCCCCCCGCCTATCCTCAGAGGCTGGGCTCAAAGCTCAGCCCTCTAATTACATGGTTGGCTTTTCTGGCCTGGTGGCCCCCAGTCCTAAATCATCTTATTGGCATAAACGACTAGATGTGGTCCGAGCCACCCCCAAGGCCCTCCCTTCCTGCCATGAACCACAGAGATACTCCAATTCATAGGAAACCTATGGGGACAAAGACCAGCCGAGTCTAAGACACAGCTGGAGTGGTAGCCTGGTGAGTGGATGGAAGGCTGCCACTCAATCCACAGCTCACCTAGGGATGTGAGAGGAGTAATTAAGTAATCTATCTTACAACATTCCTTAATGGGCATCGGACGAGGTGGTGTCCTATTCTGCTCCCACTCACAAATGGGGAAGGCAGGGGGAGTGGCAGTGTGCCAGGGAGAAGACCCTCGGCCTGAAGCCTGCTCACACGCCAGTTAGAAACAGCAAGGCCTCCGGCTCCACGTCCTGCTATGTCTCCTGGGTGGAGTGAGCAGCAGTGTGATCCCTAACCCCCTCTGTGCTCCAGGGCTACAAAGATCTACACTCCAGGTCGGAAAGAGCAAGGGGAGCCCATGACTCCTCGCCGCACGCCAGCCCGCTTTGGGCTATGAGCTGAGGCTGTCCCTGCAGGGATGGAGCCAGAGATTGAGTGGCTGGAGCACGCGGGCCTGCTGACAACACCCTTTCATCTATGTGCTTTCATCTGTGCATCGTGGCCTGAGGGAAGCTCCTGCCAAGGGCAAGGCTCTGCCAGGGCGGAAGGAGTTTCTCGGTGCAGCTCTGGGCTGCAGAGCAGCGAGAAGCTGCGAGAGGTGGCTGGACCCGTCGTGTCCAAATAAACTGTCCCCAGGACGCTTGGTGTATAAATGACATGGCCATTGACTATGTTTTTTAAAATTCTTGTGTAAAGCCGCAAAACAGACCTAGAGGGAATTGTAATTTGGTTATAATTCAGGATTTGGAAATAAATTTATTCTTTGTAAAATGTTACTGCATTTCTGACTGTTCCGTTTTCCCTTGCCACCCGAAATCACATGGTAAAGAGAAGATGGGCAGGACCCCAACCTGACTTGACATGAATGGATCCTGCTAGAACCTTAACTCTTCCTGTTTCTCTTCTCCAGACAGGGCTTCTTAGAGGAGGGATTGGGAGAGTGAGACACAGCTGACAGGGAGAGTGGCCTGGGCCACCAGCACCCAGCTCTGCGAGTGCCAAGCTGGTCTAAGGCTGGTGGGTGGCAGGAAGTGAGGGAGGTCAGCGGCCGAGTATCCTCTGCCCCTCCTTAAGGAGCGGGGTGGGGGGAGGGTGTTTGGCCAGAGTTTCTACTCTGCATGTGTAAGGGCTGTGTATTGATGGAAAACAGTGTAAAATGTTGCTTATTGATTTTCACATAAAAGATGATCTCTGCCCTACCAGTGGTTGGCAAACTCATTAGGCAACAGAGCCAAATATCAACAGTACTACTCCAAAATAGACTCGCCCAGGCCGAAAACCGACTTCTGCGCGTGGGCCACGAAGTTTCAATCGCACTGTACGCTACGCGTGCCCGCACGTGGCATTTTGTGGAAGAGCCACACTCAAGGGGCCAAAAAGCCACATGTGGCTCGCGAGCCGCAGTTTGCCGACCACGGCCCTAGCCAGTTTGGCTCTGGATAGACCATCAGCCGGTGGACTGAAGGGTCCCGGGTTCGATTGTGGTCAAGGGCATGTGCCCGGGTTGTGGGCTCGATCCCCAGTAGGGGGCGTGCAGGAGGCAGCCAATCATTGATTCTCTCTCATTAATGTTTCTATCTCCCTCTCCCATCCTCACTGAAATTAAATAAATAGATGATCCTTACATTGGAATCACTAGTGCTTTGTTAAGCAGCCTCTTAAGTCTGCTGAGGTAACGAGTATTTGGCCCTTTGCATCACTCAGGGTCCATATTTTGTGATTCCCTAGGGTTGGGCTTCTGCCAGGTGTGCTGGGTGCAGGGTTCTGTGTTGGGGCCACAGCGCCGACAGGCTCGGGGCTAAGAAGCAGCCGGATACTGGCCAGCGCTCAGCCAGCGCCCAAGGTGCATGACTCACGCTGCTGACTCAGTTCCACTCCCTTCCCCACTCTGTTCCTGGGATTTGAATTTCCATCTGTTACAGCTCATTATAGGTTAAAATTTAAATCAATTTTAAGGATGAGTTTGGAAGCCAGACTTTACCAGCCAGCATCAGCTACACCTCTACTTCCATTCTTTTTTTTCTTTTCTTTTCTTTTTTTTTTTTTTTACCTCTAACCGCCTTTATTGGAAATGTAGGTGAAACTGACTTCTCGCAGCTCTGGAGTGAAGAGAGGGCTTCTGGCTGCTTGCCTGGGAAGGCTTCTATCTTGGCCCTGGGTTGAAGGGCTAGCAGAAGTTGTCTACCTGCTCTGTGGAGAGAAGTAAGCTGGGATGTAATCTATTTACACACTTGGGCTTGGGATGCAACAGAAAAGGAAAAAGATTGAGGTTTCAATTCATGGCTTTATTATTAACAGGCTCTGACGAGTCACAACTCGCCTTCAGGTTCTTTAGAGAAGAAAATTGAGGCTGGAGAGGTGATGAAAACCATGGGTCCAATCTGACCTTCTAGTTTAAAAGCAAGAACACCTGGCGAGGGACACTTGGCACACCTGGGTGCCACCAGATATGGGGAGGCTCCTCTCCCCAAGGCTCTACCTGAGGCTGCCTAAGAGTCTGCCCCTGTGTCTCCAATGCTTTTTGGTTGGCAGATCCTGTCCATTCAGATCCACCTTTTAAGGTAAGTTTCTTTTAGCTTTAATGCTCTGATTCCTACTGTCATTCCCTTAGGTCAGTGGTTGGCAAACTGCGGCTCGCGAGCCACATGCGGCTCTTTGGCCCCTTGAGTGTGGCTCTTCCACAAAATACCACATGTAGGAGCGCACGTACAGTGCAATTGAAACTGGCCCATGCGCAGAAGTCGGTATTTTGTGGAAGAGCCACACTCAAGGGGCTAAAGAGCCGCATGTGGCTCGCGAACCGCAGTTTGCCGACCACTGCCTTAGGTGATAAGCAGTCTTTTCCTAGAGGTACAAAAGCATTTCTGTGACAACAGCCCTGAAGTGGACTCCTGAGACTGCCCTTCAGACTTCTGGGTTTGAGGGAGCAGCAAGGCTGTTGCACTTTCCTTATAGGGGTCCCCTGCTTGTATCAGTCACGTGCATCTGTCCTTGAATGCCTATTGGGTGCTTTAGACACATTGGATATGTCAACAGTTGAGGTTCTCGGGCTGAGATAGGGGACCCCAGAGCTTGCTTGCCAGGCTCTGTCCATGGCAGGGGGCTTCCCCCTCAGTTGGGTTGTGTAGAAGAGGCTCACATGGCAAGTGTGTATGTGGCAACCTGGTGGTTCAGGGAGCTCCCTCTTCCCTTCAGTAAGGAAGCAGGCTGAGGGGCTGATGTTTGCTCTGAGCCCCTTTAGCCCAGGGAGAGAAATATACTCTATTACACAGGATTCTGCTGGTCCTAGGTATCAGAATCTGGTGGCATCCTCCCACTGGGTAGCTGAAGCTCTTATTCTATATCATAAAAGGCTAATATGCAAGTCAACCAAATGGCAGAATGACTGGTCGCTATGACAAGCACTGACCACCAGGTGGGCAGATGCCCAATGCAGGAGCTGCCCCCTGGTGGTCAGTGCGCTCCCAACAGGGGGAGTGCTGCTAAGCCAGAAGCAGGGCTCACAGCTGGCTAGTGCGGCGAGCCTCTCCCGCCTCCACAGCCGCCCTAAGGGAGCGGGTCCAAGCCATCAGTCGGACATCCCCTGAGGGCTCCTGGACTATGAGAGGGCACAGGCCAGGCTGAGGGAACCCCCCCAAGTGCATGGATTTTGTCCACTGGGCCTCTAGTTTTGTTTATAATCCCCTTGGCTAAGTCCTAGCTTTGTAGTCATTTTTTCTTTTCTATTATTTTCTTAGGGCAGTTTTAGGTACATGGCAAAGTTGAGCAGGAGGTGCAGAGATTTCTCCTGCTCCCGCACAAGCGCAGCTTCTGCCATCATCAACGTCCCCACCAGAGTGTAATGAGTATATCTTTGTTACCCTAGACCAGCGGTTCTCAACCTGTGGGTCGCGACCCCTTTGGAGGTCGAACGACCCTTTCACAGGGGTCGCCTAAGACCATCGGAAAACACATATATCATTACATATTGTTTTTGTGATTAATTACTATGCTTTAATTATGTTCAATTTGTAACAATGAAAATACATCCTGCATATCAGATATTTACATTACGATTCATAACAGTAGCGTATGAAGTAGCAACGCAAATAATTTTATGGTTGGGGGTCACCACAACACGAGGAACTGTATTGAAGGGTCGCGGCATTAGGAAGGTTGAGAACCACTGCTCTGGATGTACCTATACATCATTACTCCCCCAAAGTACACAGTTTACATTAGGAGTCACGTTCGGTGATGCACATTCTATGGGTTTGGACAAATGGGTAATGACATGTGCCCATCATTCAGTATCATACAGAAACTGTGTTTTAAAAATATCAGCTGTTTAAACTACTTTTTAGGAACTAACTTTGGTTATTGCTTAGCAACGTTGGGGAAGGTCTGGCCCACGGGCTCTGTAAGGCCTGCAAGATCCTTTGGTCAGGCCCTGCCAAGGCATTAGGGGTGACTTGTAAGTTGATCATTTTGTATGGCCCTTGAAGGAGGTTATAAATATGCAAATGGCCCTTGGCAGAAGAAGGGTTCCCCACCTCTGGCTTACAGAATGATAGGAAGGCGACACTCACCTTCCCTGCCCCTTGTCCTGTCCGAAGGCCAGAGGGCTGGGTGACATCACCATGTTTTTCTGGCTCTGCTGCACCTTTGCTCCCCATAGCTCCCTTGCTACCTGCTTGGCCTGGTGTAATCACCCCCCAGGAAGTGAAAGGCAACTTTGAAAAAATGTACAGTATTCAACGTATCCAGATATTGTCGCTTTCACCAACATGTAGAAAACCTCTTTGTAAAATAAAGTAAAAAAAAATGCCTTCTTAGTAGACTGTACTGGGAATTTTCATGACACTGAACTTTTGTTTAAGTAAATGGTCCACAGGCTAGAAGTAGGAAGCTATGATCAGTACCAGATTGTCCCATCTTTGTTTTCTCTAGAAAATAAATCCTTATCCTAAGGCAAATGGGGGAGCACAGTCAAAAGAGCAGAAGCAGACAACACCCATCACAAAAGCAACGACCAGATGTGCCTGCACCCCGCCTCCCGCTGCTCTGGCAGGGGCATCCTGTGTCACCATAAGCAGTGACTTTTCCTGGCCTTCGTTTGGCTGGCGGGGGGGGGGGTGCGGGGGGGAGATGATTTACGAACTGCTACCAACGAGTGGGTTTCTTCCTCCGCTTTCCCTTCCCCTCCACCCAGAAATGCAAGCTCTTTCACTTCTTTCTCTTTACTTTGCCTTAGCAGCTGTTTCTCTCAATTTCCTACAGATTAAGAATAGGAATTCTAGACATGTACTCAGTTTAACAAAATCCTACCACAACAAAATAGTTTAGCTGTCCTTGGAGTTTGTTATAATGGAGTTTTACTTGTACTGAGCTGGCTGGGGAGAAAAATAAAACTGTTCAGAGGAGGAATGACGTGTGGTGGCCAGGGAGGAAGCAGACGGCTCTCTCTCCGTCCTCCATTTGGAAAGTGCATCACTTAGTTCTCGTCCTTTCTTTTGCACCTCAGGATTACTTTTCTCTTTAAGGTTTTTAGATTTTTTTTTCTTCTTAAATTCTAGACAGAGATAGAAAGAATAAAGAAGGAGCTAGTTTTCTCTGGTTGGTTTATAAACGAATCCAGAAGCTGACTGTGGCTATGACAACTCCTATGCATGTGAAAGAGGCCTGTATTCATTAGAATCCAGGGAAGGCAGCGGTGAACTCACTGCTGGGGGCTGGAGGGGACAGAGATGTCTGCAGGATGCCGGGAGCTCACCGGGACTGCTGTGCGCATGTCTTTATTTTAGAGTTTGGGCCTGGAGAGGGTGGTAAGGGGCCAAGGCTGCCTCTGCTGCAGGAAGTGGACAAAACTCAGTAAACACTGGCATATTGCAAAATAGGCTGGGACCTCGATATGTTCTCGTAGGAGCTGATCCAGGCCCAGAGGGAGGGATGGGGACTCACTGTCTTCAGAAACGTGTGGGAATGATGCCCAGGGGGAGGCGCTGGTTCTAGCAACATGAAGAACCTGAGGGAATCGGGAGGAAGCGACAGTCTTGACTTGAGGAGAAATTAATGAGGTGACTCCTCAGGACTGGCCTTGTGCCAGGAAGGCCGCTCTGTTGCAGTGTGACTTTCCTCAGGGTGACGGAGTCTGTGTGGCAGAAAAGATGGCTGTGCAGGGGACAGGGCGCTCTCGTGCGGCTCCCAGAACTCACTACAGGCGGAAGATGCCGATCCTGGTGCTCTCGGTCCCCACAGTTCCAGCTCGTCTGGGTAAGGGACAGACCTGAGACACGAGCGCTCGGTACCAGCAAAGATTCGTAGTGAGAAGAACAAGCCTTGTCTACAGACAGGGAAACAATGACCTCTGGTCCTGACTTGTTTTCTTTTCCCTTTTGAGTTCGCAATCTAGTAATCTCTTGAAAAATAGTATCAGGCTGCTATCTTTTTGACCCATGGGACTAAGACAACATCGCGGTAAGTAGCAAAAGACGAATGGGGGACATACCTGAGCAGAGCGGAGTCCCGGCAAACGTGGTGACATCCATTCTGTGGCTCAGGCTCTGGGTCGTCCCCCTCCAGTCCAAGCTGCCACACCCTTTCCTCTGTGTGGGCTCTGTTTTGCACGGGTTCAGAGCTTTCGCGCATAACCTTTGGTGCCCGGATTTCAGCTTCTTCTCCTCGATCTCGGTCTTCAGCTTCTTGTTTTCCTGCTGCAGATGGACCATTACATTGTGGAGGTGGCTGGGGAAGGGAAGGGGACAGGTGGGTGTTGGTCTGCGTCAGCTCCTCGGTTCCCCACAGGAAAGGACAGAGAAAGGCACCCCAGAATGGAGAGACATGGGCGCCTGGTTCCTTCCAGAGCGAGCCCTCTCACACATGCTCTGTGGGAATGGAGCCTCTGTGTGTCCCTGGAAGAGGCCAGGCCTGGGGTTGGGTGGCTCCAGACCCACGGAGTCATCTCAGCTCTGGCTCTGTTTTCTCATCTGTTAAATGGGGATAACTGAGTGTGACAAATGATAGAGACTTGATTGGAAGAGCCAGAAGGCTGTTACCAACAACTCTGACCACGTGTCCTCGGTCTCTCATGGCCATGCCTTGGACTCTGTTCTGAGGCCCGAGTCCAAGTTCTTTCACATCCCTTTGCTGAAAGGTGGGAAGCCGGGGATCCGGCTCTGTTTGAGAGCTCGGGCGAGTCACTTATCCCCCTTTTACAATGAGAAAATGGTGGCTGTAATGCAGGTGACGGGGAAGATAACTACAGATTTCCTGCGGTTCGATCCATGGCAGTTATTCATATCGACAGCTGTATTTCTCCACATCGAGGTGGAGGGTAGGGTGACAAGGGCTCAGGAACCAGACCACCCGGGCTGGAATGCTGGTTCTGCCACTTACTAGTTGGGAGGCCATGGGCAAGTTATTCAGCTTGTGAGTTCCTCTCCTCATCGGCCTCAGTTAACACATGTAAAGCACGTAGTGCCTTAATACATATCAGTGGAGCTATTATTATTCGAAAATTGTTTTCCTTCAAAGAGATTCAAGAATGAGTTCTTTATAGGAGAGAGGACCAGAACTTGACACAATATAAGGAAAAGCCTGACATTCTCTGTTACCCTCAGATTCAGACAATTTTTCTTTTAGTTAAACCCTTTCAGAAAATATTTGTATCCTAGTAAAAAATTTCATGTTTTTTCCCCCCCTCTAAAGGAAATCAAATAAAAAATTCTTCCTCAACTTCCTCTCTGGGCTCGTGCTTTGCCCTCTTGCTCTCTGTAAACCTGGCCAGAGTTGATGACACCCAGTCTCTTGTAGCTCCTCACGTGGTCACCACATTCCACATGCCACTGGGCCTGCAGGTGGGGTCGCCATGCCCCTGGCTCTCTGCCACTCTCTGGCCCACTCCTGTCAGGACCCCCGATGCCTTCAAGATTTCGTACTTTCTATCCGAGTCATACCTCCGTTCCTACCTCCTTATTCCGATGTCCTCTCTTTCCACTCAGGCGCCCTCTCTAGGTCACAGCCTGGAACTGAGCTTTCTACAATGGGTTCTAGGTGTGCTGAGAACCTCTTGGTGCAGGGACTGGTCACAGCAACCCCATCCCAGGCCCTTCCAGGTGCCAAACCAATGCGATCATGTTCTAAGTGTTCTCTAGCAGGAGACTGGGAAGCACTGCCCTAGAGCCTGTCTGTACCTATTACTACACCCCCTTTGAAATCTCAGTTTTAGACATTCATATCTTTCCCCCATTCCCGAACTTCCAACACTCCTCTCCTGCCACTCGCTGCTGACCCAGCTTTGACCGTGAAAGTGAAGCAAGGCCCAGAAGAGGGTAGAGCAACAAGTAGAAAGAACTAGGCCCCCAAATGACCCTGTGGGACCGAGGAACCCCACCAACCTGGACTTTCTCACCTCCTAGAGCTGTGCCTTCCATGTTCTATGTTCCTCCACTTGGAGATCTTTGTTACAGCAGCTTGGCCCCCACCCTGACTAACACAGTCTGCTTTCTGTGCCCATTTCCTTCTCAGCATTTCTGACCTCAGAGTCACAGAAAGTGATAGTGGAAAGGCATCTGGAGACCATTAACTCCCTTTTATTATTGTTGAGGCAGCTATGGCCTTAAGAGGTAAAGTGATGTGTCCAAGGTCTCACAGATGAGGTTAGGACTTGGGGTCTTTCCAAAGTCCCAGGCCTTTCCTGGGGTCTGACCCACGTATCCAGTGAGAAAGCCAGCCCTGGCTCCTGGCCAATCCTTCTACTTAAGACCCAAGCAGCAGCCAGGGTGGTGCAGGATGACTTACTCCTTTTCACCAGTCAGCTTGGCAATGTATTTGACCTGTTCACGGAGCTTGTTTCCTAGTTGCTCATTGGCGACTCTGTAATAAAATCCACGAGAAAAGAGTTCCCAGACCCCTGTGAGCAGAGCATGGGCTGGCTACACGGGACATTGGGTGTTCTCAGCAAGGCTTCTGCGGGGCCCCAGTCCCCAGAGCTGGAGCCCTCCTGGCCCCTGGCAATTAAGAGGACTCTTCATACTCAACTCCTGTGCAGATTCCCTGTGATCCCAGGCGAGTTCAGGGATCTAGGCAGTGAAGCCGGACCCCAGGCTGGGAAGAGGAAATCTGACCCTTCAGTGAAGCACCCATCAGAGCTGCTTCTCTTCTACGTCAGCAGGGCCCTCTAGCTTACCCCCAAGCCTTGGGTGTGGGCCGAGATGGGGTCAGCTTCCCAGAAGGGCAGTGTGTGTGTGTGTGTGTGTGTGTGTGTGTGTGTGTGTGTGTGAAAGAGAGAGAGAGAGAGAGGCTGAGAGACTATTCTTTGGCACATGTATGGGTCCTCGGTTTAGCCCAGGCCTTGGGACCTGGTCTTATTTTTTTCTTCCTTACTTACTTCTGCTCTTTTGCCCATTGCTCCATGTTGGTCATGATCTCATCATTCTCTCGGTGCAGCCTGCAGGCGTCTTTGAGCACAGGCCGCTGGGGCAGGCAACAGGGCTTTGTAAGAGAAGAAAATGAGATGGTAAGGGGTGGGGGCATGGGCCCGTCACCTGCCTGCTCCCAAGTCAGGCCTCTTCTCTCTTCCTGGGAGAAGAAACACTGCCTCTGCTGGCCAGAGCTGGAACTGCCGCAGCAGGACACCACCTCCAGCATCCAGGCTGCACCCACACAGAGGTGCCACCTCTGAGCAGCCACCGTTTCTAGTAGAGACAAAGTAGACTTGTACACTTATAATGATTTTCAGGCCAAAGGCACTATTGTTCTAAAAAAAATTTTTGGTTAAGCCAATTTTTTAATATGGAAGGAAAAATATCTTGAGGAAGAGATGTCTTTTTTTTTCTTAATTGGAGCCAAGGCCCTGTGGCCACCCCAAGGTATCCTACGACTTCCTGCCATGAATTTCACCGCTCAGGGTGCCAGGCATGGGGCACATCACACCCTAAGATCTGAGCTGACTCCACTGCAGGGAAAATAAAAGCATCAGAGTGGCTTCTGGAGGGAAACTGCCCAGTGGATTTTCTAAGTCAGGGGTGGCTGGTGTACCTGACAGGGAGAGGGCATGCTCTCTCCCCTGGAATGGGGCTTTTGTTTTGCTCAATATCTCTATCAACAAAGCCACAGGAAGATGGTTTGGTCGACACAGATGCTATAGCACCCACACCCTGCTTTGTGCCGAATAGAGCAGGTGTCTTTCCTTGCTCCCAGGCACCTCCCCCCTCGCCTTCCCCTCTCCTCCCCAAGGGCTGTCTGGTATCCAGGTGGCTGTAGGCAGTGCTGGGAGGAACTGGGAAGAAGTGACCACAAGCCGAGGAGCACCTACATCCTTCTCGTCGGCAAGGAGGTTCTCCTTCAGGGTGGTCATTTCCTCCTGGAAGGACCGGAGCTGCTCTTCCTTGGCGGCCAGCATCTTGAGGTCACACTGGTGCTGCTTCTGCCACTGCAGCACTTGGCAGCTCATCTCCTCCAGCTTCTTGTCGAAGGCGTGTACCTGCGCAGGGGCGCAAAGTGAGGAGGAGACCCCAGCTTGCCGCTGTGACCCCAGAGACCTATGACCAGGCCAGAGGGCCCTTTTTCAGCTCTGGGATTTGTTAGGGGGCATTTTATTGCCGGCGGCCAGCAGAGGGCGCTGCTGCTCTGATCGTTGGCTCCGGGCCTTCAACTCACAGGACCCAACAAAGGGAGGGAACCCATTATGGCTCAGTGCTAAATAGCTGTGGGTGCAAGAGGTGACCTTGGGGACCTGGAACAGGAAGGCAGCCTGAGCCCCAGGCTGCTCCTCACCTCTATCTCACTCTGCTGATGGAAGCCTTGAAGCTTTTTTAATTCCATGTTGAGCTTTTTCATCCTTTCCTCATAAGCTATGATTTCCTCTTCCAGCTGAGCTTTCCTGTCTTGGGCCTGCATCAAGCTTCGGTGCAGGCTCTTGGTCTCTGAGATCGAGTGGTTGAGCTTTAGGTAAAGACAAAGGGGATGAGGTGGCTGTCAGAGCCCTGGGGGCCTCTCTGCTGAACCCTGAATGGAGAAGGGCTCCAACCCTCCCCGTCCTCTACCGAGGGCGGCAGACACCCTGCCATTTTCCTACTGTCCCACAGTAGTTGGTTTTCTGCATCCCACCTTTCCTCCTCTGTTCCCTCTCTTTTTGGTCCTATGAGTGGATCAGACATGGTCAGCATAGGGATGGAGCATGAATTTCCCTGATAATCCAGGTTTTGGGAGGGCCTTGCCCTGGGTCACCCCTGGGCAGAAAGATGTATCAGGTTTGGCCTCCATCTTGCTCCTCCCAACCCTCCCCAAAACCCTGACCCAGAAGAAGTAGGCCTTCTCTGGACAGACATCCCAGCTCATGCCAGGGTTTGCACGAGCC
Source organism: Myotis daubentonii (assembly GCF_963259705.1). Lineage (NCBI taxonomy): Eukaryota > Metazoa > Chordata > Mammalia > Chiroptera > Vespertilionidae > Myotis > Myotis daubentonii. Next base: position 42,826,896 of record NC_081854.1, read on the forward strand.
TCGGGGACAGTCAGGAGGGTAGGAAACTGGTTTCTGTGCCTCTCCCACTGCTAGGACATGTCTTTGTCCTAGAGATACAGGGCGTGGCCCACCTTCTCGAGAGCTTCCGTCAGGTCGTCTTGGCAGGCAGCTGACTTCCGGGATAGTTCCTCATAGGCTTCTTTACTGACCATGGTCTGCTGACAATGCTGCTCTTTATGCTTAGCCTTGTCCAGCTGGGCCTGCAGATGCACTATGGTCTCCTTCTGAGAGGCGACCTTTAGGGAGGGGGAATATCACTGTCAAGGTTCATGGCTATGGAGGCACTCTCTGTGCCCACAGGAAACAGGGGGAGCACTGGGCTCTCTTCCCTCTCCACTAGCCCGTAGAGCAGTGTGAGATAAAGCCCCCGTCTCCACCTCCTTGTTGTGAAAGGAAGAGCTGCCATTCCAGGCTCTTCTGCACTCCTCTCCCCACCGTTCCGCTTCTGGTTAGCATGCCCCCCCGCCCCCCGCCCCCAGTACAAGGACTCCTGGAGGTTCTGGGCCATGATGTGTCATGAAAAGTCCCTTTCACAGACTCTGCAGCCTTTGATAAAGATCCAATTCTAGGATGGGAGACGTGATACAGTATCTCAGTTGTGTGCACTGTGCCTCACTTTGTTCCTGACATAATTCACTAGACTTACTGCACCATGAAATTAGGGCTGCCCGTGCTTCCTTCGCTTACAGCTCAGGGCACGGCACATAATAGGTGCTCAGTAAACATTACTCTTCTGGGACTGAGTGAAATACTGCATTGGGCAGTGTTTGAAATTAGAGATGCATTGAATACATAGTTCTGGCAGAAGTATATTTAAAAACGGAAGTCCGTGTCCTAAACGTTGTCTTGAGTATTCGTGCTAGTTAAAAGGAACTGAGATCGGGAGTTAGAGGGTCTATGTTGAGGTCCTGGTTCTGTCATTTACTTCATCTCTCTGAGTCTCAGTTTCTTCTTCTGCGAATCGGGGTACTTTCAACTGCTTCATAGAGTTTTTGTGATGATCAAATGGGATGTAAAAAGGGCTTTGTAAGGTATAAATGCTACATAGCTGTGAGTTACGATCATGAAGATGCTAAGTAATTAGCCATTTTATTCTGTACTTTAAGTATAGGATTGACATCTAAGTCTGGAAGCAGGAGGGAGACCTCAGAAATTCGTGTGCCTGACTTCTGTTTTTTGGTATTCCAGTACACTGCATTCTCCATGTGGCCACACACACAGAGGGACACACTCTTTTGGGTTTTCTTCAGTAACTGCTCAGTGCTCGAAGTTTATTGTTTTTCCAAGTGGAATTCCGAATATCTTTGACCTTAGGAACTGGTGAATGGGAGCAGTGTTAGACTGTATTTTTGCCCCTATATTTACCTATCTGGGAGGGGGGGTGAAGTTAATCCTAAAGATGGAATAATTTGGTCTTCTGCAAATAAAAGTACAGTTTGTGGAGACTTTGGAAAACCATGGAGTCAACTGGGTCTGCACAGTGAGCCAGGGGAGTTGCTGGAGAAATTACAACCCACCGTAAGCTCTTGATAATTGGTGGCCGGATTGAGAAATGTCACCATAGAGGTGAGATACTAAAAATAAAGGTGGTAAAAATATCACAATGATGCTAGACACTGAAATGGAAGCTTTATCTTAAACTTCTCTAACATGAGTGGTTTAGCTTAGGAAAAGATACTAAGAATACTATATATACATACATATATAAAATTAAAGAATCAAAGAGTTTTAATGAAAAGTTCTCATAAAGATCTGCTCTCTCCTTGCCAAAGACATTAGACCTGGATGGTTTTATAGGTGAAGTCCACTAAGTCATCCTACATTCCTCACTTTCTGTCAGTCTGGTTGATTCTACTGCCGAAACATATCCTGAATTTGCTGATTTCTGTCTTAACTGACAACACTCTAACTTAGATAGCAATACTTTCCCAACTGGTTTCCTCACTCCCAAACTACCCTGCTCCCCAATCCATTTCCACACATTAGTTGAAGCTATATTTTGAAAACCGAAATCAGATCAAATCATCTCCTCTGCCCCTTGAGGAAATTTCATCAATGTCTATCAAATGTCCTTAGAATAAAACCCAAAATTTCTTAACAGAGGCCACAATGTCTACCGCTACCTATCTTTCTACTCTCATCCTATACTAATATCCTTCTTGATTACTATATTATTGGCCTTACTTCACTTCTTAGAACATTCCAAAGAGTGATTGAAAGAGTGATAGGTATACACTGTCAGGCTTTATACTTGGGATGCAAGGATGGGCCCACTTGATTAATTTTATTCGGCACATTACAGGGAATATCAGACTGAAACATGAATTCCATTAACATTAAAAGCAAGAAAGGATGCTACTGTTGAACACCATACTTTAGGTAGTATCTAATGCAATAAGGCAAGAAAAATGAGTAATATATGTTACAAAGGTTTAGAAAATTGTTGCTTGTAAATGATCTAATCATAACTTAGAAAATCCATGAGAAGCAACTGAAAAAATACTATTGCTTATAAGTGAGTTTAATAAGATATCCAAATATAGAATAAAAATAAATTAGCTTCCTTAGTATTCAACAGTAATCTATAATAATAAAAGCATAATATGCTAATTAGACCAGGTGACCTCTGGATGAAGCCGGGCCTGTGAGGGCCGAGGCAGCCACCTAGGCAAGCCGCTGCGGCTATGGAGGCTGAGCCCCTTGCACGAATTTCGTGCATCTGGCCTCTAGTTAATTATAAAATACTAGAGGCCCGATGCACGAAATTCATGCAAGGGGCTCAGCCCTTGCAGCCATGGCAGCGTGCCTTGGCCATCGCAGCTGTGGCTTCGTCCAGAAGGTCGTCTGGAAGGTCGTTAGGCTGACCAGTCTAATTAGCATATTATGCTTTTATTATTATAGACTAGAGGCCCCGTGCACGAATTTGTGCATGGGTGGGGTCCCTCGGCCTGGCCGGTGATCAAGACCTATTGGGAGGTTGGCCAGCCGGCCCCCAGATTGGGGCCTATCAGGGGGGCCAGTTGGCAGGGGGTAGAGACTGTGGGAGGTTGGCCTGCTGCCCACCCCCCTGATTGGGGCCTGGGGGGAGGGACCTCAGGAGGTTGGCTGGCCAGGGATGGGAAGAGGGGCCACAGGAGATTGGTTGTGGGAGCACACTGACCATCGGGGGCAGCTCCTGCATTGAGCGTCTGCCCCCTGGTGGTCATTGTGCATTATAACGACTGGTTGACTGCTTCTTCGGTTGTAACGGTTGCTTAGGCTTTTATATCTATATCTATATATCTATATCTATATATATATCTATATATCTATATATATATGTATATAGATGGTAGAAAAATGTCTAGAATCAGAGATGAAAAGGATCTCAATATATATTGCTTTGACTTCAGATGGGAAATTTTAAAATTGAGAATACTGATGAAAGAAAAATACATTTTAGAATGCAAAACTAAGTTTCTTTAAAAGAAAATATTTTTATTGATTTTAGAGAGGAAAGGAGAGGGAGTGAGAGAGAGAGAATCATCAATCAGCTGCCTCCTGCACACCCCCCACTGGGGATCAAGCCTACAACTCAGGCTTGTGCCCTGACCAGGAATTGAACCAGTGAACTCTTGGTTCTCGGACTGATGCTCAATGGTTGAGCCACACCTGGCTGGGCAAAACTAAGGCTCTTTCTAGTGGCTATTTCAATTGATTCAAAAAGTCTACCATACTTGAGGCATACTTTTAAAAAGTGAAACATGCTTACACATACATGAAAATCCTTTAGTCTCCTGACTGCCACCAAAAGAATTCTGAAATTAGTGCTTTTTACATCCACATTGACATGACTTTCTTTCTTTTGGCAAATGTAATGGCAGGCCCATATAATACATAGATAGTATTCCTTATTTACAGAGAGGTTCCTCGGGGATTTGAGTGACTCAGAACACAACTCTGGATCACAGTTGAGATTTATATCTCTGGAGGGAAAAATCTCCAGAAACATGAGTTTCTATGCTGTCTAACATGGTAGACACTAGCCACATTAGGCTATCTGCAGTTAAATAAAACTAAATTTAGTTAATAGTAAAATTATAAAATCAGTTCCTTAGTCATACTAAGCCATAGTCCAAGCACTCTGCGGCCACATTAGGCTAGTGGATGTAGTATTAGACAGATGTAATTTAGAGCTCAGACGCTGTAATTTAGAGCTTTTCACCACTGCAAAAAGTTCCATGTGGCAGTGCTGTTCCTACATGTAGAATAGTCATAGTATTTTAAAATTAGCTTTAAAAAATATTGTGAAGGAATCAGAGCTGCTGGTCTCTCATTTGTATCCCAAGAGACCACCTATTAAGATGTTCTGTTTCTTGCCCAGAAAGATGGAGTATATTCAGTTGGGGAAAGTATTGCCATTCAGGATGAAGGGAAAAGAGGTTAGATGTTAGACTGAGATGATCCAGGTTCAAATACTGGTCCATCCCATCACGTACCAATTAGTCACTTTAGGCCCAGCCTTTCATTTTCCTGTAAACCGAGGATCATAGTATTGCCTGTCTTGTTGGGAGTAGAGCAGACAGAAGGCATGTAAAGGACCTACGTCGACAGTCAGTAAATGATGACTGAACGCAAGCACCATGCCTCGCGTATGTTAGGTGCCGTTTGCTCCTCTCTGTCACCTTTATCTGTGTAATGAAATATAACCATCTCCCCTCCCATCCCCCTTTTGTATTATTTTTGGAAGTGTTCCCTAGCAAACTGCCCAAACAATGGATTCACTCAACTCTGGTCTCAAATGCAACAGCGGAGGACTTGATGCCAAAGCCCAGATAGTCTGGGAGCTCCACCAGATGTTTGTAAATAAGACCTTCCACATGTGGAAGAAACATTTCTTTGGCTGCGCAACTGGGCACTGAAGGGGCATCCCCTTCGAGGAGGAGAGTGGAGCTGCGGTTCCCACAGGATGCCCTGGGCCCAGCAGGGAGTCGCATTTCTGTGGTGGAGGAGAGCTAGAAGCCCAGTTCAGCCCAAGGGACACAGGGTCAAAGTTTCTTACTCCCTTGGGGTTTCTGTCTACTCACCTCATTGTTCAGCTCTTGGATGATTTTCTGGGAGGAGTTCTGTTTGCAGAGAGTGGCCTCCAGTTGTGTAGAATATTTCTTACTCTGTGCTTTGATATTCTCATTTTCCTCCTCCAACTTCAGCAAAGTCTCTTTTAACTGTTCCCCAATTAAAGAACAAGCCCAGAAAAGAGGTATTACCCTCAGGCTCCTATAGAACCCCACTCCTCCTTTCCTTACCCACAGCTCCATTCTGCACTCTGTGGTATCTCAGGCCTTCTCTCTCCTCTTCACTTGCCTTTCCCACCCTCCCTCCCTCCCTCCCTCCTTCCTGAGGTCTGAGTACCCACTGTCTCCATTTCCCACCAAGCCTGGCGGGGCTCATGGCTGGCCCTGTATTCATGACCTCGAGTCTTCCAAGATTCTCCTTCTTACCATCTTCTCTCTTTTTTTTAATTCCTGTCGGAGTGTCTCAATCTCTACCTCCATCACCGTCTCCTGTTCTTTACTTTTTTTCAATTGTTCCCGTTTCTCCTCTAGTAACCTTGTTACTTCCTTAAGCTCCTCTTCTAGAGTGATTTTGGTGTTGGTTAGCTCCCTGTGCTGAGAAAATAAAAACTGAACTGAAAGACAGTTTTAGACTGTATATTTTTGGAAAAGCACACAAACAAACTCAGACAATTGTACACAGAGAGCAGCTGAAATAAATATAAGGACAACTTCCTGGTTATTTGGCATGCAAAAGTTTCCTCTGATGTTCAGCAACATTTTACATTTTTTCAAGTAGATATACCAACTTATTTTATTTATAGAACCAGCTCCCACAGTATCAACCTTCTCTCCCAATTACCAACTCTTTTCACATAAAACCTCTGTGAATAAAGTTTTAAAAAAATCTGAGAAAAGACAAAAAGAATAGTTCCGAGATCAAAGACTTTAACTTAACTGACAAGGATAGCTTTTGGATCCTAGAAAAACAACAACACATTGTCCTTTGACTCGTTATTTATTTATCCTCACCCGAGGATATTTTCCTGTTGCTTTTAGATAGAGTGAAAGGGAAGGAGGGAGGGTGGGAGGGAGGGGAGGAGAGGAAAGAGAGAGAGAGAGAGAGAGAGAGAGAGAGAGAGAGAGAGAGAGAGAGAAACATTGATGTGAGAGAGACACATCAATTGGTTGCCTCCTGTATACACCGGACCAGGGCTGGGGAATGAACCTGCAACCCAGGTAGGTGCCCTTGACCAGAAATAGAACCTGGTGTGCAGGCTGATGCTCTAACCACTGAGTAACACCAGCTAGAGCTGTCCTTTGACTATTTTTAAGCCTAGCACTTGAAAATACTTATTATTGGTCATGGGAACTGGAGCTGACTGGCTGGCTTAGCATTCTAACACAAATTCCGGACAATTCATTTGCCATGGATTGGTGGTGGCATCTGCCCAAATAAAGACCAATCTATTTAATGTTAAACAGAGCAAATGCCTGAGCTGGCGGCCTACTTGCCCTTCATACCTGGTATTGTAGTGTTTTGATGCGATCTAACTGTTCATTTAGTGCCATTTCCTGCTCAGTCACTGTCTTCTGAAACTGCCTCTTTTCCTTCTCTGAAATTTCAAGCTTCCTCAGGGTCCCAGAGAGTTCCAGTGTCAGCTCCTCTAACCGTTTCCTAAAGCAAAATGGCAGGAAGTAGGAGGACGGCTGTGGTCTGTGCGGTGGACTGTGAGCTGGCCGCACGGGGCTCGCCCTCCCACTCCTGGGCAGTGGCCCGTTGTGTCCTGGCTCGCTCACTAGGGACGGAGCCTCTCTCTGGAGGTAAACCTGTGGTACCTGTTGGATGCAAGTTCCTCCCCAGACACCAGCGAATCCTGCAGCTTCTGGAGCTCTCTCTGCAGCTCCTGGATGTTGTCGGCCTTCTGCTTCTCCAGGAGAACGCAGTTCTGCAGTTTCCTCTGGGAATCCTCCAGGCTCGTCTTTGTCAAAGCGGCCTCCTCTTTGTACTGGGCTGCCTCCTGAGCTGCAAAGACAGGAGACAAGCCAGGGGCATGTCCTTGTGAGAAGGAAGGATGTGTGAAGAGCAGACTCTCAAACCAGACCAGTTAAATAGTTCGTTCCTTCATGGTGTGGCCTACTTCCATCTCCCATCTGTCCTCATTTCTCTCCATTCCGTTATCGCCCTTAAGGAGCGCTTTTAAATCATCTGTCTTCAACTACCCTTCAGCTGTGGTCTCCTTCTTGACTGAAATGAAACAAATTGATAGGCATGGCTCAGTGTATCTTATGCAACTCATCCTGCCCTTGGGCACACGCCCTGACCCTTTAGGACAGTGGTCGGCAAACTCATTAGCCAACAGAGCCAAATATCAACAGTACAACGATTGAAATTTCTTTTGAGAGCCAAATTTTTTAAACTTAAACTATAGAGGTAGGTACATTGTTATTAACTTAATTAGGGTACTCCTAAGCTGGCCTTTGCTAAAAACATACCTCTGATTGAGGTACGTTTGCTGAGGTCGACCCCTTCCAACTCTCCCATCCACACTCGTCTTGTATACCTGTTTCGTCTATCTCATTTTGTTCATCCTCTCTCTATGTCCAAACCGTATCAACATACCTTTCTCAATCCTCGACTCTACATCTTCTTTCACTCCACAACGTTCCCTAAAATTAACTTAATAAACTTTACTTAAAGTTTTAAGTCTTAGTTAAACTATAGGTACGTTGAATAAAACTTGATATCATACTTAATAACGATATTTATTGATAAAATTAAATTCCTTACAATTTACCTTACAATATCCATAAAATTAAATCATGACAATGACTGACAAACAGTAATGTGAACAATGGCCTCACATCCCCTTGGAAAGTTTGGGCAAGTCAGGTTTGTATGTTGTTGTTTTTAATTTTAGGCACGATTCCAGGTTCTCATCAATAAGACGGCTTCTGCACATGGACCATGAAGTTTCAATCGCACTGTATGTGCGTGCCCGCACGTGGTATTTTGTGGAAGAGCCACACTCAAGGGGCCAAAGAGCCGCATGTGGCTCGCGAGCCGCCGTTTGCCGACCACTGCTCTAGGAACTTAGAGTCTAGTGAGGGAACCATAGCGGCCCCTCTCGATAAGACAGCACTGTAATGTTAAACTTGCAAAGACTGTCAACTCAGGAAGCACGTCACTGTAAGGACCGTTGGAGGTGGACTTACCGAGGAACAGAGGCGGGTGGCACCTTAGAAGAAGGGAATTCCCGGTGAGAGGAATGTTAGCGTAAATGCCTGGTGAAGGGAAGGGGAAGGCCTGAGGGAAGAGGATGGGCAGAGACTGGTGTGATTGAAAGGAAGCTGGGTAGGAGTTCTGAGAGACAGAGCTGAGGAAGAGCATGACCTAGAAGGGGCTTTGAAGGACTTTGAGAGAAAGGTTTGGACTTGATTTTTGGGTTCTTGAGCAGGGACTGGACATGAAGGAAAGAGTACTTTAGGAACAGTGTGAAGGATTAGAATGGAGAACGACTTCCGGCAATATCCTTTAGCCCACGTCCTTGCCTTCACTGGGCACGAAGCTGCTTACTGGAGTTTCTCTATGCCAAATATATCCCCATTTCCAACAGTTTCTACTATCATTTCTACTTTAAACATCAGTCTCCTCCCCATTTTTCAGCCTAGGACACTAGAGGAAAGGTGGTATCACTATGGAAATAATTATACACCTTGTAAGAAGGGAGAAAAAAATTTTAAAGCAGGGAAGAGAATAGGTTCAGTTTGAGGAATGTTGCGTTAGAGGGGAAGGTGAGTTGCCCAGGGGGAGCCAGTCTCTAAAAATAAGACTGGTCACAGGTGTGAAATCAGGGCCTGTGCCTAGGCTTTGGAGTCATCTGCAAGGCAATGCAGCTCCAAGGAGGAAGGTGCTCACTGAAGAACAAGTGTAGAGGGAAATGAGAAGAGGATGAGGGCAGAGTCTTAGGGATGAATGATTCTGAGCAGGGTGGGCGGAGAAAACAATTATGAGATTTGTGGGACCTGTTGTGTCTCCAAAGCTAAGAAACACTTGTTGAGGTACGGTGGCCCACAGCACAGACACACAGAGTCAAAGGAGGGTGAGGAAGCCTGACTTTGAACCTTTTACTTTTTTTTTCAATTTCTATATCACATAACACAAAATTTACGCTTTTAAAGTGTATAGTCCAGTGGTTTCTGGCATCCTCACAAAGGTGAGCAACCATCATCAATATCTAATTCTAGATCATTTTCATCACCCCCTAGGAAACCTTATGTCCAAGGCAAGAAGTTACTGGTGACCTCCGAGAAAGCAGTGGAACAAGGACACAATCCATAGTGCAAGCTGCACAGAAGAGAATTTTTGGAGGCCCCTAACCCCCCAAAAAAGGAAGAGAGAGAATAAAAAAACTAGGGAAGGAGCCCTGGCCTGTTTGGCTCAGTGGTTGGAGCATTGGCACATGGGCTCAATTCCCAGTCAAGGGCACATACCTCAGTTGCGGGTTTGATCCCTGGCCTGGTCAGGGCGCGTGGTGGAGGCAGCTAGTTGATGTGCCTCTCTCACATTGATATTTCTCAATCTCTCTTTCTCTCTCTCTGTCTCTCTCCCTTCCTCCCTCCCTCCCTCTCTTCCTCCTCCCTGCCTCTCTTTCTAAAGATCAATGGAAAAATATCCTCGGGTGAGGATTAAAAACAGAAACAGGGAAGGAAGAGATGAATTGTGGGACAAAAGTTCTGGAGAAGATGGAGAGGAATGTGGTGCAAAGAAACAAAGTACAGAGCCCCGCCCTCCTTGGCAGAGAAAGGAGCGGGTCTTTATCTGAATCGCCGAGGAAACAGCGGGCAGTTCACGCTCCCAAACTGAACACCGGCTGTGGTGAAGGTTCCAGACAGGAGGTGAGGTTGGAGGTGAATGAAGCCACTGCTGAGATGTGAGATGAGAGCAAAGGAAGACTTGAAGTGAGAACGTGGGGAGGCAGAGGGGGATGGCCATTTAGAGGAGGAAAGGGGCTCCAGCCCCGTGTGCTGGGAGTGTGGTGGGCAGCGCTTGCCGGGGCCTCACCAGCCATCCTCTGCTGCTGCTGGGCATCTTCGAGGAAGTCCTTCAGCTTCTCGATCTCGGCTTGCAGGGCCCCACACTCCGCCTGGCATGTGTTCTGCTTCACCCCCCGGAGGGTCATTTCCAGTTCGGTCGTCATCAGCTGCTGCTTCTCAAACTCCATCTCTTTCTTCAGGAGGGTTGTCTGAACCCGTGTCAGTTCCTTCTCTAGCTCGTGCAGCATTTCATCTTTCTCTTGGAGGAGCTGAGGAAAGCAACGCGTTAATGCTAACGAAGGCCTGACAGTGGCAGGGCAAAGACAATCAGAGACTCTTTGGAGCCCTCTCACAGCCACCATTTTCTCATGCCTGGATATTGCAATAGCCTCCTACCTTAGCTCTCTGCCACCCCTCACTGCACCAATCAGAGGGGAGGCGGGGGGGGGGGAGTGGCTCTAAAAACGCAAGCTAGATCTTATATGCCTCTGATCAAAACCATCCATGGCCCCATCTCACTTAGAAAAAGGCCTCCCAGGATGCTATGCCTCATGACCTGGTCCTCGGCTACTAGCTTGACCTCACCTCTTGCCACCCCCACTCTGTCTGCAACAAGTGGTTTCCTAGAGCACGCCAAGGGGTCTCCCACTTGAGAGCTTTTGTACTTGCTATTCTCTCAAGACTTTTGCCTGGGTGGCTCCCTCCCTTCATTCAACTCTCTTCCCAAATGTCCCTTGTCAGAGAGGCCTTCCCTGACCACCCTGTATAAAACAGCCACCAAGCTATTTTAGGAATTTATCAGTATCTGACATATTAATTCTGTTATTTGTTTATTGTCTGTCTCTCCACACTAGAATGTAAACTCCATGAGAGTAAGGATGTTGCATGTTTTAGTATATTCTTTTTAAAAATTATTATAAAAGTTACATTTATTGGGGTGGCATTGGTTAATACAATTTTATAGGTTTCAGGTGTACAATTATGTAATATTTTTAGTGCCTAGAACAGTGCTTGGCACATCGTAGGAGCTCAAAAATATTTGTGGGGTAAATATATGAATGACTCAAGGCTGTCTATCCAGATGCCTTGCTTCTTGCTGTCATCTCTCCACGTGCCTCTATTTTGACTGACGGGTCGCCTCTGGACCTTGAAATTGGAGGTGTGGATGACCAGTCAGTCAACCAATTGGATGATTTCTACTCGCTCTGATCAAGTTTAGAGCTGGATAGCATTGACTACAGAAGCTTTTGTCCTTGGTTTCATTCCTAGGCTTCTCCAGGGCCTTGATTTCTGTTGGCAACTACAGATCCTTTAGGGCAGCGCTCCCTTAATATTTTCAAACTGCCTGATTTGCATATTCTAAGATATTTGTCATTTTAAAAATTGAAATTCACTTCATATTCTTAATTAGGCTACACATTATTTTATATTATTTCTTTCCACTATCAAGCGTGAGCAAAAGCATAAAGGAACAATGCCAAGTGTGTCCCAAACTCTCTGCCCTGCAGGTCTAGGGACAAATCTCTTTCTTACAGAGGCAACATCTCTATTAAGGTATTGCTATTTTATTTATTTATTATGCGGTATGAGAAGTACTAAAAAAAGTCCTCAGAATGTCTCTGGGCCTGAAGAGACAATTGTACACACTGTACAAGTGCTGATGCTCCCTAAGCATTCACAGTGGGTGCAGAATTGCCGAACGTGCTCTGTCTGGCCAAGGCCTGGCCTCACACCCGCCCTATTGCTAGTTCCGACGAGAGAGCTCCTCGCCTCACCGTGTCTTTCTTCAAACTGAGCTTCTGGGCCTCAGTGAACTGCGCCTGCAGCTCCTGCTGCCGAAGCTGCAGGATGATGATCTCCTTGTCCTTCCTCTCCACGTGGGCAGATGCCTCCTCCCGCAGCCCGTGCAGGTCCAGCTCCAACTTCATCATTTCTGCAGCGGGGCCGGACAGAGGGCTTCTCGCTTAGAGGCGGATCCTGCCTTCCTTCTGGGGCCCCACCCTTTTTGGCCACAGCCCACCGGCCCCCAGTGTACCCTTCATGATGTTTTTCTTTTGTTCTGACACGGCCTCGAGCTCCATGCGCAGGTCCTTCACGAGGTTCTGGTACTCCTCCACGTGCAGGCACTGGCTGTCTTTCTGCTCCTGCAAGTGCTTCAGTATCTGGAAAGATGGAAAAGAGCAGGGCAGGGTGAGAACATGGGGGGAGAACGCTTTCTCAAATTCCGAATGTCCAGAACAGGCAAATCCGGAGGGTAGGAAGCAGAGCAGTGGTTGCCAGGGGTTGGGGGTGGGGTGGTGATGGGGAGTGGCTCTTCATACTAAGACTCACTGATAAAACACTTTAAATGGTGAATTTTTGGTCTGTCAATTGCATATCAATTAAAAAAATATAATTAAAAAAAGGATATGGCAGACTTCTCACACTCACATGGAATGTGTACAAAGGAAGCCACTCTTCCTCCCTATAACAGTCAGTGTCATTGGGGGAGCATATACCATGTGCCAGGCACTGTCCCAGGTACTGCAAACAACACAGACACAAATCCGTGCCCCCATGGAGCTGACCGTCTGGGGGAATGAGCATAATAAGCAGTGACTTATAGAAAACCGAAGTTGATAAGTGCTATGGAAGAAGAAATAGAACAACAAAGGGGAATGGAGGTCATGGGGCAGGGACAGGTATGTGGGGTTGCAATATTAAATAGGATGGGTTGGTTGGCCTCCCTGAGAAGGGGGCCCCTGTGCAGCGACTTGCTGGAGGTGAGAGTGTGAGCATGTTGTAGGCATCTGAGGGAAGAGCTTTGTAGCCAATGACAAGACCCTGGAGAAAGAACATGGAAAAGTCCATGTGCTTACAGCGGCGTGAGTGATGGGGAAAGTGGCAGGAGATAAGGTGAGGGAGTTAGGGGGCAGTCACATCACGTGGGACTGTAGTCCCTTGGTAGGGATGTTGACTTTTATCCTGAAGGAGAGGGAGATGGGCTGTGACCAAGAGAAGGCAGGGGCATATACCATGGCAGAGGAGGAGCAATGAGATGTTTGGGCATCAAGGGAGGTGGGAAGAGATAGTCATGTGACTTCAGAGTTGACAGTGAGGGAGGCCTGCAACAGGAAGGCAGGGGACAGCTGGAGAAATACAGGGCAGTCACCATATGACTCAGGTGGGCACTGCGGGGACTCCAAGGCCCAGTCTATGTCAGGCCAGTGGAGGGGGAGAGGACTGCTGGCATTGACTGAGATGTGGATGGTTCGCTTCTCAATAGAATATCGAGGCAACTCTAAGGCTTTGGATAGGATATATAAAATGGTGGGGGAAGGTATATCCTGTTTCTTGGGAAAGTCTGGATTATTAAAAAAAAAAAAGGAATGTTAAAAGAGGAATTAGTGTCTAGTGGATATAGAATTTCAGTTTTGCAAGATGAAAAAGTTCTAGAGATTTGTTGCACACCAATGTGAATGTACTTAACATGGATGAACTGTACACCTCAAAGTGGCTAAGATGGGAAATTTAATGTCATGCGTTTTTTACCACTATAAAAAAATAAGAGAGTAAGGGAGAAATAAAGACATTTTTCAGACAAAAATAAAAAAGGAGTGCTATCCTTATGGCAGGTCAGGATGTGAATAACATGGAGCTGACCTTTAAAATAAATATTGACAGATGTCCAAGGAGGAAACTCCAAAGTTCAATACTGATCCCTTATTCACTCAGACTTTGTAGGATCAGAAAGTCCTGAAAAGAGGAGTCCCTGCTCCCCCACTGGGGACCCCTTAGAGAACTTATATGTGTCGTCTCGTCTCCTCTCTCTGCCGCCCCTCCTGCCCCCATTCCAGCCTCAGCAGGCTGCCCTCCCGTGCTCCAGCATGGCCGCAAGTGCCTGGCTTTGTCTTGTACCACAAGTCCAGGCATGACTCACCTGGAGGAGACCTGACTTAGTTTTGACTATTGGTTGGTCAAATCTTGCTATTTGTTTACATGGTTTAAATGCGTATTCATTACGAGAATCAACTTTTGAGATGCCTTTGAGTTTCTAAAATATCAGGTTTTCAAAAAGAGAGTGAATTTGAATTAATAATTTTCCCTAAATTTGCTACTTTTTGACTCCAACCAGGCACTAGAAGGCTGGAATGGTCCTTATGAATCTGGCAAGCCAACAGGACTCTCTATCTGGTTTAGGTGGATTGTTGGAAGTGCATTAAGAGACAGGTGTAATTCCAAAATCCAATCCCAAAATCGAATGCTGGCTGTATCCATGTGGCAGGGCCAACCAAGGTCACACAAATACAAAATAAAATATAATGTAAGATAAAAATTAAAAACAAGCAGGAAAACTCAGAATCAAATCCCAATTGGCACGACCCCCCTGGTACAAATAAGCAAAAGTTGTCCCACCTTTTTGATGTCTTCACAATCCTCCGAGGAGCTGGGAGGATGTCGGTGGGTGGCTGTATAAGAAGCAAAGTCTGCTTGTAATTTTATCAACGCCTCTTCACGCTCCAGAACCTGCAAATGAGCCCAAGTCAGTTAGGCTGCATGATCAATGTACCGTGTTTACACTAGTACTATTTTAGCAGGGTGTTCCTTTTAACAGCCTAAGTTTCTTGTAACATTATAATTCATCATGCGCCTCCTGTGGGGTCTGGGGCAGGAATTATGTTCTCAATCTTACATCAAGGTTCACTAAGGCATAGACAGTGATCTGTCTTGCGTTTGTCAGTGGACACATTTTGGCCTCTCCTGAACCTCTGTGTGGTCCAGTTTGTTAGCAGATGAAGGTTCTTTGGAGTCTGTGAATTAGGAAAGATGCGCTTAATCTGTCAGAAGATGGGATTCAAAGTTCAAGAATTAAAGGAGGAAAACTTTTTAATGGAATGGGTAAATGTGTATGTACTTCTTAAAAATAAAAAAAACAAGACATTTTTGTTCTTGTTTGTGGAGAATAATCCAAATAAAACCCAAGCGTTGATAATCAGAAATTAAAATTTGCTCTCCATTTACTCTTCCCTCGTTCATTTCCCCCAAGGGGGAAGGGGCACTGTCCCTTATATACTGGAAATTGACAATTTCTAGCATATACTTCTACATCATGATCAAAGACACTGATAAACAAAAGTGGAACCATACATAAGATTCTGCAACTTATTCTCAACAATTTATCACAAGCATCCTTCTAGATAGCCCTTACAGATCTGCTTAATCAATTTTCTTGGCTGCACAGTATTCTCTAGTGTGGATATCTTTTAAATCATTTCTCAATCTCTTTAATATTTTTCCTATTGATGAGCTCTTAAGTTGTTGTGTGAAAGATTTTATGACTCTTTACAATCTTGAACTTAGTGTGGGTGGGGAGAATGCATACTATGGAGAATATGAATAAAAGGCAGAGGCAAGTTTAAGACATTTGAGGAGTCTTGGTGAAAGAGATTACTTGAGGTAACTCTCTCCCTCCTTTCTTTTCTCATGACTTTGTTTTGGGTCTCAGAAGTGTTCCAGAAGAAGGCACTTACCAAAGCATTACTGCAGGCTAGCTTATTTCGAAGTTCCTGGATTAGATCATCCTGTTCAGAGACCTTTTGCCAGACTTCAGACAGCCGTTTCAGAGTCTCCTGATGCTCTTGAATCATGCAGGGAGAAGTGTATATACGCACCTTTGAATGATCGCCCTTGTTCTCAGGTTCCTGGGATATTTAAAAATAAGGGGTGGTTTTGTTTACAATTTTTGAGTTAAGAATGCTGTGAGCATGAAAAAAATCTCTGGACTTATATTCTAAAAATTTATGTTCATACATGTGAATCATAACTTTCTTAACAAAGGAAAAAATTAACAAGGGTATAAATATGGAATAAGTTCAAGAGAGAATACACTGAAAAGTCAGTCCTTCCACCTTGGCCTTCTATGACTCACACCCCCTCCTGCAACACAGTCCTAGTTACCAGTTTTTTGGGTATCTTTTTAGAAATTTTTATATATATATATATATATATATATATATATATATATATATATATATATCCCCCTAGTTTTTTGCCCACACAAATGAAACGTTTTCTATACACTAATGTAAATTGTGTTTTCACTTGACAATTTATTGAGGACATTTTTCATTTTGTTACTTGTACATCTACTTTTAAAATTAATTTCAAATTGCACAAGTAATGCATATGTGTACTATCTTTCTAAAACATTGTAACATTAAAATTTCTCTTTGATCACCGCCACTAATCCTATACTCATTGCATTCTCTGAAGATGACCATTTTTGCATAGCCTTCTAGAACTTTATCTGAACATTTACATACATATAAACAAACCTATAGAATGCAGATATTATGTTGTCTTTTTAAAACATAAATATAGACTTTTTCACTTAACAAGATGTCTTTGAAATTTATCCATATTAGTACATGTACATTTATCTTGTTCTTTTAAATTCCTTTTAAATGTGTTTATCCAGTCTCCTATTGATGAGAATATAGGTTGTTTTCAAGTTTTTTCCCCCTAAAATGAACCTGAATATTTTTGCATATAAATCTTCTAGTACATTTTCTGGTATATGTGTAAATTAAATTCATAGAAGTAGGACTGATAGGATATATTTAAGACTTTGATAGATATCACACAATTGCTCTTCAAAGACATTTATCAATTAACATTCTCATGAGTATTAGTATGCCTGTATTACCTGTGTAATGAAAAAAAAAAGCAACTGAAAAACGAATACAAATTCAAGCATTTTGGCTCTTTGTTCGCATGGTTCTTGGCTTTCTCCTGTTTGATCCTGAAGTCATGCTTTGCATGAGTCCTATGACCTAGAAGAGCCCTTTACCAGACCCCCATGGGAACATGGCATATTTGAGAACTCATTTGGTAATTCACTTTCTGCCTTATTTGAAGTAGTGGCTTTTTATATTGATTAAGGGCCTCAAAATTCATAAGGAACAATCTTAAAGGAGATGTGGAGGCTGGACGTTCAATGCTGAGGGCTACACAATTCAAGGGGAGGAATGACATCTGGTTGAAGGTCTGGGTTTCTGGTGGCGGAGGTTGGGGCTGGTACAGGGGACCACCTGGGAGCTTGTCCACTTGCTGGAGCTCCTGGTTTGAGAGGCCTAGTTTAGGTCCTACCTGACCGACAATCCCACTGAGTTCCCCCTCCAACATCTTCACTTGACATTCCAGTAACTCAATGTTGCTTAGGGAAGTCTGGTATTTATCCCTGTAGAGGTTTAAGCTTCTTTCTAGGGAGACAATCTTGTTCCCGGCCAAGGCGAGTTTCTCCTGTGCCAAATGGAGCTTCTCCCCTGTGTTTCCAGTATGCGTTCCAACTTCCTCCTCGTACAGAATCACCTGTTGGTGTAGGAATGAAACCACACTGAACCCATAGAAGCATCTAATGAGAAAAGAATAAGGCTATGAGGCTCCATGCAGTCCTATATCTTAACTCATCTTAAGAAACACAGATACACAGAATAGCCCCAGCACAGATTTAAAAGCTACAATATAATATCAGAATGTTAATGGTTAGAAATAAAAAAGGTTGTCCTATTTAGATGCTAAGCTTCTTAAAGACAAGGACCATATTTATTTCCCATTCTGCTGGGTGTGTAGTAAGAATTCCATAAAGACTTGTTAGTTGATTAATAGGAATCAATTCGTATAGCTCCATTAAAAATTTTTTTAAGGGCTTGAAACACGAGTTTCCTCTCTTCCCTAGATATTCCCTAGGGGTCTAATTTAGAAAACGGAGAGCACCCTGGGCACACAGGTCCATGTCAGCCAAGTTCCCTGGAGACAGTGGGGGAACATGACCCGAAGTTCCTCTGAGATTTGGACAAGCCTTATTTAGTTTTCTTTTCTTCCTAATCAATTAATTAGCCAACCAATGGACGCATTCATTGAATGCTCATGAGCAATGTCTTGGGTGCTGAGGGAATACATATCTATATGATACAGGCTCCTCACTCAGAGTTTATAAACTCTGCCAATTTTGGGGAGATATGATTTAAAATGAGCAAACAAGTGGGACATAGTGGAGAGTGCTAAATTGTATGACTTGACTGACACATATGGAAGGAGTTAAGAGCAGACGAATCGCCAAGGCAGGCTTAAGTTTGGTTCAAATAGTTCAGTGTAGAATTTGAATAGAACGCAATCTATTGGTCTAAGCTAATTACACTTGTTGCCTGTCACTTCAGATTCTTCCTAGAAAAGGATCATTTAGTCTGAGGTGTTTATTAGGGAAGGAGAAAGAGAAAAGGGCATATTTCATATTCAAATGTTTATAACCGAAGCTGCCAGTGGCCTGCTCATATCCCCTTGGCACTCACCATCCCTTTGCATGTTACGTTCCTTCCAACCACTAGCATCTTCAACTCTTTGCTTAAGAGCTGTTGGTGCCCCAGGGGCCCACCCAAGCAGAGGAGCCAGACAAGGCAGGTTACAAGTACTGGGGAGTTCGTACTCTCAGTGCAGTCCTCAACCAACGACGGGGGAGTATCCTATACCATCTCCCGGAGTTCTCCAGGGACCGAACCCTAGCTGTCTATAACAGTGATCTGACCTTCTCTGACTTACTTCCCTACACTCTCACCATGCTTCCTAGGATCACCTCCTGAATTAACTACTTACATTCACCTCCTTGTCTTAGGGTCTGCTATCGGGAAACTGAACCTTAGACAGAAGCGTGATGCCTTTGTGTATTAAAGTATTGAGGGAATTTGGCACAATGCCCCAAGTAATTTTTCCAATACTTTTCTGGTTTGGGATCTGTATCAGTGACTGCTACTTGCTACTGTTACTGCTACCTGCCGCATCAATGCTTCCCCTCATTAGTGATAGAACCTTGACTTTATTTGGGACAGCAGCACACCTTACTAAAACAGTGCATTTCCTAGGCTTCCTAGCTGTAGCCATGTGACTAACTCTGGCCACTGATATAAAAGTGAACGTGTATGGGGCTTTTAAAGTATCCGTAAAAGGGAGCAGTGTGCCTTTCTCTCCACATCCCCAAATTCTATCCTGATTATTTGGATCAGGGATGTGATGGATGGAGCTCTAGCAGCCACCTTGAAATGGAAGCCTTGAGCCGATGATGATGGAGCTGAAAGATAGGACCCGAGGTACCCGATGACACATGCAGTTACCATAACATCCCTAGACCTTATCTTATATGTCATAGAAATAGACTATCTTACTTAAGTACAATTACTTGGGGTTTTTCTGTTATACTCAGCCAAATAGAATCACAATGAATTCAGGGTCACTTTCTCCAGGCCGAACTATTGTTTAAATTATACTGAGTTTTAACAACAGTCCTGCATTAGCATTATTAAACCACAATTCATGCTCACCAGCTTTGTTCCAGATTATATTTTGTAGGATAACCTTTCTTTGTTCCTTTCCCACCTAATCCTTTTAAAGAAATTCTCATTGGCCATAATACTCCCTTTTTAAAAAAAGTCTATGTTCTTTAAGGCCCTTCATAAAACCCCTGGAGTTAGTCTTTAAGCAACAGCACACACACACCACCACCACCACCACCCCCACCATCCAGGACAGTCATGGAATTTTACCTTTAAAGGCAAAGGAAGAAGAGCCAGGGAGGCTGCCTGTCCTTTTACCTAGAACCCACGGTTTTACTGTTGCTAGTGCCATTGCTCAACTGGGTCAGGCGCCATAGCTTTGGTCTTCAGAATTTACTTGAGATTCCACAAGGATTCTCTCTCTGGTTTAAAAAAGACAATCCTGCCTGGCTGATGTGGCTTAGTGTTTGAGCATCGACCTATGAACCAGAAGTTCATGGTTTGATTCCCGGTCAGTGCACATGTCTGGGTTGCGGGCTCGATCCCCAGTGGGGGGTGTACAGGAGGCAGCTGATCAATGATTCTTTCTCATCATTGATGTTTCTCTCTCTCTCTCCCTTCCGCTCTGAAATCAATAAAAATATTAAAAAAATGGAATCCTGGGACATGAACAGAAATGAATGTCCAGAATATAGTTCAGATAAGTCTATCAGTGGTTTTCAACCTTCTGGCCCTTCAAATACAGTTCCTCATGTTGTGACCCAACCATAAAATTATTTTCGTTGCTACTTCATAACTGTAATGTTGCTACTGTTATGAATCGTAATGTAAATATCTGATATGCAGGATGGTCTTAGGCGACCCTTGTGAAAGGGTCGTTCGACTGCCAAAGGGGTCACGACCCACAGGTTGAGAACCTCTGGTCTAGATGATCTCAAACTCCAGTCTGCAAAAAGGACTGACTTGTATTCTCAATGTTTGTTTCAGACCCAATGTCTGGTTCCCTTGTCAACTGTGCCAGTGTCAGGAATTTATATATTATCAAAACTTGATAACTTTTTCTAAAATGGTTCATTTAATGGGCCTTATGCTCTTTTTTATAACCCTCAGAGACCTAGAGTCTTTTGCATTTAAATTGCAATGGTAATAAAATGAAAATGATGGGCCTTCACACACACACACACACACACACACACACACACACACACGGAGCACATACCCACATGCACCAGTACTGGAGCTCTCACCCACTTATGCCATTCTGCTTAGTTCCCTCTGCTCAGCTTCGAAAAGATCAAGACTCAAAGAGGGAAAGCTGATAAAACCCGCTCAAGAGGTTGCGAAGCTCTCCTCTCTAAGTCCAATGCTTGCTTTCTGGTAGGCTTGGCCTGTTTCCTGTAGGTACATGAGCATATGAGACACTTCCACAGTAACTCTAGCTATACCTCATCTTCTTTCAGTTTGCAGTGATGGTGAAGAAGAACCAGGTCGGAAGTCTGCTTCTCCAGGACGGACTGATACTGCAGGAGGGAACAGTAAGACGTCTGCAGCTCCTCCGTGCGAAACTCCAGTTCTTGCTGAAGGGCCAGCAATTTTTTCTTGAGTTGCTGGAGTTGTCTCAGGTGACACTGTTTACTGGCCCCAAATTCCATCTGTGATTCCTTGAATGCTAATGCTTGCTTCTTATTCTGTAATTGAGGTAAAACATACAGAAAAGGCTTTAGAGTGTTACTAAGCATGCATTCATTCTTTGATTTTTTAAAAATTGTTCAAGAGTTCACATCCATTTACCCATCCTTTTACCTTTTCATCTAGAGAGCACTTATTAAACATTTCACTCTATTCACAATGAAACATCACTTTGTGTTTCCACTCTATAAGAGGATTTGAAAGGAGAAAAAACCATAGTTCTTTCTTACTACTTAGACCTACCATTCTTCTTATTTAGGTCAGAAGAAAAAACACACATAAAGGACTGAACTAGAGAGTAGTATAAAGATATATGTGATAATATGCTTATGTTTCATCTTCACATATAAAAATAACACAGTTGACCTGGAAGGTAATGAATTTCTGGCCACGGTCCTTGGACTAATCTTGATTATTAAAAATGCCCAGATAGCCAGAACCGGTTTGGCTCAGTGGATAGAGTGTCGGCCTGTGGACTCAAGGGTCCCGGGTTCGATTCTGGTCAAGGGCATGTACCTTGGTTGCGGGCACATCCCCAGTGGGGGGCATGCAGGAGGTGGCTAATTGATGTTTCTCTCTCATTGATGTTTCTGGCTCTCTATCCCTCTCCCTTCCTCTCTGTAAAAAATCAATAAAATATATTAAAAAAATTGCCCAGATAAAAGGGTAAACTCTGGGGTGGGGTTTTGAGGAAACAGGTTTCTGGATGGTGGGAAATGGGAGGCAGAGATATTGTTCAGGCACGTCTGGGCACTGACTCTGTCTCTTTCTGCTGATAGAAGATGTGACTTTGCAGAGGCTGTGTGTGTGTGTGTGTGTGTGTGTTAGAAAGATAGGTAGGTAGATAGATATTTCTCCATGCCAATCCACAATTTACCTGAAATGCTGCTAGATCATCCTACATTTTCAGTCATTCATTCAATAAACATATGTTGAACACCTACTTTACATCGAGTATTTTGCTGGTTGGACATATTCCTGAGTTGTTTATCTAGTACAATTGAGATCTTTGCACTAATGTGTCTATATTTTCTTGCCCAACGTGCCTGATGACATGTGAAAGAGGTGGATGAAGAGGGTGTCCCTTAGCTCCTGTGTCTGCTTCTTATCCTCCTTCTCATTCTTTAAAACACTGTGCAAATCCTGCTCTTCTTCCTATTTTCCCTGCAAAGGTGTCTTTGCATCAATACCATGGACTTCACTGGCATGTCCTTAACAAGGCACTGCACATTCTGATTTCTGAGCACCTCATATTGTCGATAGATGATAAACTCCTGGAAGGCAGGGGCCATGTCTGCTCCTGTGGAACCCGGATTAGAGATTTATACACAGTGAAGTATTGAAAGAGAGAAGGAAATAAAATAGAGAATGAGCACTCTTATTGGTTCCCAAGAATTTGAACTTGTGGCCTTGGCTTCATTAACAGAGTACTTTTAAACATTTAAAAATAAACTGTTTTTCTTAACAGTTTTAATGAGGTATACTTTAGATATCATAAAATCCAACCATTGTAAGTGTACAACTTAATGCTTTGTGGCAACCTGGAGTTGTGTGACCACGATCACAATCAAGCCTTCGAACACTCCCATCACCTCAAATAGTTCCCTGATGCCCATTTGTCACTCCTGTTCCTCCCTCAGCTCCAGGCCACCACTAATCCGCTTTCTGCCTCTACGGATTTACCCTTTCCAGACGTTTCATATAAATGGAATTGTATAAAATGTCATCTTTTGTGTCTGGTTCCTTTCACTCAGGAAAATGTTTTTTGAGGTTCATCCAGACTCTAGCCAGCATCACTATTCTGATCATTTTTATATTGCTGAATAGTATGAATGTACCACATTTTGTTCATCTGTTTACCAGTTAATGAATAGTTGAACTGTTTTGGATTTTGGCTGTTATAAATAATGCTGCTAGGAATATTAATAGCTGTCGTGTGGATATTATATTTTTATTTAATGAATTTGTTCAGCAAATATTATGGTTCACCTACTATGTGCTAAGCACTAGATAATGGGGATACAGAAGTTTATGAAACATGCAGATTCTCTGCCTTCTGGTAAATTATGTAGTGAAAAAGGGAAAAAGTACCATGGAAGAGAGTGAAGCAGGGGAGGGATGAGGAATGCCAGGATGGAGGCAGCTGTAATTCTGAATTAAATGTTTTCATGGAGGCCCACGTTGCGAAGGTGACATTTGAGCCAAGTCTTGAAGGAGGCAGGGAAGGAGTGTGATGGGAATCTAAGCAGGAACACTTCAGGGAGAAATAACAGCAAGTGGCAAGGCCTGGAGGTGAGAGGAGCCCAGTGGTGTTTGAGGAGTCACTTTGTTCTGGCTGGAGCAGAGACAGGGAAAGGGAGAGTGGTACCAGGTGAGGTGAAAGGAAAGAGAGGTGAGGTTCTTTAGGGCCATATATGCCATTCTAAAGACTTTGACTTTTCCTTTCAGGATAGACCATTGGAGGGTACTGAGCAGGAGAGATTGATGGGGTCCCCTGTAATTATTACAAAGGACATACTGGCTGTCCTATTGAAAATCAACTATAGGGTGCCCAGCTAGCATAGCTCAGTGGTTGAGCGTTGACCTATGAACCAGGAGGTCAGGGCACATGCCCAGATTGCGGGCTTAATCGTCAGTGTGAGGCCTGCAGGAGGCAGCTGATCAATGATTCTCTCTCATCATTGATGTTTCTATCTATATCTCCCTCTCCCTTCTCTCTGAAATCAATAAAAATATATTAAAAAAAAGAAAATCAATTATAGGAAGGCAGAAGCACGGAGACCAGCCAGGAGGCTACAGCAAAGATGTGGATGAGAAAGGATGATGGCTTGGACGAAGGTGGTAGCAGTAGGTGGGAGAAATGGCTGGATTCTAGATATATTTTGAAAATAGAGCCCACAGGATTTGCTGCTGCATTAGATGTTAGATGGTGGGAGATGATGGTCATCCAAACAGGATAATTCCAAGTTTTGGTCTGAGTAACTGGAGAGATGGAGTTTTAATGAGATTAATTAAGTAAGAGCTGGCAGCCAGGAGAAAATCATCTCTAGTGAGAGTGGCTGGGGCAGCACAGATAAGGGAGGCTTAGTTCAGCTCAGAACCAGAAAGTCTATAGCTGATTGCGTTGTTCAATCTGATTTACTCTCCGGCTCTCCTAGAAGTTCATTTCATCCTTAATGTCACAGAATAGAGAAGGCAGTCAGAGAAAACTGACAATAGTAACCAGGCAAAAGAAACCCTAGGTCAAGACCAGCTGAACTCTTGGCCTGAATCTCCGGTTTCTTGCGTGGGGGTGGGGGTGGGGGCGGGGGGGAGGGAGAGGGGGGTTGACAAGACTTCTTTCCTGAGCCAAAGAAAGCAAAATTTTGTATTTATTTTGTGTAGCTATAATTTCCAGGATTTATATGAAATATTTTCAGTTAAGTGCTTTTATTCTTTTCAAAAGAATTCTCACCCCTTGCCTGTAAATGAGGTTCAGGGAGAAGTGACTTGGAATTAATATGTATGTATGTGTGTGTGTGTGTATACATGTGCGCTTATACATGTATAGTTTTCTTGGATAAGAACTTTAAACATTTGCATGCTATAGATAACTATGAGTTTAGCAGGGGTGGGCAAACTTTTTGACTCGAGGGCCACAATGGGTTCTTAAACTGGACTGGAGGGCCGGAACAAAAGCATGGATGGAGTGTTTGTGTGAACTAATATAAATTCAAAGTAAACATCATTACATAAAAGGGTACGGTCTTTTTTTTTTTTTTTTTTTTTTTAGTTTTATTCATTTCAAACGGGCCGGATCCAGCCCGCGGGGCCGTAGTTTGCCCACGGCTGGTTTAGAGGAATCAAATTTCAAAGACTTGGAGAAATGCCTAGACTTATTTCAAATCTATTGAATTTCTACTTATTTATCTTTAAGTATTCAAAAGATTATTTTTCTTAATTCTAAATGAGTAGACAATGACATGCTATGAATTAGGTCTACATTTCACTTGTATGTGCCAAAGATCAGTATCATTAAGGCATTAATGCATTTCCTATTGCTTTTTTGTCATCTTTTTAAAAAGTTTTCTTTCCAATGAAGATAGATATTTTATTAGAGTCTTCTTTGACCTTTAAACTGAGGTCTGGAGGAAATGAGAAACTTGGAAATGATATGGAAGACTAGTTCTTAGAATGATTATCGAGAGTTGGACATGATTCTGGAGGCCATGTGGTCCACTGTGCTTCTCAAATAGATTTCTATCCAGGCCTCAACTATTTTAAAAGATGAAGAGCACTGGCTACCTGTAGGAACCTGTTCCCATATTTAGTCAATCTTTTAGCCCTACTTATGGCCAACGAGAGTATAGCTATTGTTCCCTTCTTGCCTCTGTGGCCACTTGATCACAGAAGGAAATTAATTGGCCCGGCATGATTTGCCTTTTGAGAAGTCACAGTGGTTTCCACCCTATACTCTGTGCTTTTCAAGTTGATGCTAATTGATTGATGTTAAGTTCTACATTTTCCCTGATATTGAAGTTAAGCTGACAGGTCTATAATTACCAAGATTGTCCTTTTTCCCTTTTTAAAAAGATGAGCACTTCATTTACCCTTTCAGCCTACAGGGACTTTCTTTATCCTCTTGAGTTCTCAAAAATAATCGCTAGCAGCTATGTAATAACACCTGCCAATTCCTTAAGTACTCTTCGAAATATGTCATAAGGCCCTGCTGATTTGCCTAAAGTTGGCTTTCAAAATACCTTTTAACTATTTTATTCCCTGTTCTAGTTTTCATTGACTCTCTTCTGTCTCAGGTTGGCATTGCTCTGATAACAGATCCCTGCTGATATTTTTCTTCATTTAAGAACTGAAAGTCTCATATATTTCTGGTCATTGTCATGAACATCTTTCCCCTTTACTTGAGGTGTTGAGATATTTCTCTTGTAATTCTAGTTTAGCGTTAGATCACTAGATAGGTTTATCTGTTGCATTTTATATCTTCTACAAATTACACTTCTTGCCCTGACTGGGGATCTAACCTGCAACCTTGACATATCAGGATAATGCTCTAACCAATTGACCTACCCTTCTAGGGATTTAAACTTTCTTGAACATAGAACTAAATGTTTAAGTTACATGCATTTCTTTGGCATGCACCTTCATGGTTTAGGTGTTCTTCTCATCAGTGATCTCTGTTTACCAGAGATTTACTTAAAAAAACTATTTTGAAATAATTTTAGATTTCTAGAAAATTGAAAAAGTAGTATAGGCAGTTCTCATATACTCTTCATCCAGCTTCCCCTAAATGTTAAGAATTCACAATGTTATCTCCGATAAGGGTTTAATCTCCAATATTTATAGGGAACTCATACAACTTAACAAAAGGAAGATAAACAACCCAATCAAAAAATGGGCAAAGGACCTAATAGATACTTTTTGAAAGAGGACATTCAGAAAGCCAAGAGACATATGAAAACATGCTCAAAGTCACTAATCATCCGAGAGATGCAAATAAAAACAACAATGTGGTACCATCTCACACCTGTCAGAATGGCTATCATCAACAAATCAACAAACGACAAGTGCTGGAGAGGATGTGGAGAAAAAGGAACCCTCGTGCACTGCTGGTGGGAATGCAGACTGGTGCAGCCACTGTGGAGAACAGTATAGAGTTTCCTCAAAAAACTAAAAATGGAACTCCCATTTGACCCAGTGATCCCACTTCTAGGAATATATCCCAAGAAACTAGAAACACCAATCAGAAAGGATATATGCACCCCTATGTTCATAGCAGCACAATTTACAATAGTTAAGATTTAGAAACAGCCTAAGTGCCCATTAGCAGATGAGTGGATTAAAAAACTGTGGTACATCTACACAATGGAATACTATGCTGCTGTAAAAAGGAAGGAACTCCTACCATTTGCAACAGCATGGATGGACCTGGAGAGCATTATGCTAAGTGAAATAAGTCAGTCAGAGAAAGATAAATATCACATGATCTCACTCATTTATGGAATATAATGAACAACATAAACTGATGAACAAAAACAGATCCAGAGACAGAGAAGCATTGATCAGACCGCCAACCTCAGAGGGAAGGTAGGGGAGGGTGGGGGTAAGGGGGAGAGATCAACCAAAGGACTTGTATGCAAGCATATAGGCCTAACCAATGGACACAGACAACAGGGGGGTGAGGGCATGAGTTGGGGGGGGGAGCAAGGGGGGATAAGGACACATATGTAATACCTTAATCAATAAAAAAAAAAAGAATTCACATAACCATAATACATTTGTCCAAATTAAGAAATTAACATTGGTAGACTGCTGTTATCTAAACTAATACTTTATTTGAATTTTATGAAATTTTCAACCAGTGTGGTTTTTTTTTTTTTTTCTGTTTCAGGATCAAATTCCAGATCCCACATTGCATTTAATATATTTACTTTTTTATTCCTAATGATTCAAAATGATATTTCTGTGTGATATTTTCATTGAGAGTCTATCAATCTTTTAGTATATATTCAACTAATTACTTTTATTTGCAGAAATCAAATTTCTTACAGAGTTTTACGCTAAAAATAATGTCCTCCATATACTTCAAAGATGAGTTTCACAATTTGAACCCTACTGAATATCAGGCTATTCTCCCCATGTCACCACCACCAGGGCCAAAGGAGTTTGGGAAATTGTTTAGAGACCCTTCCTTTTCTGGTTTGATCATCATAATATCTCTATTATTTTCTCCTTTCACTTTAATTGAGGCAGTATTTTTGTTGTTGCTAATCCTCACCTGAGGATATTTTTTCCATTGCTTTTTAGAGAGAATGGAAGGGAAGGAGGGATGGGGAGAGAGAGAGAGAGAAAGAGAAAGAGAGAGAGAGAGAGAGACACATCGATTGGTTGCCACCTGCATATGCCCTGACTGGGGGCGGGGATAAACCTGCAACCCAGGTAGGTGCTATTGACCAGAACTGAACCCGGGAACCTCTGATGTGTAGGGCAACAGGCTAACCACCGAGCAACACCGGTCAGGGCAACTGAGGCAGTCTTTTGATTTTGGGGCAGGGTAGGGACTAGAGTGAAGCAACTGACATGCAAATACCAAGGAGGCTCTTACTCTCGAGGTCGGGAGTTGGGAGTTCAGTAAGTGAAGGGATGACACCTGAAGAGTGAGGGCCTCTTAAATTTTGCACCTTGGCATGTCACTTGCTTTACTTCAGTTTTCACTGGGTTTTAGAGCACAGTGTATGATTGATTGATTGATTGATTGATTGATTTTTTCCTAGTCCATAAGTGCTGACACTAGTCCTGAACAGCTGAGCCTAGTCCCGAAGGGCTCAGGTCAATTTGATTGTAACAGTCTCTGGAGTCTCTCAAAGGAATCTGATCATTTTGAATGTTGCACAGCCCTAGAAATAATCCCTTCTGATGAAAGGGTCTCTGCTCCTGAGTATAGGAACACCATGGAAAGTCTGTAAATATGTTTTTATAATGCCGTGTAAAGTTGGTGTACACAGAAATGAAACCAGTCAGGGCAGCTGCTGCTCTCTGGAGAGGCCCATGATGGAAGTCAGAGGGAATGGGGCGGGTGTTGGAATGAGCGTCTGCTTCCTGAAGGCCAGTCTGGTGCTCAGAAACCTTTAGACTCACTGTAAGTTGCCACTGCCAACGCAAGCAAAAAGCCTGTGATGTGTCAATGTGCAGTGGGACATCATTAAAGACTGATGCTAGCCTCCAGACTAGCCTTGCCTCGGAGCCTAGGAGTCGAACCTCCGACCCTCAGAGAGCCGAGCCCAGCCCCAAAGAGCCAGCCTAGCTCCTAAGACTCCAACCTAGTCCCTAACAGCTGAAGCCAGTCCCCAAGGGCGGAGCCTAATGCTGAACCCAGATGGGAGAGCCAAACCTACTCCTAAACGGCGGAGTTTAGCCCCAAATAGCCCAGTCAAGGCCCAAGAGCCAGTCTAGTCCCTAGGTGCTGACACTAGCGCCCAACAGCCAAAGCCAATGCCGAAGGGCGGAGTCTAGCCACGAAGAGCTGAGGCCAGACCGGAACAGCCGGACTTAGCCCCTAAGCAAAGCTGTTCTTCCAGGAGGCCCAATCATAGTGTATAGTGTATTCTTTAAACACATACACACACACACACACACACACACACACACACACACACACACGTTTTTATTGATTTCAAAGAGAAGAATGGAGAGGGAGAGAGAGATATAAACATCAATGATGAGAGAGTATCATTGATCGGCTGCCTCCTGCATGCCCCATGCTAGGGATGGAGCTTACAACCCTGGTACATGCCCTGCCAGGGAATCAAACTGTGATCTCCTGGTTCATGGGTTGGTGCTCAACCACTGAGCAACACGCGTTGACAGAACACAGAGTATTCTTGATTTATAAGGTCATGCCATTTTCTTTTCTCACCACCCACGCCTTGCCTGCCACTCCTTTAGTCAGAGATAACATCTGATGTAATATTTTAATTTTCTTGTATAACTATGGTCCTGAATTATGACCTCTTGCTTATTTCCCCAGCTCCTTGTTAGATATCAGTCAACATTTCAGAAAGTTTTGGGTTTCCCCTTTGTTCCCATATTACATTTCCTCGTGGAAGGCAGACATTGCAGGGATTTTCTGAGGGGAGGAGTATAAGTCCACATCTAATTGTGTATTTGTATGCGTAGCCTGCAATTTAAATTCTGCACTAAGTGCTAGGGGGAAAAAAAGAGCCTGTTTTAAAGCTTGTTTCAAGCTGTTAGGCCTTCTGAAAAATAAATAGAATAATAAAATGTGACTTAATATCTTTCTCCTTCCAGGTTGCCAGGTATTTATAAGCCACATGGCTTTCCCTGACTTGGGGAATAAATAAACTTGTGACAGCAATGGTGAAAATATTCTAAAACATTAATATTTACAAAGAAGTAAATTATGATAATATTCTTCCTGAGAACCATTTAGGAAAACCAATGGATTTCTCTGTATTTGTGACTTACTGGGGGAAGAACAGCAATGCTCAGGAAGATAAGGTGGAATTGCTTTGCTGGTAGCATTTTTAGGGTATTAAAGAGAAACAATTTGTGGTTTTTACAGGGAGGTGGTAAGTCCTAGGAGAACTCTAACAGACACAATTAAGAGAGACCAGACCCTTGACCACAAATGTTGAAGAAGTTGGTGGTTCCTTAAGCAGCTACTAGTAACTTGGGTGTCCAGTAACCGGTCTGTGCAACCGGCACCTGCTTTGTGGCTGCCAAGAACTCAAATCCCTCAACGGAAATGAAGACTGCAAAGTAAGGAATTCTTGGAAACCCGAAGTGTTTAGAGAGCTTTGGGAAAGTATTTTTCAGCTGGCCCTCTAGCCTGTGTGGATACATTTACAGACTGGTTTAAGGAGCTAGTGCTAGAGTTTCCAAAGAGAGGAAACCTCAGGCTGAAAGAAGGCTGCCTCCACTGATGAACTGCTTAGGCGGCAGGCACGGAGTAGTTCAAAATCTCCATCTCAAGAAAGATGACCGTGCCAGGAGGTCTTTCTGTTCACACACGCGTAGGAAAGTGTTGCTGAGGATCTTGGCTTGGGTACTGCTGGAAGCAGGCAAGCCCTGTGACAGGGAACTGAGTGTCAGGTAGCAGCTCCTGTGGGGGGTGACCTTAGGAAGCGCGGGTAGTGGAGAAAGTAAGACAAGGAAGAGCAGGAAGCTGTGAAAGGGGGTGTTAACAAGCTAGTTACCACTGTGGGCATCTGGCACTGGGTCCCATTGAGGAACTTGGGGACGCAGCGAAGAGCATGCCTGGCATTATTTCTGACTGAGGGGCAAGGGAGATAGGTTTTTTTAATCTACCGTCTCTCCATCAGTTATTGATTGAGGTCTGCTTCTAGAGGCACTGGCTGCTTTGCACTTCAGATCATCCTGTGATTGGGTTCCCGCATGGAGAAGAAAAGCTGCAGGCAGAGAGCTACAGATGTGGCAATAAAGAGCACCTGCTAAAAAATATCAATGGCATATTTAACAGAACTAGGACAATAATCCAAATACTTCTGTGGAACCAGAAAAAGATCTTGAATAGCCACAGCAATCTTGAGAAAGAAAAACAAAGTTGGAGGAATCACGCTATCTGATATCAAACTATACCACAAGGCCATAGTAATCAAAACAGCATGATACTGGCATAGAAACAGACATACAGATCAATGGAACAGAATGGAGAGCCCAGAAATAAGCCAATGCCTATATGGTCAATTATTGTTTGACAAAGGAGGCAAGAACATATAATGGGGTAAAGACAATCCATGTAATAAATGGTGTTGGGAAAATTTGGGTACATACAAAAAAAAAAAAAAAGAAAGAAACTAGATCACCTTCTTACACCACATACTGAACAATGGGCCTTGAAAGGACTGACTCCATCCTGTCCCTCACCCTCCATCTGAACCATAGGCACTCCATCTTGTTCCCGTAACCTCTATTTTGTAAGAACTGCCGTTTAAAATTTTCCACTAAACACAGATGGTCCTTTGTTCTGTTAATTACAGGAAGTAACTAAACCAGATAGCCTCCCTGATAGAAGTAACTCTGCTATTTCTAGCTTCTGTAAGCACGCTTGCTCAAATAATGGGGAAAATAAGACATTTTTGGGGAGGGGCTAGCAATCTGAATCTGTGCCAGTAACCTAATGTACCTTCCTATCAGCCTATAGTCTAGTCACTGCCCCTCTTAATTATCTGGTCCTGCAAGCCACTCTGCTGGCGTAGGGGTCTGGCCTGTCCTGGGTTCCTCCCATGCCAGGTGTCTTCTGGTTATCTGAGCTATGCTCAAGGCTGCACACTTTTTACGGGATATCTGCTAAGCACACTGCCCCCATCCCAGCACACGGTTTTTTTGTTTGTTTTGTTCTTTTCCTTTATAAGCTAATCCCTAAGTTCATTTGGGGCCGTGAGGTTTTGGAGAAACATTAGTTCTCTTGCGGCCCCCGCGTTTGTGATAAAGACTCCAAATTCGGCCCTCTGACTGTGGCGTCTTCTGTTTGACTCGCTGAATTCCAATATAACAATACAAGAATAAGCTCAAATTGGAGTAAAGACTTAAATGTAAGACTCAAAACCATAAAAATCCTAGAAGGAAACATAGAAAGTAAAATCTTGGATATTTCTCTTGTCCCTCCCCCCACCCCTGAAATATCTACTGGGGCAAGGGGAACAAAAGAAAAAAAAATAAACAAATGAAATGAAATAAAACTAAAAGGTTTTTGCACAGCAAAGGAAACGATCAACAAAATGAAAAGACAATTCATGGACACAGACAGCAAACAATATTGTGATTGCCAGAGGGAAGGGAGGGATGGGGAGGAGGTAGAAGAGGGTAGAGGAGATAAATGGTGATGGAAGAAGGCTTGACTTGGGTTGGTAAATACATAATACAATATACAGATGATATATTGTAGCATTGTATACCTGAAACCTATATAACTTTATTAAACAATGTCGCCCCAATAAAGTAAATAATAAAAGAAAAGACAACCCACAAACAAACAAACAAGACAGAAACAGACTCATAGATCCAGAGAACAGACTGATGGTTGCCAGAGGGGAGATGGGTTGGGGGACTGGGTGAAAAAGGTGAAGGGATTGAGAAGTACCGATTGGCAGTTACAAAACAGTCATGGGATGGAAAATACAGCATAGGAAATGTAGTCAATAATACTATGTTAACTATTTATGGTGCCAGATGGGTACTGAAAATATCAGGGAGAACACTTTGAAAAGTCTATGATTGTCTAACCACTATGCTGTACATCTGAAAGTAAGACAAAATAATACTAAATGTAAATAAAATACAAACTGTTTCTTTGTAAAAAAAAAAAAAAAAAAAAAAAGCACCCGCTGCACTAATGAGCAGTGACACCTCTGAGCAGGTGGAAGGGGTGTTATTCTTTGGTTGACGTAGAAGTTTGTCTAAGATCTATCAGGAGAGGCTGCTCTCCTTATATAACTATAATTTGGTCTTTCAGGGCAATGACCACAGGTGCCACAAATCCAGGTGTGCAAGGCAAGATAAGGAAAAAGACAGAGCCTCAGATGTAGATGACCTTGGAGAGAGCTAGACTGAAAATCCTGAGGGCAGGATGGAGTGTGTGTGTGCGTGCGTGCGTGCGTGCGTGTGTGCGTGTGTGCGCGTGTGCGCGTGTGTGTGTGTGTGATAGGGGAGATGTGTTTCATTCTTTCTCATTGCTTGCTCAATAAATGTTCTCGTGGAATGCTTTCGGTTACTGTTCCTGTCCAAGGGCGCGGAGTGGAAGTGAAGAGAGCAGAGGTGGTAGCAGCTACTGAAACCCTTACGTGGATGCTGTTCATCATCGCCTCCTCCACACAGAGCTGATTCTCCTGCAAGGTCTTCCCCTGTCTCTTGCAAACATCATGTAGATTCTTGATGTCAACTTGCAGGCTCAAGAGCTTGCTGCTCAGGCTGCTCACTTCTCTGTCTCTTTCCCCCGCCTAGGCCGTCAGAAAAACAGAGGCATCAATTAATCAGCCACCAAGTAAATGCTTACTTTCGTTCACTTAACTGGTTGACAGAGACTTTAAATTGGCTGAAGATTTGTCCATCTACCCTTTGCTGTTATTACTCATTCCGTGTAACACTTACACATTCTCCATTCTCGAGGTGTCTGAGTGCTCCGCATTATTCAGACAATTACTTATTTAATTAATCTTCGCCCACTGCTGTGTAGGTGCCTCACAGACACTTCCCCTGTTTTGCAAGAGGAAGTCAGTGCCTAGAATAATTCCAGGCACCTCGTGGATTGTCTATGAATATTAATGGGTCTGCCACTGATGAGATCAACATATTGAGATGTCAAAAAACTTGTCAAGATGAGTGAATCAGTGATGGAGTTGCTGTGGATTCTGAAGTCTCTTCACTCTCTTCAATCCACTGAACCAAGAGACCTCCCTCACCTGTAAACCTAGTGCTTTTTCTTTGGAGACATATACCAATGGGAATAAAAGTAAAATCCCTGGGCTGATTATATAAGATCAATGCCTCTGAATATGAGTGAAAAAGATGAGTTAATTATTGCTAGGTCAGAATGGAAAGTAGTGGTTGAGATCACTAATAGAGAGTGTGAAGTATAGTAACTTCAGTGGGGTTAGGGGTGTGGAGCTGTGGTTAGAGGGTGGGTGCTCCATTACACTAGGGTGTCACCTTTGACTCCCAGTGTTGGGGTGGCTGGCATCAGGGTGGAAAGACATTAGGAAGTAGCCCTCTGTGATCCTGTCCAGTGCTTTCGCTCTGACACTGTGCAGACTGTCCATAACACTCATGAAGACAGGCACTACCTACCACCTCTGAGTTTCAGATGTTGGAAATGAGGCTGGTGCTTTTAAAAAAAAATATTTTATTGATTTTTTACAGAGAGGAAAGGAGAGGGACAGAGAGTTAGAAACATCGATGGGAGAGAAACATCAATCAGCCGCCTCCTGCACACCTCCCACTGGGGATGAGCCTGCAAACAAGGTACATGCCCTTGACCGGAATCGAACCTGGGACTCCCCAGTCCAAAGGCCGACGCTCTATCCACTGAGCCAAACCAGCCAGGGCGAGGCTGGTGCTTTTATGGAAGGTACCTGGTTTATGTTAGGTTACTCAGAGTAAGCTCTTAGACAAAGATTCATGACACCTATTAAAGAAACACTCCCCAGAGCAATCAGCAGGGAAGTGGGGGAAGCAGGACAGGGGAGGAGAAGAAGCCAAGCAAGGGCAGGATTTCAGA
Organism: Myotis daubentonii; assembly: GCF_963259705.1. NCBI lineage: Eukaryota > Metazoa > Chordata > Mammalia > Chiroptera > Vespertilionidae > Myotis > Myotis daubentonii. The sequence continues at coordinate 42,861,731 of NC_081854.1, forward strand.
CAGAGTCCTGAGGGCAGTAGCTTTAGCCTGATCCCACGGGAGCTCTGGAGTGTAAGTTACACCTCAGAGTCTGTCCTGATTAGATGCACAGAAAGCCGGGTTGTCAGACTCGGCATCAGCCAGTCAATGGCTAAGGGCAGCCCCATGGGAGGAAGGTTCCCAAGGACTTCCAGTTCTGTGCTCTTCTGAGAAAAGTGACCCCAATAGCCCAAGGGCATTTCTTTCTAAGAGAGTTGCAGGTGCAGAAGCGCACAGAAGCCATGGTGCAAAGAAATGGAAAGTGACCCAAGCAACAAGGTCCCATGGCTAGTTAGCAGCAGGATGAGGAGAATTCTGCTCTCCCGACCCTGTAGCCAGTGCTCTGTCACCATATCCCACCGATGGCTCTGGCTTCCCATATGGACATCATAAATCAAGCCCTTCTGGACAGGTCAGTGTAAGAGACCTCTTTACAAAGCTGAGGGGCCAGAGAATAACCAGGGGCATCGGACACTACAATGTCAGACTATTCGGAATTCAGAAGGTTTCCCAGAAGTGCTGCTGTCTCAGCTGATTTATTTCTTCATTTCCATTTAGTACCTGGACTTTTTTTTTTTTTTTTACCACTTTACAGTTTAATTAGGTTAACGGCATGGCTCTATCATTAAAAGGATTTCATTATCTCAAAACTCTCTCTCTTCCACCCGTCTCTTGTTCCTCACTTTCAGAAAAACAACGGTGGATGTCAAACTGCCCCAAGCATGTAATTACCAGTAAGGCAATTACCAGGGACTCTCTTAAGAGAATATGTGTAGAGCAGCTAAAAAAAAAAAAAAGTAGTGTACAGACACTATTTTCTAACTGGAAAATGAAACCCTTGAGCGGACAAGGAGCAGCAGTTTGATTCTGTTGCTTTAAAATCCCTTGTGTCATTGCTGCCCTGGTGGGAACAGGATACAGAGGCTCATTTGGGAGTGAGACCCTAGGGATCCCCTCCTCTCCTGCTCCTATCTTTCCTTGGCATCTATGAAGAGATTAGGTGACAGTACAATCCCTGCTCTATGGCCGTGCACATGCCCTGTACTCTTGCTTTGATGCTGAATATCTGCGTCTCACGGCGAGGACCTTGCCACCAGATTGTCCTATATGGAGCCTGGTACACTGTAGACTCATTAACAAAGCACCAACTCTATACATCCTGAATCTCTCCAAGTTAAAAGTTAAATGTCCTCTCTCTTTCAGGGCAATAAAAAAATCCCCTCTGCCTCCAGTGTTGGATGTCCTCGGAGCCGAAGGCCCGCTAGCCCAATGCTGTTGCATGCCTAGGACTTCAGAAATAGATCTTTAATGTGCATGAGCTCATCTAATTTAGACATTAGCATTGACTCAGAGAGTCTGAGGCAATTTCTTCATTCATAACACAAGAGTTTTGGAATAAATAATCTTTCTTTGAGGATTTCCTTAATCAGTTGAATAACAAATGTGTTTTGTAGGATGTCAAATGAAATTTACTTTTGAAATAAAAATCTAACTCCTAAAGACCCAATCATACAGGGTTTTTTATTTATCAGAACAAGAGTGGAAATGCTGAGAGAGCAATAAAATGATTTCCTTGAATCATGTATTATTTTTTACTGTAGGAAATTATAAGAAGAGGGTGTGCTCACCTCAGAACTCCAGAAAGGCAAATGTTTCTGAGCTTCCAGTAAACCTAATTTCTTGCTAATATCTTGCGCAGAGGTCACTGAACACTGTTTTCTAATCCCATCTACTTTATGAAGGCTAAATTCCAGGCAGATGCCTTTTGAGTATCAGTATGTAGTAAGGATTGATTTAATCTGACATTTCATCAATCAAAGCTCCGTAACCAGTACCAGTGCATGAGATGAACTGAGAGTCATAATGCTGACCCTCAGGCCCCATCCGACCCTGACCCAGACCTGAAGTCATTAACGATGACTCAAATCACAAGCCTGCTATGCTAGGTAAGTTTTCTCTTAAGCCAGCACTTAGATTCCCAGTTTTGCTTCTGTAAGGCGGGAACTTGGTCACTTTGCTCGAAGGCATGTGACATCATCCAACCACGGGCAAAACGGTGAGTGCTGATACTGCAGTTGCTACTATGCTCATGAGAGTTATTGGAAAATAGGTTATTCACTGAAGCAAATTTTCTTTTTTTTTTTTTAAATATATTTTATTGATTTTTCACAGAGAGGAAGGGAGAGAGATAGTTAGAAACATCGATGAGAGAGAAACATCGATCAGCTGCCTCCTGCACATCTCCCACCGGGGATGTGCCCGCAACCCAGGTACATGCCCTTGACCGGAATCAAACCTGGGACCCCTCAGTCCGCAGGCCGACGCTCTATCCGCTGAGCCAAACCGGTTTTGGCTGAAGCAAATTTTCTGATGGATTAAATGGATCTTTTTTCTAAGAGCATGCCTTCTTGAACATGTACTTCAAAAGATGGGAGAAGCCCTGGCTGGTGTGGCTCAGTGTCGACCTATGAACCAGGAAGTCATGGTTCAAATCCTGGTCAGGGCACGTGCCCGAGTTGTAAACTCCATCCCCAGTGTGGAGCGTGCAGGAATCATCAGTGATTCTCTCTCATCATTGATGTTTCTATCTCTCTCTTTCTCTCCATTCCTCTCTGAAATCAATAAAAACGTATTTTAAAAAAAGGAAGAAATTTTGCTCTAGGCTTCAAAGTATTGACAGATAGTCTCATGCTTTTTTTGGCGGGGGGAGGGAGTGGGATCCTGATGTTAAACCGAAACTTTGTGATTCAGTTGTCTTCTCAGATCCCAAGAGCATTAGGAAGGTATTTGGCACTTGAAAAAACAAGAAAGCTTGTGTGGAAGTTTCCAGAGTAATTTTGGGGTCAACTAACACCACCATAAAGGTCATCGGTTTTGGGAAATTATCTTCTTCGAAGATAATGACAAATTCGTCTTAATCACCACTACCATTCAACATATAGAAGTTTACAGTGAGAGTTATGTTTAAAAACAAACAAACATGAAACATTTCTTCAGGAATTTTTACATTTTCCTTGTGTAGCAACAGAGTTTACAGTTATCCACAGTAATTTCAAACACTGTTAGTGTTACTCCTAACTTGCTTCCTGAGTTTATTGTTCCATCTATAGAAATATTGCAGTTTTTGATGACTGATGATGGGAATTAATGGGCACTTATCCAGGGTTTTGTCTGGGAGCAAAAACTCTGGAATCAATTATGTTCATATAGTAAAGAATGAGTGTATATTTTATTGTATTCTAAATTCTTTAAAGATTGGCTCACTGTATAAAGTATACAGTTCAGTATACACAGGGCAGATGGCAGAGGTCAGCCACCTATGGAATATGTGGCAACTTTTATTGGCACCTGGGCAATTGCCACATACTTTTCTCCATCATATCCTTGGAGAAATTATTTCCCTAGAAAGTAAGCTCCACGAGAACAGGGATCTTTGTCTGTTCACTGCTTCATCCCCAGCCCCTAGGACAGTGGTTCTCAAACATCTGGCCCTTTAAATACAGTTCCTCATGTTGTGACCCAACCATAAAATTATTTTCGTTGCTACTTCATAACTGTAATGTTGCTACTGTTATGAATCATAATGTAAAAATATCTGATATGCAGGATGGTCTTAGGCGACCCCTGTGAAAGGGTTGTTCGATCTTCAAAGGGGTCGTGACCCACAGGTTGAGAACCGCTGCGCCTAGGACAATGCCTGGCACATTGAAGGTGCTCCAATGATAGCAGCTGAATGAAGGAATGCCCTTCTAGAAAATCCATACCAGATCCTTGTTCCGGCAGAGCTCGCAGCAGATCCTGTACGGCTATCCTCTAGTAATCCAGCAGGAAAGGAGCTGAAACACCGCTTTTAGAAGCTGCTCACCTCTTGGTAGGAGGTCTGTTAAAAAGCATATGTCATGTGGGACAACCCTACACTAGCCAGAACTTATCCCTTAAATCCTTTCTGGAACAAGTCAGGGAATACATAAACACAGTTTGACCAAAATATTAAAATAATCAGAACACTCCACTTCCATATCATTCTAGATAAAGGGAGAATGTTGGCAACAAAAGTTAATATTTTTAAGAGCTTTCTCTGTCCCAAGCACTAGTGTTTTACAAGCAATATTTTACTTAATCCTTAGAGCAAGCCTCTGAAATAGGTGTTCATTCTTCATATATTTTTTAAAAATATATTTTTATTGATTTCAGAGAGGGAGAGGGAGAGAGAGAGATAGAAACATCAATGATGAGAGAGAATTATTGACTGGTTGCCTTCTGCACACCTCCCGCTGGGGATCCAGCCCACAACCCTGGAATGTGCCCCAACTGGGAATCGAACCATGACCTCCTGGTTCATAAGTTGATGCCCAAACACTGAGCCGCACTGGTTGGGCTCTTCATATTTTTTAGGTAAGGCAAAGGAAGCTCTGAGAGGGTATGCAGCATGCCCCACACCATACTGCAATTAGATGTGCACTCAGACCCACCCAGCTCAAGACTGAACTCTTAAATGCTGTGCCCTACTGCCCACCCCTGTCTGTGATATTTCTGGGTGCTTAATACTGGCATTTTGAATTATGAACCTTGAAAAGAAGTTCCTTGTAACAAAGGTTCAACTTCATATATGTACAGGAATTAGAAGCCTTACCTCATCTTTCATTTCCTTGGCACTTCTCAATTCTCCTTTAAGTTTTAGCATTTTCTGAGCTTTGTTATAAACCTGGAAAAGTATAAAGATTTAAGATGGAAAAACTATAAATGAGTCCAGTCCTTTAAAGACTTTCCCATCTGGATATGTGCTCTCAGCAGGGAGTTCAGAAAAATTTCCCAAACTGTTAGCAATACTTACTTGTCTACCCATCTGTTTGTGTTTCCAAAAGTTAAATCCTTCACCAGGAAGACAACCATGGTTTTACATCTTTTCCAAAAAACTATCACTAAATAGTTTCTAAATTTATCCTTCCTGCAAAGCAAAAGGTCTGAAATGATTTTACTTCCTAGATTCCTAAGTATTGGGTGGCTCAAACTAGTTAATATTATGCACTAATTTTTTAAAAATATATTTTATTGATTTTTTACAGAGAGGAAGGGAGAGGGATAGAGAGTTAGAAACATCGATGATAGAGAAACATCGATCAGCTGCCTCTTGCACACTCCCCACTGGGGATGTGCCCGCAACATGCCCTTGACCGGAATCGAACCCAGGACCCTTGAGTCCATAGGCCAATGCTCTATCCACTGAGCCAAACCAGTTAGGGCTGCACTAATTAAAATCAGATAGAATGTGCACAACCCAACTTTATTCTCATGATAACCCTGGGAGGTAGACACTATTACTATCTCTGTTTTACAGAGGAGGAAACTGAAGCCCAGAGAGGCTAAGTGACTTACCCAAGGTCACACAGGCCCCCTTACTACTCCATGAGGAACTAATTTATAACTATTATTTTGGAAATATGATGTGATTTAAGCAGCAAGTTACTGTGACGTTGGTGCTTGTAAAGTTAGGAAACATAAAGTGCTTCAAATGACTAGATAAAAAGCCTCAAAGAAAGCCAAAGATTTTTGCTCATGTATGGGTGTAAGGACAGGATGATGCATTTGAGGTCATAATGCACTGAGCTTAATGAAATAATCGAATTCATTCTGTTTTTAACTCTAAGACTACAAGAAATTTCCACCAGCCACTTACCTGCATAATAGTTCCAAGAATGAGAAGCTATCAAAATACTCATTCTTTGTAATGAACCACATCCCCCACCCCTAATATAAGCCAAGAGGAAGAAAGAATGCTGGTGAGACATGGAATTTGGAATGTTTCATGAGGTTGCATTCTGATGTGCTGCATTGTTTATCCTCTTAAGTCTTCATGCGTAGAGATGCATCATGGGAATGGTGAGGTAGCTCAGGCTTACCCAGCAGGGAGAGGCGAGTGATGCTGCAGTAACGACTGCCACATCTCAGTGGCTTACAACCATGAAGGTTTATTTTTCATTCATGCTACATGTCCTTTATGAGTCAGCTGGGGTTCTGCTCTTCATTGTCCTCAGCTGGTAGAATCTTTATCATTTAGTATGTTGCCTGTTGCCATGGCAGCAGAAAGGGAACTTGGTGAATCACATACAGATTCTTAAAGTGGAAGTGACACATTTCACTTCTGTTCCCATTTCATTGGTCAAAACAAGTCACATGGCCATGCCTAACTTCTTCCTTTATTCCCCAAAGGAAATATTGGTGGACATCACAGATGACGAGGTATTTTAGGTGACTGGGCTGCTATAACAATTTATCACAGACTGGGTAGCTTATAAACAACAGGAGTTTCTCATAGTTTGAAGGCTGAGAAGTCCACTGGCAGAATTGATGTCTGGTGAAGCCTTGGCCAGGTGGCTCATTGGTTGGAGCATCATCATTCAAGGTCAGAGCACATATATATCTAGTTTGCGGGTTTGATCCCCAGTTGGGGTGAGTGCTGGAGGCAACGGGTCAATGTTTCTCTCTCACATCGATATCTCTTTCTCTCTCTACCCACTTCCTTTCTATAAAATCAGTGAAAACATATCTTCAGTTGAGGACTTAAAAAAAAAAAAAAAAAAAGAAAAGAAAAGAAGAGAAAGAAGAAAAGAAAAGGATTGGTGTCTGGTGAAGTCCCGCTTCCGTGATGGCTGTTTTTGTTGTTGATGTTAATCCTCATCAGAGGATATTTTTTCCATTGATTTTTTAGAGATAGTAGAAGGGAGGGAGGGAGGAAAAGAGAAAGATAGATGTGAGAGAGACATATCAATTGGTTTCCTCCCCCACACCTGACCGGGGCCAGGGATCGGTCCTACAACCCAGGTAGGCGCCCGTGACCAGGAATTGAATCTGTGACACTCTAACCACTGAGCAACATTGAACAGAGCCCTCCCCCCCCCCCCCCCCCCCCGCCCGCCGTAACTTCACATGGTGGTAGGGAGAGGAAGCTCTGTGAGGTCTGTTTTAGAATGGAACTAATCTCATTCATGCAGGACCCACCCTCATGACCTAAACACTTTCCAAAGGTCTCCCCTTTAACGTGGGGGTTAAGGTTTCAACACATGAATTTTGGGGGGACACAAACATTTAATCCACAGCGCTAGTAAATGAGAAGATTAAAAATAGTGTGGCATATAAGGATACCAACAGGGCTTCTGGCCACCAAGCTTCTAAACCTGGTTTAGCATCTAATTAAAAAATGTACTGATCTCTCTGAGCCTCTGCATGTGGCTCTGCAAACTGGGGGACTGTGCTAAATGATTGTTAATTCTTTCCTAGCTCTAAGGTTTACTGATACAATGTTCTACCTTGACAGACATCTTTCTTACTGAAGAACCATGAACTCAGCCTAAGCATCACATAAAATTGGAAGAAAACAAATATATCCTTGAGAATAATATTCTTCTCCAGGCAGACCTGCTGGATAGTCAGGAGATGATTCTTAGATCAAATGCAATCTTGTCCAAATTGTGACTGTTTCATCTAATGTGGAGTTACACAGCTATAGTTGCAAGGGCCAAGAGCATTTGGAAGGAAAAGTAGAAGGCACAGGGCTCTCATATTTGCATGGAAATATATTGGACTTCCCTAAGTAAAATAAGTCAGAGGAAAAAGACAGAGTTAAATTGTGCTCCATGAGAGAGACATGGGAATCCTGTGAGTCATTAACAACAGCAGTGGGCAATTTGGAAGTGCTTATGATGAAATAAAATGGAAGGGTTATATGATAAATTTTCGAAGCATCTGACAGTAATGTTTGCCAGATGGATAAGGAAGCGTGCGTTGAGGGAGCCTCAAATGCTTTATAAAATGATCACGTGAAACTTCACAGTGCTCTGTGAGGAGTGTGACTGGGCAAATATTTTGTACAGCAGAGAATTCATCACAGAAAGAGGGGGTCCCTGCCTGATCTCTGGGCCCAGGACTTGAATGTCTTTCCTCTCCTCAAACCCTTATTCTACCTCTTCTGTGCTGCTGTCTTCTGCATTTTTGTTGAAACCTTAACTTCCTCATGTCTCTTTTTCTCCATCAGCATCTTCAATTCTGCTGCATCTGCCCAGGGAACTGCTTTCTTGTATTCCAAAGTTCTGCTGTCTGCTTTTCCAGTATGCCTTCCCTTGGTGACAGCTGTGTCCAGAAAAAAAATTACGGTAAAAATAAAATCTTGGTCAGAGCATCTAGTAATGTTTTGTGCCTCCTAAGTTGACCTCAGTCCACACTCAAGGTCACCTTATAGATTTCCAAGAAACAGTAACACTGCACCTCACATGAGTGACTAGTGTAGCAGGTATGAACTCAGGTGTGCAAAGAAAAAGTTACTATTTTTCTATTACTCTATAATGAGCTCCATTTCCACCAAATGGCAGAGAACAGAATCTTAGTTATCTCTGAGAAAGTGTCATCATTTTAAGGTTAAAAATGATCCCCTTCACCTCTTCAAGGTTTTCCAGAGTATAAATTCTGGGGTCCTAGGTTGGATCCTGGCGTCAGGGTGACTTCTGGTCCATGGCCATGGGCATCTCTCCCAGGTGAAGTGTGCTAAGATGTCTGTGTCTTGGTCAACAGGCCACAAATACTGCATCTTCCTCAGGCTGCGGGCTTTGGATCTGCTGGCCCTCTTTTGTCCTTCAAGGATGACCCTAATGCATAAAGACAGAGACACACACCTGTGAGCTGGGTCTCAGGCCCTCTCTTCTTAGAGCTTCCCTACCATCATTTTATTTTTTGCCTGGAAAGGTGTTAAGAAGGGGATAGAATCCAAAGATCTTGCTCACTTTTCTGCTCCTCATTCCTGGTATTGATCAAAAGTCCCTTCTGCCTCTAAATTGCTAAACCAATCTGAGGTTCTGTTGTGTTCCCCACTTTCGCCCATGTCTTCTATCTCAGGGTCTAATCCTCTTGCATATGTTCAAATTCTCTGCTTCTTCTTTCTTAACTCAGAGAGTCTTTGTATAGTTTTGGGGAGAGGAAGAAAAGAGGGTTCAAGTGAACAAGTTCAATGAAATACAGGTTGAGCGGGCAGGATGGGAAACACATGTTAGTACTTCATGCACCATCGGCCCACATTAGATTACACAAAGGCCCTAATCACAGGTTGCTGATGCTGCTTCTCTCTCCAAGGAACTGGTCACTACCTGGGTACACAGATGGCCTACTGGCCTTGGAGCAACACTGTCTGTTCCTTTTCCTTCATCACCTGGATGGAAGAATACCCAGGATCACTTTTTTTCATCTAAAACATTTTTTCTATGTTTTCATGGAAAGAGATGCCATTCAGTTTAAGCTTAAAGCTATCCTTGGGGGTTAATCAAAATAAACAAACAGATTTACCTACACCGAGTCCTAAATCTTTCCTTTACTCTTACCGAGTTTTAGATTTTTCTCCAATGTACTATCTCCTTCCAATGAAAATGTTTGATGAATCCTAGGTTTCTTTATTATTGAAATGATGAAAGGATGTTCAGTGTTTCCCCCATTTTAAAGTATTATGTGAGCACCATGAATGAACATGGATGCTTCTTCCTTAATAAATAATTTTTATTCTGAATGCATGGATGAAGGCATAGTGTACAGAGGTCTGGCATGAAGGGAGTCTATCTCTTTGAATCCAAACCCAGTTCTACAAGAGAAAAATCCCTGATCATATAGGGTATATCTACTGGGGGAAGACGGTAGGAGGAGATGATGCTGGAGATGGTTTTTCAGGGTCTGGGAATTCTGCACCATAATTTAGTGAATAATAACCTGACACCAAGATCACTATCTGGGTCATAGTCCAACTCCAGGACTGAGGCTCTTCGGGAGAGGAAGTAGGGCTGATCGGTCTTTGCAGGAGTTTTGGAATGGAAAAGAAAAAAGAGGGTCCAGGAGGAATAAGAGAAGGAATTCCAGGGTTTATCAGACTCACTGTCGCAGGTAAAAATCTCTCTCTGTGGCTATCTCCTTTGGTACTTTTCACAGAGGTTTTCCGTTGCCTTTTCCAATATCCATACTTTTTATCTTCCTTAGTAAGAGCACCCTAATTTTATTGTGGTGTCCATGTACTCATCAAGAAGACTACTGATCTCAGCCTCTTTTGTAGTTGGGGATGATTATAAGTTTTGACCAATGAGCTGTAAGAAGAAATGTTTGGAATGCTGATTTAATGGTTGGTGCTCCAGCAACCATTTGGAACATGAGGAGATACTCAAAGAGACAGAAGGAACTTAGGTCCCTGATGGTATGGAACCACCATGCTAGTCCTAATCACAGAGAGCAATTTATGTCATAAGTCACTGTTATTTTGGATATTTTTCATGTAGTTGAATCTAATGCAAATGAACAAAGTACCCTTATTTATGTTCCTCTCAGAGAGACCTCCCTATAACTCACAACTCATTTCTAGCACTTCCACCAGCTGCTTCTTCTATACATTCTCCCACCTGACTGCTCAATATCTTCCTTCCTTCTTTCCTTCCTTCCTTCCTTCCTTCCTTCCTTCCTTCCTTCCTTCCTTCCTCCCTTCCTCCCTCCTCTTTCTCTTTCTTTTCTTTTTTCTTCCTTCCTCTCTCTTTCTTTCTTTCTTTCTTTCTTTCTTTCTTTCTTTCTTTCTTTCTTTCTTTCTTTCTTTCTTTCTTTCTTTCTCTCTCTTTCTTTGCTTCTCAATGACATATCTGCTTTCTGCCTGCTCAAATATCACATACCTTCAAGGCCTAACTCAATGGCCATTTCTTTCATCTTCTCTCCAATTTTAATTTCCAGAGTTATGGAATGTTATAATTAATTTCCAAAAGCTTGCATGGCACAATTACTATATATCAGGCACTGTTTTAAACATAAAATTTCATAGCTAATCCTCACAGTAACCCTGCCAGCTAGGTAACTCCTCACATTCCCATAACACTTTACCTATATGTCTTTTACCACAACAGTATCTGCCATTATTCTGGTTATTTATGATTTTCTTTGTCCCCCACAAAGTAAGCAGGGTCTTCTCTGGTGAAAAAACAGGAACATACAGACCTTTCTGAAATGCTTTTAAATTTCTAGAAAAGTTGTAAAAATACAATAGAGAGTTCCTATATATCCTTTCTCCAGTTTCCTCATTGTTTGTATTTATTATCAATGATCCTAACCTTGGTCACTTGGTTATGCTGGTGTCTACTGAGTTTATCCACTATACAGTTACTGTTATTCCATTATACTTCATAAAAAAATCTGAGAATTGGTTCCTTGAGTTGCCTTGGCTGCCTTCTTCCTGGTACTATGCAAGAAGAGTCTTGTTTTGATAAAAAAGCTTTCAAATTTCTTCCTCCTTGTTCTCTATGTGAGCTCCCCCACCTTCTTTCAGGTTTCAGAAGGTTCAGTGAATGAGCCAAGGCCTTTTGGAGGTGGTATGGTCAGCTGGCATCTGTCTTGGTGCCTGTTTCCGGCAGGATAAGGGTTAAGTTCTTTGGGAAAACTTCAGCACTGAACTGCCAAGTCTCCTAGGTTCAGCTCAGCAATCAAACAGCATAACCTAATAGAGCCCCTGGTGCTACGGGAAACACAAGACACTGATTTATATTTTAATATCAGTAATTTCCACAAGAGCAACATTTCTGAGTGTCATTTTACAATTTCTGTCAAATGCCAGTTCAGTTTTTCTTAATTCTGTTTATTGTGTCTGAATTTGCAATCTTATCCGCAATGCAGATTCTTGGCTCCCCGGGGAGAACATTTTCATCTTTCTCTGGAATGGGAGGGATGGGGATGGGGCATAAATGGGTCCATAAAATAATTGGAAATGTAAACAAAGCACTGTTTATTAAGAATGATTAGGAAGTACTTGCAGTTAAAAAAAAAAAAGGCTTGGGCAGTACTAAGTAAACTTTGCAAAAATAAAGACAAACAAAAGGGGTGTTTGGGATGCAAATGGAACCTTTCCTTCCAGAAGGGAGAACTGCTGTGCACACAGCCGAGCACCAGGATGGGGAATGTTTGGCCACATGTCCTGTCAGACCGCTGCTATGGCCATTAGCACCCCAGCAGGCTGTAAAGTGCTTTGGTATCCTTAAGGATCAAAGGTGCACGGCTACATGAATGCCAGATGTTGCCATTAGGAAGAGGGAGCCTGGTTCTCTCCTGGATTCTTTGAACATCTAATAAAAGTCAGAACAAAGCTGGTGCTGTTGGCACCAGACCACATCTACTCAGTGTGCTTAGGGGTGGGGTGCTTCCTGAGGCCACTGGCTGCAGATGTGTGCCCTGGAACGCCCAGTGGTGTGCCCTACTTCCCCGAGGGTCTACAGCTCCAGTGTCTGCATTGGTCCTTTCTGGACAATCAGAAAGCCACTTCCTCTAATAGTTCAACACAATGCTCTTTGAGGCCTGAAATTTAGCACTGGTCAGAGGACCTCCCCTCTGGTCGGCACAGAAAGGCAGCCACGAGCCCGAAGCGTGAAGCCTCTTGCATGACCTTTCTCCAAGGGGAGTGTCATTAGTCTCCACAGTCCTTTTCTCCACAGCCATTTGCGCTGCTTCCGATTGGCATGAAGACCTCATGCTTTCTACCAGCGTCCCTCAGTTCCATATACTCTAAATCCAACATCATGTCTCATTGCCAAACCTCTGGCAGAAGCTGTGTTGAGTTTCTCAGTGGAGCTATCGACCACATTGACTGAAGACGCAGTAACGTGTTTCTCCCCGTCCAAAAGGGTAAAAATAACAGGAACAAGTTGTCGGAAATGAAATTTCAATTCATCCACGCCCTTTCTACACTTCTGCTGTGACTCCCAAGCAGGGATCAATAGTGTTTAGACAGCCAAGGAGATTTTTTCCCCTCTTAAAGCACCAGATCAATAGTAAAAAAAAAAAAAAAAAAAAAAAAAATCCTCCAGCCCTCTGTATGTGTTGTAGTAAATGTGAACAAATCAGAGGCCTTCGGCTAAATGGATTGACTGAAGGCGGCAGCCGTCTGGTGCTTTGTAACTAAGAGTCCATCGACTGTGCAAGTGGCAACAAGGGAGGAAAGCCCAGGCCTGGGTGAACCCGGTGCTCCCACAGTTCCCATGACAAGGAGACTTTAAGAGGAATTTCTGTCCCCAAAATGAAAGAAAGATTCCTGTGTGTTGCAGCATGTGGTTGTGACTTTTTAAAAAGTTAGCATTAGTAGGACCATTCATGAAAGTACATTTTGGAAACTGAGGAAGCAATGAGAAAAAGCCTAAGATAGCTAAGACAGGTTGGACCATGCCACACTTCCATTTTGCCTGCTGCTTTTTAATTTAAATTTTATTTTTAAAATTTATTATTATTATTATTATTTTAAAAATACATTTTTATTGATTTCAGAGAGGAAGGGAGAGGGAGAGAGAGAAACATCAATGATGAGAGAGAATCATTGACTGACTGCCTCCTGGACACCCCAGGCATGTGCCCTCCCCTGAATTGAACCCTGACCTCCTGGTTCATGGGTCAACGCTCAGCCACTATGCCACACTGGCCAGGCTTTAATTTAAAAAAATTAAAGTTCTTAGCTATCTTTGGCTTTTTCTCATTGCTCCCTCAGTTTTCTTCCCATAATGCTGTCCAGCTCTCAAATATATCCAGCTAGAAAGATTCTGAATGCTGCTTTTCTGGGCGACTTGTCAGCCTAGCACAGTCATTTCTCTGACTCACCTGGTTTCTTCATTTGCCATCACTGATGTTCTCTGAGGCCTGGTCTCTCTCCTCCCTTTAAATCCATCATTCATGCGACAGAGAAATTGGGTCAAAGCTCAATTCTGATTTTGCTCAAATGATTTATCCAGGAGCAACCTTCTTCCATTATGAAAATTTCTGTGTTTTATTACATCTGTTTTCTATTTCCATTATAGATAAATCATGCAGTGTGCAGCTATTCACATGAATATTTCAGTCCCTTAGACCAGGGGTGGGCAAACTTTTTGACTCCAGGGCCACAATGGGTTCTTAAACTGGACCGGAGGGCCAGAACAAAAGCATGGATGGAGTGTTTGTGTGAACTAATATAAATTCAAAGTAAACATCATTACATAAAAGGGTACGGTCTTTTTTTAAAATAGTTTTATTCATTTCAAATGGGCCGGATCCGGCCCGCGCGCCGTAGTTTGCCCACGGCTGCCTTAGACTGACATCCAAATTTGGTTCTTCTGTTTTAAGAAGTAGGTAACCAATGGAGTGTTGCCCTAATTATGGTGTGAGAAGCTGAGACTTCTGAGGTGGATATTGTCACAAAACAAATCCTTAATTTCACTTGGAAAAGCCAACCCAACGACTCAAAAGACTATCACATAGTTGGTGATACTTTGTGGGATTACAACATTATCCAGGTTGCAAAAACCAAAGGTGAACTGCTATGAATGTGTGAACATCGACCTTCATTATAAAAGACGTTATTTTTATCAATGATTATCATGCTAACTTCTGTAATGAATTAAGATTCTATTTGAAATAAAGCATTGGCTAACTAGTATAGAAGCATATAAAATGATAGCATGTCATCATCTATTAGCTTAGATAATATAGTTTTTGTAGTTTAGTTAGATGTTTATAGTCATAGATAAAAGAAATGATACTTACCAATAGTGTTATAAACAGAAGCTTCTCTTGGAGTCACTTCCTGCCTCTTATGAGTCTGTACTTTAAACCAGACCGGTTTTCCTTTCGGTCACTGGCATCTATCTCAAAGTTATCCTAGGAGGAGAGATACACCTCAATCACTTCAATCAGTCAAGAGGTTAGTGAGTAGAAAAAGTCCCTTTCAATGGTTATTTCCAAAGATGAAAGAAGAGAAAGAGACACTATAAATATTAATTTACTCAGTAGTTTAAATGTGCTGAGAACCCAGCATGCATTAGGTGAAGCAGAAATAAACAATGACAAATATAACTAAGAGAAAGTATACTGGTGCCATGAAATAGCCCACTTCCCTCTTGGAGGGGGCCTTACACAGTATGCTGCCTTGTAACTACAGCCTCTCCCTCTCAATGATTATTAGCTTTTTAAAAGTTTAAACATTGGAATACGTAATATAGCTAAGTGGTTCCAAAATGTGAACAGGAGGTGAACTGACTGGGTTTCCGTTTGCCTCTCACTTTTCCTTTCTACCCCTTTCTCCTTTGAGGTGGACCAGTGGGTGCTGCATCAATTAGCAATCTTGCCCACAAGCCTCAGGTTGGCTTGGCTGATGGGTAGAATCAGCAGGAGACCAGAGGGAGGGAGAACTGTGCCCTATATGCACGTGTGCCCTCAGATGTGGCTCTGGCAGATCCCCAAGAATGACTGGGTCTCCGGACATACTTCTGTCTTGGGCCCTTCCACATAGCTGCTCTGTCACCCATTTCAGGTAGGTCTGCTCCCTCTCTTGACCACTGAGGTCTGGAGATGGGCACAGCAGGTACCTCGTAGCTTCCTTATATCTTGCCCATACCTTTATACCTGACCCTGTCCCTTTATGAAACATTCCATGAATTACTCAGCCTGAGCCTGCCCTCTACTTCCTGCCTTATTAATATGGAAAATGAAAAGAGCTATTAGCAGTTGTATTAGTTTCCTAGGGCTGTAATAACAAAGTTCTAGAAACTGGGTGGCTTAAACAACAGAAATTTATTGTCTCACAGTTCTGGAGGGTAGAAGTCTAAAATGAAGGTGTGGGTAGGGTTGGTTCCTTCTGAGGGTTGTGAGGGAGAATTGTTCGGTGCCTCTCACTTAGCTTCAGTGGTTTGCCCCTCCCCTTCCATCTCTGCCTCTGTGTTCTCTCTGTGTGCATGTCTGTCTCCCAATTTCCCCTTATAAGGACAGCAGTCACCTTGGTGTGGGGGCCCACCCTACTCCAGCACAACCACCTCTTAACTAATAACAGTGCCTTATAAGGTCACATTCTCAGGTACTGGGGATTAGCACTTCAACATACAGGATTCTGGAGGACACAATTCAACCCATAACACCAGTCAAATGTTCAAGTATATTCAACTATACAAAAAAAGCCTCTCCTGACCTCCGTTTATTATCTACTTTCTCCTCCACATTCTTCAAGAATGAATTGTGTACATTTGCTGTCTCTTGATATTTCTTCTACCACCTTCCTCCCAACCCCAACTTGGCAGCAGCAACTCTGATTGGTCAAGGTCAAATGTTCATTGTCAGAACCAATGGGTTATTGGTTCTTATTGTATTTGACAAACTTGACACCAGTGGCTACTTCCGCCTACTAAAAACTCTGTCCTTAGTTTTTGACACCCTCTCTGAGGTTTCCTCCTGCTCAATTTCCTCAGCAAGTACCTCTCCGACAGACCATTCTTGGAATGGTCCCCAAGGTTCTCTCTTGTCTTGCCCTCTCCTTTCTTACTCTGCATTCTCCCTGCTCTATTCCACCCATTGTGCTCATTTCAGTTACCATCCATATGAAGACGTCTCCTCACAACAGAATCTCCAGGACAGGTCTCCACAGAGAGCTCCAGATCTCTATATGCAACTGCCTTCTAGAGAGCTATTCTGGATTGTTCCACAGATCTCTGCAGTTCAACAAGACTAAACTCATCTCTAAAACTGAAATCATAATCCTCTACGCCAAACCTGCTACTCCTTCCCTGTCACCTATTTTTATTTATTTAATAAACACATATAACATTTGTTATGTGTCAGACACTATTCTGAGTAGGTCACTATTAATTGTTATGTAATCTGCATAACAATTCTATGATATGAATACTCTGGTTATCTTCCTTATAGATGAGAAAATGAGGCACAGAGAGGTTAAGAAACGTTCCCAAGACTACACAGGAGTAAGTGGTAAAGCAGAGATTTAAACCCAAGTAAGCCCCACTCTGGAGTTTGTGTTATTAACTATTATATGCTGCCTCAGTGAAAGGCACCACTACCCACTCCATTTGTTCAAGGCCCGAAATGTGAGTGCCATCTTGATTCTTCTCTCTTTCTCTCACTCACTTTACTCCTTATCCCATCACTTAACAAGTTTTCCCATTATAGCTTCTGAATAAATCTATTGGCCCTCTTGTCTTTATCTCCAATGACACTGCTCATTCCTTCAACAATTAGAGATATGATCATGTCATTTACTTGCTTAAAACCTTTCAATTATTCCTTGTTGTTCTCGTGAAAGAGTACAAACTCTTAGAATGGTTTACAAGGCTCCCGTTGATCTATGTCCTGCTTTCCTGACCCTCAGCCCTTCTTCACATTTCCCATTATAGCTCTCCTGAACTATGTTCAATTTCTCAGACACATCCTGAGTCTTCTGCCCATGCGGCTTTGCCCACAAGCATCATTCAATCTCTCTCCTCCCACTATCTTTGGGCAAACTCCAGCTGATGTCTCAGTAAATATCATTTCCTCTACAAAGCCTTTTCTGGCTCCTTAAGCCTAGATTCTTCCTCCCTCCCTGATCCACTGAACACTCCTAACAGGGCAGTCATCACACTATATTAGACGAACTATAGAAATGATCCCTGAAAGTATAGTCTTCACACTATATTAGAATTGTGGGCATAGTTGTCTGTATGTTCCACTAGACCAGCGGTTCTCAACCTGTGGGTCGCGACCCCTTTGGCGGTCGAACAACCCTTTCACAGGGGTCTCCTAAGACCATCCTGCATATCAGATATTTACATTATGATTCATAACAGTAGCAACATTACAGTTGTGAAGTAGCAACGAAAATAATTTTATGGTTGGGTCACAACATGAGGAACTGTATTTAAAGGGCCAGAAGGTGGAGAACCACTGCACTAGACTGTAAACTCTATAGATCAAGGGATGGCATTTTTTCTTATTACCATCCTATCTCAAGCGAGTAGACAAGTATCTGGAACAGAATGGATATTCAGTAATATTTACTGAAAGAATGGAGCCAATGAACTAATTTCAGTGAGAAATCACTATCTTGGGATCTGAAGTACTCTGAGTCCATATGACCAGCACACTCTTTCTCTATAAGGTAGGCCAACAGGACAAAATAAGACGGTGTTGGGTGACAGAATCAGAACTTAAAGACGCTTACAGAGTCCAATGTTGAATGGCCACTGGCTAGGACAGCATCACATAACCATCTCAGAGAGCAAAGGTCTCACCAATGGAGCTGGTTTTATCAGTCTGCTGGCCAAGGATCCCTCTCCCCTGAACAGCGCTAGGAGGAGGTCAGACATCATGTCCCCCTTCTCAGCATCATGAGATTGATAAGCTCTTTCCTTAAACAGGCTACTCTGGTACAGTCAGATTTTGGAGATCTGAGAGCTATTCTGTGTTAGGTGACTACACAGGCTCTAGATATGGTTTAGCTCTCCCAGAACAATCTTTTTTATTTCAAGTTCTGGGGATTGCTCCTCTATAATCCACTATGAAGTGGCAGACTATCCCAAAAGGCGACTGCAGTTCAGAGGTACAATGGATCACTTTCCATTGGATCATCAAGAAAAGATTTTTATGAAGATGGCTGCATTTGATCTTGACTTTGATTCTGATAGGAAAGATGGGTTGCATTCTAGGATATTAGGGAGAAATGAAAATTTCCAACTAGAGCCAGACGAGTAGGAGAGGCAGTGTCTAGCATTTATCCAGAAGTAACAGGGAACCTCTGAATGTGTTTTGAGCTGGGGAGTGATATCTAAAGAACTGCTTCAGGCAGATTAGTCTGGTCTCTGTGTATAGGAGACAGGGCAGACAGAGGAAGGAAGAAGAAAAGGCCCAGGCAGTTAGACAGGAATTAGGAGATAACTATTTTCAACTAAAAATAGTTGAACAGGGTAATAGGTAAGAAATCTGTTTCTCTAATTTGTCTCTATAACAGTATAATATTATATTCAAATACATACACACATAATACTGAAGTATAGTGAGCAGTGATTTAAAGCAAACAAACAAAAATAATGTCAATTCTGAATATTTACTAAATGCAGACTGGTGGTGGGTGAGATGGAAAATTGCTCCGCCAGGACAGGACTGTGTGGTTCATTTTCTTCAATCACTAGGTGAGTGTACAGATTCGAGCTGGCTACAGTGGGCTTTGAGAACTGTCCACATTCAATGAGTTGAGTTAAAATAGTCAAATACTATTCAACTAGGCAGGACACAGAATGGAAACCTTTTTGATCTAAATTATTTCTGTCGTAGTGAGATCCACCCTTACCCTGTAGGATTATTTGCCCAACATTTCATTTGTAATCCTAAAGGGTTGTGGAGGTAAGATGAAGTTAGGGCTCATTCTGGAAAGGGTAGACTACCTATACCAAACCCATTTATATTTCAAAGTCTTTTCCCTGTAGTTGCTCTCTAGTGATCAAGTTGTGGAAGGAAGGGAGAGTGAGGGGGTTCCATATGGGTGTTACTATTGTTATGTTGGAAAATACTTTTTGATGAACAGTCATTTCCTTCCACTGCCAGAGGGTGTTGATAATGAGCAAATTACCTTTTACTCCCTCTGGTGTGGATGTGAAATTGGCTGCTAATAGAGTTGCTAATGCTACTGGGTTAGCATGTGATTGTTCTATTTTAAGCCAATTTAAGTTATATTTTGGGGAGTAGCCAATCAGACATCTCTCTAAGAATATGGGCCCAACTGCAGCATTTAATATTGAGACACCTGCCTCACCCACAGATGTGGCTGGGAGCAGAAAGTGCTGAACGTGCCGTCGTTAGCATGAAATGTTTTAATACAATGCCTTTTTTCCTTTGTAGGTACAAGAGTGGTCTCATTAGGCAAATGCTAAATGTTTTCATCATAGGGTAGGACCCATTTAAAACCCAATAATATGGAATGCTATCAGCCAATGATGTACTTGGTTTAATCTAACAATGGGTTAATATTGGTCATTTTATTACTGCTTGTTATGCAGTGGAAGCTTATGAGAAAATGAAATGTTCAGAAATTAGTTGAAAGGAGCAAAAGAGGTGAGAGATTTTACTGAGTTATACGCTCCATTGGGCTAATTAAAGGTACAGATGCATTAGGAGGTTATGGGAACATCTCTGATTTCTAAAGGTACTTGTCCAGAAGGGGGACAGTGTATGCTAATCATTTCTGGCACTGTAGACCCCCAAGGGAAGGGAGCATGGATTTTCTCTCACATTTTGTGTAGCCCTCCCCCTTACAACACCTATTGCCACCTGGCATCTGGTGGCTAAATTGAATGCATTGCTTGGGCAAGTTTCTTGATTAAATAGAATATTCTTGAACAAAGCACTGTTGATTCGTGATTTTCATGTTTTATTGGCTTTTCACGTTTTAAATGTAAAGCTCATTAACTACACCAGAGAAGGAAACAGGTATGAGGGATGGAAAATAAAACTCAGCCGATGTGATACAGAAAGGTTCAGTGTGTGCCATTCTGGTTTGGATTAACTGGGCTTGGCACTGTTATGGCTCCTGTCACCTGACCAGGTTACTGAGATGAATAAATTGTGGGAATGGAAAGTGCTGGTGCCTAACAATACCTAACCTTACCCACCCCACCCCCCCGCCAAAATATCTCCCAAGAAAATTTAGGTCATGCTCTCTGTTTTACCATTAGGATTGGGTGCCCATGGAAGACCCATCCCTTATGATCGTCCATTCATCCAACAGGCATTCGCTGAGAGCTGCCTTGTGCCAGGCTGGGACACAGAAGCGACTGGGACAGAGTCCCTGAACAAGGAGCACAGAGTATTCCAGGGAGACACTTATCTAAAAACATAATACATGGTGGTAAGTGGCTAAGAAGAGGCGATTAAAAGCTTGAGTATTTAGGTACAGCTGGTGTGGCTCAGTGGTTGAGCATCAACCTATGATCAAGAGGTCACGGTTTGATTCTGGGTCAGGGCACATGCCTGGGTTTCAGGCTCAATCCCCAGTGTGGATGGGGCATGCAGGAGGCAGCTGATCAATGATTCTCATCATTGACGTTTCTATCTCTCTCCCTTCTCTGAAATCAATAAAAATATATTTTTAAAAAAGCTTGAGCATTTGGAAAATACTGTTAGAGTTGACTTTACCCCCCTTAAACAAACACACACAGTACTTACAGTGTTGCAGGCACCACTCCAAGGACTTTACAGAACTTTACTCATTAATTCTCATAACAATTTTTGGAGGCAGATACTGTTATTATCTTCTTTCTAAAGTAGAGGAAATTAAGGTGCAGAGAGGTTAATGACTTTGCCCAAGCTAGTCTATGTAGAGTCGGGATTTGAACCTACACCACCTGGTTTCAGAGCTCATGCCCTCAGCCACTAGCTGCTCCCATCCCTTTAAGCCAGTCCCTGAAAGATGAGTGGGGTTTGGGCCAATGGCGAAAAAGGGAATGGGTGAGATGAGGATGTCAGGGCTGGCATTCCAAGTAAAGCTTGTCCTAGGGCATTGATTTGTGACTACCTGTGGCACATAAGGAGGACCTCCAGTGGTTAGAATAACAGGATAAGAGGGGTGCAGTTTGGGGTGTGAGTGCTGATCCTGAAGGGATGGGTAGATGAAGGGAAGTTGGCAAAGAGGGCTGAGAAGGAGCCCACAGAAGGAAAACCAGCAGATGGATCTCTCCGAAGGGAGAGAAATTATGGTGAGGTCCACAGAATCAGCTGCTGCGGAAGTTCAGGTAAGATGAGGGAAACCAGGCCATTCATTATGTTGGGGACCAGGAGGCCACTGCTGACCTTAGTGAGCACAGGGCGGGTAGAACAGGGAACTGAAATGATGCTGCAGTTGATGGGGGAGTTTCTGGGAGGAGAGAGTGGTGCGAATATTTTTCTAGAAGTTTTATAGTAAGGAGAAGAGGGGAGAGACAGGAGAGAGGGTAGAGAAGGAAAAGGGAGAGAATGGAAGGGAGGATAATGAGCTTGGCTAAGGATCCAGAGAAGGGGGGAAAGCAGAGGATGAGGAGTGAGAGAGAGGTGGGGTGGGGGAAGCATCGGAGGTAAGATTGAGATATCCAACTTCTCTGCAAGCCTCAACCTGAACCATTCTCTGGAGAACAATGCAATGATCGTTATTCTTTTTTTTCAGGCACAGAAACATAACATAAAAAGGTTCAGAGTTGATACAGGGGGTTTTATAAGATATCCTAGGCCGCAAGGACTTGGAGAGAAGATTCGGTGTCCCTAGCGGAGTACCAGGCAAAGAGTAGGTTCAGGACGTGTTTGTTGAATGACTACATGGGTCTTATTTACACGCTTATTATGAATATTACAAAAATAACATGACACTAAAACACTTGGAAACACAGTTACAAAAAACGAGTATTTTATGGACTGCAAATCATTTTATGAAATGTTGCAAATACACGGATACGTATATTTATTTATCTTGCCCGAGGTCTTGAAGTAATAGGACCATTATAGGGTTTCTCACTGGGTCATCAAAAAAGCTCCTCCTCTCATATTCCTGCTACTTTACAGACAGACTCTGTATTTTACTAAAGGGAGGAAAAAGACATTGTTTTTGAAGCAGAGGGTATAGTTAAAAGTGCTAAGAAAATGTAAAACAATTTTACTAGTGTCTTGACTACTAATTTGGATAAATGTTTATTCTCAAAATGTTCCAGCATTATCTTTCTTCTTCCAGAAAGGTCAGGTGTGTGCCACTAAAAATACATTTAGTGCATTGAGAATATTTTTTAAATGATTTATTGGGGGTAATGTATAGACTATTTATTTAAATATCTCTCTTATTTCCAGTAAAGCCACAACCTCATTAGGAATGACTTGGCTCATTGCTTAAGCAAAATGATGTCGCTATTTAGGACCTCTTTCTTTAAAATAGGCTATTCTCCCCTAACCATTTACCAGAATTGGCGATCTATTTTTAGAAAAGTACCAGTGAATGGGTAAGGTCAGGTCCCTGAGCCTTAGGGAATTCCTCCAGAAGTTGTGTCTGTTGTACATCCTGGTTCATTTTTTTCTCTCTTCCTGATTCTCTGGAGTGGAGGGAATTCTGCTCTTGAGGCGTGAAGGCACAGCACTTCTCTGGGGGGACTGGGAAATGCTCCCGAGAGACCCTGTCCTGTGTTCTCTGTGGCAGGCACCCAGCTGGGACAGTATGGAGCCTGGTTTTAGCAGAGAAAAACAGCTTATGCTCTTGGGGGACATCTGAACACTATTTGACGTATTAGCCAATAAAATTTGCTAACTAGTGAGTGTGCAATAAATAATTGCCTCTCTGTGGCTGATACGTTCAGATGCTTATCATATGGATGTAAGTTTTGAAGTAGAATGATGCAACGAATATGTGTGATACCTCTGGGGATCACATTTCTGATGTGGCATCTAAGAATTCCCTTTGTTTTAGTCCTTTGACCCTGCCTTCCGGTTCAGAGGTAACCACCACCCTGAATTCTGTGTTTACTATATGCTGAAAAATGCTTTTATCCCCTATGTATGCACCCCTCAGCAATATGTTAAGTTTCTTTGCTTTTGAACTTTATAAAAATTGTATCATACTCTACTTAATCTTCTGCAACCTGCTATTTTCATTCCACATTGTTTCCCAGGTGCAGTGGTCCACGTGGTTGCATTTAGCTGTGGTTATCCATGTCACTGCTGTATGACAGCCCACAGTGGGAATATGGCATAGTTTACTCATCCATTTTCCCATATAGCTGTGCTGCTGGTGGTTCCTTAGCTATGAAGAAAGGGCTGCTGTGGGCATTCTCATGCTGTAATGCAAGGGTTTCTCCAATGTGTGTGCATGGTACCTAGGCTTGCAGGCATTTAACTTTATAAGACAGTGCCAGACTGTTACTCTCAATAATGCTGCTTCAATTTCTTACCAAACTTAATGAAAATTATGTCCATACATCTATGATTCAAAAAGAAAGAAAGGCAGGCAGGAAGGCAGGAAGAAAGGAAGAAGGAGATAGAGAGGGGGAGCGAGAGAAGAGGGAGAAAAGAGAATCCATCCCCAATAGTTTAAGGCAAGTATAGAAAATACATAAATTTCCTCAGGTGTTTTGTTCCATCTAATGATCCCAATTCAACTATTATAGGATGTTTGTTATTGAATTGGAAGATTAAAAAATTTATTAAATCCAGTTGGTGTGCATATGAGGAAACTGGAATTTTCATTTGTTGTTTGTGGAGTGTTAATTGCTTCTTTCTTGAAAGAAACTTAGCAATATAGAACAAAAGTCCTAAAAAAACTACAATTGACTTGGCAATTCCCCTTATAGGATTATGTCCTAAGGGAAGAAAAAACAATAAGTATTGAAAGATGTTTGTGTAAGGGTGTTAATTGCAGTGTACCTGGTAGCAATAAGAAAGAAGGAGAAAGAATCTAAATGTCCAAAACTTATTGGTTAAGTAGCTATGTAGCAATTTAAAATGATGGCAGGGGGGTATATATTAAAGTGAGTAGAAAAACCCCTACAGTTATTTAATATGTATATGAACCATCCTATCTATAAGACTATCCAACTTTTATTTATTTATTTTTTAATAAAAAATTTCTATAATTATTTTCATGGGAAAAATTATGTATGCACCTACATTGAATTTTATAAACAGTGGCAGGATTTTAGGTGATCATTATTATTATTGCTTATTTGTATTTTTTCTACAAGAATAATGTTTATTTTGAGTAAAATAAAGAATAACTTCTTGCAGTCTTATTTATTAGAAAGAAAGCTTGGAGAGTTTTGATACTGCTTATACTCCATTACCCATCTGTGGATTATCCTGAGAAAATGTAACATCATAGATTGGCACATGCTATGAAGACTTTATTTCCCTTACTCTCTGGGGGATGTAAACTGATTTTATAGCAGCCTAAAAAAACGCCCCCAAATACAATGCTACAACCCCCAAATGCATTCTACTGAACAACACGTCAAATGTCTGTGTCACCTTCCTCATCCCAGGTCCAGTCCATCAGCCTGGATCACACACACCACCGCCAGCTAGCTACTCCCCTCCTCACCACGTTTTCCTTCAGGTGGTTTACTATTTCTAATTTCATTTGTCTTTACAACATCCCCACGAGGCGGGGAGAGTAGATAGTGGCAGGTATAGTAATTATCGAGGCCACTATTTTTTTTTTTTAATTTGGGGAAAGACTGGTCAAATATTTTCATTTTATAATCCCTGGTCTCTTGGAACCTTTGAAAATAATGGCCAGTAGTTCAGCAAGTTCATTAACCAAGTCCCTCTAGGTTGGGGAATGTACATTGTCTGGAGCTGCTGATTTACGTATTGTACCGTGTTTTCAAGTATTCCCTCACCTGGTTTATTTCAACATCTATATTTAAAGGTCTTCATTACTCCCTAATTATCTATGCTCCCTTCCTTTATTTTTCTTGTTAAAGACCAATTTAAAAGAGCAGCTCGGTATCTCTGCCACTCAGAGTCATCATTAATTTCACTCGCCTTCTCATTTATTAGTCTAGCCACTTTACTGCACATGCTGCCTCCTCCCCAGCCTATATTCACTGCCTCTAACCTCTTTGGTGGTATTAACTCATTCTGCAGTCTCTGCTGCTCTTATCTTTCCCTGACAAGCCTTGGAAAGAGTTGGTGCATTCATTTTTATTTACTTATTTATTTATTGGCTCTTTCTCATCCTTTCTGGATTTCCACAGTGGGCTTTTCCCCACCCTTGGATCTTTTCAAGGCTCTTTGTTAAGCGGCTCCTTGCATTTTTTTTTTTTTTATCCAAGGCATCCTGGACCTTTGTGGCTTAACTGTGATTGGAAAACTTTGTGCCCTTGCTTAGTGCCATCCGCGTTTCTTAATTCATCTAAATCTGATTTATGAAAATCCTTGAACTTGAATGAGTTCCTTAATGTTTTTAAATACAGAGACCAGGTCATAGCACCAGGGCAGTGGCATCTCATGGTCAACAGCATCAAAGACTGTTTACAGGAGGGAGAGAACCAGCACAGATATGAGGTCATTGTTCATGCTTGGGAAGAACATAGTCATGATGAGATCCAAATCCATGCTCAACAAAGAAGCTGAAGTGCCATTGGTGTTCCAGGTTGTCAGCATTGAACTTGGTTTCCTGGGCAGAGAACACACCACCGATGGCAGGCAGCTTGCTGGCAGGAAGGCGTGATTAAGAAAGGCTGCGCAGGAGCCCCTCTTTCTAGTTTCCGTTAGATAATGGAATGAGGACAAGCGCTAGATTTGACACTGATCCATGTAGACGCGTCAGTCCACAGTGTTCCTCCTTCATTTTCTTGTGTTGGAGTGTCCATGTGTGGACATGGGGATCTGCTGGCAAACATGTGAAGGGGCAGTTTCCTTTCGAGTCTGTGGCAGAGACTCCATAGAGTCATGCTGCTCAGGTCTCCCTTCAAGAGAGAATCTGCCCAAGGAGGGCAGTTGGCTGGTGGCCTCTAGCTGTGTCTGCAAGGTAGCTCTGGGCCAGTGACCAGGCACAGCGGTGGTAGACGGGATCACCGTTTCTGGATGTCTGCGCCAGGTTGCCCTGTTGGGCTGCCCAAGCTCTTCTCCAAATGCGCTGCAGTTGGAGGCTCTTCCTAGCTCATCTTCTTTCCTTCCCCGTCCTTTTCGCCCGTGGCAGACCTGTCTGGTCTGAAGGCTCTTCCTGCCTACTCCTGCTTTATCTCTCACGGGTGTTAACTCCACTAAGTCTCTTGCATTTTCCAACTCCATTTCAGCGTCTGCTCCAGGATCCAGCCTTCTTTTAACCTTGCTAACTTTTCCTGGCTCCCCCACCCATCCTGCCTGGCATGAGCTCAGTCATACTCTCTTCTATGTTACTTGATGGAAAACCCATATGCTAAATGGTCACAGAAGGCTTTTCAGGCTAAATAAAAATGGAATTGGGGGTCATCTCTAGTCTGGGATTATATATACTACCACTGTCACTCATTAATATGGATGATTGATCCCATTACAGTTTGACCAAATTGGACAGTTCCCAGGAAAGAGCTTGTACTTAGACCACAGGATCACTAGGTGACGCTGCTGCCCCACACAACGACGACAGCCTGCGTGAGGCCTGGCCAGAGCCATCCTGGGCTGGGGGTCCTGCCGTTTCCTTGGCTGGACAGGGCCTACAGGTCTGTCATCCACTCTAGAATCTGAAAAAGTGATTTCCAGATCCATGAGTCCGGGCTCTAGAAGAGCATGTTAAATCAATTTCTCTATCTCTTCCTCCCTCTTTCTCAGAGGTGTGTGTGTGTGTGTGTGTGTGTGTGTGTGTGTGTGTGTGTGCAGTTCTCTGGTGGGGCCCTTTAATTGATTCAAGAACTAACCATGGCTGTTCTAATTTCTCCAAGTGTCTAGGAGTTCACTTTACACGACTGCAAAAAACACACACACAACAGAACAACAGAAAGCTTAGCAGTCCCCACCCCCCACTCCCACACACATGGGAGAACAATCGATTTGAGGGCTATTGACACCAAAGTCTTTATCTAGAGTCCCTCAAAAGAGCTTGTACATTCAGGAACCACTCACTGTGCTAGGAGCATAGGGAGACACGGAGACCAGGGGCTGCTTCCATGGCCAGGTTTCTGGCTTCAGCACTACCATCTTTTACCATCGCCTCCCCTACCTTCGCACATACACGGTCAGCAATCTATAAACATAGCACCTGTCTTGCAAATCCTCACAGACAAAGCTGCTGAGTGGCACTAAAAATTTTAACCCTGCAATTCACCCATTATCCCCAAACAGCCCTATCTGTTCTATATGCACAGTACTCCTTGCTTGAAGCTGTGGGTGGGCACATTGGTTATGCCGAGTTTGAGGAAGTTATTTTCTTACACCTGGGAGGGTTGGTTGCATAGAAAATACTTTCATATTTACAGGACTGAATTTATTCATGCCTCCACTGGGGAATTTCCAGAACCACAACCATCAATCCACCCTTTACATTTCTTTAATGCTGCCCAATATTTTTTGTCAAATTTTACACCAATAATGCTTAGGGAATTCACTGGAGACCTCTGGCTCAGCACCTTCTCTACAACAGGAGGATGTCAGTGGGTAGGTTTTGAAAGATAGCCCTACTATTGCTAATAGGCTCCACAACCCAAGCGCAGTTCTACTCCAATTTGCGCGATTTGTAAGAATTCAGATTCTAAGGCCTGTGTGTTCCTTGGTGATTCTGACTCAGTAGGTCTTGGGAACATGTATTTTAAACAAGCATTCTAGTGACTCGTATGCTCAGAAAGGTCAGAAAACACTACCCCAACTCAACAAAGTGGGATCCAGCTATGAACCAATATAATTCCAATCCTACAGGGCAGAAGGCACAATGGAAAAAATAAAAACGATTTTAACAGCGAGAGGGAGAACCATCTGAGAGTCACGGGATGCCCTCACCAGGTAATTGGGCACCCGGGGTCAGTGCAGCCACTTGGAAGCTGCTGCTAGAGAAGGCACTGGGAATCTTTTATTAACATACTTAATGTGCTTGTCTAAGGGGAAAAAGCAGACAAAGCCAGGAGCCCTTGTTAGCAACCCCTCCCTATATAGGGTATGGCTGAAAAAACCCCCAATGTTTTCTTTCTCAGGAAAGGTTTTGTTTAACCCTCCACTATCTTTCTCTGGGGAGAAGCCAGTGGGGCTTTTCCAAGCTTAAACTGTAGTCTTTCTGAAAGGACTGGGGAGTCCCTGGGGCGCCATGAGCTGTGCCTGGGAGGTATACTCAGAAAATCACAGCGATGTCTGTCGTGGAGCTCAGTTATGGATTCTGGGAGAGAGCAGCCGGCCATGCACTGTCTTAGGTTGCCCTCCTCCTCTACTAAAGTTAGCTTAAGAAACCCTGGGGACCCCAGAATACTGACCCACCCAGTGAGAAATTCCCCCCGCGCCCCCCGCAAAATGGCTGAGGGGTGCGTGCAGCTCTTTCCTAGCTGAGGGTTGACTCCAAAAAAATCAGTGCAGGATCTTAGTGGGAAGCTGAAATTGGAACCGTGTGCCTCGGAGGGCCAAGTGGCAGGTTTTCAGCCCACTTCTGTCACTTTGCACTCAGACCGACATTGCACCTGCACACAAATCACAGCAAGTAAGGTTCCCACTTGCCCCTCCCCAACAAACTTGGCTACCCCACAGGGAATTTTTTGTTTGGTAGCAACAGCTAAGTAAAAATGCAATAAATCTCTTCTCATATATGAGAGAGAGAGAGATGGTGGATATGCAGATAAATCGTCCTGCATTGGGGTGTCTTTTTGTTTTCTATCCCTATCCCTGAAAGTGTCTGGGGTGGCTGTGTGTGTGTGTGTGTGCCTTTTTCATAAATAAATATTTTAACTGGAAATTTCCAAGCGTATGACAGGCCCAGAATGTGAACTTGAATGTACTGTAATAGAAATCATCAGTTGCCATGGCGACGTGTTCCAAGAGCAGATTGCACCAAGTCACATGGGCAGAGAGTGCTCAGTAATACTAACACATCAGAGAGCGAGGCCACTTAACCTCAATAGCTTCCAGCTATTGTACAGAATGCAATTGAATTTATTCCTAATTTCTGCCAGTGCTAAGGAACAAAATTTCCCTGCAGATTTTAATCTTACTCAGGCAGCCCCAGCCGGTGCTCAGACACTGTTCAGCACCAAATATTCAGCCCGGTTACTGGCCCACTCTACAGCTCTATTTTCTTATTCTTATTTATAATAATAGCTTCCCTCTCCCTGCTGGATCCTGCAAGTCTCCCTGCTCGGGGAGAACACCCCTCCTTCTTTACGAATGGCTGCACGGTTTCTCTGACTCCATTCCACTTATACAAGGAATGCAGCTTTTATAATAATTCTGTTTAAAAAAGACACAGTTCCACCCTCCCCACCCCCCACTCCAAATCTGTTCTGAAATATAATTCCCACTGGCTTTGTGCTGTACCTTGGAATACTACAATTAACAGCCCCATCATAAAGAAAGCAAACCCGTGGATCAGTGAATAATGGAATCAGAGGATGTATTTTCAGTCCCTGTCACAGTCATCTCCCCCAACCAGGAGAACAACACATATTAGCAGGAGGTGCAGTCGCCGATCACAGAACACTCATTTTGAGAGCTTATCCGCTCTTATGAAAGCTGATAAATCAGAGTCTCTCATATGGATAGTCTCAAGTTAGCAGCGCCATCGATCTCCCCTGCCCCTTTAAAGTTATTTGTCTTATTCACTTCCAAAGATGGTATCAGAGGTGCCCAAAGAGCCTTTGTTTTCTGCGCTCTTGCTCTTCCCAGGGTGAGTGGCTGTGTTGTTGCAGGAACTAAGAGGCACTCTTCCGGCCCAGCCCTTTGTTTCTAACCCAAGGTCACCTCTCCCTGTTGGTTCAGGTGGTGTCCATAGCCTGCCTGTGCTCCCCGGCAGGAGGCAGCGTCTCCCCTTGCTGACAGTTTTTTCGTGGCCCTAGCTCTCCGATGACCTCCCCCTTTATGAATGTCACTTTAAAAAAGATGTGAAACCTGTTCTAATAACTAAATGAAGACGAGGCAGAGTCCAGCCCTCAGAGAGTCCACGTTGAAGGTCAAGCAAAAGGAGACTTAAAAACATAGGGAAATGATTGAAAAGGTCTTTTGAGAAAAAGAAAAAAGGCGGTTTCTGTAGTGGCTTTCTTTAGTGGGCAGGCTCTTCCTATAAGGGGGGAAATGTAGTCACAAATCACTTACTCAGCTAGCGCTAAGCCACTGTTCTAATGCCATTGTGTTGGAACAAGAAATGCGGAGAGAAGCAGAGAAGAGAGGGGATGGCAGCGTGCGATTGGGATGGGCTGCTGGGGGTCGTTGCTGATTCTACAGAGAGAGCTTGGTGACTATGGAAATATTCGTGGAGCTTGAGAGAGAGAAGCAGCCAGAGAAGCAATGAAGAGAAGCATTGCGATGAATTCTGTGTGACAGTGTGACATCTGGATCTGGAGAGAGAAAACCACATGCCAAGGTGTTGGTAGCACACAAGGCTCCGTAGCTGCCCTGCTGGGACACAGCCTCTGGAAGGCCTTTGCCAAACAGCCTCACCCTACACCTGCCCGTCCACAGGGCAGGAAAACAGGGTGTCCTCAGGTACAGCCAGCCCTCCAGCCTCTACCAGGGACTTTAAACCAGCTCAAGTGCCCTAGCTCCCCCCTCCCCCCTCCCCCAAGCCTCTACCCCCCCATCCTCACCCCCATGCCCAGCTAGAAAGGGGAAACGCTGCACTTGTAATTGGCAAATTGTCCAGCTATTCACAAAACTGAACATGTTTTCTAATCAAAGTTGGTTTTGATTTATACCAGAGCATCATTTCCAAAACTATTAGTTTGTTGTTGTTTTTTGTTAATCCTCACCAGATGATATTTTTTTCACTGATATTTAGAGAGAATGGAAGGGAGGAGTAGAGGCAGAGAGAAATATCAATGTGAGAGAGAGACAGTGATTAGTTACTCCTGCACATGCCCCGACCAGGGCCAGGGGTTGAGCCTACAGTTTGTGGGCTGATACTCTAACCCAGGGGTCCTCAAACTTTTTAAACAGGGGGCCAGTTCACTGTCCCTCAGACCGTTGGAGGGCCGGACTATAGTTTTAAAAAAAACTATGAACAAATTCCTATGCACACTGCACATATCTTATTTTGAAGTAAAAAAACAAAACGGGAACAAATACAATATTTGTATTTGCATGTGGCCCACGGGCCATAGTTTGAGGACCCCTGCTCTAACCCCTGAGCACTAGCTAGAGCCAAACATACTAGTCATGTGCTGCTTAACGACAGGGATAGGTTCTGAGAAATGTGTCATTAGGGAATTGTGTCATTGTGCGAACATCACAGAGTGCACTAACACAAACCTACACGGTATAGCCTGCTACAGGAATTGTATGTGCTGCACTTTTATACGGCTGGCAGAGCAGTAGGTTTGTTTACACCAGCATCACCACAAACATGTGATAATATGTTGCACTATGAAAATGTGCAACTACAACAACGCTGTGATAGAAAATTTTCAGCTCCATTATAATCTTTTTTTAAAAAAATATATTTTATTGATTTTTTACAGAGAGGAAGGGAGAGAGATAGAGAGTTAGAAACATCGATCAGCTGCCTCCTGCACATCTCCCACCGGGGACACGCCCGCAACCCAGGTACATGCCCTTGACCGGAATCGAACCTGGGACCTTTCAGTCTGCAGGCCGACGCTCTATCCACTGAGCCAAACCGGTTTCGGCAGCTCCATTATAATCTTATGGGACCATTGTCATATAGGCAAGACCTTCCTTGACCAAAACATCATTACACAGTGCATGAGTGTACTTGCTGACCCACTTGGTAGGGTCGTTTAGGCAATTAAAGCTGTGGAATGTTCTAGGTGGTCTTTTAACCTATATCTGAGCAATGTCCCTGTAGGCAGAGAGGCTCATACAGAGGTATGGGCCAGGGAGTACTGTGCCTGATGGCTCCCCACTGAAGAAAGATGGTGAGAGAATGTCAGGGAAAAAACCTGAGCATTTTATCCCAGATGAATTTCATTAGCGGGAAGGGCAATCTGGGCTATTATGCTAATATCTGCAATAGCAATTTTACTATGTTCGTTACTCTATAGTCAAGGAATAACATTATTATAGTTCTTATAGCCTTTCAAAGTGCTTTCGTAACAATGACCTCATTTGAACTGCACAGCAACCCTATGATGTAGGTGGGGTGCATTTTATAGATGAGAAAATTAAGAGCTAGAAACAGTGGGGCTTGGACAAAATGGCACTGAGTAAGGACAACGTCTGCTCTTAGGACACCTGTGCGTTTCCCACCACCTGGTATATTGGACAGGCTGAGGGCCTGCGCACCTGCCCTTCCAGAAGGAAATGGCCCAAAGAGGCTCCTGCCTGCAAATTTGCTATAGTCCTATGTCTGGAAAGAACCAGCCAGCCCCTGGGTGAATGGATTGGAGTGGGTGCCTGAGCAACTGGCAGTCATCTCTGGGTTGAGCATAAAGGGGACAGTTGCCTCTGAACCAGTTTGGTGTGGATTCTGCTCACTAGAGTTTTCCAGATTAAATGGAGGCAACCCAACCTAATCTAATTGGCAGGTGTGAATCCTGGTGACAAATCAGAAGGCAGTTCTCCTTAGCAAGATGCCTGCTCTACACATCTACCCACGAAGCAATGGGACTCAGAGGAGGGTGGCATTTGAGGTTTTGATGTAGTCATGTTGACTCTGCCGAAATACAAACTATTGCTGCATCTTCAGCTACTGAGTATTAGAAGAAACAGATATCCTTACCCCTTCCCATGCCTCTCTCTACCTATGCTCTCTTCCTTACCCTCAGAGGCAAGACCTCAGAGTGATGTGCATATGTGGTACATGTAGGTAAAGGTTTCTCAGCCTCAGCACAATTTACATTTGGGGCCAGATAATTCATTGTTGTGGGGGGCTGTCCTAGAAGATGTTCAGCTGCATTCCTTACCTCTACCCACGAGAAGCTGCTAGCACCTCCCTTCCCAGTCATGACAACTAAATGTCTCCAGACATTGCCAAGTGTCTCCAGGTGGGCAAAACTCTCCCCAGTTGAGAACAATTGTTCTTGGCCAGGGGTTGCAAGCTCAATTGCCCATAGGAACCAGATAATGACAACAACAACAACAACAACAACAACAACAACAACAGAAGTAGTAGTAGTAATAGTTAACTCTTCTATGGTGCTTTACTAAGTACCAGGCACCATTCTAAACACATTATTAACTTTCACTCATTTAATCCTCACTATTACCTTTTGTAGTAGGCACAACCTCATCTTACAGATGAGGAAACTGAGGCACAGAGGTTAAGAAACTCGTCCAAGGCCACACACTGGGGAGTGGCAGAGCCAGCATTTGAGCCCAAGCCATGTGTTCCCAGAGCCTCTGCTTTTCTCTGCTCTAAAGCCTGACCATGGCAGCATTTTCCTTTATTTAAGCCAAATTCACCTGGTTCACCTAGAGAGAACGCCACCACAGCATACACTTTTTAGGGATGAAGAGGTTTTAGAGCCTCTTAGGATGCAAATGCTTCTTTCTATATATGACAAGCATTGCTCAAATGAGAAGACTTATTGAATTGACAAAAGTTAACTGGGCATTTTAACGTATGTACTGCTAGGTGTGTCTTCGCTTCAGCAGTGCCTGGGACTCTCCTGAGTTCTGGCAGCACAGGGTTTTAGCTTCAGTGGAGTACCTGTGAAGGTTGGCTGCACATCCAGAATTTCCCATGGTATCCGGGGTCCTCCTGTCTGCCTCCTCTGAACCGAGGGGGCAAGGTAACAAGCCACTTAGTGATGAACTCTTCCAGATGAAAACAGCTCACGCATCAGCTGGCACTCGCTCTCAGGCCTCGGGGCAATAACAGGCTGCCTGGGGAAAAGGCGAGTGGCCTGTGGGCCCAGTTCTGCATGCTGCTGGTGACATTCATGGAGACTGTCCCTGGGTGCTTTAGCTGGATTATGGCTTCAGTTCGCAGGCTTTCCCTTGAGAGGGTGATGGAATGCTAATTTGACTCATAATTTTGAGCTGAACAGTTACCTTTAGAACAATGCATTTTGGATTTAAGTTGGAGTTTGAAAGTTGTAAAAGTTATAGGGACTGTGTCCACATTTTTATTATAGATACATTCCCACCAGTTGTTAGGTCTTCAACACTCCCCACATTACATCTGGCTTTTAATTCAGTTAGAATCATGCATGTTTCTTCTAAATAGCATAGTTAGAAACAAAGAGCAATTTTCAGAGTAATTCTCCCCAACATGAGAGTGAACGCTTTTCCAGGAGACAGAAAGGACTGGCTCTAAAACAAATACTAATAAAGAATTCAGGTACAGCTGCCAACACCATCCTTTAACACTGAAGTTGGTCAAGGGTTTGTACTGCATTTTGACCTTATATTCAATGACAATATTTATTTATCTTTCCTCTGGGCCCATTTAAATCCCAGAAAAAGACTAATATTTACTAATTATCAACTATATGGTTAGACACCCTTCTTTAGATACATAGTACTATTTAAATTCATCCTATATAATAAAAGCGTAATATGCAAATTGACCAAATGGTGGAACAACTAGTCATATGTCACACACTGACCACCAGGGGACAGACACTCACCTCTCTCCACCTATGCTCTCTTCCCTACCCTCAGTGGCAAGACCTCAGAGTGATGTGCATATGTGGTATATGAGGGTAAAGGTTTCTCAGCCTCGGCTTGACATTTGGGGTCAGATAATTCTTTGTTGTGGGGGCTGTCCTAGAAGATGTTCAGCTGCATTCCTTACCTCTACCATGAGAAGCCGCTAGCACCTCCCTTCCCAATCATGACAACTAAATGTCTCTAGACATTGCCGAGTGTCTCCTGGTGGGCAAAACTGTCCCCAGTTGAGAACAATTGTTCTTGGCCTAGTCTTCAACACTCCCCACATTACATCTGGCTTTTAATTCAGTTAGAATCATGCATGTCTCTTCCTCCAGGTGGTCAGTGTGCTCCCACAGGGGGAGCACCGCTCAGCTAGAAGCTGGGCTGATGGCTGGCGAGCACAGCAGTGGTGGCGGGAGCCTCTTCCACCTCCACTGCAGGCAAGCGGTAAGGAGCAAGGGGTCCCGGACTACGAGAGGGATGTCTAAGCCAGCAAGCAGAGATCCCCTGAAGGGTCCCCGACTGCAAGAGGGCACAGGCCAGGCTGAGGGACACCCCCCCCTCCCCAGTGCATGAATCTTGTGCACCAGGCCTCTAGTTAAAAATAATTTCAAAACTCATTATTTAGGTGAGGAGACTAGGTATATTGAAGGACCACTAACTCTACAAGGTCAGTGCTGGCCAAATGGCAGAGGGCCCTGGAGGTTTAGAGAGACTGAACATCCAAGCATGGGGTACTCATGAGGTTGCTTCCTTCCAGATGGCCTCCCAGATCCTTCTCCTCATTTCCCTCCACCAAACTGAAGTGAATTCCCATCTTAGAATTTTCATATCACTTTATTTCACCTGCTGTCCTGTACTAGAGTTATTTATTCATGTCTTATCTCCCTACTAGAGAGAAGTTGCTTTAGAGAAGATTGTCTCTTTTGCTTATCTCCCTACTAGAGGCCCAGTGCACGAATTCGTGCACCAGTGGGGTCCCTGGGCCTGGCCTGAGGGATCAGGCTGAAACTGGCTCTCCAACATCCCCTGAGGGGTCCTGGATTGCAAGAGGGTGCAGGCGAAGCTGAGGGACCCCACCTGTGCATGATCGGGGCAGGGGAGGGACCACGGAAGGGCTCCAGGGCGAGTCGGCCCGTCTTGCTCAGTCCCGATCGGCTGGACCCCAGCAGAAAGCTAACCTACCAGTTGGAGTATCTGCCCCCTGGTGGTCAGTGCACGTCATAGTGAGCAGTTGAGCGGCCTTAGCATATCATTAGCATATTACACTTTGATTGGTTGAACGGCTGGCCAGTCGACCAGACACTTAGCCTATTAGGCTTTTATTATATAGGATGGACACTCTGACTAGCATGGTGTGTTGTAAATCTTGTGCCCAGAAGGTAGAGTAGGCTGAATAGATGCCCTTGAATGAATGAATGAATGAATGAATGAGTGAATGAGTGAATGAGATGATATGGGATTTGAGCTGGATCTTGAAGGACAGGCAGGTTCAAACATTCCTTAATAATAAATCAGTCACTATAAACTATAAACCATCTGGCCAGAATCCTTCTGGATTCCTTACTGATGGTTTTCTCTAACCATGCTAAGAATCATGCATTTTCCCTCCCCTAGTCCCTACCCTGACAGACTGTTTACTAGGTACCATGATCTTTAATGACATCAAGGCTTTACTGAGATAGGGAGTTGGCACTTTATTGTACAGATCCCATTACCTCCCCGTAGGAGGCTGTCACTTTCCCAAAGTGCACTACCTCTGGTGCCAATCTCTCGCTCACACATTCCCCTCCTGACTGTTGGGAGCACACAGGCATGCTGCATGTCACCTGCTCCTCTGGCTCCTGACAATCTCCTTCCTTTGTTTCCAAATCCTAAGCAAATTGCTCGGTTGACAATCAAAGCCTGCTAACATCAAACAGCTGCTCCAGACAGGTGTGTTCAACAGTTACCTGCTGTTTGCTTTCCTCAGCAGGGACTGATATGACAAATAAAACCTGGAGCTGGGTGCCAACTTCCTCCTAGCATTTTTCAGACTTCGAAATTCACCCTACAGTAGCCTCTCAGTCTTCATCTGTGTGTGAGATGCTGTACAACCCCACCGATTACTGCAATTCCTTGCAAAAAAAAAAAAAAAAAATAAGAATCACAGTGGCTGTCTCTGAGCAAAGAGATTGCACACTTCCAGAACTCTTGATTTATAAAGGACACCCAGGCACTTAAAATATTTTTTAGATTTTTCTTTCTTGTTAATGTGATTATGTGAGTGTTGTCTTCTGTTTTCTGCTTTGAGCAGTCTTCCTAAGGTCTTAGGTCCTGACCTTTGAAGGTAGCTCTAATGACTTTGGAGCAGCGGTCGCCAACCTTTCAGACCTCATGGACCACCAGTGGTCCACGGACCACAGGTTGGTGACTGCTGCTCTGGAGTATGACTGTCCATTCAACCTCCCATTCCTTGAGGAAATGAGGGTGTGGCAGGTTGGAGGAGGAATGGATTCCCAGTTCTTCCAATGTTCCTTCCTCTACTTTGGAGCCTGAAAAATTAATAATCAGTATTTTCCATATTTTCTTCTTTTTACCAGGTGATTTTGCACCCAGGGTTCTGGATGTGATTAAAGTTCTGCTAGTATATGTCCCTGGGTAAAATGTGACAGGTGACAGTGGGGTGGAGCCCATGTTTTCTGGGACTCTGGTTTCTCTGGCAGCACCATTGTGGCTGTGTCAGGGTTTTCACTGGTGGCCACTTCCTCACGTGGTAGCTTCCCAATCACAAACCAGGCAGCAGTTTCCTTGTTGCTCAGAGTCACTCCTGAAAATTCCACGAAGTGTCTGTGATTTTAGCTTTGCTGGAAATTTTTGTAATTGAAGACCCTGCTTTAACTTGCTAGAGTGAATTCTCCTTCCACGACTGACCCTTAATCAAAGCAGAGGGCAAGTGGGCCAGACATTCATCCCCATGCTTGGCAGGGTGCACCGAGGTAATCAGCCAGCCGGCAGGGGTCCGTGCAGGGCCTCAGGCTGGAGGCTGGGGAGAGGAGGACTGTTCAGCCAGCGAGGAACCTGTCTCTGGGACTCTGCCTGGCTCTTTCTCTTGCTTGTATAGTTTTTCCTCCACCCCCACATCCCTCCTCCTTTGAGAGCCACTCCTTTTCCCAAACTGGAAGCAGTGTTTGCTTCTCTGAACTCCATGAGCACTCAACACACGTCCCTTACGAAATGATTACTTTCTACTCATGTTATGTTTCCTTATTACATTTTTTTTAATGTCCTGAATCAAACTGTCTATCCTTTAAGAGCAGGAGCAGAGTCTGAATGGTTTTTGCAGATCCCAACACCTGGACATGCTTTGACTTTAGGGTGCATAATATTCCTGACAGGGATGGAAGGACGGGGCAGAGGATGTGGGCGTGACGGTGCTCCCTTGCTGGTGCTTGATCTGCGATTTTCCATCATTTGCCTTGACATGGATGTGGGGGCCTTTCAAAGACCTCGTGCCAGTTTGAATGATGACATCAGAGCACTAGCACTGCTGACAGAACCTCGCACAGGTGACCCCTGAGCACTTTAAATGTGGCTAGTGCGACTGAAGAACTGAATTTTAAATTAATTTAAATGTAAAGAGCTACAACAGCTAGTGGTTGCCATATTGGTGAACACCACTTCAGAGTACATACTGACTGACACATGGACCCTCTGTGTTAACTCTCTGTCACTGCATGCCAGAACACTAGATGTCATTGCTGGTGCTTATGGGAGTTTGCTTTCCTGGCCCAGGATCAAGGCCTTAAAGATTAGGAGAAGGACAGAGACGTGGAAGCTTCATGGGGAGACGTTACAATCAAGGGACGAGCTTTCAATCTCATGTTTTGGAAACAAACGGTATTTCTTATTTCTCCTCCTACTGAAGGCAGGGCTGCCATAGCACAGAGGCAGCATGCCACCAAAAGAATCATTTGGCTTCGTGTGGAGGAGCTTGGTGCTGAATGGATGACTCCTTTTGGAAAGGGTAACAGTTTTGCGTCAAGTCATTCTTTCCCCTTCTGTAGCACAGTAACCACAAGCATGTATCCAATTGTGGCTGGAGGTAAAAAATGAAAACAGAGCCCTGTGGGTATGCTGGGTTGTTGTGGGTGAGCTGACTCTTGCTATACACACCAAGGGGATGATACAAGGACAGGACTGGGTTCAGTGATGCAAACACAGAGTGCAGTATGTACACTCAGTGCGCGTATGTGGTCACCTGGCTGCAGAGTGGCCTTTCATGAAGTTCTGAGCATGTATGTGCAGGGCCCTTTTAGGGATGTCCTTCATGGATTCCTTAGAGATCAGTGTTTCAGATCCTAATTGAAGACAGCCCTTGGATGTAGTCATTTCTGCAGTGAACGTGCCAGAAGAGGACATAATTACCAACCACACTTGGGTTCATTCTGCTAAGTGCTCATTTTCTTACTTAAAAAAATACAGTGTTCTCTTTCTGAATTCTCTCACATATACAATTTCTTTTTTTCCTGCTGGGCATATCAATTTATATGCAGACACAAATCATATATCTATGGTCACAACTTGTGACTGTAGAATTTAGTGGCACTAATGGCTTCACCAGTTGGAAACTTTTCCTCTCTCCTTCTCCCAGCCAACCCTGCTCCTTTCTCTTTACCTCCTGCCATGGACCCTCCTTTGCTGTGCACAGTCTTACAATCCCAGGTGCAATTTCTCCCAG
Organism: Myotis daubentonii; assembly: GCF_963259705.1. Lineage (NCBI taxonomy): Eukaryota > Metazoa > Chordata > Mammalia > Chiroptera > Vespertilionidae > Myotis > Myotis daubentonii. Next base: position 42,901,467 of record NC_081854.1, read on the forward strand.
GAACTCCTAGTGTGGTTCACTTGGAGGGGATGGACAATGGGGAGGACTGGTAATCTCTCCAACTTTCTCCTCCTCTTTTTCCTACAACTCTATTTTCTTCCTCATCCTACATCCCCCGTCTCTCTCCAGGTCCTCTTGGCTGGCTGACTACTTGACACTCGCACTTATCTGGGGCACATCTGACTTTAATCAGGAAGTTGATAATGTGCTGTGACGAGCTTCTCAGACATCTCCTCTTAGAATAAAACCAAAGAATTAACTTTTTATTATGGAAAATATCAAATACATACAAAAATTGAGAGAAGAGTATAGTGAATCATCCACTTTAACAATGATCGATAGTTTGTCATTCTTGCTTCATCCATCCCTCATCTACTTTCTTTAGCTTTTTAAAAAATATATTTGTATTGATTTTAAAGAAGAAGGGAGAGGGAGAGGGAGAAACATCAATGATGAAAGAGAATCATTGATCAACTACCTCCTGCATGCTCCTATTAGCCAGGCATGTGCCCTTGAATTGAGCCTGGGACCCTTCAGTCCACAGGCTGATGCTCTATCCACTGAGCAAAACCAGCTAGGGCATTGGCTCTCTTTTTAGAAAGCAAATCCAAGTCAGCATATCATTTCACCTACAAGTATTTCAGTAATTATCCCTAACAGGTATGAACTTAACACTACCATTGTCATGCCTAATAAAATTCACAAATAGTCCTGACCTTCATCAACATTTAAATAGCAGGTCCATCATTTTTTTTTTTTTTTTGGTGTAAGTAAAATTTTGTACCTATTGCTTTTTGAGAGGGCAATTTGGCGCAGACTTCATGTTTTTAAATGCCAGTACCCTCCCCCCCCCCCCCCCGATTCTGCATTGCATGTGTAGGAATTTATCTTAGGATATACTACATGCACTAAACTATGCAAAGGTAGTATTCTTTACATGGGAAACAACCTACATGTCCATTAATAGGAACTGATGGGGACATTTATACTAAATCCATGTAGGCAATTAAAAGAAGGTGGTAGCAATGGATGGTGAGGGCCTTGGGGAAGGAGAGAACAGGAACGGGCTGGAAGAGGTTCATGGGGGAAAAAGGAGGACCTATGTAATACTTTTAACAATAAAAAATACACATATAAATAAAAAAAGAAGGTGATAGCTCTATGTGTTTTGATATGAGAAGCCATTTAAGACATACTATGGGGCAAACAACAATAGCAAAAAGGATATACAAGACACTTCTAGGAAGGACATGGAGGGAAAGGTCAACAGTTAGACAGAAGGGGAAAGTCTTCTTTCACCTGATACTTTCCTGTGCACTTTGAATTATTTTTACCATGAAGTTGTATTTCCTTTCTAATTAAAATAGTTAATAAACAAGTGTATTCTCACCAGGACAAGATTGGGAAACTCTGACTTTATGTTCCCAGTAGTAGCTTATGTAAATATTACGGTGCAGATCGCTAGTGTGCTTCTATGTCTGGTTCTTCTCTCCTTCCTAGTCTCCCGGCAAGATGACATTCCTCTGTACCTCTGACGCTAGGTAGGGCCATGTGACTAGTTCCAGGCACTGGAGTATATGTGGAATCGACATGTGTCACTTCAAGGCCACGGCGTTTAAAAGTTAATGTGTCTCCTCTGTGCTCTCTCCTTCCCTGCCATGTCGCTCTGGAAGCCTCCTGTTGAGATGGTAATGCCCCACATTGAGGGACCCAGGGTCCCCGAGGCACCGCACAGAGAACCCCCAATGCTCAGACTTTGCATGAACACGAAAAAGCTTTTGTTGTATTAAGCCACTAGATTTCAGGGTTTATTACCTCAGCCTCGCTGGTCTTGTTCTGACTAAATCATCAATGACAGTAAAACAACTGAGGGCACACAAGAAACAGGCTTCCACAGATTGCATGGCCTACCCTGCAGGGAGGAATTATAAACCTTCTCCACTTGCTAATGTTGGGAGAATCATGCATTTGAGCTACAAGAAAGGTAAGTATAATTCCTAGGTGCAGAATTCATATCCATCTTCAGGCCATGGTGATGACTTCCTGAAAACATCTGCACAACCAGAAAGACTGCTCTTAGACCTGTAACTTAGCACTAAAGCCCAATCGGGTTTTTTTGGTCTCACATCTTCCCTGAGCCTCCGTGGCATAAGAACTATTAAGCAGGAGCCATGGCAGCTCAGTCCTTCCTATGATGCCCATGGCATAACACATGCATGTGAATTTTAGAAGCATCAGGGGCTCTGAGGCTCTCAGTCTCTCCCTTTTCCACTGTTCTAGAGTCACTGCTTGTGACAGTGAGAAGCTCTGATTAAAAACAGCTCGAGAGACAGAAAACAAATGTCACTGCTTTGCTTTGCCTCAGTTACAATAAACTAAATGAATGAGGGCCCTGACTAGATAACTACTTGTTCTTGGAAGATGGGATGGGGGTTCTGAGGAAGTGAGTGAGAGTGACTGGGAAGGCATAGGAGAGACTGGACAAAACCCGAAGCACAAGAAGAAAAACACTGCTACACCTGAGCTCGAATTCTAGCTGTGTAGCCTCAGGCAAATTAATTGGCCTTTCAGAGCTTCAGTTTCATTTTTTGGCTTGAAATGAGGTAATGCACATAACAGTCCTCATAGAGTGTCGGACAAATAGAATGAGAGTCACCTCCAGGTAAGGGGCCTCTATGATCTACACCTGTTTATAATTTTTGAGGGTCAGCCAAGAGCAGGGGAGCACCAGGATGCCCACTTACGCATGGCCATGGTATTCCAGAAGGCCAGCTCCATGGGGTCATTCCAATACTGCACGGGCAGCTCACCGTCAGTAACAATGTGACAAGGACTCACACTCAGAGAGTCTTGATTAGGAGCATTTACACTTGTCTAACCACTTTCTGTTAAGCCTTACAATAGTCCTATGTGTGACTATTGTTCTTTCCATCACGTCAATTATGAAATTGAGGCTTCAAGAGATTAAGGGATTTGCCCAAGTCCATAAAGCCTGTGGAGCCGGGATTCAAACCCAGGGAGTTTGTTCTGAGAATCCACCGCCTCCCCCAAAGCACTGCTCTCTCAGCTAACTCAACGTAGTGATGATGACTACGGCTCATAGAAACACCAGGGAAGCAGGCTAGGGAGTGTTTAGTAGCTCCCTAAACGTTTTATAGTGAACTTCATGTGAATCATGTTTTTCACCCAGAATATATGTAAACTCAAAAATTTTTTTAAAAAAAATGCACCTAGGAAGACTATTTTGAATTGGAAAATATGAGTCACTTACAGCTCTGTGTTTTCCAGTGTCAGGAAGGCAGCTCCGTGCAGCCTGGCTCCAGTTCCTGGGAGCTCTAGTTTTGTCTTCATAGGCAGCCTGGAAAGGAAAGGTGCGTCAGATGGCAGAGGCTTCTAGGCTCAGGAGAAAAATCTGGGCTTTGCCTTGCTTGAGTCACTGGAGGTGACTGAGGAGGGGATAGGCGTGATGAAATATTGTTTTGCTAAAATCACTCTGGCAGAGGTTTGCAGGGTGAAGGAAAAGAAAGAGAGACTGAAGGCAGAGAAGGTTGCCGCATGTGAGGATGGGGGCTGGGCTAGGTTGAGCAGGGGGAGTGAAAAGCATGAGGTGTCCGAAAATGAATGGAAAAATCAGCAGGACTTGGTGATCAACTGGATCCTGGGGTGGGGGAAACAGACTCAAAAGTTTTCAGCCACAGGAAGAATTAAGAGGAGGAAGCGACAATTTTGAGGGGGGGAAAAAGAGACAAATATACTGAATTTTATTTGACACAGGAGCCGAGGAGAAATGGCTAAGTGGTGGTAGGAGACCCAAGAAGAGCAGACGTTTCAGTCTGAATCTGAAGGCTAGATAAGACCATGTCCCAGCAGTTTCCTCTGACCCAGATTTTCTGTTGTATACAGGTCTTCCATTGATTGGGTGGCCTCCCAGTGGCTACACACAAGCTGGGAAACAAGCATCATACACAAGAAGCGACTATTAACTGTCCTTGAGGCACATGCAGGAGGCTGGGAGACAGGAGGGCATTTCTTCCCTGCTTCAGCCTCTCCCGAAGGTCGCATCCTTCCAAGGCGCCACTTTCTGCTGGGCCACTCCTCCAGTTCTCACTGGCTCCGGTAGCACTGTGTCCCTCCCTTATTCCTTCAGCCCTAGGGCAGTAACAGCTTCCTGCTGTTACTAGTCTCTGGACACCTCACCTTTTCTTGTCTGTTTTCTTAATCCTGTCCCCTCCTCTGTCAGTAGCCCCTTCCCTAAATTCTCTTCATCTATATCATTAGGGGTGAATTCTGTTCCCTGCTGGGACCCTGACTGATGGAATGAAACTTAAGAAGTTGCAGGTAGGGGGTTGCTTTGCTTCTTGGTACAGATTCTAATGTGTCAACCAGAAGAAATACTTGTTTGATAGAGGAGAAAGAGGCTGGCCTTCCCAGCAGGAGGGGAGGAGGAGCTTTGAAAGCAGGCTATTTACAGAGAGGAAGAAGCGAGGGCTTGAAGTGAACAAGTTGGTGGTCGGGTGTAGACAAGTCTGATCTGTACAGCTAATTTTTAGACTTTAAAAAGTTCAATGAATCCTTCCTGGAAGCTAGTGCTTCCTGTCTTGTCACTTGCTTGAAAAGGGAGCTACGTCAAAGCCCCAGGCACCAGGATTCCCCAGAACCCAAACTTCACAGCCCGGCTGGGGGCCACTGCAGATCCTCTGCTCCTGGGAGGAGGAGTGGCAGTGAGCAAGGGACCCCTCCGGCTTGAATTACTCCTGCCAGAATATTCTTTTTCAAGCTTTGCTAATTGAAATTAAACAGCTGCCATGTTTGAACAGGGGCAAAAAAGAATTCATTTTTCAGCCTTCCTTGATTTAACAAAGACTGACAAGCTGTGAGAAAAGCAGGGGCCAGTTTACTCCCATGGCTTCTGAATCTCCCATTGGTTGACCCAAAGCAAAACAAAGAGTGCTGAGGAGTCACGTCTTCCCCCTCTCTAGCGGGAGTAAGACCATGCAGGAGTTCACAGGACAAAGGACACATTAAGTTAGTTTCATGACAGTGGCCTGAACTGATCCCATGGCCAACTCTGCTCTGCCCCAAATTAACAGGATATTCACTACCATATGCTGGAAGGGGCTAGAAACAATTGAAGAAGAAAGAAAAACGTCTGCCAAGTGGATCCTTGGCTAGGGTAAGTTCTTTTCCAGGTATGCAAGGGGTAGTTTTACCACCCTAGGGGCCAGTTATTAGTAAAAGGGTGCTGAAGGGAAAGTAATCTACAGTGTGCTTGAGGGTATGCTGGGAGCTTTCAGAGAAGCTGTCTTGCACAATCCCATAGCAGTGTGGTGACTCAGGTCTTATTTGATGAACTAGACTTGAAACTAGAGGGCTGAAGTTTGTGTGTGGTTTTACCAGAGACTTCTGTGTTTTAGGTCTTTGTAATAGCTAATCCTCATAGGTGAGAGATAATCAATTTAAACACATTGATTTCCTTTGGATGAGAAGTTCAGTCTGTGTCAGGAAATAATTATTAATGTGAATAGAAACAATGAAATCATGTGGGCTAAAAGCAGAGATGAATACTTAAATAGTGACAACATCAACCATAAGAATAATGAGTAATGAAATTTAAAAGCTTTTACCAAGTATAGTGCTTTGGGGGTCGGTGTTTGGTTAAGTCATAATTATAATTTCTCCTTGGAAATGTACTAGGAAATGAAAATCATTCAGGTCTCTGCTCAAGTGCCACATAATCAGAGAGGATTTCCCTGATCACCCTAAAACATAGCACTCTTGTCAGTCATCTTCCTTTACCCTCCTTTATTTTATATGCTTACTAGTTTTTTTTCTATCTTTTCAAATAACATATAAGCTCCAGGAGGGAAGACATTGTATCTTTTTGTTCACTGTTGACTCTTCAGTGCCAACACAGTGTCTGGTACATACTAGGTACTCAGTTAGTGTTTAATGATGGGATTTAATAATTATATGATGGAAAACTCAGTGTTAAATAATTTTTCTATTTTTGTATTGTAGTAAAATACATTTAACACAAAAATTACCAACTTAACTCTTTTAAGTGTACAGTTCAATAGTATTAAATATATTAAAAATGTGCTACTATCACTACCATTCATCTCCAGAACTCTTTTCATCTTGTAAAACTGAAACTCTATACCAATTAAACAATAACTCCCATTTGCCCCTTCCCACTCCCAGAAGCTACCATTCTCCCTTTTATCTCTATGATTGTTGGACTAGTTTAAGCACCTGATATAGGTGGAATCACACAGTTATTGTCTTTTTGTTATTGGCTTATTTCACTTAGCATAACATCCTCAAGATTCCTCCATGTTGTAGCATGTGCCAGAATTTTCTTCCTTTTAAAGCAGAAATGTTAAATATTTTGATTCTCACAAACATTTCTGCATAGAGGGTACTGTGAGATATTTCAGTACTCCATCCAATCTTCTAAAAATATGCTTTATAAAAATGGTAGCAATATTGAAAGTAAGTCTCACTGCAAAACAAACCCAGTGAAGAAATATTCACTTGCTCTAATATTGAGTAAACGTGCGTATTAACCCAAGTGACAGATATGGACTGAAGAAGATTCAAGTATAAATTAGAATAGTTAGGTCACAATCAACTTTTTATGTTCACGACAATTCGAGTGGCAAGTGAAAAATACTCTGTATTGTGTTACTCGACGTGGTGAAGGTTTTGCCTGGCAGGGATGAACCACTTTTGCCTAGTGAATATCCTCACTCAGGTCACTCACTCTAAAGAATAGTTTTCCAGAGCTCAGTAAGTGACATTCCATTCATCCAAGGTGATCTTAAAATAAGACATATAGGTCTCTGATTAAGTCTGGTAGATTAACCACATATGTTTATCTGTTTACACCTGAGGCCTTATTAAAATGATTGTTCAGGGATTTAAAAAAAAGATATAGACCCACTATAGAAAGAGAATGAAAGAGGTGATCCAACAGATAAGAAAGTCAACAATTTTTGGAAATTTGAAAACAGATGATTAAATGAGATGGCTCATTAAGCAAATAAAGTCACAGCCTAAAGTTCATTTAGAGGATAAAATGGCTTTGGATTTAGGCACAGGTGATGGACAGAATCAGTGATCAGAACAGTTAACCTTTTCCCACCTCCTAGTCTCAATGCACAGAACACCAGCAGCAACATATCTATCCTACAGTCAGGAGATAAGAAGTTTGTTCTCTGGATAAACCAGATGGCTGTAGGGACTAGACTTTCCAAAACTAACACCCAGTAACCCCAAAGTGGAGATAGAAATTATCAGGAAATCTCAAAGTTGCACTGGAACTTGAATCATAAACCAATTTAAAATGCAATCATAGTTCATTACGCAGCTCAACAGTGAACAGTATTAATATAATCATACTGTTGTAAATATTGAATATACTATAATTAAAAATAGGAGTGATATAAGGTGGAATAAGAGAACTAAATTCTTATTTATTATAATATGAAATCACTGGATAACTTCTAATATTGCAAATAAAAATAGCAGTTAAATATATTATTTATAAGTATGGAGGTAGCTATCAGCATAAACACATAAAAAAAATAGAAGATAAAAGAATAATCTTAAAAATGTTTAGAGAAAATAATCAACAACCTTGAATTTTCTACCTAACTAATTATCATTCAAAAAGTGAGGTGATATAAAGATATTTCCAAGACATGTAAAGACTAAGAGTTTATTTGTCTTAAACCATTGCTTGAAAAAACAAATAGAGGAATTGTTTCAAGAACTTAAATTAAACCAGAAGAGAAGATGCAGAAGAAACAGTGAGCAAAAAATAGGTGAAATATATAAGTAAACTACATAAGTACTAACTGTAAAAACAAACAAATGAACAAAAAAAATAACAACCAACCAACAAAAACCTCATTTGGCTTTAAAAAAAAGAAGGTGAAACTAAAGACACTAGAAAATTCTAATAGGAAAGATGGATGGGAGAAGTTAGGAAGGAAGTTAAGGCATCTTAAGACTCTTGTTTTAGTAGGAAAGGATAACAATAAGAATTAACTTTATCCTGTTTGTGTGATATAGGTGGCATTATTTACCCGTATCTGTTTTTCCTCTTCCTGGATATACACTAAAGCACACAAACTCCCTTACATCTAGCTGGGACCATGACTGAGTCCTGGACAATAGCAAGGGGGTGGTGGTGGTGGAAGTGATATATATCCCTTGCAAGCTTGGCCCCTAAAATACCCCACATGGTTCTCTATACTCTTTCTCTGCTTCTTGGTCAGATAAGTGCAGAGGATGCAGTGGAGCCACCAGGTTAAAGAATTAGTAACTCTGAATTAGTACCTGGAGGAGAGTTGCCCTATTACAAAAGTCTATATGAACTTTCCATTAGGCAGAAATTACTTTATTGTGTTAAACTGCTAGGATTTCTTTGTTGCCACTGCTTACCAGCGGTTCTCAACCTGTGGGTCACGACCCCTTTGGAGGTTGAATGGCCCTTTCACAGGGGTTGCCTAAGACCATCAGAAAACACATATATAATTACATACTGTTTTTGTGATTAATCACTATGCTTTAATTATGTTCAATTTGTAACAATGAAATTGGGCGTCACCACAACATGAGGAACTGTGTTAAAGGGTCGCGGCATTAGGAAGGTTGAGAACCACTGGCTTAGACTATCCTATTTTGGTTAATACAGAAATTGGTACCTTGATGTGAGGTTCTGCCCTAATAAAAACCTAAAATACGTGGGACTGGCTTAGTGGTCAGGCAGTGAATGGCAAGGATGCTATGATTGGTGGCTAGAAAGATGAGACCCATGATATGCAGCGGTAAAACATAAGAAATCTGTCACCTGTGGTAACTCAGGTCTCCCTTTAAGCTGTTAGCCCTAGAGAAAGAATCTAGAAAACGATTATTTGTAATGTGTGTTGATTTTCATTGGCTGCCTTTGCTGAGCTATTATTTATAAGAAGGAGATGAATTCAGGAGAGAATTAACAGGTCTGTATGCAGAAATAAATGAGAATAAAAGGAATTCAGACATTTGCAGAGTCAGAGGGTTGAAAAAGCTCACGCTTCTAGACCCCAGATAGCAGCAGATACATGACAGGGGCCTGATAAAACCTCTCAGGTGAACAGTGCAATCCAGCTTGTGGCAGAGACCAGATTAAAGGTATGACCTTTCCACTGATGGTTCCAGATGGCCTCAAGCCAGATGCTATTAAATTGAGAGAGATCAGTATGAAGGCAAGGAAACAGAGAAATGAGGCTGGGTTGACAATCATGTCTAGGAAATAACTGGTTGTAATCATTGGGTAATGGAACTAACTGGGAAGCAAATAGACCAGAAACCTATACTAGTTTTGAGAGAACTATGCTGCCTAACAAACTATGAGTCTCGATTAAAGAAGCCTTTAACTACTTAAGACATAAAACACCTTTAGGCTCCCCAGCATAAGCAGAAAGAAAGCCATAAGCTGTTAATTCTATACAAGAAGGTGAACTTCCCAACACCCATTTTGTGACCTAAAGACAAAGGGATTTCTTCCCAGATAGCAGAACTGGGTCCTTGTCAGGGCAGGGGGCCCTCCCAATGCCAGCCCCATAGGACTCCAGCATTTGTTAAGAATGAGTGACTGTAGCATAGCCCTGTTTGTGCTTTACTACAGTACTTAGGGTGTTGGAGGTGTGGGGGGGAAAAGCTAACTTCTTTTTTTAGTTCATTGGTTGCCATGCCAAGAAAAGTTACATCTGACCTAACAGACAAATCTATGCCCCATTCAGAGATCCTGGGTCTTGAGCTGGAATGCAATTACTGGGTGGAACTTTGGGCCATTCCCTGGGATAGGGTGGGGGAAGTGAACGTGTTCTACATATGGGAAAAAGAAAGAAACTGATACTTGGTGACCAGAAGAACAGTGAAAAAAATTAAAGAAATATGTTTAAATGTGTTTGATAAGTAAAGATTTAAAAACCCACACAATTTTACTGATTTCAGAGAGGGAGAGAGGGAAAGAAACATCAATTATGAGAGAGAATCATTGACTGGGTGTCTTCTGCATGACCCCTACTGAAGATCGAGCCAAAACCCAGGCATGTGCCCTGACCAGGAATCGAACTGTGACCTCCTGGTTCATAAGTCAATGCTCAACCACTGAGCCACACCAGCCAGGCAGTAAAGATCTTTCTTTTACAATTGTAATATACCCTGCAAGATTGAATAAACAGACACACTCATGTATTACTATTGGAAGTAAACTGGCATATGGTTTGGAAAGTAATTTAGAAATTTATGTTAAGAGCCTTAAAAAGAATTATAGTCTTTAAATCAGTAATTCCTCAGACTATTTCAAAGGAAATAATCCCTAATTTTAAAAAAGCTTTCTCTACAAAGATGTTCATCACAATGGTATTTGTGTTACCAGTTTGAGAATTAGTTTAGATGCCCAGTTACAGTGGAATGGCTTAGTAAATTATGACAAATCTGCTAGATGGAATATTAAACAGCCATTAAAAATAATGTTTGTCCTGCTCAGGTGATTCCACTGGTTGGAGCATCATCCTGTACACCAAAAGCTTTTGGGCTTAATTTCAGGTCAGGGCACATACCTAGATTGTGGGTTCAATCCTTGGTCAGGGCATATGTGGGAGGTGACTGATGGATGTTACTCTCTCTCTCTCTCTCTCTCTCTCTACCCCCCCCCTCACTCTTTCTCCCTTCCTCTCTCTCTTTCAAATCAGTAAACATATCCTCAGGTGCAGATAAAAAAAACAGTTTGACAAAATCAACAAACAAGCAGAACAGAAACAGACTTAGATACAGCAGACATTTTGATGGTCGCCAAATGCGAGGTGGGTAGGAATGGGTGAAAAAGGTGAAGGGATTCAGAAGTACAAATTGGCAGTTACAGAATAGTCACAGGGACGTAAAGTTCAACAGAGGGAATATAGTCAATTATATTGTTATAACTATATTTGGTGTTAGATGGGTATTAGATTTATTGGGGTGATCACTCAGTAAGTTACATAATATCTAACCCCTGGGTTGTACACCTGAAGCTAATATAAAATTATATATCAACTGTAATTGAAAAATAAAAAAATTATTTTAAGTAAAAAAATGATGCTTGAAATAAGTTTATGTCATAATGTTAAATAGAAAAAATGATTTTCGGTATCACCACAGTTGAATAAAATAAAGTCAAATACCCATGTATAGAAAAAGAACAATGTCTAGAAGGAGACACAATAATTTTAATAGTGGCTGTTTTTAATAGTGGCATTAGAATTTAGTTTTTCCTTATTTGACTCGTTCTGCTGCCTTTCCCAAATTTTCTCTCATAAGCACTTAATGACTATTTAATCAGAAAAATAAGCTCTAACTAGCAAACACAGAAAAAAGACCAATGAGGACCTAGTGGCACTTTGCTCTGGGCCTTGCAGGATGCAGAGGTGGGTCTGGTTGCTTTGAGTTCTGCAGAGACATTTGAGGCACTAGGTTCTCTGAACAAATGTCCAGATGCTAATAAGACACCCCTTGAGTTGGTCTTCCATTGGTATTCTCCCCTATTCAATGTCTGCTTTGCAAAAGGTTAGATCACCTAGCAGAAGTACTCTCTGTACATCTTCACTCAGGGATACTGACTGTTCCCAGAACTAGCAATTTCCTGGGAGCTGTGTCTTTTCTCTTTTCCCAGCCCCAGCTTCCAGACTCAGACTCGCAGGCTGGGGAGGGGAGCAGGAAGCAGACGATAGCTCTGAGACACCCCATAAGCCCATAGCATCTAAAAGGTTAAGCAAAGACTGAGGCATGGAGAGTGAAAATGCTCCATTCAACAATAATCTCTCCACGCCCCTCCCCCACCTCTTCTTAAAATGGAAAGAAAGGGTGCAAGATGACATTAGGCACTCTAAAATATGCAAAATTAGGAGCTGGTGCAGACCTCATTAACACCCGCCTCCAACATCATTAAGATGTTTCCAAGAAAATTAATTGAAAGACTCATTAAAAATAAATTAAGAAAAATGTGTTGCAGAGCGCCTGCACTCAGCTCATAAATCACAGCTCAGAGCTTCGGCCCGCTGCTCCCGCAATTAACTCCAACCTATTTGTTTTATTCTGACTGTGAAAATTAGAAAGCAGACGTGGAGATTAGATTAGGGGCGTCTGTCAAGCGGAACTTGAAGTGAATATTTTAGGATACAAAATGGAAACCAGGAAAACAAAGAAAGCAGAGATTTCATTCGAGGAGCTCATCTTTGAAAAGTGACAGGCAGATGAAGGGTGTTTGGAGGGACAGCGTGGGGAAGGAACCCATGCGCTCAGGAGGCAGGAAGGCGGGGGAGTGGAGCAGGGGGCGGAGGGAAGAACAGACGTTCCAACGATTCTGACCAGGAATAGCACAATGCACTTGCATTATAAATGCAAACAGATCGACATCTCAGTAAAGATGGCATTGAGACATAAAATAGGTGTTCCTGATAATACTGGCATATATCATATTTTAATGTTTAGACGTAGAGCCATTTGGCCTAATCACTCAAAACAGTTACTGGTCTCCTGCAATATGTTATGTACCAGTGATGACTACATGCTCCTCTATGCGAAGTGAAATATGTCATCCCTCGTGTATCTCTTGCTCAACAACACAATCAACAATTATTAAGTAGCAGGTTCTTTGCTGGCTGAACGCATATATGTAATCTCATTTAATTTTCATATCTTCCAAGAAGAAAACTGTTTTTACAAGATGTGGAAACTGAGGTTCAAAGTACGGTGATAGGCATGGGAGTTACTTGGCCAGTAAATGGCAGAGTTGGGATTGCACTTCTGGTGTTTTAAATCTGACTGGTGCAGCCCTCAATGACATAGCTTCTTTTCACTCAAAAGTACATACTGTGTCACTGTATTTTTTTTCTTTTTTTTTTTTTACTGTATTTTTTTCTAATTAGAAATCCAAAATTTATATACTGAAATTTATATAAAAATTGTATACATGTTAATCATATAGAAAACAAATGTACATACTAAAAAATTTATATAATAGGAACAAATTTGGTCTGGGACCCTGGTTCCTGGCACACAGCTCCTAAAACCCTTGGAATCTCAGGTGTACAAATATATATTTTTATTTCAGGTATACAGCATAGTGGATAGACAATTATGTAATTTATAAAGCGACCCTCCTGATAATTCTAGTACCCACCTGGCCCCATATGCAGTTATTACAATATTATTGACTATATTTCCTATGGTGTTCTATACATCCTGTGACTATTTTATAACTTCTTACTCCCTTCAACTTTTTCACACATTCCTCCCAGCCCCTCCCATCTAGCAACCTCAGTTTGTTCACTGAATCTCTGAGTCTGTTTCTGTTTTGCTTGTTCATTTATTTTGCTCCTTGGATACCACATAAAAGTGAAATCATATGGTATTTGTCTTCCTCTGTTTGACTTATTTCACTTAGCATAATATCTTCTAGGTCCATCCATGCTGTTGAAAATAGTTAAGATTTCATTCCTTTGTATGGCTGAGTAATATTCCACTGTACATATGTATCACAACTTCTTTATCTAATCACCTATTAATGGGCACTGGGGCTGCTTCCATATTTTGGCTATTGTAAATAATGCTGCAATGAACACAGGGGTGCATATATCTTTTTGAATTAGTGTTTTATATTTCTTTGGATATATTCCTAGAAGTGGAATAGTTGGGTCATAAGGTAGTTCCATTTTTTATTTTTTGAGGAACCCTCACACTGTTTTCCACAGTGGCTGCCCCTATCTGCAACCCCACCAACAGTGCATGAGGGTTCCCTTTTCTTCACAACCTTGCCAACACTTGTTGTTTGTTGATTTATTGATGATAGCCATTCTGTGGGTCACTGTATTTTTTAAACCTCAAACTAGAAAGCCTTTATGTTCTTCCCTTCCTTCCTCCCTTCCTTTATTTTCTCCTTCCATAAAGACCTATTGCAAACTCACAGTATGCCAGGCACAGTACCAGGTCTGGTGGGGTATAATGGTGGTCTTGTTGAGTTTGGAGAGACAAGCACTGGATAAGTCACTGCAGATGTAAGGGCTGCTGCAAAGGGCATGCTAAGAACGTTGCACAAAGGGAAGCAGAGACTGCACATCCTGCAGGTCAGTTATTGACTGCTAATGTACACTTGCACCCAGATGTTGCACTGCGGGCTCTCCTACTGCCTAGCTGTGAGACCTTGCATCAGTGACGTAACCCCTCAGTTTCCACATCTATAAAATGGGGACAATACTAGTACTTACCTCCGAGTTTTCTTTTGAGGGGGAAATGAGAAAATCCATTAGAAGCCCTTAGCAAAGTGCCCGGCTCAGAGTAAGCACTGAGTAAATGTCACCTGGTATTATTTCGAGGTGACATTTAAGTTGGCTCTTAAAAGAGCAGTAGGAATTTAATCAGAGCTCCATTTCTGGGGACAGCTTCAGCCTTCCGGGTGGCATTTAAAATTATGTGTATCTTTCAAATAAAAGAGGGAGTGAATAATCTTGGATAATAAGAGCCAGGTCAGGCTGTCATGACACACAGCCTCACTGGACGAAAAAGGCTGCTGCTCCGAGCTGCAGAATGAAGAGCAGAATGCAGCAGGGCGAAGAGTAGGTAGCAGCTTTGCTTCCTTTCCTCCAGAGCATCTCATAGGCACTAGGGCAAAAGCCCCATGCACAAAGGAGAAAGGTTAAGGCTGAGGAGGTGTATCCTGTCACAGAATTTTTGTAACTCCTTCCTACCTTGCCTGGGAAACAGTTGTGGATCAGTAGTTAGTGGACGGCATCAGCAGCCTTTGGAAATTCAGTGATAGTGCAGTGGACTGTAGTTTACTTCTCATTCTGCTTTAATCTAGCTTTCAAAAGATTGGGTGTAATTATTGGCTAGAGGTCTGCTGGCCTATCCTTATTTGTAAGGCTGTGATAACGCAGAAGAAGCAAATACCCAAGCTGATGCTCAGCTGGCTGGTCTGATATGGTTCTGACAGTTGTTTGTGGTTGGTGCTCCTGATGGAGAGTCAGCAATTACACTGTAAGGAGTTACTCAGTATTTTGAATATCACCCGTGCCAATAAACAAGACTGGACCAAGGCAAAGTTTGAAATATAGACAATTTGAGAATAAAATATTTCCTAATTAGTTGGGAAATTACCAGCTAACATTAGAAATTACCTTTGGAAGGTTTCTGTCTCTATCTTAAAGCTTTAAAACCTGTTGAAGGGCAAATATCTGGGAAGGGTCACATAGTAAGTTCTTACTAGGCAGGAGAGATTTCACACCTGCTCTTGATGGCAACCTTTGACTGTGGAGAGGAAGTAAGTAAACATGGCCCTGATAGCAGGAGAGGGGTACTATACTGAGCTCTCCCAAACTGGAAAAAAAAAGCAATCTATTTAAAAAATTTACGAATGGCTGGACTTATGATAGCAACATTTGAGAAGTATAATAATCCTTAACTGTCCTCTCCTTGGCCCCATGTCCAAGTAGGTACCATGTTCTGTGGATTCTACATCGTCCATGTCTTCTACACCCATCTCTCTAGTCCATCCCCCTTTGCCCACATTTGTCTCTTGTCCCTTGGGCTCTTGCAAAAGACTCCTACTAAGTTTCCCCTCCTCCAGTATTACCTCCTTTACTCCACTGACAGACCTATTGTCCCATAACATGGATGTAATATATCATTCCTCTGCCTCAGGCATTTGATTTCTATAGAATGAAGTCCAAGCTTCTCAACTTGGCTGCCTTGAATCCAGCCACAAGTGATCTTTTCAGGCATATCTCTCATTTCCTCCTCCTTTACTAATTACACATTTTTTTTACCTTCCCCTCAACCAGATTACTTACTATTTCTCAAACCCACCCTGTATGTTTCTCAGGCCTTCCTCCCCCTGCCCCCCATTACCTTTGTCACACCTGCCTCAAATTCGTTTCTGGCTAACAATTTTAACCTCATCTTCAAAGCCCAGCCACACACACATTTCCATAAACCTTTATGACTTTGCCTTCCCCAACCTCAGAGAGAAGTCATTTATTTTCAGAGTTTGCACAGTGCCTGCCAATACTTGTTGAATGATTGAATAAACTTCCGAATAGCAATGATCACAATGCCGTTACAACTCAATTGGTTGCAATATGTGCATTGGTCCATTACCTCACTAGATTCCAAGCTCCTGAAAGACATGAACCATATCTTGTTAGTGTTTCCCATAGAACATATACCTTGCACATAGTAAGGGCTCCTTGAATTTTGTTATATTTAATTAAAAAGAAATTTACGTGTTTTGACATATTATCTCATTTGTTCTGGGTTACACATAAATAAATATAGAGTTTTATTCTTGATAATGAAGATTTAATAGCACCTGTGGGTTAATTTACTTGTGAAACACAGTGGGGGAGCTGAGGCCATCTCCCCAACTTCTGGTCCAGTGCTCTCTGATCCTTTGTAATTTATCCACATATCAACATTCCTCAGAGAACTAGAGCGCTTCACAATAGTTATTTCTTTACCCAGAAAAAGACAACCTATTGGAGAAGCAATGTCTGACCAGGTTAAACCACGCACCCTTCCCCACATCTTAAATGATGTACAGATGGTAAATCTGTGCTGATCATACACAGAACGCTTGTTTTCACTTTCTCTCCGAGAACAAGCTCAGGATCTTGGGTCACTCTTTCATCTCAAGACAGCAGGGAATTTAAGAATTTGATAGCCCCTCACAAAATCCTAGACCAGCGGTTCTCAACCTGTGGATCAGGACCCCTTTGGGGGTCGAACGACCCTTTCACAGGGATCGCCTAAGACCATCGGAAAACACAGATATCATTACATATTGTTTTTGTGATTAATCACTATGCTTTAATTATGTTCAATTTGTAACAATGAAAATACATCCTGCATATCAGATATTTACATTACGATTCATAACAGTAGCAAAATGACAGTTATGAAGTAGCAACGAAAATAATTTTATGGTTGGGGGTCACCACAACATGAGGAACTGTATTAAAGGGTCGCGGCATTAGGAAGGTTGAGAACCACTGTCCTAGACGCTCTTATGTGGACAGAATCCTGTCCTCACAGCCTATAAAAGTTGGGTGAGTAGTCCCATTTCAAGAAAGAAGGCTGGGTTGCTGATAAACAAATCAGCACAGTTTGTTCCTTTACTTAAAGGCCACATGTGCATGAGTGCATGTGTGTGTACACACACACACACACACACACACACCCCTCCCTAATAGCCATCTTTAGGGGCCAAAGTGTTTCTAAGCTAACTAATAATGATTCTTTGAGATGCTCGGCCCAATTTCTTCCAGGCAGTGCTGTATTTCCAACGAACAGGGGCATTCCCAGCAGGAGAGTATACCCTATGCTCTGGAATCTACCCTTTCTGTCAAATTGCATATTTTTATGCTTTATTTCCCAATGGGGCTGGCCCAGACTTTGTGAGTAGTGACTGAGTATTCCACTGGGAACTCTTTGGTTACAAGATTACTTTGGGTTGTGGCAATCTTTTGATACCTCATAGGCATTACCTAGTGTTTTCCTGTGATAATAATTAGAGCAATTAGCATGGCCAGTGGATTTGGACTATTTAGTCTCTTAAGCTCGTATGCAGGTAGGAAAAATGTTACTGCCCTGGTTTTGTCTGGGTCCAAATGATGCCCATGTTTCCACTGTTTATTCAAGCATTTCTGGGGTTAATTTTCATTAAAATGACCCTGACACTAATGACAAGTGACGGTTTCTGCCCCCATTTGCAATTTTATATAATAATGTCCTTTTGTTTGCTTCTCAGTAAGGATACAAGAGACATTGCTGAGAGCCTGCATTTGTCTCCATTATATACCATTCTTAATTTTAATTTCAGAATTGTTTCTTTAAAAGAACCTTGTCTCTCTTATAGGATACGAATATATATGAGGAGAGAAGCTGTTGTTTGTTTTTTTTAATAACCAATACAATAGGTAGTTGAAATAATAAAACAGACAAAACAAGGAAGCTAATTAGTTGCACATCTGAACTAACGATATTCTGGGAATTTACAAACAAGCATTTGGGGTTGAATCTGGCTACCACATATTGTGAGAGACCTTTTGTGAGTTCCTTATCTCCTTGATTTACATCAGGGATATAATGCTCACCTCAATAGGTTTTAGTGAAGATGAGATGAGAAAAATTTTTGTGAAAGCATATGTGGTGCTCAGATGTTGAATGCATCTGAGTATATTTTCATATATCCAAGACCTAATCAAAGAACCCACTTTAAATGCCCATGAAAATGTAACTAAAGCAAAAAAAAATTTAATATGTTTATTTTATGCCTCTGCCTGATTTCATCTGTATTTTTTTAAAAAAAGACCTATCAAATTTGGTGTTTTTAAAATTTGGAAAGATTATTTACTTTAACTTCCTAATTTCTTAGGCAAAGAAACTAAGATTTAGAGAAGTTAACTTCAAACTTATGACTAGTAATTAGCACGGACAATTTCCCTTACATCCTACACACATGATAGACAGTTGTTCTGAAAGATGTATTAAAGAACTGATCCTTCCTCTTGAGTCTGGAGTGAGAATGACTGATATGAACTTTTTTTTTATGCTTGCAATGGTCAAAGGAAACTATGCTCATTATAGACAATTTGGAAGAAAAGTATAAGAATTAAAATTACCTACAGTACTATCATTCAGCGGTAAATATTTTTAACATTCTAGTTCAACCAATCAAAGCGTAATATGCTAATAATATGCTAAGGCCGCTCAACTGCTCGCTATGAGGATGGGTTGACCAGTCGCTATGACATGCACTGACCACCAGGTGGCAGACACTCTGACCAGTAGGTTAGCTTGCTGCTGGGGTCTGGCCGATTGGGACTGAGCAGGATGAACTGGACATGTCCTGGAGCCCTCCTATGGTCCCTCTCCTACTGGCCAACCTCCTGCCTCCCTCCCTGGCCCCGATCATGCACTGGTGGGGTCCGTTGGCCTGGCCTGTGCTCTCTGGCAATTTGGGATCCCTCAAGGGATGTCGGAGAGCCAGTTTCGGCCCGATCCTGCAGGCCAGGCTGAGGGACCCCACTGGTGCATGAATTCATGCACCGGGCCTCTAGTGTTTAATAAAATTGGAATGATTATTCTTAAAACGTTTCCTCCATATCATTAGTCTCTGAAAATATGATTTCAAAAGGTTGCATAACACTCCTCCATGTGGTTTTATCAGAGCTCAGGAGGCAGAATGGCATGCAGGTGAGTCAGATCTGAGGTGGAATTCCAGCCCCACCTCTTAATAGTCAGATGAGGCAAAAACCAGCTACTCACCCCCATTAAGCTTCAATTCTCACATTTGCAAAATATTGATAATTCTCACTTCATATGGTTTCTATCAAAGTTAAATGATATAGAGTACATATGTACTTAGCATTGTGCCTCCACACAGTAAGCATTCAATAAATGGTAGCTATTTATTATTATTATTTTATCACACTCTTATTGGACATTTAAGTTGTTTCCATGTAAATAATACCAGGTGAACTACCCTCCCACAGCCACCAGTGTAACCTACCTGAAATGTTTGTCTATTATGATCACTCCCTTGCTTAAAGATCTCCCATAGCTCCTCATCAAAGGTTTTCAAAGTTTTCTCTCAGCAGTGGAACCCTTCTTGAAGTATCTTAAGTAAAACTTCCTATGTATTAACTTGGGTTGTGCCAGGGCTTGGGTTCAGAGTCTGAACCAATTCCCAGCTTGACCCACCTAACCTAAAGCTTCTGTGAGAGACATGGGGGCTACTCTGAACACATGGGGGAGCCTCTGACCTACAGAGTAAAAGCGAGGCCCCCGAACATGGTGCATGACCTCTCCAAGCCACCCATTCCTGAAACACCCTGGCACAGTATCTTTTCCTACCACTCTGCTTATGGTGTTGCTTCTGTATGGAATGTCCTTGCCCTCCATCTTCTCAAGGCTAACACCTATTACCCACCCAGCCTGTGCATCCTTCCTCCAGGAAGCCTTCCCTACTGCAGGTTGCCAAGATCTTCCTCTTACCTATTCCCATGATACCCAGTCAAATTATCTGTCATCATAGGTACCGTATCTCCCTGATGCTCTGGACTGGGAGCTGTTAGAGGGCTGCCACAGTTTCTTTCTTTTTTTCTATATTTTAAAAAATCTATATTGTTGAAAGTATTACATAGGTCTTCCTCCCCACCCCCTCCATTAACCTCTTCCAGCTCACTCCCATCCTCCCTCTACCCCCAGGCCCTCACCACACCACTGTCTGTGTCAACAGGTTATGACCACAGTTTCTTATTGACAGTTGTATTCCAAGTTCCTAGCATAGTGTCTGGGACTGGTAGATGCTCACTAAAAATATTTCTTAAAAAATAAATGTTTGGATACATTTCGAGGTACCTTTCTATTTCCTTAGGATAGTTTTGTGGAAGCAGGATTACTGGGTGAAAGGGAGGGACATTTTCAGCTCTCTTGGTATGTATTCTTGGTAAGATTTATCACAAAAATGGTTAGACATTCATTCGAAACACACCTCTCTCTCCCGTGTCCATTAGTGTTTGCTATTTGTGTTTGGGGATTTAGTTAAGGGAATAAAATTTTGGACCACAAAAATTGGCTCTTTTGGGGGGTGCCTGATTAGGCTGAGACAGGCAGAGGTATCAGCACTTACAGTGCAGAAGAAAGGATGAGTGTGAGAAATATTTAGGCACTAGAACAACAGGATTTGGTAACTAATTAGATGTGGAGGACAGAGTGGGGCCCTAAATATGGTGCTGTGCAAAAGCATGTCTTGTTGGATGGCTGGAGATACACAATGCTAAAGAATAGTAACTTAGGAACCTTCCACTTGTGTAATTTCTCTGTGTCTATTTTCTCATCTGTAAATGGGGTTTAATGATATCTCTTAGGGGTCATGTGATGATTGAATTAAATCAAGTGGACTGGCACACATAAAATCCTAATACCTATGGTTTGCATGATTTTACTAACTGTGAGTGAGGAGAGCTGGACCAGGGGGAATTGGGTAATCGGGATTACACTGGAAGTTAGAATTCCAAGTTTAGGAAACATGTCACCTAATCTCCCTGATCAGCTTCGCTCTTCATAGAATCCCCTATCGGCCATGTGTAAGCTATTAGGCTATAATCGGATTATCCTATTTTAGTCAAATGAAAGATAAAGAAAACATACCTATTAAAAATCTTAAGTTTTGAGGGGAAGCTGAATAAACTGAAATGGCTCTAAGATACTTTAAAATATTACAGTTCTCTATGTTCCCATTCAGCTCTATGGTTTTAATTACTTAAATGTTCATGACTTAAAAAATCAAAATCTATAAACCAGGCCTTTCTCCTGAGTTTCAGACTCATGTCAAACTGCCTGGATATCACATTGGTAAACTTAGGGTGCTCAAAGCTAAATCCATCACATAATTTCTCCCCATATTTCTCCAAACTTATTCTTCTTTCTATCTTCCTATCTCATCACCATCTACTGAGTTACCCCAAGCCAAAAATTTGAGAGTCATCTTCAACTTCTCCTCATTCTTATCCTCTCATCTAATTAGCCACCAAATCCCATTGTACTAGTGTTTAAATATTGCTCACATTCATCCTTCGTTCTCCATCACTACTGCCAGTCTCCGAGATGAGTCTGTCGTTATTTCTTGCCTGGATTACTGCAAACCTCCTAACTGTTCTCCTTGATTCCGGTCTTATGTTCTCCATCTCATCACTCACATCCCTGTCATGAACATATAATCCATCTGGATGAAAAGAAGCTGTAAATAGCAATAGATATCAATGTCTTCAAACCATGTTCTTTATGAAATATGATGTCACAGGTTAAGACATAATCAGTTAAAACATAGTTCTCCTGGAGACAGGTTGACTGCTCAGCACAAGAATCAAATGAAATAGAACAATGAACAATATATCAGTTCACTTGAAATAATACTCATGGAGAACCAACATTTATTGGATTGTGCAGAGATGATGTAAAGGTTAGTAACGCTAGAAGGGCATAGTGGATTAAGATGGACTTCTCCAGCTTTATATTTCTAAGAGCCAAAGTTACAATCAACAGGAACAAATTTTTATCTCCCAAATGATAAATACATTGTTAACGTGGCTGGAAGGGGACTTCATCAGCTTCATGATCACACGGAACCTCCAAATACCAGGGGCTTTAAAAAAGGGTGTAGCCAGTGTCTCTAGTCTTTACCACATCTACTGCCTGCAGGCTAAAAAGGAGGAAAGGGCCCTAACCGGTATGGCTCTAACCGGTATGGCTCTGTGGATAGAGCGTCGGCCTGCGGACTGAAGGGTCCCAGGTTTGATTCTGGTCAAGGGCATGTGCCTTGGTTGTGGGCACATCCCCAGTGGGAGGTGTGCGGGAGGTAGCTGATCTATGTTTCTCTCTCATCAATGTTTCTGGCTCTCTATCCCTCTCCCTTCCTCTCTGTAAAAAATCAATAAAATATATTAAAAAAAATAAAAAGGAGGAAAGGATCTAAGTTTGGATCTAGACATGAAGTGAAAATGGCAGTGAGTATACTAGTAAAATGGACTAAAGTCTGGAGACTGGAATAAAGCAAATTAGACTAGCAAATAAGTAAGATGAGACATGGTATTTTTTAAATATATATTTTATTGATTTTTTACAGAGAGGGAGGGAGAGGGATAGAGAGTTAGAAACATCGATAAGAGAGAAACATCGATCAGCTGTCTCCTGCACACCCCCTACTGGGGATGTGCCCGCAACCAAGGTACATGCCCTTGACCGGAATCGAACCTGGGACCTTTCAGTCCGCAGGCCGACGCTCTATCCACTGAGCCAAACCGGTTAGGGCGAGACATGGTATTTTAATTAGTGTTTCCCAAACAATCTTTGGTGAAGACCAGTTTTTTAAAAAAATCCATATCACTATGGACAAGTATTTTTAGAAAACAACAAAATACTAGAAATATCAAATTTAAAAGGAATACAAAATACCAGGTCTAATTTTTATGGCTCGATTATCCAGACACAAAAGTACTGTCAAGCTGCTATAAATTTTCTAAATGCTCATTCTTAATCTTTGTATTTATTTCATCATGACCCAGTAACAAACAGCTCATAGACAAGTACTGCCCATGGACCACACTTCAGTTGCACCACTTATTCAAGATAAATGGCAAATACTTTTTTCACAAAGATATACTTTTGAGAAGTCATTAATCTGTTGTTAATTAATGTTCACGTATTTTTCTTTCAAAGACCAAAACATATTGGAAAACTGCCATCTCTGGTCAGGTCAAGTTGGGACCATCTCTATGAGAAAATACCTATCAAACCAGTGAGCTTCATGTTAAACTCTAGAGAAACAATAACTGTGGATTAAAAACTCTTATCAGAGAATATGTAAGCTGTAACTATAATGTTGACTGTATTGTTTAGTGATGGATTTTTCAGTCAACCAACAATTAAGACTGTCCCTCCAGCCCACCCATAACTCAATCAATTATCATGATGTCTGATTTGATAGGCTGATAGTCACAGTGATAGAAACACTAGTGATAGTGCAGGTACCTTGAGCTTGTATTGAACAATAAATATCAATCAAGCATGAGCTATATGCAGGCTTCTTGCTGTCCTTATTCTAAGTACAAGGGCAGCTGTCTCTCTCTCTGAAAAGGCATGTGTAGTTTATGCTTAAACAGCAGATGGAAGATCTCAGCTTCTCAGATCCAGCATTTTTTTTAGGTTGAAAGAGCTAAGAAATATTGGTGAAGCGGGGACAGTGAAAAGAAAAGATGGACAGAGATTCTTACTTCTTATCTTTAAAATCTTGTTCACAGGTATGCTGTTCTCATACTGTGCCATGAAACCCTATTACAAAACATTTATGTGACTCTGATGGGCTGTTTCTCACTAAGGCCAATAGTGAAATGATGCTTACCAGTAACTTCAGAAATAAAGAAATTAACTTAAGGCATAGGGAGAATATGTATTCAACCTGTAACCAGGAGACTGATACACAGAGTTTGGAGGAGAGAAGACTTCAGGGAAATAGCCTTCAAGCAGGCAAAAAACAAAAGTCCCATGGAAATGGGAATTCGGGGTGGGAACATACACTGAACATGTTCTAAGCCTTGGAGATGCAAAGTTAATAAAATGCTCTCTTTCTTTGCATGATCTGATGTTAAAATGATGGGAGACATGCAGAAGTAGGAATTTGCATAAAGTACAGATGTTGTACAGAACACAAGAGTGATTAAGTCTATCAGGTAGAATTGTTGTAAGGAAATAAAAAAGGTTATAAAGCAATTTATATTGACTCCTAAAATGTTAGGTAAATCATTTCTAAGAATTTGCTAAAGGGAAACCTAAGGTCTAATTCACCTTAAGTCAAGAATGCACATGAAACCTCCCACTTGTAAGACTGTAGGTTAAAAACTCTTTGTTAGAATAATCACCGTCACCAAAAATTGTATGTATGTACACCTACCAACAGCCCTGTCCCTGAACCCAAACTGTGGTAGGCAGTTAGACAGACACGAGCAGAGCAAGGACGATGGGCCAGTTATAGAAGGTCACCAGGGCAGAATGTCCAGGATACCCACAATGGAAAAAGAACGGGTAGAGCAAGTACTAGAGATAACTATTATTAATCAAGATACCCTCTCTGTCCTAGAATGCCTCCTGGTCATACAGGTGGGAGTCTCCTGACCTTTTCTCCCCTGGCATGTGGTTATACCATGTGGTGGACCCTCACTCTTAGAGGAAAACAAGGGAGCTAGAGGAAAACCCTATATAACTTCCATACAAGCACAGAAAATCACTGGACAGACCCCGATAGATCAGTTTAAGAAGAAAGAAGCAAACCCGTCCACTGAGGGTTTAAAAGGAGCCCCGGCCCACTCCCCAGGGCAGCTCTTAGAGCCATCCACTCAAAAAATTTCTCTTTGAGTGTACTTTCTCTTTGCTTGCCTAATAAATCTTCTCTAGTGAATTTGAGTCTTGGCTCTGAATTCTTTTCTTAGCCAGAACGCAAGTACGGAGGTTGCTGAACCCAGGTCCAGTCTGACTCCATGGGACCTGGTGCCGTTCCTGTCCCCTACAACAAAACCACTCAGCAAAACTCTTATGCAAGTAGGACCATTTTGAGTGAGTATTGGAGGGAACCACAAAAAGGCAAATATTAGTGAAGGAAAAGAATGATCTCTATTTGCCTTAAACCTTCAGGAATTTGTCCCCAAGCATTTTATTCTTTTTCATACTTTTATAAATGTAACTTTTTTCTTAATTTCATTTTTGGATTTTTCATTGCTAGTGCATAGCAACGCAATTGATGTTTGTATATTATTCTTGTATCCTGCAACACTGTTGAACTTGTTTATTTAGTTGCAATAGTTGCCTTTTTTGGATTGTTTAGGATTTTCCTATATACAAGATCATATTACCCAAAGGTAAGGATGGTATTACTTTTCCCATTCCAATGTAGATGCCTTTAACACTAGAAAGACTGAAACTTAGTATATACCTATATTGCCCAAAAGCAGTCAAAATGATTGCATTGTGAAAGAATAATATCGGAGCACTCTTCACTTATGTTCCTTAGCTTTTCCAATAACTCACTTCTATTCGACATTTCTTTCATGAGTTTAGGGCGCAAAAGAAATAAAATAAACAACTTATTAGAACAAGTATCACTGCATAAAGATTCGAATAACAAGTACTAGTTTAGCTTATTGAGCAACTGCAACTTATCAAGTATCGACAATTTATCATGTACTTGTATGTTATCATGTGACGGTAATCGAAAAAAAATGAAAACTGTTATTTCAATACAGAGCCGAACTGGTCATATAAGAAATTTACTCAATTCAGTAATAAGAGTCATTTGATTATTTAAAATTTCCCCAAGCAGTCAAAATGACTGCTTTTGGGCAATATAGGTATAACACACATATATACCAGAAATGAAGGAGGAGGGAGGTAACTACAATTATTAATAAACGCATTTATATGTTGTACAAAAAGTCACAAAATTCTAAGACATTGTGTCCTTATATACATAATTGTTTTTCTAATTGAAATTAAAAAAGCAGTCAAAATGACTTCCTTGGGCAATCTAGTGTTAAAAAGCCGCACATCTAAGACCTAATAAAAATCATGACCATCACTCCTGCTGAAATCTCTGAATTGATTTGGTGGTGCCCATTCAATGCTTTTAGTTGGACAAAGTGACAGAGGGAAAAAAGTGATGATTGAACCACAACATGGCTAAGCTTCTTTTGGGAAGTTGTACCTATCATTTCTACCCACATTTCATTGGTAAAAGAAAGTCTTATGAGCAACTGTGACATCAAAGAGACAGTCATCCATACGGACAGATGCAAAAAATCAAATGAAAATGAGTGGTATGTATAATCATAAGAAAGGACAGAAAATAATCCACCAGAGTAATAAAATCTGCCACAGTTGATTCCTTTGGTGACAAATATCGGTTCCCCCTTTTATAAGCACAATATTTTCATCTCTTCTTGAAAGAAAACACCTTAAATCTCATCCAATCACATTTCAAACCTAAAGCATTGGATCTCAGACGGCTCCTCTAGATCCAAACATTTATGAAGTAACAAGCCAGGTTACTTGCCCCACGTGCCCAACATACAGTGGTGGAAGAGGAACAGGGAAAGTAACTACAATCTCCCATTTAGAAAGGGAAAGGATGGAAATCATACAGCAGTCACTGATTCACAGCAATTCTGAAATCTTTGTGGGATTACATGGTGAAGGCCCCCTATGGGTAGGGACTGTTCTTTGATTGGACTATTGTTCTGCTCACCAGGGCGACTTCAGAGTTCTTTGTTCTCCTTGGCTCCGGGGAGGTCCCTCTTCCCCTGCCCCCATTATCCTCCTTGGCCACATCTGAAAGGGGCATTGAAAAATATGCTCTCTACTATGGCTCAGCCTGCTTTCTATGGGAGACTGGGGGTTTTCAGGTCACTTTTGTCTCAAATCTATATATATATATAAAAGCCTAAGTGACCTAACAACGGAATGACCAGGACGACCAGAAAGACTGGTCGCTATGACGTGCACTGACCACCAGGGGGCAGATGCTCAACACAGGAGCTGCCCCCTGGTGGTCAGTGTGCTCCCACAGCGGGAGCGCCGCTCAGCTGGCGAACTCGTCCTGGCAGCCCATCAGCCCGGTGGCAGTCACTCCC
Source organism: Myotis daubentonii (assembly GCF_963259705.1). Lineage (NCBI taxonomy): Eukaryota > Metazoa > Chordata > Mammalia > Chiroptera > Vespertilionidae > Myotis > Myotis daubentonii. Next base: position 42,928,730 of record NC_081854.1, read on the forward strand.
TCCCTCAGTAGGCCTGCAGGTCCAATCTCTGGAGAATGGGCCAGGCACCGACGGACCAGCACCGACGGACCAGCACCGCTGGCATGATCCTGACAGTGCTGCTGGCCTCCTGGAAGTTGGCCTTGGGCACCACGGCTGCTTCCATTCTCTAGATGCTCCGCAAGGAAGAAACAATATAGAAGTGGCTGCCAGATGACTCCTGACAACCAGTGCGGATGTCAGCTGGACAAATCTGGATCCTGGGTCGGGAAGGGCAACCCACTGCCCACCTGGAGGGCCGATCGCATCCCGTTACCCCCTCCCTCTCGCCCCGTGGGGACCCCACCTGTGCATGAATTCATGCACCCAGCCTCTAGTAGTCATATAAAAAAAATAGACTGGTGGCTCTTTGGGAAGTGTTAAAATCTTTACAAGATTACATTTTCCAATTCAATGACCATAGAATGTCTTTTCATATATTTTGGTCTTTAATTATTTCAAAACGTTTCATTGACAGTATGTCTTCTTCAGAAACATAGATGGCTTTGTATCTATTTGATCCTAGTCAACTCTAAATGTCAATAAACAATTGCTCTCTCCTTTTTGAGACATCTCTCCCTGTAGACCAGACTACAGATCTGAGTTCTGTGTTAGTCAATCATGGGCAACATCAGGGACCATAAAGTACCTCTATGTTTTGAAAAGATTGTTAGAAATGGGGGTCTTTTGTATAAATAAAGATAATCTCCAAAACTAAGTGGAAAGTGGTTTTTCAACCAGGGGTAATTTTGTTCTCAAGGGGGCATTTGGCAATATCTGAAGATATCTGAGTTGTCAGAACTGGGGACAGGGAGGAGGGTGGTGTTATTAGAATCCTATGAATAGAGGCCAGAAATGATGCTACACATCCAAGACACACAGCACATACCCTTTCCCGACTCTTCTCCCTCCCCCAGCAAAGAATTATTCAGTCTAAAATATTAACAGTGCCGAGGTTGGGAAACTATTCCTAACAGTATAATTGAAATGGAATTCCCATTAACCCTCCCCATAGCTCTCCAGAGTGAAAATGTAAAACATGTTTCTGTGTTTACCCTACCAGCCAAATGTATGTTCTGCAATTTTTTCTTTCCCAGAAGCAAAAAGTTGGATCAGAGAGAATATGAAAGCCCACTTGTTTTGATACTTGAAGGAATCACAATTTCTTTTTTTAAAAAAACACTTGCATTGTCTTTTTTCTGATGTAATTTATTATTTTTTAAAATTGTTGACCACATCTCCATTCTCCCTCTTATTTGTTAAGATTCCTTACACAATATATATCTTTTGATCCCTTCCTGTATCTACCAAAAATTCTCTATCATGCTAAAACATGTTCTCAATGTACATGGATTTTATTTCTCCTTTTTAATTCTTAGTGCCTTTCTAGAGGTTCTTTTAGAAGGAAAGCAGAGCTGGGAGGTCGTGCTCTGGTTCATAATAATGTCTGACTTATTATTATTACTTAGTGCCTCTAAGAATGTTCCTACTGTCATTAAATCTTTGTGAATAAAGTCCATCAGGTTTCACACAAAATAGGGGGTATTCTTGAGGGTGCAGGGTTTTCACGCTCAGCCCCTTAGAGTTCTCAAAGCATGAAGGAGGTATTTTACTAAAAATGTGCAGAATATTTCAGACAGAGATTAGTCCAACAAGAGATGGAACATAGCAAAAGGGAAATGATAAGATGCAAAAATACCTATCAGGTCAGGTAGACCTATTCTCGGAGAGGATCTAGGTTCTAGAAAAGCTGGCTCAGTTCGACTTTAACCTGTGTCACTAATAGAACCCAAGCAAGATCTCAATGATTACAGTGAGAATCCACGCCTGACTATGACTAGATTATTCTAATATTCCAGGTGAAAAAATATAGAGAGAAATAAAGCAGTGCGACTTTTGTAAGCAGTGCGAGCTTTCTTGGCTAGTCTAAAATGTCTCTACCGCTTTCCCTAAAATGGACAATTCTGCCTCCTAATAGAATTCCTGACAAGGCAGATCGTTTTATTAGATAGATGTTCTATTAACATTTTACTTTCCTTCATTTCGTACCATTTTCCATTTTATTCCTTTGTATCATGGTTGAAAAAATATATATGATTCTTATCTCTTCCTCAGGTTTTTCTTTTTTCCATTGTGACATCTGTGCATTAATCACTGTGGAGCCAAGCTGCAGGGACCTGATTCTTTCAGTGGGAAGAAAGCATGCTGCGTGGAAAGCAAGCCAGCCTGTTGGTCAGATGCCTGGACGCTGGCCCGGAGTCTGCCCTTCTCTGACGAGTGTCCCAGGACAAGTCACTTCTCTAGTTCCAGCCCAATTAGGGTTTTACCCAAAGATCTCTAAGGGGTCACTTTCATCTCATATATTCTCTATGTCTAATCTTCTTTTGTACACATGAGAACAGTAGCATGGTAGCTAAATGTTTTCTTATTTTGCAACTGTCAATTAGGTATAGTGTGTGTGTGTGTGTGTGTGTGTGTGTGGCAGTGGCAAAGGTAGGGGTGGAGAATAAGGAGAGAATGGACTAATAACCTTGGTAGACAATAAAAAAGCATAATAAGCTGTAAACATCACTTATGTTAAAGAAGATGTGCAGGTATTTAAATACTTCTGTTAGAGGAAATATGTAAGCATTCACCATGGTTACGAAATAGCATTCTCAGAAATGCCATCACCTCCCTCCCCCAGGACTCTGCAGGCTCTGACCGGCTATGAGACATCCATGAAAACCCTGGTGCTTTTATAAAGCAGGACAAGGCTTTGAAGCTTCAGCTTTAAATCGCCCCAGCATCTCCCAGCTGTAATGAGGACAGCATTTCCCTAGTCAAAACATCCTGGCTCTATTTATAGGCATTCACTTCTCTGAATAATAAACAGAAGAAGCAGGCTATTCTTCTATCATTTTCCTTCAACTGCACTACTATTCAACACAATGCTGAAAATTTAAAAAAAAAAAATTTCCAGAGCCACAATACATAACAGTGGGCTTAGTTAATTACCTTAGAGAAGACACCGTCCAATATATATTTGAATAGTCAAAGTCTTACAAGAATATTTGATTGACTTTTGTTTACCTGGGGTTTCCAATATCTCCCTCGCTATTTCATGGAGGGGAAAAGGTTCCAATCCTTTAAATGATTCCAGAAATATCCAGTCTCCCGAGTTGAAGGAAGGCTGAATTCATCTGCTAGATAAACTCCCTTAGCTGATGTTGCTTTAAATAAGGAAGGCAGACAATACAGCATCCACAGAGATAGCCTCAATTCACTTCTTTTCTTTTTCCAATGTAAGTCTGTATTAGGTTATTTAATGGACCACATTATTATATTCAGTAGGTACAGAATCTATACCCCCACATGGCTGGTGCTTAATTTCATCCTGCCAGTCTGTTTTAACTAAGACGTTTTCTCCTGTGCATATAATCTTCATTATCATAGAAGTTATTTTTAATTTATAATTAACATAGTTTCCTTCTCATTATGGACGCCTTGATAGATTTAGACCCTCCAGACACATTTTATCTGGCGCGATGATAGCTGGTGTCCTGCAGTTCTCTGAATGTGCAGTAGGTGTCTATCTTAGCCTTTCCTTCACCCTTCCTCCTCCTCTCGTCCCTGACACTGTGATATAGTGCATAATTCCAAAATGGCAGCTTTTTGAAAATTCACCTTGATTATCAGACATTAAAAGTGACTCATCCCGCAGTGACTGTCTGGCAGAAGGGATGGGATCAGACAGCAAGACAATGAGGGGACTGGGCGCATTAGCGCACTAGATTACAGAGCCCATCAAAAATACCTTTGTTCTGTCAAAGATCTGATCATTTGCTGGTTGTGTGCTGCAGAGGAGAAAGAATGAGAAGGAAAAAATCCACGAAACAAACAAACAAAATCCATCCAAGAATTTAAATCCTCCTCAGATTGCTTTATTCTAAGAATGAAGAGAAGTGTCTGATCAACCATCTCAAGGGGAGGAAAATGGGGATTGTGTTTCTGAAAAGGGAATCTATAGAACCCTTTCTTTTGGTGGCTATCCAATTTTCTACACTAGCTTTGTCCTTTGGGTTACGGTAAGAGAGAAATTAGCAAGGTATCAGAATTTGGTCTTGCCTATGGCTGCACTCAGCCTGATTTACAGCAGTACACTTAGAAGACAAAAGATTTCACAATTAGAACATTCATTTTCATTAGAAGCAAAGCTTCTGATTTCTATCATACATAAAGCTAACCAAGACATGTGTGATGGGTGAGAGAGGAAAATATGTGTAAGGGCTATTTTTGATAAATACTTTATAAGCATCTAAAGTGGCACATGTAAAAAGGCAGTAGGAATCTTTGAAAAGATAGAGCATGTGAATTCTTGCACCGAGCATGTGTGTGCTTGTGTGCAAAAGGGAGGAGGGAGCTGGAGAGGGGGAGCCGAGAGCTGAGGGCATTCATATTGAACCCTGTGTGGGTGCAGAGCTGGGTGAAATGTGTGCTGAGCTGTTGCATGACTGCAAAGCCTGGCCGGCTTGTCTGATTCTCCAAGGAGACAAAATACCCAAATGGGAGGTTGGTGGCTGGCTTTCTTCTTCTTCTTTTTCTTTTTATCATTTTCATCATTTGCTTATGAACTCAGAGGAGCAGTTTATCAGTCCTGGAAAATGCCCCAAAGGGGCCCAGATCAAAGGCAGGCTTTGAATTGTATACTTAGGTGGATCTTCCTGCCAAATACATTAATGAGATTAAAACACAAATTCCATAAACAATTATTTTCCATCTGCTTAGCAATAGTATTAGCGATTCTATGTGCCATCGACAGCATCCCTTTTAAAAAAAATGTACCAAATGAGCCCAAATGCCCTTCTGCACCTGGATGCTGTAGCATTTGGGGAAGATTTGGAAGGTCTTATCTTACATCAGGACTGGAGAGTGGCTACTGTCACCATACAGGCAATCTCTTGATAATAATGGTTGTATTTTAACTGACTGTCACTCAGCAGATGGAGTCATTAAAACAACTCATTGCATCCCACCAATTGTGCCCCATGCTTGGAGGTTTTTCATTTCTCTCCCCCATGTTCATATTTATTTGTCCTGTCAGGTACAGAAAACATATCCCTCTTTTAACCCCTCTTAATTACCCTAAAGGACTCTTCCTTTCTTGATGAAGGAAGACAGAGTCAGCAGGATAGTCTGACCAGAGTGGCTCAGTAACAGTTACACATTCAGAGATCCATTCATATTTATTTGGATTCACAACACATACCCTGAGTAGAGAGAAAGAGAAATCTATAAGCTATAAAAATCCCTGGCTAAACCCAACCAAGAGATTAAAGGGGAGGGCAAAAGGGGAGGGCTCAGACCAATTTCCACACACCAGTACTCCTAGCACAGGGATGGATTCATGAAAGAAAGACCAGTGTGAGAGTTTTCATCGGTGGAATTTTAATGAGCCCTAAAGGTTAGGCTTCAACTTCGTTAACAAACAGCTCTAGAGATAATTTCCAATTTTCAGTGTTTATAGAATAGTGGTTCCTTAGTCCTAATCAAATTCTGAGACTGTCGGCAGCCTGTTTTGCATGTCCAGCTGATGCTGAAACACAAACCATCAGAAATTATTAAATATGTGCTCAAGATCAAATGTGGAAGAACTAAAAAGAGGAAGAAATTTTGCAAATTAAAATGATCGCATTGACCGCCTCTGATGAGATCAGTTCAGTCAGATGCAAAATACTTATTAAGAAGAAAACCTGCTCAGATATTTTAGCTGTTAGAAGGGTAATGATTACCCTAATATTTAAATAGAAACAAAAAAGAGAGAGACTAAGGAAAAGAGGAAAGCTTCGTTCCCAGGAGTGAGAGACCAGAGTCTCTGTGACATGTGGGTTTTACAAGTGTAGGAAAGAATACAGATGCAAAATTTACCAAAATTGACACTAGAGGATCGGTCTGTTTGCTGGGAATGTCCCCTCTCCCCTCCCTTTATCCCTGTTCCCTCTGCTTCCCTCTGTCTTCACTGAGCCATTGCAAAATTGCCATAATTGTACCAGAAGAGGGAATGAATAATTTTTTTTTAGGATTCCAGCCACATAAAATAAGAGCAAACAGTAGTCAAACAAAGGGTAGAGAAGCCAAAGATTTGGCTTTTCTGCAAACTGACTGTAGTGTTGGATGGAAAGCCCACCACTTGCCCTGAAAGGCTGACCAATCTAATGGCATGGGGACCAACAGCAGGTGCTTGAGCTGTGAGTAGTAGGAGGAATATTCTTAAGGTTATTTAATGCTATGCTAAGTTTTATTTCCTCCAATGCAAGAAATCCCCTCTCACTCCCCAGGCTTGCCACTTCCCTTCCTGATTTGCAGAGGAATGAAAGGGATTAAAACAAATGAATGGCCTGCGGTTCTTCCACAGCCAGGGTACAGGAGGTTAAGGAGGGAAAGGCCCAGCTGAGTGATGCTTTGGTCAGTTTTTGGAATGTCAAAGTGCACAAAGGGTATGGGACTAGGGGCTGGCAGACCTGAGTTCCCATTCCTGATTTGCATCTTACTCTTTACTCCCCATGTAACCGTGGCAGGGGCGGTCAGACCCTCTGAGTTATAGTTTTCTCCCAGGATAAAAGGAATTTTCTCCCAGGTAATGTTAGAACTGAGAGGGATTATTTAGTCAATTTTCCTCATTTTACAGAGAAACAAGTAAATAGAGAATAATAAGAGCTAGGAACTTCAAGCATTTAGTAGGTGCTAGGCACTATTCTAAGCTCTTTACAGGTATTATTCTATTTTCACAACAACCTCATTTGGTAGTAATATTTTTACTCCCATTTTATAGATAGGGAAATTGAGGTGTGGAGAGGTTCAATATCCAAGGTGATAAAGCTGGTAGATGGTAGAGCTGGGTTTAAAACCCAGATAGCTTGGCTCCAGAGGTAATACTCTAATAAGCAGCAGAGTCCCCCTTTACCCTCTTTTGTTCAGAGTGCACCCAATTTCAGGAAAGGGGTACACTGCCTGCATTAGTGCTACACATGGTCCTCAAGTTTCCTTCAGCCAGATTTTCACAGGTGTGCTGCAGTCCTCCCAGGGTGCCCTGCTCTATATGGTACCCTTCCCAAAGTCACTAGCACTTGCACACCTTTTGTTAGCAATATGGATCACAACTGCTTCCCTGAGCAGAAATAAACTGCAGAAAGAGAGATGGTGATAGAACAAACACTACCATTGCAATGGAGACACTCAACTCCAGATAAGTGTGTAGAGCTCATTGATAAGACTGGCTGCAGAGTGGGACACTGATGCTCATTGGTGGAGAAAAGATACCAGTTTGCCACATCAGCTTTCATTAGCTAATATCACCCAGTGCCTGGGAAAAATATATTAATAGTATGTGGTAATGGACTATTGCTCAAAGGACAGTAGCATAAATATCAAATTATTGCTATGTGGAGAAGTGTCAAATAGGCTTATGTATCCTAAGCTCTAAAAAGTTTGATGGTCTGTAAGGACAGCTGGACAAGGCTGTTCAGGAAAACTCTCCTGTGTTTTCCTTGATCACACTCACAACACTTCTTAAACACTTCTGACACCAGATGTGTGGGTTTCCCACATCAAACAATTCTTCAATCCCAGCTGGGTGTCCTACAATTTAATTCAATTCTGAGAGTAAACCAGAGTTAGCAAAGACCCCACAGGTTAAGGGCTCATTCCCATAAGACTGCCCCCACTTCAGACATCAGTCATAAGTGGTGTGTCCCCAGGTACCTGCAACTTCTGTTTGACTTGGCTACAAACTGAAGGTCCAGATGACCTCCTCTGTGGATCCATCAGGGAAACACATTTATGTAATAAAGAATATCCTATCTAATAAAAGAGTAATGTGCAAATTGACCATCACTCCAACACAAATGGCCACCCCCATGTGGTCAAGATGGCCGCCCCCATGTGGACAGATGATGGCCGCTACAAGATGGCCAGCAGGGGAGGGCAGTTGTGGGTGATCAGGTCAGCAGGGGAGGGCAGTTGGGGCAAACCAGCCTGCAGGGGAGGGCAGTTGGGGCAATCAGGCCAGCAGGGGAGCAGTTAGGCATCGATCAGGCTGGCTGGGGAGTGGTTAGGGGAAATCAGGCAGGCAGACAGGTGAGTGGTTGGGAGCCAGCAGTCCTGGATTGTGAGAGGGATGTCCGACTGCCCATTTAGGCCCGGTCCCACAGAGATCGGGCCTAAACAGGCAGTCGGACATCCCTTGAGGGGTCCCAGATTGGAGAGGGTGCAGGCTGGGCTGAGGGACACACCGCCCCCATGAACAAATTTCGTGCACTGGGCCTCTAGTAGATGTATAACCCAATGAAGAGATGTGATGAAGAAATGATAAAGAATATAGTTGTAACCAGATGAAGAGATGCATAGGGTGAGGTCTGGAAAGGTCCTAAACCTAGAGTTGGCATGTGCCACCTTCCTGGCACACAGAAGTGTTCACCAACCCAGAAGCAATCTAAACCCAATAGTTCTCTGTGTGTGTGTGTCTGTGTGTGTGTCTGTGTCTGTGTGTCTGTGTGTGTCTGTGTGTGTCTGTGTGTCTGTGTGTCTGTGTGTGTCTGTGTGTGTGTGTGTGTGTGTGTGTGTTTATGGAGGCTTCATCACCGGTCATTGACTCAGTATCCAGCCCCTCTCCTCTTCCCAGAGGATGGGGCTGAAAGCTTCAAGCTTCTAATCAGAGCTCATTCTTTCTGGTGACCAGCGCATATCCTGAAATTGTCCAAAAGCCCACCAATTTGTGCCTCATTAGAACAAAAGATCCTCCTATCACCCAGGAAATTCCAAGGGATTTAGGAGCTCTGTGCAGGAACTGGGGGAAGAGACCAATATATATGTTTCCTATTATTTTACAAAGGTGCATATGGTCCTTGCTGATCTGGCCTCCACCCGCCATTTCAGCCACTTATTTTATGCCTTGATGTCCTCACACTGGCCATCCCTTCTTCTTAAGGTAACCAAGCCCCTAACCCCCACTTATTGCTCCCCCTTCTCCAGTTGTAAACACTGATCATCTTTCAAGATTCCCCCAACGTTACTTTCTCTTCGAAGCTTCCTGATTTCTAGGCATTCTCTGAAGTACACATGGTTAGAGCACTCATCACACAGGATTATAATTAATTATTTATTCCTCTTTCTTCCCTTCTTAACCAGGGATCTTCTTGAGGACATATTTTGAAGATCCTCCTGAAACTATGTAGCATTATAGAAATACAGAGAAATACTAACAAGAGAAAGATGCCCACTATCTGACACCCTCCTACCGTGCAGGAACGAGCTTACTCCTTTCACAGGCAGGGTGCTCAGGCACAAAATGCAGGACAATGACAATGCTAGCAGGAAGCAGACTTCTTCCTCCCCATTTACCTGCCTGATGAAGAGGTAGGCACACAATTTCCCCAAGGCAGAAAGAGTGCCCTTAACTAATGTCATTCAATAGCAGTGATTTGGTTAGCTGAATAAGCACAGCACCTAAAGAATGCAGACTTAAGGAACGGTTTAATTTGTGGTACTAAGATATTTTATCAGGCGGCATGTAGTTAAGTGCCCTTAAACACAATCAGGTAGCATTTTGTTTGGTCATCGTCATCTGGGAGCGCTCAGAGAGCCAGGAGAGAAAAGAAGCGTCCTCAGGGATTTTTTCCTTACAGTACAATTTTTACAAAAAGCTGAGTGTACAACTTGCAAAATAATAAGCTTGGGTGATAACACGAGCTTCAGCTACAATTATCCCAAAGAACAAGTCTGCTGCTCAAGCTTCTAACTTATCCTTGTGACTACAGAACCGTCCAAAATGTCACATTAGAGTTAAAGTGACTGCAGCCAATTAGGTAATTTCCACCAAATTGGGTCCATTAATATTTGGACATTATCTTGAGGGAGAAATAGGACTCCCCAGGTGCAATGTGGCTTGTGAAATATTAGTTTTGGACCATCACAAATCAAGATCCAAGGGTATGTTAAATTATTCAGCATTCTTGACCTCATTATTAAGTGACTTCATATAGGCTTTTGCTCATATTCATATAATCTTCGGCTCCAAGGAGCTTCATTGTGTTTCCTTCCCACAGCCATTTCCTTATTTCATCTTCTGTTTGCCTTCTCCACTCTTTATGTATTAGAGATTTAGTGTATATCTCTTTTTATTTTTTCATCCTACTTAATTTTATAATTTAAAGGGCAAGGCATATGGTTTTGGTCGGGGAACACACAATAAGAACACTTGCTAATACAATGACACATATCAGAAATATGACTATTAGTTAGAATAGTTTGGTTCCTATACCTCTCTTTCCTAGCACACAACCTCAGGTAATACAAAAATTTCCCAACTTAACATCTTGCTTGGCCCACTGTGTGGAACAGAGAGCTGTGATTTGCAACATATGGCTTTTTAAACGAGTCAGAACTTAACACCAAGTCTGCTTCTGGAAGTACTAGTATTCTAAAATGATAGCAATAATATTACTTTCTCAAATAATGGGAGAAAGACAGAAAAACACCCCAGGAAGATCATGTACCAAAGATGTTCGTTAATTTCATTTTGTTCCAAAGATGTTTAGAACAATGGTTAGTTAATACTGACAGGCTAGTTAACACAACCAATAAATGTATTGGATTGTTAAAACTTTCAACTGGTGCTACTATAGGTTCTAGAGAACTTTTGCTAATGGCACAATTATCCTAAGAATATTACCAGCAGATACCATTGAAATTTACGAGTTAAAATGCATCATTGTGGCAAAGCAATGGAATGGATCTAGAATGTGAACATCACATGTCACCGAATTAGTGAACACCTGCCCCCCAAAAAGCTCTTACAATGGTGTTCCTTATGAGAGTAACAAAAGAAATTGGGGTAACATTAAGTACGGTTCTTCTTTCATATTGGTGTGTTTTTTCTATAATGTTGCTCAGTATTCAAATCATAACAAATACTTTAAAAGCAGAGACACAGAACTCCATTTCAGCACACCCCAACTGGATGGGACCAGAGCAGGTGCATTCACTTTAAAGTGTTCATCCTTATAAATCAACTTCTGACTCACTCCAGAGTGAAGCTGTCAGCCCTTAGGTGCCCACTGACATTGAGAATTTTTAGCCACCTAAACCCAGACATTAAAATAATGTTTGAATTAGTTTAATCGAAGTGGCCTAGATTATCATGCTCCCCAGGACACTGCTGTATCTCTTCCATGTGTGAGATGCATGGGAGGGCTGCACCTGGGCCAGGCTCACCGGAGTGCAGGGCAGGAAGGAGAATTTAGGTCAATTACCTTTTGAAGTGTGATCCCTTTAAATAGCTACTCAAGGCAGCATCTTGCTAACTGAGCTGTATATAATAAAAGTGACCTGTGCTGTTTCTTTAAATACTATGTTTTGGTTAAAAGCGATCCAAGTATTACATTTGTGCAAGAAAAAAAAAAAAGATCAAGAGAAGTTTCAGCCATGTTCTTTCTGGAATCTACTAGGAAGGATTAGGTAGGTGGTTTACCTCTCTGAAAGCCTGGGCTTGAAAGTAGGTATCTTCATTTCAGAAAGTAGGTGCCTCTCCAAGCTGGGCCTTTGCTTTCTCCATCTGTAAGTTGAGAAGACAAGTAGTTTAGATGTCACCTCCAGACCTTTAGTAAATATATTAAGAAAAATTTAAAAAATGAAGTAGATGAATGTATAGGGGGTAGGATATAGAGGCAGAGAGCATTTGCTATGGATCTATTCTCCAAAGTTAAAAAAATGTATTTTGTGTGTAGGTGTGTGTTTTCATTAGATTTTTTGACTTTTTAAATATATTTTTATTGATTTCAGAGAGGAAGGGAGAGGGAGAGAGAGATAGCAACATCAGTGTGAGAGAGAACCATTGATTGGATGCCTCTTGCATGCCCCACACTGGGGATTGAGCCTACAACCTGGGCATGTGCCCTGACCAGGAATCGAACTGTGACCTCCTAGTTCATAGGCTGACACTCAACCACTGAGCCACGCCAGCCGGGCTCATTAGCTCTTGAAGAAGAAACAATTGCATAAATAAATTATGTGGTTAAAAAATTAAAAAAAAATATATGTTTAGTGAAGAAAAATATGACAGTGCCTTTTAATTAATAAAATGATTTTATTGCTTTTACTATCATGGCAGGGCTTTAAAAAAACAAATATATCCAAAGCAACATAATGAATATAGGGATGAATATATCTTTTAAAGGTCTTTAAAAAAAAGATGCAAAATTTCTAAACATTACTGAGAAAATTAATTGCTCTTACAGTTATAAAAATAATACACATTGATGGTAGAAAATTTGAATGCTATGGCGACATATACAGAAAATAAAAATTCCCATGAATCTTACTATTCAGAAATAACAACTTACTGAATTTCCTCCCAGTATATATGCATGCACACAAACACATGTGTGTACACACACACTGAAAAAAGTTCTGAGGAAAATAGGTAGCTGCACTTCATTCATTCATTCATTCATTCATTCATTCATTCATTCATTCAACTGGTTACAAGGCTTTGTATCCACCTACTTTCTCTTATTATATATTGAGTCAGCTAAAAAAATTTTTTTAATAAAGTGAAAAAAGTAAGTTTCTTTCAGACCTACAAAGAACTATACCAGTGAAATGATAAGAACCTATTTTCTGTCATTGCCTTTCTTTCATCAGGCATATGGGTTGTTAGAAAGTTAAGATGGCTTTCAAAGATGAATTAGTTACACGTTGAATTTCAACAAATATCCAACGGTGAGAGCAAAGCACACAGTCCATTAAGCCCTGTGACTGTTCATTATGAAATTCTGAATTTTTAACCAGCTAGAAATGTAATCCAAGCTCAGATTTATTTTTCATCCCTCAAGACTGCAAATGCTAAATAGAGCACAGGCCTCCTCTTAGGGCCTCGGTGATGACAAGTGGGCAGAGGAGGAAAGTGCCCTGTCCTTCCCCTGGGTCTGTAGTCGCCATACTTGCCCAGCACCATGTCTCACTCACCAAGCTTGCTGGTGGCTAGCAGAGAGAGCTATCGCTCTCTTTCCTAGGAAACTAGAAGGATGGCAGATCTAGCCCTTTGCACCCCCCCCTGCCCCCACCCCATATACCCCAGGTCATATTCCCATAAACACAAGCCAAACAGTTGAGGGAAGGATTTGTTCTCCATGCATGGATTGGTGAAACGAGAGAAAATGGGGAGCAGAAGGAGAGATTTAGATTAAAAGTATTTTAAAATATCCCTGGATGTGCATTTCAAGGCCACTGAGGAAAAAGCAAGGCTTTGGGATCATTAATCTTTTCATTATTCACCAACAAATACTTAATGAGATCCTACTATATTCTAGGCACAAGTCTAGTTGCTGAGGAAGCATCAAAGAACAAAACAGACAAAAATCAAGAGAAGCCTCACTTAGAAGTTGACATTTAAATCAAAAAGTGAGAAGATTAGAAAATGAGTCATCTAGCTATGAGAGGAGGGCATTACAGGCTGAAGGAAAAGCCAGTGTCAAGGCCCTACAGTGGGAGCAGGCCTGCAGGGTTGGGGGAGAGAGAGAGAGAGAGAGAGAGAGAGAGAGAGAGAGAGAGAGAGAGAGAGAGAGAGAGAGAGAGAGAGAGAATGAGATTCAAAATGTAAGGTGTAAGGAGGAATGTGAATGTATGACCTTTAGCATTATAAGGATTTTAGTTTTCTATTTTGATTTGAATCCTTATACCACCATTTGTCAAGGTCACAGGTTGGCTGAGTGACTCTGAACTTCTCCTTGTCTGTAAAATGGAAATCTCATTGACTGTACACAGGTATTTTGAAGATTATAATGAAACTAAAGGCCCTGTGCTTGAAACTTCACCAACCCCCTGCTGGCCTGGTCGCCCCATGCAGCCTGCTGCTCAGTTGTTTGGTCGTTCCTCACTAACTCCCCTGCCAGCCTCGTTGCCCCACTCAGCCTGTTCGGTCATCCATTCGGTTGCGATGGCCCCTGGCTCTTTATATATATATAGATACCACCTGGACAGCATGGCTCAGTGATTGAGCATCAACCAAGAGGTCACGTTCGATTTCCGGTCAGGGCATAGGCCCGGGTTTTGGGCTCGATCCTCAGTGGGGTCATATACAAGGCAGCCAATCAATGATTCTCTCATCATTAATGTTTCTGTCTCTCTCTCCCTCTCCCTTTTTCTCTGAAATCAATAAAAATATATTAAAAAAATGAAATACCAAGTATAATATCTGGCATGTGGTATGTTTGTAACAAATCTTGGTTCCTTTATTCCTCTGGAATCTACATCTATTTTATAAATGTATACATAAACATAAAAGTGTGATGTAATTGACCAATAGTTACCCAGAGGTAGGAATCCAGGTAGACTTTAACTTTGTAAATAAATAATAATTTCCTCCCTCACCCTCCAGAAAAAGAAAAGACACACTATCACCGACACAAACTAATGGTTTTGGAAGGTAGGTAGGGGATTCAAGTTGATCAAGGAACTAAATCTGGAATGTATCAGCCATTAGTGAGGACTGATATATACAGGTAAATCTCATTATTTCCCATTTTCATTGAGTGTCTCTTTCAAGGTTAGAAAAAATGCTAGCTGTCCTTCTGAGGGACATCTGAACATTCAAACAATAGCAGATAAAATGGTCAGCTTGCAAGCTTTTGAAAACACCACTGCCTGCAGGGCTTAAAGGGCCTCTCTGCGATATCAGTGTGCTCTGCGTTAACTTTTTTTTGTATGATGGTGGCAGTTTTTCTCTTATGTGGTGGTATCATTAGAGTTTCACTTCAGTTCACAGAAATCATTTTCGGCTAAGTTTCCACTCGAACTCAGTTGCTATAAAGTGGAACATCAGTGGGAAAGCAATTAGTTATCTAGTTATGATGACTTTACTTACTTAGTACATTTTTAGCAGAAGGAAAAATGACAAAAACCTAAAATAATTCCATAGAAATATACAAGTGACTTCTTCTACCCGCAGATCATTAGCACAGTGGACAGGATTTCAAAAAAGGCATCAACACCTATAACATCCTCTCCTGTTGTATTATTATTCAGTTGTCAAGAGTGAATAGGGCTACGAGGGACCATTTTACTAAAAGTTAGAGTGTTTAGTGTTGGAAGGCCCAAGACTATGGGAAGAACTGAAGATGGATGCCTCTTTGTAGGTCAACAGCAACTGCACCTAAGTTATAGCCAGGACAATTAGCTGTATCACCTTTGATTATTCTGCTGGTCAAAGGCACTTTTAGGAGCTTAAAAATTATTTGCCAAAGAACTCTCTAGGGGAACACTAGTGTCTGTTTGCTTGGTATGAACACTATCATATAAAGTTTGCTTTTAAGCACTAATGCATTATTTGGTCGCTACCCTCTGGACTTAATTTGGGAGTTTACAAAAAGTCTGGATTATCCCCACTTAATGAGAATTTTATCCCCTTTAAGGAATTTTCCTAAAAAATTTGTCTTATGATTGTTTATGAGTAGAAAAAAAATCATTTCCATTTCCTTCTAACTTGTCCTATTACAAATCAAAGTTCAATACACACACACACACACACACACACAGTCCATTTTACCTTCTTCCAAATTATCTATAATAATCCTATATAATAAAAGCATAATATGCAAATTGACCAAACAGCAGAACGACTGGTTGCTATGACACACACTGACCATGAGGGGGCAGATGCTCAATGCAGGAGCTGCCCCCTGGTGGTCATTGCACTCCACAGGGGGAGCACCACTCAGCCAGAAGCTGGGCTCATGGCTGGTGAGTGCAGTGGCGGTGGCGGGAACCTCTCCTGCCTCCGCTGAAGGTGGGAGGTAAGGAGCGAGGGGTCCCGGACTGTGAGAGGGATGTCTGCCTGCCAGCTTACAGATATCCCCTGAGGGGTCCCAGACTGAGAGAGGGCACAGGCCGGGCTGAGGGGGACCTCCCCCCGGCCAGTGCATGAATCCCATGCACCGGGCCTCTAGTAAAAGCATAATATGCTAATTAGACCAGACGTCCTTCCTTCTGGACAAAGTTGCAGCAGGCGGGGGCTGTGGCAGAGGTGGCAGAGGCCCCTGGCTGCGGTGGCGGCAGTAGGCGGGGGGCCGGGGCCAAGGCCCTTGCACGAATTTCGTGCATTGAACATCTAGCATATATATATATATATATATATATATATATATATATATATATATATATATATACATATATATATGAAGTATGACTTTAAAAACCACACACACCATAATTTATAGCTCCAAATGAGAATTGGCCTTTCTGAAGTCATCTAAAGAGATAACTCATCTTTTTTTTCACAGATACAGGTAAAAAAATTTGGGAATTCTTCTCTGGGTAGTGTTTTCATGACCTCTGGGCATTATTTTGAATATTATCATTATCAGCAAGTCACCACTTGACATTGACAGTAGATTGTATTTCTAAAAATAGCTAAAAATTAGTTGGAATCAAACTTCTGTAATAAGTAAGTCAAACTCTAGGTAGGACCATAAAGTAATGAGTTAATACTTTCTTTTAGGATGGCTTATAAATTGCTTTCCTTTTTCATAAAACAGATTTATTGGAAAATGATTCACAAAATTTACTCATTTAAAGTGTACAATTCAATGATTTTTGTTACATGCACTGATATGTGTAACCATCATCACAGGTAACTTAAAAAATATTTTCATAACCACCAAAGAGAAATCCTGTATACTTTAGCCATCACCCTTCTTCTTCCCTCTCACCCTACCTGGGGTCACTAAGCTGAAGTGTAACACTCATTTGACTATAAGAGTAAAGACTCAATGAATCAACCACATTAGTTTAAGGTGATTCTTTTGTCTTGTTTTTTGTTAATCCTCACCTGAGGATATTTCTTCCATTGATTTTTTTTGAAGTGACAGAGTGGGAGAGAAACATCGATGTGAGAGAGACACATCCATGTGAGAGGGCTGGGGATCGAGCCTATACCCGAGGTACGTGCCCTTGCTTGGAATTGAACCCGGGATCCTTCAGTCCAAGGGCTGATGCTCTAACCACGCAGAAAGCCAGCTAGGGCTATTTGTTGTTCTACACTTGGTTTTTACAAAAAATATTTACACATGTATTGGACACCCATAGATCAGATTCTGCTTTGTATACAGTAGGGACTTACTAAGTAACTTAAGTATAGTGGCTATAGAATTTCATTGAGAGACGAGGTTAGAGGCAGCAAGTTGGAAGGTGGCGTACCCTGAAGCTCTGTGTGCACAGCACAGAGGTATGACTGACACAATGCGATTCATCTACAACAAGAATAGGGGAAGCTGGTGGGGATTATAGGGACCCTAAAGCTTCTCCTTTTCTCCAGTGGCTTGGCATTTCCACTGAGAATCTGAGGAACTGTAATCTGAGAATAAAACATGCTTTCTTAGATTTACCCGTGACCAGTCACACAAATACAGGCACAGGACCTTTCCTTCTCTTTGTTTCAAGCTTGGATACAGATGAGCAAGTTGATGGACGGATGTGTGGATTTGTGGTAGGAGGGGTAACCAAGCAGATAAATGAATAGGAGACAGTAGTGTCTTGATGGGAGAAAATGGACTAATATGTGGATAAAAGTATGGCTAGTAGTAAAGAGGACTTCTGCTTAGTGCAGCAATGCAGGCTACCAGCAAATAGTAATCCAATATATATCTTAATAGTCCAAGAGATTAGTCAGCCAAACCACAAAACCTGGTTCTGATGGAATACTTTTAAAACATTCAATTTCATCCACTCTGGCACCTCTGAAATTTAAAAATTGCCTCACTGGGTTCAAGCAGCTCTGACTAATTTTCCCCATCCAGTTCCCTCCAGATCTTTGGTGTGGATCAACAGCCCAGGAGAAAAAAATGAGCGAGGGGTCACATGCATTCCTGGCAATCAATTACCCTAAGGCTTTAAAATGGGGACACAAAATGGTGGCGGCTTTCCCTAGGGCTGCCCTCGGAAGAAAGGACAATCCATGAGACAGGATAAAAACACTGAAAGAAGAGGGAGTTTGGGACTGGCTTAGGGATTTTCTCACCCCTTTCTAGGGTCCTCTGTTAGAAAACAAAATAAAAATTATGCAATACAATTCCTTCCCTGCCTTTCTCTTGCTTGGAATTAAAAATCATCTACTGAAGACGTTCTCAGTTCAAAACCCTGTCAGGTGCTTTCCACTATCATGGAAGGTGTCCGAAGAATAAATTGCTCCTATCAGAAGGAAAGTATTTTAGTTCTGCCACAAGCAGTAAAATCTATGTGTATGTCTCTCCAAAGGCAACTCCATTTTTGCTGCTCTCCTCTCATTTTCTTTTTGATGCATAAAACCTGTAGACTGGAGCACTGTGATTGCATTGGCTCTGGAGCAGTGAAATTGTAAATATTCATTGGAATTCAAGTTAGCTCTCCCAGGTCTCTCCTAGGGCTGTGCAGCTATGCAAACAGCCTGCAGGCCACCTACTTCCCCACAGCCCCTAGGACCCTTTCTGTAGAGTGAACTCATGCAGAGAGACTGGCCCTTAAACACCATTTCAATCTACTATTTCACTTGTTTTTCCTTAACTCACCATGCCTGCTGATCCTTACTAATTCTTTCAGTCCCAAATATGCATTAAAAAGAGAGCCATGTCTTTGACTAAAAACACAGAGTCTGAATGCTCTCACTGTGCATATGCTCAAGCTATTTAGGTTATTAATCAGATTCCAGCCATTTCATGAATATATATACAAATACACACACAAAGACACACACGCATGCTCATATATAGATGCAGCAACTCTAGATGAAAACTAGAACAGATACTCACTCTAATTAGGATACAAAAGCACTCATGAGTTTATTCCATCTTTTTCCAAATTAAAATCTGCAGGAATCAAAAGAAATTAATAGGGGATTGGGAATACAATAAAGAATGACTTATATATTTAGAACATAAAAATTCAGCCAGAAGGAAATTGTATTCTCAATTGAAGGTGAAGGTTCAAGCCAGCCCCCCCGCCCCTACCCCCCAGACCACTCCCTGATATATCTTCTGAATGCCAGATGATTAGATTCCAACAGAATTCAGGGCACCTGCAATATTAACTTCAAAATAATCCAGGGAAGAAATCGATGCATAGAAAAATGACCTATAGAAAGCAATTTATAGAGGTATTTTTTTTTTTTAAAGAGAGAGATGTTATTAATGTTGAAACATTTCAATGCAAAAGAAAGTCTAGATTGAAAATCTTTGGATCTGGCCAACATTTATATTTAATGAGGAAGTGAAAAATTACTTTTAGTAACAAAAATATAGGAATGGTCAAAATTTAATATCTACAAGGAAATTTTACAATTTGATTTAACGAGGTGAGTTCATGAGCAAAAGGCACTCTGCTAGGCATTTCGAGGGACACAAAGATGAATGATATTTGTGTTCTATACCTTGAAGGGTTTAGAATTCAGCAGCAGAGAGAAGATGTGCAGAAATAGCCAGCTATAAAAGGGGCCAAAATACTGTTACCTTGAGGGGGGTGTTTAAAAGGGAATTATGAGCAACTTCTTGACAGAGGAAAATCAACCAACTCTGGAGCAGGAGAAGGCTCTGACAGATGGAGCGGGATGGAAGGAAATGCCCATCTCTGCAGAGAGGTGTTTGACTTGAATTGTGTCCCCCTCTCCCCCAAATATGTTGAAGTTCTAGTCACCAGAAGCCGGGAGCATGACTTAATTTGGAAATAGGGTTTACAGATGCAATCAAGTTAAGAAGAGGTTGTACTGGATTAAGGATAGCCCTAATTCAATGACTGATATCCTTCTAAGAGGGAAATTTGAACACATATACCCAGGGGAGAAATCCATGTGAAGACGGAGGCAGAGATTAAAGTGATGCATTTACAAGCTAAAGGAACACCAAGGATTGCTAGCAACCCAGAGGTTAGAAGAGGCTGGGAGGATTCTTCCCCTAGAGCAGTGGTTCTCAACCTTCCTAATGCCACGACCCTTTGATACAGTTCCTCATGTTGTGGTGACCCCCAACCATAAAATTATTTGTGTTGCTACTTCATAACTGTCATTTTGCTACTGTTATGAATCGTAATGTAAATATCTGATATGCGGGATGTATTTTCATTGTTACAAATTGAACATAATTAAAGCATAGTGATTAATCACAAAAACAATATGTAATGATATATGTGTTTTCCGATGGTCTTAGGCGACCCCTGTGAAAGGGACGTTTGACCCCCAAAGGGGTCGCAACCCACAGGTTGAGAACCGCTGCCCTAGAGCCTTCGGAGAGAATAGGGCCCTTCCAACACCTTGATTTTGTATTTCTAGCCTCCAGAACTGTGAAGAGAATAAATTTCTGTTGTTTTAAACCACCCATTATGTCGTGCTTTGTATGGAAGCCCTAGGTAACTAGTACAAGAAGAAAGAAGACATGGCTTAGAGGTGGGAAGTGTAGAACTTATTCTAAAAGGTGAAGTTTGGCTTGGCTAGAGAGCAGTGTGTGTAAAGACCAATAGCAGGAATTATGTCTGGGAAAATAAGAGGACCTCCACGGCACAAAAAACTGGATTATCATGTCGCGATAGTGAACACCATTAACTGTTATTGCCTGAGCAGCCGCATTTCGGTCATGGAAAATTCCAACAAAAGAGTGCGTATGTGCCAGCAAAGCCATGGAGGCCATTTACCTGATATGCCATTCCATACATAACCCTATACTGTATGCTTTATGAATCAATAAAAAATTTACAATTTTAAATTATAAACCTGTGTTTTCTATCAAAATTACTTCTTGCATGAATTTTGGGACACCCTTTATGAGCATAAAGGGAAGAGTTGAAAATTGGGAGCACCTCTATTATGGGGTGGGAGTAGGAAGAGGCAAAGACAAATTAGAGGCAAGAGGGTAACCAAGATCAAACCAAGTCAAGGAAGCCTAGGAACATTATTTCATGAAAAAGATGGAGATCAATGACTTAAAATGCTGCAGAGAGATTGAGGAGGACAAGGACAAGTTCAAATGACTGGTATGGGAGGTCATTTTTAAAGGGTTTAGAAATGACAAAGGGGTTACAGGGGCCAATATGTATAGATTATTCTTTTGACAAGTTTGATAATGAATAGAAAGAGAAAGATGAGAGAATTTTTTTGTTCTTGCTGTTTTAAGAGAAAAATACACGAGCATATCTACATATATAAAAGGTTAATATGCTAAGTGTCCCTCCAACTGTCCGACCTGTTGCTATGACGCACACTGATCACCAGGGGGCAGACACTCAACACAGGAGCTGCCATGACGTGCACTAGCCATTTACCAAAAAAATGGCACCGTGGACCTTGTGCCGACAAAGCAACACTGGGCTTCCCCCAAGTGGACACAGGCCCTGCCACCACTCTGAAGCGACACCCCACCAAATTGCAGCCAATGCTGCTGAGACCCCATGGCGCAAAATGTGGCCCACAGCCCAGCCCAGCCCGGAAACAGTTGCTGTGGGCACCAGGTAATGATGTCACGTAGCAATGCCCAGCTTCCTCTCCCTAGCCGACTGGCCTCCTTGCAGTTTCTCAGCCCAGGATCACGACTTGCTTTATAGCCAGGTGCAAACATTTTACACTTTAATTAAATGTCTGTGAGCCTTTTCCCATGGCTTATCTCATTTGATCCTCACCGAAGTCCTGGAGTAGGTAGATAGGAAACTCAGTAGAATCCTATTTTCTTTTCATTAGCCAGAAAATGGAGATTTAGAAAGTTTAGAAACTTGACCCAACTGAAAAGAAGTAAGAAATGGTGGACCTTGAAAATGACTTCAGGTTTCCTCACTGTGCAGAATATAGTCAAACACTTATGCAGTTAAATATTTTACCCTTTGTTCTCCCTATGTGATCTACAATAATCTGCTTCGTGTTAATATTTACTGCTGTGTTGCTGACAATTACCTGAAAGAGAAGTTGGGGTGCTTCACTGGGCTGCAAAAAGTTTAGCTACACCAGAAAGCAGGTCTAATTAAGCAAGTTTATTCTATATATATAAAAGGCTAAGTTGACTTGCACATGCGCAATACATATAAAGCTCTCGCTGGCACTAATTGCATGGGTGTGTTTCCACCTGTCATTGTCAATTGTGAATTTGGTTGGCACGTCTATTATAGTGCACCGGACCACTAGTTAATATATAAAAGGGAAGAAATCAAGGTTTGGGAGACTTGTAAAAAACAAAATAGAGTCGGGTAACTAATGGAGCACAGCTCTGGAAGGAAGAGGGATGGATTTGAATCTAGGCAGGGAGGGAGAAGAATTAATTAGTTTTGGAAAGGAGATGGGGCACTTCCCCCTCTGAAATAGGCAAAGAGATAATAGGAGGGTCATAAACCACTTGGATGTGGAAAAAGGAAGTTGGAGGAATTCACGTAGAGTATCTCATTTCAAGAAAGCAAAGCAGGTCAACTCCTGAGACACAGGTGTGGCTAAATGGGCTTCGAACTTGAGGGATAGGAAAGATGATCTTTAGGGAATATGATCGAGTGAATAAAAGAATTGCTGCTAGGCCTACTTGATGTGGTAGCAACAATGCTAATTGATAAAATTACTTTAATTGACAAGATGTAGCTTTCTCCAGCAAGGTCTAACAGCTTGAGAGATGCAGGCAGGTGGAAAAGCAGATGGTGAGGAGAGGCCAGTGTTGGTTACAGGCCAGATAAGGGCAAGAAAACTCAACACCAAGGGATCCCAGTGTATAGTAAAGGCTATGTTAGAACTAGCATTTGAAAGACTTTTCGAGTGGCTGTCAATATCTTTGTGCTTCAAAGTAACCTAAAAAATACTGACAGAATCAAGAATCAAGAAAAAAAAATGAAGGGAAAGGAATGAAATGGTGTTCCTTTCTTCTTTTATGATTTCTTCTTTCTTCTAATTTATTCATTCAACACACCCTTGCTGAATGCCTCTCCATGTGAAGGCATGGGGCAAGAAGGCAGGTGTTAGCTCTGTAAGATAAGATCCCTATCCTTAATAGTCCGAAATAACAAAAACAATAAATACTTAGCTCACACTATCTTCCAGGAACTACCTAAGTGCCTGTTTACATAATAACTCAGTACTTCAACCCTCTCATGTAGGAACGATGATCATGTTTCATTTCACCAATGAGAAAACTGAACTTCAGAGAAGTTAAAAGACTTGTCAAGGTCACACAGCTAGTTTCCCGCTGAGCTGGGATTTGAACTAAGTGAGTCTGGCTCCAGAGTTTGTGCCCTTAACCACACTATGCCATAAGGACTAAAAAGATTTTGAAATGGGTTATAAGGAGGATGCTTACATATTCCAATCAGTCTGAGATAGACCAACTAACTTAATGCCTGTTGTCCCAGCAAAAATATTCTTTGTACTTCCTTTCAATAGAAGGCTTGGAGGGTAAATTATATGATCACTCTAATTATAAGAGAAAAGGAAAGATTGCTGGGCTCTTCTTCAAACAATTATTTTTGGCTCATGTGACGAATAGAGATAAAGGACTGGAAGGCTGAGAAAAATGAATGAAAGGCTGCCTCTTGTTATGATATACAGCCTCAAGACCTGAAAGACCAGCTTCTTTGATCCTTTTAGTAAGATCACAGCTCCCTCCCCATCCCTAGTGGTCTCTGTCCCTCTGAGCACTTTAACCCTACTGTTCTAAACGAAACGAGAAATACAGAAAGGTACATTCACCAAGCTGCCACCAAATGGAGTTCCACACACATTCCTTAAGCGGTAATGGAAATTGAATGCACAAAACCCTACAGCAAATCTGTCCTCCCATTTCTCTCTTCCTTATCTCCTTTCCTTATCTTCACCCTCTGGGCCAGCACTCCACCATTCACTACAAGCCTCAGGAATAATAATACTAGGAGTCATACACTCATGCAGCCTCAGCCAGATGACAGACCATTTACAGTAATGTTGGCTGTTTTGTGGTTGTTGGTAATGGTTTCACTTCCTTAGCTCCTTCTTATTGTTTTCAGCCTCCAGTGTGAAACAAGGAAATTGGTACCAGCCAACTGGATCTAGTACCCCAGGGGAAAAATGTGCTTGTCATTGCCAAATTAGTCACCTTGGAAGATGCAGAGATGTACACTTAATTCCCCACGGATGAAAAATGTATCACTTAGTTTTCTAATGCTTACTGATGACAGGCACTTATGCAACATTGTGATTGGCTCTTACTCCATTTAAAATGCTGAAATGTGCAAAAATGATGGTAGTGTCTAGGCCACAGCAAGCAGAGAACCAACTCAGCAAACTGAACAGAAGACATCCATCCAGGGTTTCCAATATCCTGCCGAGCAGCCATTGTTTTGTGAGGCTTTATTAGTGTCTGAGGTTTTAGTATGTTGACCCACAGAATTCTCTTATTATTTCTCTGACTGCTTTGTCTATTGTCTGCTCTGTCTGTCCTGTTTTTCCTTCCTCTGAACTCATTGGTGCAGTGAATTTATGCATTTATAGTGATTTCAATACAATTTAGATTACAAACGGTTTCAAATATATATTGAAGCTGCCCGAGGGCGCTTTATCCCTTCTCCCTTCCTTACTTGATAAGCTCATCGTCTAATATGATTTCAATAATAGCTAACATTTATCATGTGTCAGGCGCAAAATTGATGCTTCTACAAGGTAAGTACTATTATTATCTTTGTCTTCCAGAGAGGGAGCTAATAAGTGGAAGAACTGAGATTTGAACCCAGGAAGTCTTGCTTTAGCATTTAAGGTATGCTCTTAGCCATCGCACTGTGACACCTATTCACAGTCAATCCCATGGTTCCCACATTGTGACTAGATTATGCTAACAGCTTCCTAATATTTTTTTTCTGGCATTGGCTAAACTCCACACCATTTTTCACATGAAAGGTTTACTGTGTTGTCTACTGGTTACTTTTAAGGTCCTCTATTAGTCTTCCAAAGTTTTCGCCTTGCTTTTCTGTCACCCAAGCCCATCCAAACTCCCAATTCCAGCTAAGGAAATTTGTTTGTCCTGTGCCAATCCAATTAGAACCACGTGGTGAGCAAACAGGACAGGTGTCATCTATGTTTGAGGCATACTTGCTCTGCCATTCACCCATAGCGTCCACCTTCCCTGTCCCTAGCTCATTTCTCAACTATGTCATCTTGAGAGATGCTTGGGATAAGATTTTCAGTTTCTGTCTAGATAGAACTTCTCTGATATGGAGGAAAGAAAATAATCAACTTAATTATCTGTATATTCGGTCACTTAATAAACATTCATTGATCAGCTCCTCTGTGCCTACACACCTAAAATGAGAAAAACTGTCTATGGAAGACCCTGTTGAGTGGCCATCCCAAAGCTACTCTCAATGCTTTTGTCTCTCTCAGCATCCCCCCATAGAGGCTGGAAAAGCAAGTACTTTTCCACTCAACAGTATCTTCCATAGGCAGTAGGGTTGGTTTTGTGACTGGTCTGGCTGTAAGATGTAAGCAGACATATGCTGAAGGGGTAGGAGGGGGCTTCTGGGAAAACCTCTCATTTCCAGGTAGGAAGGAATAGGCAGAGGGCATCATCCTTCTTCCATCCTCTTCCTTGTTTGAACATAGACATGATTACTGATGTCATAGCACCCATCTTACAACCAATAGGAAGCACAACCATGAATCTAAGCATCTTTGGTTCTGAGACACAGATAGAAAAGGCCTGACTCTTTGGTGAGACCTCTGAGTGCTGAATCAATGCCTGCAGTGACCTAGACTTCTTATGTGAGGGAAATAAAATCTATTTCTTTAGGCCACTATTGTTGTTTCTATTACTTGCGACTGAACAGAGTCCTGATGAGTATAAAGGTATCTTCTATATATTACAAATATATTAAACTCTATTATAACTGTTGGTTTCTGAAGCAATTTGTAATCAGCTCTTTATTCAGACTGTGCTTTCATTTGTATTTCTCATCTCTTTACTCAGGGTTTATGATCTTAACAGTGGTCAAAAGATTTTTTCTGTAAAAGGTCAATTAGTAAATATTTTAGGTTTTATAGATCAGCTAATCTCTGTCACGACAACTCAGCTCTACCATTGTATCATGAAAATAGCTACAGACAATATGTAATTGAATGGATGTGTCTGGGCTCCAATAAAACTTTATTTATAAAAAATAGGGGTTGGCCCATGTGCTTGTGAATTCCTGCTCTTAATAAAGCCCAAATGAGAAAGTGAAAACAATTCCAAATTCCTGCAGGTTCACTCCAAGAGTGTCAGTCAATTTTCTTTCTCTTCTTCCGTGGAATACTTCATAAGTTCCTTATTGGGTGTGGAAATGTGAATCATCTGTGGTCAGAGTTTCTTTTTGTAATATGGAACAGAGGTTAGACAAAGCCAGTTTCAAAAATATGAATGTATTGTGAACATTTTATAATGTTCAATGGAGAGATACTTCTGAGCTGAGGAGTTTCCCTCTGACTAATAAGTTGATGGTCAATGTAATGTTTGGACATGCAAATATTGCCCAAATTCTCCTGAATTTAATCATGATATTCAAGTTGAAAAAAAACCTAGAATTTTCCTTTGGGTGGGTTCAAAAACAAACCATGTCCTATGATCAATGTTACTCCTTTAAGAGTGAAATAGAATATCTTTAGTCCTTACATCTGTTTCTGGCATTTGGGAAGCAATTTTGGGGGTTCTCTAAATCTCCACTTTTAGAAACATAAAAGTGCAAAGTAGCTGTGAAGCTCTGATTCACTATCAGTAAAGAGTCAGAAATAAAACTAATGTGATCCCGGAGAACCAAGATGGCGGCATAGGTTAACGCCGGAGTTTGCTGCTTTGAACAACTACTTCAAAAGTGAAACCAAAAAACGGAAGGGACATCACCCAGAACCACAGGAACGCTGGCTGAGTGGAAGTCCTACAACTAGGAGGAAAGAGAAACGCACACGGACACTCAGAGGAGGCGCAGTGCTGAAGTCAAATTCTGAGGTGCGGAGTGCGTGGAGCGGGCTGGCGGCGGAGGGCGCGGTTGTTGTTTTCAATCGGGAGGGAGTTGCAGACTCTGAGCACCAGATCCGGGCGAATCTTTAGGGACCCAGACTCAAACGGGAGAAGCGGGACTGTCTGGCTTAGGTCAGAGCGAGTGCAGCTTTCTCTCCGAGCTTTGCAGCGGGTGCTGGGACTCAGAGAGGCAGAGACCCTGGGGACAGGACTGAGAGCCGCCATAACTGCTCTCTCTGGCCCACCCTGTTGATCCTGTGCGACCCGCCCCGCCCAAGCCCTGCACAGAGGCCTTTGGCGAATAGCCTCAGGCAAAGGCTAGATTAGCACCTCCCTAGAGGACAGAAGTTCTCTCACTGCTGACACAGCTGATTCTCATAGCCACTTGGCCTGGAGGTCAAACCCTCCCTGGAATTAGCTACAACAATCAAGATTTAACTATAAGACTGCGAACAAAGACCACTAGGGGGTGCACCAAGGAAGCATAACAAAATGCGGAGACAAAGAAACAGGACAAAATTGTCAAAGGAAGATATAGAGTTCAGAACCACACTTTTAAGGTCTCTCAAGAACTGTTTAGAAGCTGCCGATAAACTTAATGAGATCTACACGAAAACTAATAAGACCCTCGATCTTATATTGGGGAACCAACTAGAAATTAAGCACACACGGACTGAAATAACGAATATTATACAGACTCCCGACAGCAGACCAGAGGAGCGCAAGAATCAAGTCAATGATTTGAAATCTGAGGAAGCAAAAAACATCCAACCGGAAAAGCAAAATGAAAAAAGAATCCAAAAATGCGAGGATAGTGTAAGGAGCCTCTGGGACAGCTTCAAGCGTACCAACATCCGAATTATAGGGGTGCCAGAAGATGAGAGAGAGCAAGATATTGAAAACCTATTTGAAGAAATAATGACAGAAAACTTCCCCCACCTGGTGAAAGAAATGGACTTACAGGTCCAAGAAGCGCGGAGAACCCCAAACAAAAGGAATCCAAAGAGGACCACACCAAGACACATCATAATTAAAATGCCAAGAGCAAAAGATAAAGAGAGAATCTTAAAAACAGCAAGAGAAAGAAACTCAGTTACCTACAAGGGAATACCCATACGACTGTCAGCTGATTTCTCAACAGAAACTTTGCAGGCCAGAAGGGAGTGCCAAGAAATATTCAAAGTGATGAATAGCAAGAACCTACAACCAAGATTACTTTATCCAGCAAAGCTATCATTCAGAATTGAAGGTCAGATAAAGAGCTTCACAGATAAGGAAAAGCTAAAGGAGTTCATCACCACCAAACCAGGATTATATGAAATGCTGAAAGGTATCCTTTAAGAAGAGGAAGAGGAAGAAAAAGGTAAAGATACAAATTATGAACAACAAATATGCATCTATCAACAAGTAAATCTAAGAATCAAGTGAATAAATAATCTGATGAACAGAATGAACTGTTGATTATAATAGAATCAGGGACATAGAAAGGGAATGGACTGACTATTCTTGGGGGGGAAAGGGGTGTGGGAGATGTGGGAAGAGACTGGACAAAAATCGTGCACCTATGGATGAGGACAGTGGGTGGGGAGTGAGGGCGGAGGGTGGGGCGGGAACTGGGAGGAGGGGAGTTATGGGGGGAAAAAAAAAAAGAGGAACAAATGTAATAATCTGAACAATAAAGATTTAATTAAAAAAAAAAAAAACTAATGTGATCCCAATTCCAGCGGACTTATTAGGAGAAAACACCCTTTGGGTATCTCCAAATCATTGCAAATACCATTTAGTTAGTCACAGGTACAAAAAAAGACTTGAAAATTATTTTCTACCCTGGTCAGTCTTTAAACAGAAGCCAAGGGGAATGAGAAGCTGTTATGAACCTTCAAACTTCAACATGAAGCCTAAGAAAATAGATCTTTGTCATTGCCAGATTATGTGGAACTGAGACAAAAATCACCTGACCACTTGAGTTTGCCAGAGAGTAAATGATACTTAACTCAACAAACATTTATAAGGTCCCTGCCACTTCTCAGCTACCATGATAGGTGTGGGGGAATGCGGAGGTGAACAGGTTCTCATGAAATTCACAGCCTATATGGAAAAGACCCATGAACAAATAAATTCTAATCGGAGGGATATGTGCAACTACAGAGGTATGTTCAAAGTTATGATGTAGCAGGAGGAAAGGCATGGTTAATTTATCTGGGGAGGTCAGGGAAGGCTAGTGGAAGGCGTGATTTCATGGTAGTGAGTGGGTGGTACCTGGGCCTGGGTAAAAAAAGTGAAAAGCAGGCCTGGAAATAAAGGCTGCTGTCTTTAGTACTACTTAGTGGTCATTGTTTTTGTCTTTTCTTTGAAACTGTCATGTGGGACTTTCAACAAAGCAAGGGAATGCCACTGGACCACCTCAGATGTCATGAAGAATGTTGACCTCCTACCAGAAGATCTGCATTCAAGTTCTAATTCTTCAACTAACAAGATTTGTGACCTTGGGCAAATTGGTTATCCCTTCAGAGACTCAGTTTTTACTTTTATAAAATGATGCAGTTGTACCCTTATGGAGGCACTCAAACTTTAAAAAATCTTGTATGGTCCCATCAATAATTAAAATCTGTCAATACAAACCAGTTTCCTTCCCACTCTGATCCTTCCTTCCAACCAAAGACTGGTAGGAGCAAGCAAGAAAGCTTCTGTTCTAAGCATAACACTTCAACACCTATGGGCATTCTATTGCCATTTAAAAAAGTAATTTGTACTTTTGTTTGTAGGATGTAAGAAATTTAGAGAAGAAAATTTTACCATAAATCCTAAATATTCCTAAAGCCTTGCAGCTCACTTGACCTACTTTGCTTCCTGCTGATTGAGAAGGCTTCTGGTGTTTTGCTCCATGCTTCTCTGGAACATTCAACATCATGGGCCTTACCTCGGTCATCTAGCCTCTTCTAGTTCAGATAGCTCAGGCAGGGGAAGTGAAAGGGGAATAACATGTGCACTGGAGCTAATGAAAGCAGTTGTACAGTTGACTGTACATACCAAAGGCTGGAGATGTATGTAGTAATCAAATAGCTTTCCCGTTGGAACAGCCAGAGGAGGAAGCAGTCAAGAGCCTTCAGGGAAAAAAGGCACAAGCTTGGGTCCTAAGCCTTTTGTTTGCACTGGATTGTTAGGGAAAAGAATTCCAGCACCACATCTGGCCACCAATGATTATACAGCAGCTACTGACTGAGGAACATAGGACAGAATTTCTGGGTTTGACCCTAAGCATTGCCACTCCCTTAACTTCTGTGTAACCCGGTTTATCCAAATGTAAAAACAGAAATAATGACTCTTGCTTCACAAGGTTGATGTGAGGATTTTGTATAGATGTTGCTTGATTTTGAACCATGGAAAAATATTCAAGAAGTAGTAGGGAATAGAGAATCCCCAGTTGGCTGACCATAGCTACTCTGGCAGTTAAGACCAGGTTTTCAGTTGTGATTTCATGCATATAGTTAATATTTACATATCTCTTATATAATATGTTATATATGACTATAAGATAATGTTATTTATATTATTCATACATATTTATACATGCATATGCATTTTTATATAGGGTGGGGCAAAAGTAGGTTTACAGAAAACAGAGTTTATTCTTGTATTATTATTTATTATTATATTATTTTTCCATACAAACAATTGTAAACCTAATTTTGCCCCACAATATACACATATACTATAATGTAGTTATATATAAATAATTTTGGAGACTTCACTTAAGAAGAGATCAAAGGCTTGGTAAAAAGGATAATATATGCTATCCAACTGAGTCAAATTATTCAAAATCATTTCAGAATACCTAAATCAACAGGGAGGGAAAGCCCTGGCCAGCTAGCTCAGTTGATAGATCATTGTCCTGATATGCAGGGAGAAGTAATATTTACTTTTCTTTCTTTTTTATTTTATTTTATTTATTTTTTATTGCTTAAAGTATTACAAAGGGTATTACATATGTCTCCTTTTTTCCTCCACTCTTGACAATCCCCTGGCCCTCCCCAGTGTCTTATGTCCATTGGTTATGCTTATATGCATGCATACAAGTCCTTCAGTTGATCTCTTACCCCCCATCTCCTGCCCCCCTATACTTTTCTTTTTAAAGGAAGATAAAAATCCTTATTTAGTTTCGTGAGATTTGAAGGCCCCTTCCATCAGCTTCTCCACAACCCTGGCTCTCATTCCCCAAAGCAGTAAGAACAGAGTTCTCAGCCTCTACATTGATGATTTATCCCGGTCACAGAGGGGACACTTGGCTAACTGAGGTTAACAGCTTTCTCGGTTTCATTTCAAAAAGACATTAGCATGGAGACTCTATGAAATGCTGATATGCCAAATACTGATTCATTCACCTGCAGAGTTCACTATAAGGCAGGGACCTATTTGACAGGCAGGGCTGAGCTCCCAGCCTTTTCCTAAAGGGCAATCCCATAATTCATCTCCCAGTGCTAAATTACACCTGACACTTCACTGAAGACTTTAGGTGCACTCACCCAACTGCAATAAGCCGAATGCAGAAGAAGAGGGTTGGAAATGACAAAGGTATTATTTTTGAAGATAATATAACTAATTCAATTGTGGGTGGAAATATCTGTGATGTAATACATTTCCAGGCATGGTTGAATTAAAGGCGGGAATTGAGCAGCTGTGTGTTTTGCCTTTGCCTAGAGGGGATGCAAATTGACCAAGGACACATCAGAAGTTGTCCCTGTCTTATGTATGAGGCTCCATATTTTGCATCACTACCTAAATTACACACCCCTTGACATGTCCTTTGGGTTGGCCCATTTCCAAAGGAGAGCCAAGCTTTGCTATAATCTGGGCTTTCCATACTCTATTTCCTCCCAAATTTTCAAGAAAGCATATCATTAAAGAGCTGCTTGGAGAGTCTGGACAATGGACACAAGCAGTATGTCTGCTTTAGTAAAGAGCGTCCCAGTAGCCCAGTGCTTTAGCATGGTGGTTTACTTGTTATCATCATGGCTATACAGGCCTGAGGAGTAACTTGGTGAAAGAGAAGTAAAATCAACTTGACAAGTACATTCATCATGCTCCTATTTAAGACTTCTTCCACTCTTTCAGTGTGTGCAGGGGGTCATGGGCCATTTTATGTGATGCAGTGTGAAGGAACTAAGTGTGCAATGAGGTTTGGCCTGGCCAGAGCTCAGGGGAACTTAGGAGAAGTGAGGCTGGATGTTTTCTCCCTAAGTCAGGAAGTCCATTTGAGTATATGCTAGGTACTGGGGATTGCAGTGAATGGGCAAATACAAGGTCTTCTCTTAGGGAGCTTGTGGTCTAATTTGGGAGACCTGAACTTAATAGGAAGGACTAAGATGTGCACAGCTGGATAGTGCCAGCACCATTAGGTGGCTGATAACTGTTTGCCAAATGAAGAAATTATAATAGTGAAGTTGCTAAGCGATATTAAATGCCCTCCCTGTCCCAGATTCCATGCTAGGTCCTTCCCATTACCAGATCTAACTCAGTACAGGATAAACAGTCCAATTCAAGAACAGACCCTGGTATATGGATTCTGAGACAGTCTTTCATGGCATACACATGGGAAACAGTGCTGTTTAGTGGAATGACCCCAAGACTCAGGTGTCCATAACCTTTGGGCTTTAGCATCAACTCTGTCATTTATTAATGATGTAGTCTTAGACAAGTCTTGTCTCTTCTCTAAACCTGCTTCCACATCTGTAATTGGGGATGATAATACCCCCTCACAGGGTGGCCAAGAGGACTGGATGGGATGATGAATCCAAAAGGACTATGATTGTAAATAAGATCATGTCCTCTGTAAAAGGAAAATCAAATTTATCTAGTCCATTTTTTAAAGAGTTCATTCTGCTTCTAAGCAATGGAATTTTATATAGTTTCAAGAACATCAGAAAAAAATAGTAAGGTTGTGGCAGTTATCATAATGGTATTTGGGGACATTTATATCAGAAATTCATTCAAGGTGATTTTATCCTGTACTTATCACACATTTGGGAAAATTACTGATACCCCAATAGTTATGCAATTAAGTAGACATAATTGAATTTTCTTTATAAATCAGCCACCTTTGCCCCTTCAGCATTTCTATGAATTCTTTAGAAGATTTCAAATTTGGAGCATACAGAAGTGTAACGTTCGATTCTACTGGGATAAATACCACCTATTCAATGACAGCATGGTTTTAAGTGCACTTTCCCCAATCAACATTTTAACTATTTTCCTAGTTAGTCTGGAAAAGGGATGAAGTATCATCTATGTTTAATTTTACTCTATCTTTATATATAACTCTTTTTGTGCTCTAATTGTATCTTGGTTTGTGACACCTCAAAGTATGTGAATTCCATAATTTCCTTCCCTTACCCCAGATCATTTCTGAGGTGGATATATGATACCAAAGTGGGCATTGGTTCTCAGGGATGCGATGGCCACTGTCTCCCACCTAAATGTTCAGGACCACCATTTGTCATTACTCTTTGTTTATGGCCCTTCAGCCAATTTTCAGTCTATGTGACCATGCACATATTCTACCCAATTTGAATTAATTTTGCAAGTGGAAATTCATGGAGCAGTGTATCAAATGCTTTAGTAAAATCCATATATATTACCTCTAGTGCATTCCCTTCATCCATTAATCTCGTAATGCGATTGAAAAGAGTGATCACATTGGTCGGGAATGATTTGTCCTTTGTCCATTTCCAAAGCTGCCTCCTGCACTTGGCTCCATTATCCTCCACATCTTCTCAATTTTTCTCTCTTCACACCTGATTCATTATATTACTATGCACAGAAGTTACATTTTAATAGACAGTAAGTACTGGGAACACCCTTTTTCTGTATTGAAAATATTTACAATTTTCAAATACTCTTTAAAATGTAGATTATTGAAAACAATTTCTACTGATTATGAAATTTATAAGCGAATTGCTTTAATGTAATCTCTTTTATTTTAAGTTATGTTATGTTAATCTATTTGCCCTGATAGTTCTTGGTTTCTTTTAAAATAAGTTTTTGTTATGAAGTATAGTATGTTTAAGCTTTTCCTGTTCTGCTTGAATTCTTGAATTGTGTTTCCAGAGCCATGTTTTCCTTTCTGCCTGGGAAAAAATATGTACTTCATTGCATAAACAGCAGATTCTTGATTTACTACTAATGTGATCATATCAACTATGAATGCCTATATTTATTGCAATAAAAATCTTAGCAAATGTTTCTCTATGTGTATCTAGATCAATTTGCCCGCCTGCTAAAAATATACCTCACCTTTTAGATTTAGGACGACTTTTCTCCTGAAGAGCTCAAGGATTAGATACCAAGTCAGTAAATTTAGGGTAATAGTTAACTCAAAAGTTGTTTCAAAGAGTAAGGAGAGCAGAAACGAGAGGACTAACAAAAGAGAATAATAAAATTAGGAGGAAGCACGTATACAATGGGTTAAAGAGCATTGCAATAAGTAACAGACCTAGACACAAGAATACCAATTAAGGCTATGCAGGGACTTGCTTTCAAAAGGTGAAGACTGGCTTAGCTGGTTCAAGCCCCTGTGTAGTAGCAGAAGGCGAAGAGACTCAAATATGAATTGATGCTTTGAGATTAATTCTCTGAGCCGTAGTTCCAGTGCAAAAGACTCCTCCCTACCACCATAGTCACTGTGGAATCTTTCTTCTTTGCTCCACCAACATTCCATTTAGGAATGGAGGCCTCAGAATACTGCCTTTTCAACTTTCTGCTTCAGAAGGTGAAGGGATGTAAATACAGAAACAAGAGTCAGGTACATAAATGTATTTTGGCATCTGCTCCATGGACACTCACTAACAATCCTGATGAAATACCACTTCTAGGATATGTGCAGTGCACATGGGTCTTATTAAATGATGGGGTGAAATGAGCTTTATCCAAGTCAAGATCTTAGGACTTTATATTAAATCAGATTCAATTTTGTAATCTAAATTTGTGGTTGATTAATATATTTTAATAAGATAGTCTATAGGAGCACAATGAAAACCACTAAATTGCTGATCAACAACTTGTGTTCAACATATGCTCTTAGACAATAAAATGGCTATACATTTGCTTTCAATTTTATCTCCATTTTGATCTTGATCCTCTTCCTCCTGTAATAAACAGGTTCACTATAGATCAAAATCAACTTGTACCCAAGAAATATGCAACCTCACATTGATATGTGAATATCCACTCATTTGGATAGAAATGCCAAGTATTTATTACTGGGAAGGAAGAGATGCATATAAAATTAAGTCAATATGCATGAATAAATGCTAATTTTTATGTGACATTAATATTTAAGAAGTTGGGTGTATGTCTAAAAGGGGACCTTCCTGTGCATAAGCATCAATGCTTATCCTACACAAAGCATTTGTACTGAGGACGTTAGAGGCTTTTATTATATTAGTGTACTCTATTTCAAGAAAATCTTAAAAAATTAAAAAATCCTTACCCAAGGATATGCTTTTATTTCTTTTAGAGAAAGAGGAAGTGGGAGAGAGTGAGAGAAACATCAATGTGAGAGAGAAACATTGATCGCATACTCACCCTGACCAGGGATCGAACCCACAACCTAGGTATGTGCCCTGACTATATGTAGGTGTATGGGACAATGCTCCAACAACTGAGCCACCTGGTCAGGGCTCAACAAAATCTTCTTAATAATTATTTTCAAGGCCATAGGGCTTTAGAAAGAATTTATATATTTATGTATATCCCTTAGAATCAAAATAATTTTCATTGGCTTTATCAGTTAATTGATAAAGCCCTAAATCTCAAGATGTGAGGAAAATACTCTATATTTATGCCCCTATTGCCTCTTTCCCCGTCTGTACTAATGAGAACCTAAAAAAAAAAAATAGAGAGAGAGACTGGGATATTATTATTATTAGGACCTTAATATAAAATTATGATTTTTTTGGAGGCTATAAATGGAGAGTTGCACTAAAAGGGAAGCAGAGCAGGGTCCACATGGCCATCTTTAGTGCCTGGGATATGAAGGTGCCATTGGTGGGAAATTTGACTCAAGCAAACATTCAAGGTACTGACTTTAATTTTCTGCTAAATTTAATTTTCTGTGATTTATGGCTCCCTATTCTTTAAATTTTCCTTCCTCCTCATTTTCAATATCTAGTGAACCCCTGCTATGTACTAGACCAGTGATAGCGAACCTATGACACACGTGTCAGAGGTGACACGCGAACTCATTT
Source organism: Myotis daubentonii (assembly GCF_963259705.1). NCBI lineage: Eukaryota > Metazoa > Chordata > Mammalia > Chiroptera > Vespertilionidae > Myotis > Myotis daubentonii. Next base: position 42,964,962 of record NC_081854.1, read on the forward strand.
TTTTGGTTGATTTTTCTTTGTTAAATGGCATTTAAATATATAAAATAAATATCAAAAATATAAATCTTTGTTTTACTTTGGTTGCAAAGATCAAAAAATTTCTATATGTGACACGGCACCAGAGTTAAGTTAGGGTTTTTCAAAATGCTGACACACCGAGTTCAAAAGGTTCTCCATCACTGTACTAGACACTGTGCTAGGTGGTGGAATATAAGTCATGACCCAAGACCTCAGGAATATACACTCTTTAGGAGGTACAGATAAGTACATTGATGCAGACTCTGTGCTGTGCTAAGTGTCAGGTTGGAGAGGTTGTGGGGGCCCTTGGGACACAGAAGAGTGGCAGCTAATTCCACCTGGGGGAATATTGCTGAAGTTATTTAGAAGAAATGATGGTTCAGTTAAGTTTTGAAAAATGAGAAAGGAGCTAGAGTAGGGGTTCTTAACCTGGTATCCACTGATTCCCAAAGAGTCCATGGATATGTGTTTAGTGTGTCTGTGAGCTTGGATGGGAAGAAAAATAATCTCACCTTTATCTTCACTAATACACATAAACATGTTAGCATTTCCTTCCATTTTAACCTTAGGAAACAAACCACAGTAATATTAACAGTACCAGTGACAATGTCACTAATAGGAGTCCCAGCTATTTTAATATTACATCCATATCACATATTGTAGGTAACCTAAAAATATCTCTTCTGCTCATCACTACCTTAAAATTACAGCATGTTATTAAGAAGTATACATTATCACATCAGAAGTTGGTTTTAGTATTTAGTTGATTTTGATATTTTAATAACTGAATTTCAATATAAATTGGTTTCCTTTATAATTCTATATATTCTGTTACACACATTTAAAAGCATTATTTTGAGAAGATGTCCATAGGATTCAGGTCTATGGTAGACTGGCAATGGGATCCACAGCACAGAAAAGGTTAAGACCCTCTGAACTGAGAAGGTTGGGGGGAAGGGGCGTAGTTATTTCAGAAGTGAAAAAGTTTATGCTTGACTTTAAGGACTACAATTGATACTTCTAATTAGACATAATGTTTCTTTAAAAGCAGATATTGGTAGGTATGAGGACTAAATATGTGCACAATGATATTGTAAAATATAATATTATACTAGAGGCCTGGTGCATGAAATTCGTGCACGGCTGTGTGTGTGTGTGTGTGTGTGTGTGTGTGTGTGTGTGTGTGTCTGTGTGTGTCCCTCAGCCCAGCCTGCACCCTCTCCAATCTGGGACCCGTTGAGGGATTTCTTACTGCCCGTTTAGGCCTGATCCCACTGGGCTTAAACAGGCAGTCGGACATCCTCTCACAATCCAGGACTGCTGGCTCCCAACTGCTCACCTGTTTGCCTGCCTAATTGCCCCTAACTGCTTCTGCCTGCCAGCCTGATCACCTCCTAACCAATCCCCTGCCAGCCTGATTGATGCCTAACTGCTCCCCTACCAGCCAGGTCGCCCCTAACTGTCCTCCCCTGCAGGCCTGTTTGCCCCTACCTGCCCTCCCCTGCTGGCCCGGTCACCCCTAACTGCCCTCCCTTGCCAACTGGGTTGCCCCTAACTGCCCTCCCCTGCAGGCCTGATCAGCCACAACTGCCCTCCCTTGTAGGCCTGGTCCCCCTTAACTGTCATCCCCTGCAGGCCTGGTCGCCCCCAACTGCCCTCCCCTGCCAGCCATCTTGTGCCCACATGGGGGTGGCTATCTTGTGTGTTGGAGTGATGGTCAATTTGCATATTACTCTTTTATTAGATAGGATACTCACTTTATTTTCACAGGGACATGTTCTTGGTGACCAAATTCATTTATTAGGCATATTAATAACTCAAAGAATTTTGGAGCCTAACAAAATGGCCTGTCATGTCATTGGATCCTGCAGCCATTTGTGGCATGCTAAAGGCCAAAGAAAGATGCCTAAAATACTTACATGCTACCTTTTCTTGCATGAGTAGAATTTAAGATCAACCAACACTGTCTTACTGGCATTTCAACGGTTGTGATAGTGCTGGACATGTAGAACATGCTGAAATTTTATCAAACATTAATGGAGGTAGCTGGTAGCTTCGGAAAAGCACTTGATTAGGAGTCCATAGGCTCAGGTTATAGACCAGTGATGGCAAACCTTTTGAGCTCGGCGTGTCAGCATTTTGAAAAACCCTAACTTAACTCTGGTGCCGTGTCACATATAGAACTTTTTTGATATTTGCAACCATAGTAAAACAAAGATTTATATTTTTGATATTTATTTTATATATTTAAATGCCATTTACCAAAGAAAAATCAACCAAAAAAATGAGTTCGCGTGTCACCTCGGACACGCGTGTCATAGGTTCGCCATCACTGTTATAGACTCAAGTCTCACACTAATTAATGTGTCACCTTGTCCATATTTATTACTGGCAAAATGGAGATAATGACTCTTGCTCTAACTTATAAGTTTGCACTAAGGATTAAATGAATACGTCAAGATGTTCAGAAAACTTAATTTAAAACTTAATATATATATTATTAATAAAGATAACAGTGAAATATCAATATAACTACATTTTTATGTTATGACTATAAAAATAACAGTGAAATATTCTTATCTTTGCATTATAAAATACAGGGGTGGGCAAACATAGGTTTATAGTTGCATTGCGACATTCTTTTGAGTTAATGAAGCTATTGGAATAATCATAACCTGTATGTCTTTTTCTATACAAACAACTGTAAACCTACTTTTTCCCACCCCTGTATTTTGAATGTAAAAACTTTTGCATGAAAAACTTTTAGACAAATGGGATTGAAAAATATACCTATAGCCCTGGCCAGTGTTTCTCAGTGGTTAGAGTTTGGCCTGTGCTCCAAAGGGTCGCAGGTTTGATTCCCAGTCAAGGGCACGCACTTGGGTTGCAGGTTCGATCTCTAACCTCAGTTGGGGTGTGTGCAGGAGGCAACCAATTAATCTCTCTCTCATATAAATGTTTCTCTCCTCTCTCTCTCTCTCTCTCTCTCTCTCTCTCTCTCTCTCTCTCCCCGCGCTCCCCCCGCCCCCCGCTTGCTCCCTCCCTTCCACTCTCTTTAAAAAAAAAAATCAATGGAAAAAATATCTTGGGGTAAGGATTAACAACAACATATGTGTATATAGAATAAAAAAGACAAATGTAGCATATGAATATATCCATAACACAGGAATTAAATTTCTACAATACTGAAGACATTGAAGCTTGTTATCCTAAATCATAGGTGATTCTATAATAAAACCATTTCCCTGTGGCTGGCAAGAAGCTTTCAAATAAGACTTGTAGAAATAGAAGCACAGGACAGCAATGAATTTATGTATGTGTTATTTAGATTTAGTGGCACTAAGATCACAAGAAAACACATTTATTAATGAAGTGCATTAAATTTTGAAATTTAGGTCACTTCCTCCAAATAAGCTTGTTCTTCAGATGAATCATGCAAGAAAATATTGCTAAATATTGCAAACAATGGGAGAAAGACACCAGTCAAGGTTTTTCTGCCTAAAAAATTATTTTTTAAAATTAATTATGCTTTTCATTATAACCTAGCAGAGAAGAAATTAAGTACCAGCCTGGGTTTTCCATTCTCTAGGTCAATGTTGAAAGTTTATTTCTACAGTAAAATACACCTTTCACATTCTGAGTGTCACCATATAAATCAAACAAAGAGAACTGCATTCCAATTCTTTCCATCACCACAGAAACATACAGTTACTAACCAGAACAGTCTTCCATTTTCAGCTTGAAGTGTTTTTCAGCCTCAAGTATGCTTAGAAACATTCTTAAGTCAAGGCTATTGTGATTATACCTGTTAGACTTTCATTCTATATAAATTATCAGAGCCAAATGGAGTCCAAAATACTGACCCTTAACTGCCAATTGGAATAGTCTCTAACCCTCAATCATTTTCTAACAGAGAAGAAAGCTAGATTTGAGTTCTAAAACTACCACCTCTGAATAAAAAGAAAAAACACACAGAGCTTAATATGCATTTGGGAATGCATAGTTAATGCAATGGTAGAGAAATATGGGGTCACTACTCTAACCTGATTATATTAATTGCTTCTCAAGTACAGACACCTGCACAGAGATACACAGACATACATTTATTAACTCACACAAATGGCCCAGAGTGAATGAACAGTCTAAAACCAGGAGTAGCAAAACCCAATGAATTTTCCCCACATCCTACATACCCAATAACATACACACTAGACAAGTAAGATCCAGAAGTCCTTAAATAATTTTATAGGCATCAATTACAAATTAATGAAACCTGCTGAGGGCAGCATGCAAAGACACACCGTTCAAGATGTAAGCACTGAAGCAAGGCAGACACTTGATTAAAAAAAGTCAGAAGTTCTAAAACTGAAAGACTGTATCCTGGATACCAAAGCAGATGATAGATTCGGGGGGGAAAAGATTTGTATCCTGGACACCAAAGCCGATGATAGCTTTAGCGAGCACAGCAAATGATTTCAAAGACCATTCTTCCTACAACTCAAATTTCTGAAAATTAAAGCTGATTGGTTTCAATCCCTCATAGGATTGTCCTTACAGGGGACAAAGCTTTGGCCAATGGTCTTGATCTGGCTGGCTGGCTTCAAGGGTTATGCCTGCAAACGAGTCCTCAGCATCCTTTCTTTTTCTATCCTCTAGGATAAGGGATGCTCTGTTCACTTCATGTGAGCTTATATTTATGAGGTGCTGAGAAACAGGAGTCTGGGGCCCTTCACATTGTTCTCCTGGATTTAACACTGCTAGTGAGCCTGCAGTGTCTTGGCATTGGTTAAAACATTTGTGCGACAAAGCCTGTAGTTACTGGATCCAAACTGATGCCCCAATAAAAGCAAGAACAAAGCAACAACTAAAGAGGTCCCCATGCCCCCACCAAAAACAGCCCATTCCTTTCTGAGTCCAGGCTCCTGAATGCACATGAAACTGTGTAGCCTTGACCGGGGGTGGGGGTGGGGGGTGGGGGGTGGGGGGGAGTGGCACTCCCTCCTCTGCTGGAGGCAGCATTCAGAAAGAATGGATTTCCCCCAGCTTCTGGTAGTCAGCGGACATTGTGCCTGTCACTCAGAGGGTGAGCAAAATAGGGTTCAAAAGAGAGAACAGAGGGATGCAAGAGAGGGAGAAGCGTGTACAAATGAATTTCCCCCACATTGTAGACAGTACATACACTGATATGAGGCTGATATCAAACCTTACCCTAGGGTGGGCCACTCTCCCAAGCCTGTAAGAGGTGCCTAGGCTATTTTAATTACAAATATTTATATCCACAGAAGCAAATTCAGAAGGATTTATATCCCAGGGGAGCACAGATCAATAGATCTGAGCAAAACCTCATCTCCAAGCTGACCACTTAACACCGTTATCACCGATTAGAGCTGCACGGCCCTCTGGGAGGGTGTTGGTTCTTCTCTTGTCCTCTGAAGGTCCACCCCATTCTTGGCCCCAAGAGGAGATCGATAACAGGATGCAGGGATCGATATCCAGGACATCTGCCTGGCTGCAGCGGCTCACCTTAGGATCGGAGTTTGGTCAGCCCTCATCTATCCCCCAAACTCCCGTTCCTCCCTCACAACCCCTCCACTCTCCCAGATATGCTGGGGGCATCCCAATTTTGATCTTTAGCTCATTAACTGAAATCAGCAGAAATGCTGCCGACTCTCGGGTAAGAAAAGAAAGGCTTGGTTATCATTTGCTTCACTTTCCAAAAGTGAGAAAACTTACCAGACCTCAAGGATTGGGTCATTTCCTGCCTCATGGCCCCTGGCATGCTTCCTGCGGCTGACCGTCCGGCCACCAAGTGCTGTCGGAGCCGCTGGAGCTGCTGGGTTTCTGTTCCAGGTCTGCCTGCGTCTCCCTATGCTTGTTCTGCAGTTGATAGATCCTCTGCTCCTGAAGCATCCAGCTATTGACCCGCCCAGGGAAAGAAAGAAAAAAATGGAAAAAAAATCAATTAATACTAAACAGCTTAACAAAACCCTGCATAGCACAGGCCTGAAGCTTACAGGGTAGGAGTTGGGGTGGTCTCAGTGGCAACAGTGGTTGTGGGGACAGGCTCAGCCAGCAAGAAAAGCTGATGTTCCAGGGACAGGAAGCCAATATGGTAGGCGTGATCACCCCCCGCCCCCAAAACACACACACACACACAAACACACACACACACACACACACGCAGCACAGTCTGACATACTCCCTAAGCTGGGAGCAAAGAGGACAGTGCAGGTACATGTTCATTGTGAGCTGAGAAGGGCGACACATTCACCAAAACAGAAGGGCTGCAACCAAACTCATAGAAGGGGTGGGTATTTTTCTGTGTCTCTTTTTTCTTTCTTTCTTTCTTTCTTTCTTTCTTTCTTTCTTTCTTTCTTTCTTTCTTTCTTTCTTTCTTTCTTTCTTTCTTTCTTTCTTTCTTTCTTTCTTCTTTCTTTCTTCTTTTTATTTTTTGGTAGAGGGGGAGGAGTGGAAAGGGGGGAGATATTGTTTTGTTCTGAAAAGGTAATACCATTGACGTGTTGCAGGAGTGACCCCAGGCATTTCTTCGTGCGTCTCCCTCTCACATCACCACATGCAGACACACATGAAGCTTTTTAAAGGGGGACAAGAAAATGGGGGAGCACCATACCTCAGCTGCCAGGCCCTCTCTCTTCGGCAGGAGCTGGCTATGAAGACTCAGGATTTTTGCATCTCGCTGTTCCAAGCTGTAAAGAGTTTACATAGGGAGGGAGCAAGGAAGGATCATGAATGTCAACCAATGAGCAATTAGCATGACAAGACTAAAGTATTGATCCACTAAAGCTCATTGCACTGCCGTAGCCCCCGAGGTAGACCGGCTCCCCTGTCACTAACTCCAATAGTGCATTTCAGAAGCCTGTAATGGAGGGCGGGTTACTTCTGTAGCCCCGGCCTCTTCTGGGGCAGAGGAGGGTGGCACCTTCACGTGCCCATCTGAGGCTCTCGGGGTAGTCCCCATGCCTACGCAGAAAGCTGCAGAGAAGAGCATGAAGAATGGAAAGATTTTGGCTGTCCTACTTCATTCATTTTTTAAAATACAGCTCCCTCCCGATGGCACTAGGCAGTTCTATGTATTGATTAGACAAGGGCTAGGGCGAAATCCTGGCCTGACAGCTGGGGCTGGAACTAGCATGGTTTACCATTCTGTATGGTCAGGGGCAAAATGCCTTCTGTTGTACCAATTTCTGACTAACCAAATATGTATTTCTGGGCACATTTTACTCATTTTTGACATTAAAGGTCAAAATGGGAGGGGAAATGTGCTGTTTCACAAAAGAGGTACCATTATTCCTAAGTGTAAGGTGATAATACATCGAGAGAGAAAATAATGGAGTCTGGGACCCACCAGACATGTTTAGGTGACACTAGCTGGGTGAGGTGTTACTCCTGTAAGGTTTGCCATTGATTTCTTTCTTTTTACCTCAACCATATGCATACTAACTTTCTTCTACTTTTTTCCCTATCCATTCCATGCTTTCACACATTTACTTCTTATAATGCCTTTTCAATTTATTTCCATACCCTTCCTTAAAGATCCACTCTCAGTGCATCTCCTCCATAAAAACTTCCACATAGTCGTGATCATTTATTCTTGTGGGAGCTTCTGCTATGTGCCTCAACTTCTCTAACCTGGTGAGCAACACAGATATGGCCTTCCTACTCAAAGAACTTACAGACTAACTGAATCAATGAGCTACCCATTGACAACAAAACCATCCCTCCCTCCTCCATCCGTCCATACATCCATTTGTTGATTCACTCAATCTGTGCTTATTGAGAACTTCCTATTGTCAGGAACTGCTCTTTGCTAAAAATACAATGGTGAGTGCTCGCCGACAACCATTTTCTCCTCTTCTTCCTGGGCACACAGGTATTCTGTATTTCCCAGCTCTTTATAATAGGGTTTGTGACTGAGTTCTGGCCAATGGGAAGTGCCAGCCTAGTTCATAAAACCTCCCATGTGGTCTTCTGTTCTCTTTCCCTTTCACTGGGACCTAGATGGCAACATGCTGAAGATGGTGGTGCATTCGGATCTCTGGAGTTCAGTTGGAGAAGAGTTGCTTGACCTGCATTGGACTATGGCATGAGGAATAAGGTTTTATGGTGTTAAATTACTGAGATTTTAGAATTGTTTGTGTGAATGTGAATGTAGCAGTTAGTGTTACTGACTAACAAAAATAGTGAATAAGAATAGACATGGCACCTGCCTTCACAGAGCTTGCAGTCCAGTGAGTGAGAGATATTTTTAAAAATAACTACAAAAATAAATGTAAAGTCACAACTGTATAATAAAGGAGAAGGTATCTGAGCCAATATACAAACATATGAGGAAACTTACCTAGACAACTACTATTGCAATTATGTTGAGATCTGAATGATGAATGAACTGGGGGAACATGAAAGTGTTCCAGAAAGAGGGAACAGAATGTACAAAGTTGCTATTATCATAGGAGTGAGGTACATTCTAGAAATCAAAAGAGTGAGTAGAAACTCAGTCTGAGTAAATGAGAAGGGATATGGTGCAACATGAGGATGGGGAAGTAGGGAAGGCCTTGTTGGTTATGGATTTTAGTTTCTATCCTAAGACCTTTGGGAAGTTAAATAAGACTAATAAATCATGTTTACTTGTTGAAAAGTTCTTTCCAGCTGCAGTATGAAGACTGACTTGATAGCTCCATTTTTTAAAATATATTTTATTGATTTTTTACAGAGAGGAAAGGAGAGAGAGAGTTAGAAACGTCGATAAGAGAGAAACCTCGATCAGCTGCCTCCTGCACACCTCCTACTGGGGATGTGCCCGCAACCAAGGCACATGTCCTTAACCAGAATCGAACCTGGGACCTTTCAGTCCCCAGGCCAATGCTCTATCCACTGAGCCAAACTGGTTAGGGCAATAGCTCCATTTTTAGCCATGTGGTAGAACAGATAATTCAAAAAACCCTTCCACCAAAAATGTTAAGATATTCTGAATAAAACAGAACACACATTACTTTTAAATAAATGGCTAAACTTGCAAACACAGAACTCAAGTGCTAGGGCCCATGAAAATTAGGAAGTCGGAAGTTGGAACTGATATCACCACATGAAAATGAGACCCTGAAAAGGATGGCTTAGTGGGGAAAACCATCTGTTGTCACAAGGACGTTTGTCTTTTCCTGGGCCATGGATGGGGAAAAAGTCTCCCCTGAGGATCTGTGACTATGCCGTACAGGTTTGGGGATTTATATTTACTAACTATCACATTCAGAAACCTGTAAGCTGAAACATTAAAATCAAACTTGGCCTCAGGTTAGAAATATCCCTGAAGGATTTGGCAGAAGCAAACCCCCAAATACTCTGCAGGGCCACAGCTTCAGATAGGTCACCGAGGATTCTTATAGCAAAAGCCCTGCTGAACATGGACTGTGAGTGAGAGTAGTCAACAAAGAAAACTACAGTTATACCTCTGGGAACTTCAGGTGATAGAACAATAGGGTGGAGACGGTAACATAAGTATATAATGATTAAAGACATTAAAGAAGGCATCAAAAGCAGAGGGACAAGAAGAATGCATCAGGATCAAGAAGCATCTCTCTTACCAAATGTGCAAGGCTCAGGGTAGATATTAGGATTTAGGGAGCAGTCACTTTTCTCTCTTTTTTCTCTCTCTCCTTATGTTAAATATGTTATTTATGTAGGACAAACCACTTGCTTTGTTAGTGACATCTAAAAAAAAGGGCATAATGACTGCTCTAAAGTCAGGAAATATTTTCCATATTTAAAACTGATGGTCAGCTCATAAGACATTCTCTCTGTTATGCTAGTTGAAATGTCTCATGAAGGAAAATATCATCTCAGTGTGACTTCTTTGCTCCTTTGCACTCTTCAGCTCAATGTTCTCTTTCCAGCTGGGCACAAATTGAGGACACTGGCCTTTTCAATGGTGGACAAAGAGCCATAATAAGAAGGAGGTGGCAAGCATCAAAGGAAAGCTCAAAATAAGGAAGGCTCATTATTTTATCAGAAACTTTTTTTCTTGCTACTGTTTCAAAAATTATTCCTATGCCTCACAAAAAAAAAAAAAACACTAGGAAGCCCGATTGGCAGGGCTCAGTGATTGAGCATCGACCTATGAACCAGTAGGTCATGGTTTGATTCCTGGTTGGGGCAGTACCCGGGTCGATCCCCATTTGGGGGGTGGGTATGCAGGAGGCAGCTGATCGATGATTCTTTCTCATCATTGATGTTTCAATCTCTCTTTCCTTCTCTGAAATCAATAAAAATATTTTTTTTGGTAAAAAGAACTAGGAATAAGTAATATAATAACATCAAGAGATTACCCAGTCAGCCCGAGCTGTTGCTCTGGACAAACCACTGTTGCTTGACAAATCTCAGCCATTTCTTTATGGACCTGGGCTTAAGTTACAGTAATGGTGTTTGGTAGTGGAGAGACTTAGATTGAACTAAATGATTCCAAGCTGATGGAACCAGGTCAATTTTACTCACTTCTGTCTTGTGAGTCACTTATCATCATCACTATTATTACCCTTTATTGAAGTTCAGCTAGTTGGCAGACCACGTGTTCTTTCATCTTATCACCAGAAAACCTCTGCAGAGTGGGCATTAATATCCCCATTTCTCAGATGACAGATACAGAAAAATGAAATGATTCAAGTTCTCTCCGCTTATATTAGAAGCAGGGGCAGGATAAATGTCCGTAGCCTCCCTCAGCAGGGTTAGACAGAGGCAAAGCCACACATGGCCCTACAAAGAGCAGGGGCCAATAGAGAATTTCTTAATGTTCTTCCAAACAAGGTTGTGTTCTGAGCAGCCAAGAGGAGATGACAACAAAATGAAATATTTGGACAACAATTATTTACAGAATTGGATGTACTTGTGGGGCTGCTTTCAATCAGGACTGTTTATGATGAAGAGTCAGGCCCTTTTCTTTCTCCCTCCCTGTAACATCCTACCTATCCACAAGGCCTGCTAGTTGCCCTTTCAGGTATGTCCCAATCTGTCCACAGGTCTAAGCCATCATCATATTATCCACAGAAACCTCCTAATGAGCCTGCCTGACTCCACTCTTGCACTTTGAGATCCGTTCTCCCCACAGCAGCCAGGGCAATCTTTCAAAAATTTCATCAGAGAATGCTGCCCCTCTGTCACAGCCCTTCCAGGGCTTCCCATTGCATGTTCACAGAACCTCATCGTTGGCTATGGCCTGCCACACCTTACAGGATCTGGCCGTGCGCACTTCTTCCCTTGCTTCTCTCTGCTAGAGGCACTGGGTCACCTTTCTTTCTTTCTTAAATTTGTTTATTGATTAAGGTATTATATATGTGTCCTTATCTCCCCCATTCCCCTCTCCATCCCCCCACTCATGCCTTCACCCCCCTGTTGTCTGTGTCCATTCGAGGCTTATATGCATGCATACAAGTCTTTCGGTTGATACTTTGCTTGGGGAGCTCTGTCCCCAGATCATCACATGGCTGCCCCTGTTGTTCTTTAGGTGTCAGCTCAAATATCACCTTCTCACAGACCACCCACCTCAGAGGCCACACCCCATCACCTCGCCCTGTTTTGTTATCTTGTTTTTGAACATCAAATCTCAATTACTAAGCATAGGGCCTGACAAATGAATATTCAGTATTTTTTACAAGAATGAATAGATGAGTTTCACATCTTCATTTACACACATGACCTTCTAAGACAGAGGGAATAGAATACTCTATTAACTAAGAAAAGTTATTATTATTTAAATATTTTTTTTATTGATTTCAGAGAGGAAGGGAGAGGGAGAGCGAGATAGAAACATCAATGATGAGACAGAATCATTGATTGGTAGCCTCCTGCATGTCTCCTACTGGGAATCAAGCCGGCAACCCTGGCATATGCCCTGACTGGGAATCGAACCATGACCTCCTGGTTCATAGGTCAACGCTCAACCACTGAGCCACGCCAGTCAGGCAAGAAAAACTATTATTAATAAGTCAGCCTTGGAAAGAAAGTCTTTTGTCAATTTTCTCAATGTAGACAATTTATGTAGGGAAATCAGAAGTAATTTTTTTATTAGTATCATTGCTGCGGATAAAATTAGGCTAATAAAAAAAAAGTCTGGGCTAGTGATTATTTGGGCTTACTATTTACAAAATTGCAGTAATAATAACTAAGTATACATTTACATAGTATTTTCTAGTATACATAGCAGTTTTTCACATATTAACTCATCCTTTTTTATAACAACTTTATGAAAGAGACAGGTATTATTCTGCATTTTACAGGTAAGAATATTGCTAAAGGCATTATAGATACTGATACATCAGGTCACAACATGGTCTGGTAAATCTAAAAACCCCAAGATCCACCTTAAGAGGATATTTTAATTCATAGCAACTTGAAAAAGGGACAGAGGGGATACACAGAGGAAAAACGTTGGTTTAGAGTATATATTAAGTTCTCGTAGGGCGCCCTGTGTTAGTATCCTAGGGCTGCTGTAACAAATTGCTACAAACTGGGTGGCTTATAACAACAGAAATTGATTTCTCTCACAATTCAGGAGGCTTGAAGTCCAAGCTCAAGGTGTTGGGGCAAGGCCATGCTCCCTCTGAAGACTCTAGGGGAGGACCCCTCCTTGCCTCTTCCTAGCTTTTGGTGGCTCCCGACAATCCTTGGCATTCCTTGCTTTATAGCAACATCGATCCAATATCTGCCTCTGTCCTCACATGACCTTCTTCCCTCAGAATCCGAATCTTTTCTCCCTTTTTTTTTTTAAAAATATATTTTATTGATTTTTTTACAGAGAGGAAGGGAGAGAGATAGAGAGTCAGAAACATCGATGAGAGAGAAACATCGATCAGCCGCCTCCTGCACATCCCCCACTGGGGATGTGCCCGCAACCCAGGTACATGTCCTTGACCGGAATCGAACCTGGGACCTTTCAGTCCACAGGCCGACGCTCTATCCACTGAGCCAAACCGGTTTCGACTCTTTTCTCCCTTTCTAATGAGGACACTAGTCATTGGATTTAGGGCCCAGGCTAATCCAGTATGACCTCTTTTGAACTTAACTAATTATATCTGCAAAAATCCCATTTCCAAATAAGGTCACATTCTGAGATTCTGGGTGGGCATACATTTTGGGGGCACACTATTTCAACCCACTACAGATGGGCGGTATCAAATTGTAAATACCTCTACTTCCTGTTCAGCCTCAGTTTCTGTATGTTTTTAAACAGTGGGTACCCCTATATTGCATTTTGTTATCTCCCCCGCCTCTGACTTATACCCATTGGCTCTTATTCCTGTTCCTTCCCCCACCAGGAATATTTCTTTAGCATTCTATGTGGGTAAATCACACTCACAAGTGCACATATGAATCTGTGCAACGGAGAGTACAACTTGGTTTTTATTTGAACCTTTTCTAGGGCATAGATTGTAATGATGTTCCCAAAGTCAGATAATTAGTAGATCTGGGCTAGAAGCATAATGGTTATTAGTTCAAAGAGTAAATAGTGATTCCAGGCTGTAGTAAATGAAGGGAGGAACAGTTCATCAATAGCTATCACAAATCATAGAGTTCCTGTTAATAGTTACATAACTAGGATGGTTTCAATACAGGATTTGAGGTTTACTGTCTTTATGGTGTTCTTTCTCATACTAAAAGGAAGTATGTAAAAGACAATGACTTATTTTAGAATCTGTTAGTACTGGCCCATTTTTAGCCCATAAGCTCTATTTCAAGGGAATGTATTCATAGTGCCTACTACCACTGTCTTTATGTAGCAGCATCACATGTTCATAGATATAGGGGCATGTAAAAATCTCTCCTGTCATGTTTCATTTTCCTGCCCTGTTATACAGGAGGACTCACACCCACAATGAACCATGTGTGTTTTCTTTGCTTGTAACTTGAACTAGCTCATTGTCTCACTGAATATGGCTATAACCAGTTCCTATTATAGCTAGAAACTTTATTGTTCAAGTTTTTTCTTTTCTTTTTTTTTACCTACTAAAATAAGCTTCTGGATATGAGGCCTTATGATCCTGTCCCCAATTCTTCTTAAAGGGAAAGTTAGAAAGAAAACATTATGAAATGATCCTTTGTGCATAGTGGGCATTCAATCAATATTGATTTCATTTAGAAATTCAAAGCAATGTTTTGATTCAAGTTGAATTGGAGGAATAAACAAATGGCATTTGTTCAGTGAGGAAAAAATGGTGTTGGGAAAACATCCAACAAATGTACCAAAATAAATTCCAGATGAGTTAAAATGTACAACTAAAACCACAAAATTACTCAATTAAATGAGAGAATTAAAAATAACATTTGAGTGAGAGAAGTCCTTTCTAAACATGTCAGAAAACTCAGAAGTCATGATATAAGAATTCAAAGCTTCATCACAATAAAAATAAAATAATTTTTTTATGGAAAAAATCATCATAATCAAAATAAAAAGTGAGATAGACTGGGAAGTTTTAAAATTCATATCACAAACAAATTGCTAATTTCAATAATACATGGAAAGCTCCTATAAATCAATGTATAAAAATTCAATAACCTAATTAAAATAGTTCATAGGAAAAAATAAAATGACTTTTAAACGCACAATCTAACTCAAAGAGAAAAGCAAGTTAAATCCTCACTGAGATATCATTTATATTTAACTAGAGGCCCTGTGCATGAAATAACATCACTGAGGGTGTCCCTCAGCCCGGCCTGCACCCTCTCCAATCTGGGATCCCTCAGGGGATGTCCGACTGCTGGTTTAGGCCTGATCCCACAGGGACATCCCTCTCACAATCCAGGACCTCTGGCTCCTATCCGCTCGCCTGCCTGCCTGTCTGATTGCCCCTAACTGCTTCTGCCTGCCAGCTTGATCGCCCCCCCCCGAACTGCTCCCCTGCCGGCCTGATTGATGCCTAACTGCTCCCCTGCCGGCCCGATCGCCCCCAACTGCCCTTCCCTGCTGGCCCAATCGCTCACAACTGCCCTCGCCTGCTGCGATCTTTCTCCTTCTGCCGGGACTGGCCTCCTCTATGCTGGCAGAGCCACAGAACCCCCAGGCCTCACTGCATGGAGTGGCCGCAGGGCCCCGCCTCTGCTGTGTGTGTGGCCATCTTGTGACGGTCATCTTGTGACGGCTATCTTGTGATGATGTGAGGGCATGACGCCACCTAGGCTATTATTAGTATAGCTATACTGGCAAAACTCCAAATTATTGATACTATAATGTATGGTGAAAATTTGGCAAAACAAGTTTTTGTATACATTGCTGGTGGTGGTGGAAACTGGCACAACCTGTATGGGATACAATTTTCCAAGATCCATTAAAATTACATGCACATACCCTTTGACTTGGCAAGTCTACTTCTATGAATTTGCCCCCCAGATATCACTGCACATATGTGAAATAGCACATGTAAAAGGGTACACACTGCAGCCTTGTAATAGTAAAAGACTAGAAATGGCCAAAATATTTATCATGGTTTATCCAAGAATGGGATAGAAATGACTGAGGACTATCCTACATAGAAATTCCTTCACTAACAATTGCAGAAAAATGAAATAGATGGCAGGAGAGGTCCAGAAAGACCATCAGTATATTGTTCAAAAAAGTGTTGAGCAAGGATTATAGTGTGCTATTTGTGTAAAAATGGGAGGGGAGTATATACCTCCATGAATTTGCTAGTACCTGCATAAAATATCACTAAAAGGAAACATAAAAACTGGATAACACAGATTGCCATTGGGTAAGGGCACTGGGTAGGTCTAAGACACACAGAGAGAATTTTTACTGTGTACCTTTTGTACTTTCTTAACTCTAAGAATGTAGTTCCTATTTGATAAGTTATTTAAATAATAAATTAAAAATACACGTAGACAAATTAACAACCACATACACAGAGATAAAACTTCATTTGCTATCAGAC
This sequence comes from Myotis daubentonii, assembly GCF_963259705.1. NCBI lineage: Eukaryota > Metazoa > Chordata > Mammalia > Chiroptera > Vespertilionidae > Myotis > Myotis daubentonii. Next base: position 42,980,912 of record NC_081854.1, read on the forward strand.
CTCAGACCAGGATAAGAAAAAACATAAGAAGGATTAGTAAATCCCTGGCATGCTAGGTTCTTAGCATCATTTAAGGCTACTGGGCCTTGGGAGTTAATGACACATGTTATAATTAGGGTAAATGGAACTCATCAGCCAAACATGTCCATCTCCTACATTCCTAATACTTACCATGCATATTTGCTGAATGAAATAAAAATGAAAAATTAAGAATAAACTACCAGTTAAACAGCAAATGGCCTTTGTGGATCATCCTGACTATTAATAAAGTAAAAATAAACATAGTTGTTATACCCAATAAGTCTGTAGACTTGATCTCTACTAACCCTCTGTGAGTTTGGTAAAGTCACTTAAACTGGGAGAGTTGGCTGCCACATTAGCAAATAGGGAGCATGGACCAGATCATATCTTGTGCTCCTTCCAGTTGCATTTCTCCTTGAAGTGTCCTAATTGCAGCATTCTTTACCAGAGTGTAGGACCAAGCTCTTTACTACAGGGTCATGTCTAAGTCTCTAGCTTGGGAAGACACCAGAGAGTTCTGGAAGGGATTTTGTTTGAGTGCTCTGACATATTTGAAAGCCTGGCTTCTAGTTTTCGAACTCTGTGTTCACTTTCACAGCTTCCACATCATCTCTATGCCCCAAACACACTTGTGTCCCAGGCATACTCTTTTTTTCCCCAATTACCTACTGAATACTTCTAACTTATTTCTCAGCCTCAATTGAGCTCTTTCCTGAAATTTTTTTTCCTGCAAACTTAGTATTTTAGGGCCTGCTTTGACCATTCTTTTCTCTAGATTGGCGACATCTAAACCATCAAAACATCAGTTTCTTCAACGTTTTTAGTCTTATCTCCTACACCAGAGAACCAACTGACATGGCTAGATTCCAAATATAGTAGAGTTAGCACATTGTGATCTGTAACAAATATGGCTGCTTCCTTCCTCACCATTGCCTATCCAAATTTTCCCAATACCCGTAGGAAGCCTTTACTGACCATTCTAGTCCACATTTATTTGTCTCTCATATAACCTCCTGAAGCCCATACTATCTGTACCCCTCATTTTGGTACTCAACAAATATGATCTTGTTTAAATGGAAATCTTTCACTGATTTATCCCAGTAGAACAGAAAAATTTTGAAATGTAAGCTATTTTAAAATTTAAAAAAAATATCCACAACATTGCATACAGACCTATATGTACATGGTATACATATACGTAATGTCTTAATGAATAAATAAATATGGGTATTGAGAAACAATGAGAAAATCTCTCATTGGCTAGGAACAGGTTTCCAGAGAAGCTAAAAGTAGAAATGATTTTTATATTTGCTTCCTATACATCTTTCTTGCAACAGTTCTCAGCTCTAGCTGCACATTAGAATCACATGGGAAGCTTTACCAATGCTAGGGCCCCACTCAGAGATTCTGACTTAGCTGGTCTGGTTTGGAGAACTGGTGTTGTGTAAAAACTCCCTGTGTAATCTCAGTGTATAGAATCACTGGGAAAGACTTCCAGAATCTATCATGTTTTATAAATTCCTAATTATATATTTCCATGGATGCTTTTTTTTAGCTTGTGGATTTTACATATAATAAATATAGGTGTTATTTCAAGTTACCATATGGCTAACACAGCACAGAAGGAGGACTACTAAAATGTGAGCTTTTAGTTTAGAATAGCCTCAATATGGAGTGTTTGGGGGAAAACAGAGAAACATACCCATTGATAATACTGAGACAACAGAGAAGTGGTGGCAGACACTATCCATTCAATGACCATTCTGGCCCTTCTTCCTTGCTAACAAAGTCCAGATTTTTATTCAGGTGGCAGTGTGCCCATTCTCAGGGGATGGATCATGATTGGTCTAAGTCTACTTGGCAATCTTCTTTGTTTGGTAATCATCCTCCTAGCCTCTGAAGCTAAGGTGGCATGTGACAGAATCACAGCCAATGATATTTATGGGCAAGTGCACTGAGGGGCTCCTAGGAAATAGTTTTCTTCCTAAAAAAGAGACAGGGCTTATATATACCACCTACTCTCATTTCTCTTCCTGACTGGATACTTTATCAGTTATAACAATAGAGTAACTAGCACAGGGACAAAGGCCATCACACTCAGCAGAACAGAAGGACAAAAAGGTTTTGAGGCCGAAACCGGTTTGGCTCAGTGGATAGAGCGTCGGCCTGTGGACTGAAGGGTCCCAGGTTCGATTCCGGTCGAGGGCATGTACCTGGGTTGCGGGCACATCCCCAGTAGGAGATGTGCAGGAGGCAGCTGATCGATGTTTCTCTCTCATCGATGTTTCTAACTCTCTATCTCTCTCCCTTCCTCTCTGTAAAAAAATCAATAAAATATATTTAAAAAACAAAAACAAAAAGGTTTTGAGTTTGTGATAATACTGTTGAGTGTTTGGAACTATAAACATCCTAACATCCTCTTATTGTGTGAGATAAAAATGTCTTTATTACATACTAACTAATAAAAGTTGACTTTTTTATTATGTGCTGCCAAAAGCATTCTCAACTGTCTTAGTCTTGTTAGGTTGTCATCACAAAATCATAGACTAGTGGCTTAAATAGCAGAATTTATTTTCTCACAGTTTCAGAGGTTAGAAGTTCCAGATCAAAGGTCCAGAAGGGTCTGTTCCTGGTGAGGGCTCTCTCCCTGGCTTGCAGGTGGCTGCCTTCTCACTGTATCCTCACATGGCCTTTCCCTGGTGTGTGTGGAAAGAGAGACAATAACTCTCTTGTGTTTCTTCTCGAAAGGGCACAAATCTCATCATAAGGATCCCACCCCCATGATTTCATAGCAACATGTTGGGGTTCAGGACTTCAACATATGAATTTTGGAGGAACACAAACTTTCAGTCATATATCAACCGATGGAAATTCCTCTGTTCACATATAGGAATACCTTTAGCCTTTGAATATGCTCCAAGTAAAAGAAAAGCGTTGTCTATGTGTGTGTGTGTGTGTGTGTGTGTGTGTGTGTGTGTGTGTGTGTGCATGTGTTTTTTTTTAGTCCTCACCCAAGGATATGTTTTTATTGATTTGAGAGAGAGAGAGAGAGAGAGAGAGAGAGAGAGAGAGAGAGAGAGAGAAACAGAGAGAGAGACAGACAGACACAGAGACACAGAGAGAAAAACACTGATGTGAGAGAGAAACATCCATCAGTTGCAGGGATTGAACCTGCAACCTTTTTGGTATATGGGATGACGCTCCAACCAACTGAGCTATTTGGTTGGGGCACCTTGTCTATGTTTTTAATGGCATTCTTCAGGGTTTGGTGAAAATAATGGAATTACTGTAGAGGAGATTGCACAACAGATAAATATGTGACAAAAAAGGGAAACCCCACAAAATAATGACAAAGGTAGGAATCATTTGTCTATGCAGTCACTTAATATTCATTGAATGCCTACTATGTGCACTGCACATTTTGGTGATTTAAAGGTGAAAGTTACAGGTTTCCAGACCTATACAATCTATTACAAGAGATAAGAGATACAATGACTAATGAAGAAAGAGCATAATATTTATGCCTTAGAGATTCAGACTGCTATGGAAGTTCAGTATTAAGAGAGAGACCTTCATGGAAGAAGTGAGATTTGGTGTGTCCCTTAGGTTAGCAAGAGGATCTCTATAGAAACCAGATGTGAGCTCCTAACTGAAGCCACATGACTAGATGATCTCACCTGTGTTGCACTGCCTTCTCACAGAATTGACTCTCCTGATCAACTTAGTCATGAATCTGGGACAACGTTTTAGTCTTTCTCTTGCTGCTGAGGAGGACTTAATAATTGCCTGGAAGAAATGTTTCACTATCATCCAGGGTACTAACACTTTGGGGCCAATATCATATTATTTACAAACGTGGCAATGTAATTAACCAACAACTGTGTTAATACATTTATAAAACATAAAATCCTATTTACTTTGTCCGTAGGTTTATCGTTAGTACCCTTAACTATTGGAGATATTGGTACTTCAGCCTTTAATAAATTGTTGGGAAGACTGCTGTAATTATGACGGTCAATAAATTTTTGAGCCCTTAAAGGGAGCTAATAAAAATTTATGCCAATCTAGATTATGTAATCTCTTCCAAATTTTCATTCATCTCTACCATGTACACCAATGACACTTCAACCAGCCTACCTCTAATATTTTGGGGTGAGGGCTTAAATGGAGGTCTACATACCATATGTATAAATATTTAAAAGTTACATATCAAATGGCAGCATGAAACATGTTCTATCTTCCTACTTTGACAAATACATACTTTCATAAAACACTGGAGGACCACATTCTAGTTTAGGAGTCCTTGGACTTTAGACCATGGCTGTGAGGGGAGTTAGCTCACAGCCCCCAGACTGCAATCCATTTCCCTTCTCTTTCCTCCCTGGCTTTGTCTCTTACTATGAATGGTTTTATGCACACATGTGTGAGCCTTATACCATCACATCCAGTATTCATTCCCCACGCCCACAAACAGCCATCCTTTGTCTAGCCCTTGGGTCTAGGGATGTAGACCAGAAGGATGGCCTGAAATCCTTCTGAAATCCTAGACAGGTTTCAGAAGCCCAGTTGAAATTCTGGAGTACTGGGTAGTGTAATGTTGTCCAGAGGTGGGGAGTGCTGGTAAGAAATGAGTGGATACCCTCCCTTAATCTCATGGACTCCTCAAGTCAGAATTGCTGAACCTAGGACTCCCTCCTCTGCTGCTTCTCAGCAATGAGAACTTGTCTGAGCTCTTTAAACTCTATGAGCCTCAGTTTCCTGACCTGTATAAGGGGGTCATGAAGCTGCTGCTACTGCTACTACACATGGTTGTTAAAAGGTATAAATAAATGTAACAATGTATGTGAGAGTTCTTTGTAACGGCACCACATACAAGTAATGCATTGTTATTAAGCCATTTTTCCATTGTACCATGTACTAAATCCAAGGGCAAAGCAGCCGCCTGCTGTGCACATGCTTTCACGTTCTCATTGACATATGACCAAAAAAGGCAAATATGGAGAGCTGATGACAAAGAAGGTGAAGGTTATTTAATATCTTTTAGATTTTATTTTTCCTAAATCTGCTGCCTGATTCCTCCAGGTCCAGGTTGATTTCTTGAAGACCCTGAGTTTGTGCACATGTGCTAATCTGCATGGCTGACGTAGGCCCCCAGATAGATGCCTGGTAAGGGACATTACTCCTTAGCAGCTGTAAGGCGGGCTAACTCCTGCATTAAGCAGGAAGCTGACTGATATCTCACCAGTTCAGCTAGCAGACAATATGCAGTGCACCTCTGTGGAAAGAGCAGGCGACTGGATGAGCGGGGTGTGCCGGGGAATGAATTACACTGTGAGCTTCTGCATCCATAAAAATGAGGCCGCTCTGGGGTCAGGCGGGTGGGTGATGTGCCACGGGGGCAGGTTAAATGGATTCGACCCTCCAGCTCGCTGATTTGAAGCTGACAAAAGGGGCCGTGCAATGGCTCTGGGCTCAGAATGATCTTCCTATTGTCTCTGGCCATTTTGAACCAGGGAATCTCGGGATTTTTCTTTTTTTTAGGATTGTATTTTCTTTCTTCTTCATTTAAAAATACCATTTCATTCCTATTTGCAGAGAAATCCAAATTAGTTTTATTCTCAGGGTAGGGATTTTGGTATACTTGGGGCAAGACCCTCATCTATTTATCCCTTTTTAGCATCTTGCTAAATAGAACAAATTGTGCTATTTCAGTTGTTGTTTTTTTTCTTTTCAAAAGCAATTACTTTCCTATCATTTCTAGACATTCAGGCAGAAGAGTCAGCCTTGATTACCCATCCTTCCACTCCCCTCCCCCTTTCAAGTCCTTCGGCTCCTGCACTGCTGGGGAAGAATTCAATTAAATGAAGTGTCAGTGGAGCTACAATGGTTTCAGGTCAGAAACGTCAGTAAAAAGCAGTGGAGTTGCGCTGCCCCCGTGTATGTAAATGTATATATTTATACCACGGATGTCAACTTTCAGGACTCTCCTCCTCTGCTCTTCCCTGATCAAAGATGATTGCTGTGGCAATTACTGCAAAGGAAAAGAAAATCAGGGCCTCCCCTTCATCCCTGTGCTGTCGGAGTTTAATTGCTTGGAATAATGGAACAGGAGTCTTTTTCCTTTTGCACACAGCCACGTTTAGGCACACACAAACTTCCATGCATGGCTGTGCTAGGGCACAAACACACATGATGGCAGTGCAGGAAACAGTCATGTGCCCCTTAGTCCCGAGGCACATACATGTGCACAGAGCTGCCTGCGACACAAAGAAAAACACGGCACTCTGTGGCTAGTTCAATAAAAGCAATGCATAGTATCTGGCTCACACTAAAAACTAGATATTTGTCTTCCTTTATAAAAGACTTAACAATTTTTAAACCTTTACCAAAGACATAGTTAACGTTAAAAAGAAAAGAAGAGGATATGGGGAGAAGTCACAACAACAAAATACACAAATACTTCAAATTGCTTTTGCTGTTTAATTCTTTTGTCCACGCAGTCTCAGAAGGCCTAGGTCTTTGCACAAACACTTCATGTTACGACCCCTCTCAGACCTTTTTTTGCTTTGTGTCGGCAGTTACAAGGACAGGTTGAGTATTCTACACACTTCACTGTGTTCTAGGAGATCTGTTTTTGTTCTCACAAGACATGAAGAGGGACTCTAACTTGCATCAACAAATATAAGGAGTGACATTCATATGCAGAGAATTCGAGCTCTCTTTCTAATTAGTTCCGCTAAGTCCAGGCACAGGAAGTGTGTGTGGCTTCAGGCAGGGGTGAGTCCCTGGTCATGGGTAGAACACAGGCTCTAAAGTGTCCACATGGCAGATTTAGGTTTTCCTTTCAGGCTCCCGAGGGCTGTCAGATTTTAAATATTATTATTTGGTCTAATTGGTTCCTCCTTTGATGGCAACAGAATAAAGACAGGAAAAAAATACCCTCACAAACCCTATTATTAACACAAAGACACTTGGCTTTGTGTTACAAGCACTAGAAGTTTTCCTTTTTCTTCTTGTGAATGAAGTAGCTAAGGCTGTGTGAGTGAAGCACATGTCCATCCTTTCTAGGACAATGAAGAATAAACACAGCTTTTCAGAAAAAGATTATTAGATTTTTTTCTGCTGTTGTGATTGTTGAAATTAAAAAAACATTTTTTTTCCTGAAAATTTCAGAAAATAGTGGTGGTAGGTAACCAAGAGCAAACCAAAGATCCCAAAGCACCTTATTTGAGATGTTTGGAGACAAATGTGGCTATGTGGGAGGGCTCCACAAATACGCCAAAATGTTACAACTGAACCTCTGATAAAAGACTCTTGTTTTTGTTTGTTTTGCTTGTTCTGTTCCTACCCTGACTCTGAACCTAGATTTTGCATTTCTGCCTACCTTCTCCAAAGGCACATGGTGCCCCTTTACAAACATGTTTAGCTCAAGCTGCGTCCTCCCAGCTGCACGAATGCTGATCAGGTCAGACTCTACCCTGCCCTAATTTGTTCATTCTAACAGGGGAGGCAACAACATAAACAGATAATTACCATATAGGAGGAAGGCCATGCTAAAGGTGATGAGAGAGTACCCAAGAGGGGCACGAAGCCTATTTGGAGGGGAGAAAATGACACAGGATCCTGCTCTGGAGGAGGTGATTCCTAAGCCAGAACTAGCCAGCAGGGTACCAGGTACAACCTCCAAAGCAGCCAAAGTCATCTTGCATTTGAAATTAAATTTTCAGGTAATTTGATCTCGCTAATCCTCATTCTATGGGAAGTCCAATGCCTTCCTCCAGATTTTCCCAAATTCCTAGGTGGCAGTGGCTTGTAGTCCAGTTCCTACTGTACATTTTTTTTTGGTTTGTTTATTAATCCTCAACGTAGGTTATTCCCCTCTCCCCCCACAGCTTTTCAGAGAGAGTGAAAGGGAGGGGGAGAGACAGAAAGAGAGAAACATCACTGGTTGCCCCCAGCACGTGCTCCACACGGGGCCAGGAATCAAGCTTACAACCTGACCAGTATCAAACTCACAGTCCATGGGCTCTAACAATGAGCCAAACCAGCTAAGGCCCTACTGTACATTTGATGCCATGGTCATTGAATTTCCTTTAGCCTGTCCCTTCCCACTAGTCTGTACCAATCCAACTGTGGCACATGGTACTACACAAGTACTTGGCACTTGGTTTGTGTGAACCACTTTTGCAGGGTGTTGGTATGAATACCTGGAATTTTGGAGAAATAGGGGTTTCACATCACCATATTCTTGCCCTTTCTCAGTTTTCTGTAACTTCTTTTTTAAAACATTACATATATTTTTATTGATTTCAGAAAGGAAGGGAAAAGGAGAGATAGAAACATCAACGATGAGAGAGAATCATTGATTGGCGGCCTCCTGCACGCCCCCTACTAGGGATCAAGCCTGCATCCTGGGCATGTACCCTGACCTGGAATCGAACCGTGATAGGTCAACACTCAACCACTGAGCCACACTGGCCGGGCTGTAACTTCTTGCCTTTTTTTTTTTTTTTGCAGCCTTTCCCTTAGACTCCTCCCCCAGCAACAGGGTTTTCTACCTTCTCCATTGCTTCAGCCTGCCTCCGTTTACCCAATGTGCATGTCCACTGTACTTTAGTGTTCTCTCTTCTAGCAGAGGCTTTTAAATCTCAGTATTTTCCTCCTTCCTCTTCCACTTGTTTCTGAAGAGATATCTTTCCTCATCACCTCCCAACAGGGTAGGGTCATCCCACAAATAGCTATTACACACCAACTGTGTGCCTTGCTCTGTTTCAGAGGCATTAGGGATACAGCAGGAAACAAAGAGGTCCCTTGCCCCCCACAAGGTCAGTATTGTTTCTACTATTTCCCTCTATTTTTCCAAGGAAGTAAAGCATAGTTAATGCTCAATGAAAGTTTTCATCTCTCCTTACTCCAGTTCATCAACCCTCTGCTCCCGTTTAGTGTCCACTCCTCCGATGCCGTCAGTCCACTCCTGCTGCTAGAACTTTGGGAAGGCTATTTTTAAAGCTAACATTTATTGTGCTCTTTTCACTAGCTTTTCAAAGTGCTTTATATTCATTCTTTTATTTAATCCTCACAAAAATCCAATTAATAATATTATTTTTGTTGTACGAATGAATAAACAGGAGCTTAAAGCCTTTCATTTTCTTGCCCCATAACTGGTCTATACCTATGGAAATCCTACCCTCCCTTCATACCCAATCCTGAATCACGTGATCTTTCCCACTGTGAAATTCTAGATCGCTCTAACCCAATTTACTATCTACATTAAATATATTTTTCTGACTGTTGATTATAAGCTTTTAAGGGTTCATCTTCGGATCCATTATGTTGCTTGCAAAATAAAGCATCAGTATGTGTGTGTGTGTGTGTGTGTGTGTGTGTGTGTGTATCTTTGAATTAATTTAAATTAAATAATCAGAGCAAATGGCTTATTCAAAAAAGAAGTTAAAGGTCACTTAAATTATCTATATCTACTGGAAAATTCAGAATAGTGTCCTGGATAAAACCAGAATTTTGAAATAATTTTGAATACTATATAATAACTGTATGGTGTGAAGCAACATGGCCCTGGACTATTTGGGGCTAATCTGCACTAATGTAGGAATAAAATAATATTGCAGAAGTTACAGAACTAAAAACAGGAATTAGCCAAAGGTTATCTGTACATGTGTCTAGTTTTCTTCTTTTTGTCCTATGACAGTGAAGCTGTGACGAAATGTTTTGTCAAGAAGAGTCACCAAGGTCTCCCATAGAATTCCACTAAAGGTAAGGGCTAGAGAGATTACAGGTGTCTGGTCTATTTCCTTTGATAAAGCTAAAGTCTCTCTCTTTCTCCTTCATACCACATAATCAATATTTATTTTATGTATCTATAGATAGATAGGTACATAGAAATAGATAAGCACCAATGCTTAGTATAGGTGAAGATATGAGAAAATAAAAATAAAACAAGAAAAGGCAGAGTTAACTGCTGGGACAGAAGCGTGTAAAAGGAAGTGGCAGAATACTGACAGAGGACTTAATAAAGAAAATATAGTTAATTTTTACTGAGCCTATTACTCATTTAAAAAACCCCACAACTTTGCCTCATTGATTTTCACTGGTCATTGGGTCACTTATTTGCTGGCTGGTGCTTTGATTCCTTTTTTAAAACATTTCTTTATTCAGCTGTTTTGAACCTCTGTAATTTTGTGTTATGTGTTGCATGAATCAAATGCCAGATTGAGCAATGTTTTCATTATGAAAATGTGCTTAAAACGGTCTCGAAAAGGTTATAAATTGTATATAGTCAGGAAAAAAACTTTTATGCAACATGTCTCAACCATAAAGATGATGACCACTCTGAGGGGTACTCAAAGCTTTCTAGCAACAGTTTTCAGATTACTCGGCCTTCAGAGTGATGGATAGTTTCCATTCGTCCCTCCAGATCTACTCTGCATCTGTCTCCACTATGCTCTATGTTAAGGAAGCTGACCTCTACCGACTGTATCAGCTCTCCCCTTACCTCTGGCTTCTAGTTGGTTGAGCTAAAGGGGATCAGTGGGAGGGTGAAGCTCTGCTCCCTTTGTGTAGGTCACTTGAGGGTCACTTTGATTGAAAGCCACAATTCCTTCCAAGATGTCCTCTACACAACTCTCTTCCTTCTCACCTATAAGCCTAGGGGGTGGTGACAGCTTCCCTGTTTTGTTACTACCTCCAGGACACTGTACTATCCCTTGCTATTACCTGCACCACTGCCTATACCTTTATAAGTGGGTGCTTTAGTACACCCTCCTTGAATTCTTTTTTAAAAAATATATTTCATTGATTTTTTTACAGAGAGGAAGGAGAAGGATAGAGAATTAGAAACATCAATGAGAGAGAAACATCAATCAGCTGCCTCCTGCACACCACCCACTGGGGATGTGCCCGCAACCAAGGTACATGTCCTTGACCGGAATCGTACCTGGGACCCTTCAGTCCGCAGGCCGACGCTCTATCCACTGAGCCAAACCGGTTAGGGCTGAATTCTTACTCTGAGTATGAAAGCTGTTTCTTGCTGGGATCCTGACTGAAATACTCAGGTACTTATCTAAAATGAATTCTTACTACTTTCTACTTGGTCCTCTACTTCAATCAGAACAGCCTGATTGCTTATATATCTAACCCAACTTATAGTATTGTTCCTTTCTAGAAAGCCTTCAGATTTTTCTCTTCCAATCTAGGTTTATCAATATCTTATGACCCAAGTAAAAAGTCACTACCTTCTCATTACCTAATTCCAAAGAAAAATTACCAGAACTATTCATATGCTACTCAAGACACTTGAGCCTATCATCACTAGACATCTATATCTTTAGTTGTTTTTTATACGGATGAGTGTTTGCATTTGTTCTCTCCAATGAGACTTTAAGTTCCAAAGACTCCATCTCTTACTCTTAGATTCATTAATTAATTCACTAAAGAGTTTTTATATCAACTGTGTACCAGACACTGTTCTTGGATTCAGGAATAGAGCAGTGAATACAACAGACAAAAATCGCTTCCTTCCTGTGCTTACACTCTATAGGAAATAACAAATGATATAAAGATAAATAGAGATTTTAGTATATTAGAAAATAAGGCTAAGGAGAAAAAAATAAGTCAGAGAAAACAGAAAAATCTTTGGTGGGGCAGTACTGAAATTGTAGGTAGGGTGGTCAGGGAAGATATCCCTGAGATTATTGCTAAATAGAGGACAACCATGAAGATAGTCAGAGGATGAGCCATGTAGATAGTCAGGCACAGGAAATAGCAGATGCAAAGATTCTGTGGCAGGGCCATCCTGTTCAATGATCAGAAGGAGGTCTGAGTGAATAGTGGAAGATGAGGTCAGAGAGGCATCAGGTCTTAGTGGTATTCACATAGTAGTTGTTCAACAAATTCAAACCTTTTTGAAATTGGGGGGAAATGGTTTGAAAGAATGATCAGGATGAGGAAAACCAGAGTGATGAAAAAAACCCCCAGAAGATATCATAAACAATCATTGGGATAGAGATCTCTTCTATTCCTGTTTTAAAGCTTCATTTACTTCAAGCACCTGTCCCTCCTGCTGTCTCCTTTCTCTACCAGTGTGAAAGGTGAAAGCACACTAGAGTATGGATTATCAGTAAAACACCCCATAATATATTTTTAAAATAACAGTTTCTATCAAAGTAGAATACTCAGAAGAAAAATACCAACCCAACAGAAAAATAGGTAAAGTGCATGACCAGAATCTTTTTTTTTCCACAGAAAAAAAAATCTTGGCTAAAAGAATAGTAGGTATAAAGCCCAAAGACTGAAGTGTGCTTGGCATACTTAAGAAAGAGCAGGGAGGCTGGTGTACTAGTAGCTGAAGTGCAGTGAGTAAGGAGAAGAGCAGTAAAAATGAGTTCAGAGAGGTAGCCAGGGGCTATATCATGTTGGGCCATGTAGAGCCAGGCAGGCCATGTAAGGACTTATATTTTATTCCAAGAGTGATGAGGAATCATAGAAGGATTTTGAGCTGATAATGACATCTGCTTCTCATTATAAAAGGCCAACTCTGGCTACTGTGTGGGGAAAAGAGCATAGGGGAGGCAAACAGAGATGCCAGTCAGGAGGTATTATAGTATCTAGGTGAGAAATGATGGTGGCTTGAATGAGGGTGGTAGCAATGGAGATGGTAGGGAGAATCAGAATCAGGATACATTTTGTTGGTGAATTAAAACTTGCTGATAAATTAGAAGTAGGTGTGAATGAGAGGAGTCAAGGCTGACAGATTTTTGGCCCCAGCCAGTGGGTAATGCCATTTACTAAGGTAGGGAGTACTTATTACACTTGTAATTTGACAACAACTTGTGTGATTTTTAGACTCAATGATTTTCACAACTAGGGGTAATTTTGCCTCCCCGCCCCCCAGGGACTTTTAACAGTGTCTGGAGAAATTTTTGGTTGCCTGCTCAGGCTACTATAACAAAATACTGTAGACTGGGTAGCTTAAACAACATAAATTTATTTCTCACAGGAGGTTGGGAAGTCCAAGATCAAGGTGCTAGCAGATTTGGTGTCTGGTGAGGATCTATTTCCTAGCTGGTAGAGAGTCACTTTCTTAAATCATGTGCTCACATGAGCATAACTTGGTATGTGTTCATGGAGAGATATCATTCTTTTATACTTTTTATAAGGGCACCAATCCCATCATGAGGGTCCTGTCTTCATGACCTAATCTAAACCTAAATATCCCCAAAGGTCCCACCTCCAAATATGCTCACCTTGGGGGGTGGGCACAAACGTTCAGCCCATAATAGATGCTCTGCTGGCATCTACTGGGTGGAGGTCAGGGATACTGCTAAATATCCTACAATGCATAGGGTAGCCCCCCACAATAAAGAATTATCTATCTGCATGTTAGTCTATATTTCTGTACATAGTATTCATTGTGTACACTTTTGAACCATGTACTAGTATGTTTTATCTCAACTAAATTGTCAGCACCTCGATAAAGTGTTCCTTGTGTTGCACAATTCTTGTATCTCTTACAGCACATATGCAGTACCTTTTGTATAGAATGAGCTTAATTAATATGTATTGTCTGATTATATCAATGAAAATAAAGTCATATTTTTTAAAGGTAAATTAGGTATAATAAAGGATCAGTGTTGTGAAACTCTAGAATTCTTGAAGCACATCAACAAGTGCTTGATGTGATTCATAAATTTACAAGTCTTCATCTTCCTAATTTTTTTCAGTATTACAAACAAACAAAAATAAATCAAGATCCAATTTTTTCCTGTTTAAATTTCTAGTTTTCATTCAGCATTGTTTGTATTTATTTACTTGTGCTAGTCTTATATGTCAGGTATATTATTTGTTAGAGAAAGACCTCTGAGGGCTAGCTTATGATACTGCCCACTCTCTGTAACAAGTTTTCTAAGGAAAACTGGCTCAAAATCACTTCAAAATAAAATTTTGGGACATCACGTCTTTGAAAACAAGCTTCCTGTACACAATCTGTATTCATAGTGTCGAGCTCAATGCAAATGTGAATGCTGGTTGACTCAAATGTAAAATGAGGAGTATATCTTTTATAGACACATTCCTTCTTAGTAAAGGTGCATGTGAAATATGTCTATTCCTAAATCATTCACGTCAGGCAGGATGTGAATGCCGGAGTGCTTTAAGCTTCCTCTCGTTCGCAGCTGCCCACACAGCCCCTCCTGGTCTGAGGAGCACATTCTCAGTAATCACTACACTCTGCCAGTGCACATGGATTTCAGCCTGCGTTTTGTTTCATTACGACAGCATCTTGTTTCAATAAAGGCTGGCTCTCAGGCTTCTTGTGGCTTTTATTCCAAGCTGAGGATGCATGCTTACAAGCTGCCTGTCTCTTTGCGTTTAGCTGGAAGTGTTCACAGCCCCTCCCCCCACCAGCCTTTCCACTGTTTCTGCTACTACTTTTATTCAATTCAACACTTGAGGGGACTGCAGATGAAATGCCTCTGAATCTAAATTGCCAGCAATGGAAATAACAAGCTATTTTGACTTCCCCTTCTTCCACCCACACTTTTTGAATCGGAGTCTGGGAGCACACAGCTGCTCTATCTCTGTCTCTTGGGCTTAGTGGTATAGTGGCTTTTCTAGGCTGGAAAATAAAAGTACAATCTGAAACTAAAAGCCATTAGGAAAAATATTTGGTGAGAGAAAGAAAGAAATGGGTATGCATAAGCTTATAGGGCAGATACAAATGCAGCAAAATACATGCTGTAGAGCAAGAAATCAGAATTCACACCACACAGTGAAGTTGTCACCTTGGAGGATTATACACTAACTCCACCAGCACTAATCGCGGCTAAAGCATTTTTGAAATTTCTCTTATAGAATTGCTCTCAGTGTCAGCATACAAGATATATGAGAAAACAAGACTCTTAACACCTCATTTTTAAAGATCCTAGACAGTATTACTCAGTTTAGTCACTGACCATGTTAAAAGACTTCTCTATGAATGGATTTTACCAAATGATATATTATCAAATTCTCCCTCAAAGAGAAACTTAGCATTGATGAAATTAAAACATGTGATGCAGAGGCTAATGAAAAAGCCTACTATGTGCCAGTGGGTAGTAGCCACAGAAAGTAGCAGTATTCCCATTTTTGAGTGAAGAAAACTGGCTTATCAGAGGTTCAGTGACTTGTCCAGGGTCACACAGCCAATACATGGGTAAGGGGATTTACCCATTTATCTATTTTCCTGCTCAGAAATGCAGGAAAATACCAGCTCTATCTCCAAGGACTCCTGGGAGCAGAACTACTCCTCTAGGGAAGGCTTCTAGAGTGACAAGGAGAACCCAGCAACTCCAGTACCAAGGCTCCAGAAATGGCTGCCTAGGTGGGCATGGCTTCAATGTCAAGGTGGTGCCAGAGATCCAAGAGCTCCTTTACCAGGTACAGAGGCAGAAAGAGCAACAGATGAAGCAGCAGTCACCTCTGCCCAGGGACCCAATAACTACGACTAGTATAAAAAAGTCCAGGACCCTAGTTATACCCTTTCAGGTAGGATGCCTCCTTCCCCATCTCAGGTTGCTAGGCTGAAAAACAGAGACCCTTTTATTCCTGAATAGGAGACTGAATGTTTTATGCCATATAATAAAGGGCACTTTCCTAGGGGGAAAATGTGTGTGTGTGTGTGTGTGTGTGTGTGTGTGTGTGTGTGTGTGTGTGTGTTGAGTGTGAGTGTTTGTGTGTGTAGTGGTATTTTAAAGTCTTTGTCCAACAAGGCTATTAAATCAATATTATTTAAAATTAAAATTTGTGTTCAAAATTTTATTTCTTATTTTCTTAGCTATTTTTTGCTTGCAAGGTTTTCTGAGGGGGGCCTTTTTTTAACTGTTTCTTTTCTTCTCTCTTTTCCCAACCTCTTTCCTGTCTAATAGTTTGTAGTTAACTTCAGAAAACTCCTCAGGGCCCCAAGTCCAAAACGAACACTTAAATCTGGGGTTGAGGACCCCTGTATCACAGTCATATTGGAAACATGAGTCACTGAGCCAGTGAGAAGATTCGTTTATTTTCAGGTTCTGAGATTGTCTGCCCACCTTAGCCCCTGTTTCAGAAATCCAGCTTGGCTCCTGCTTCCCACCCCCTTCCTCACAAGGAACGGCTCCTTTAGTCCCCATCACCTCTAGGGGCTGGCATCCCAGTCAGCGTTTCCATATCCAGAGCCCTCCATTCATGGTTTCATCCCTTCTTACCACTCACTAATTTGAGTTTTTGTTTAATTTCTTGGCCTCAGAGGTATTTATTTCATTTATGAATGCAAACATATCTCTTATGTTTTCTTTTGATAACTAATTGTTGCTTTTATGTAGGGGGGGAGGTAAGAGATTGTTCAAAACATGAACCCATAGAGCCATCATGACCAGAATTTTCCCCACAAACTTGTCTTCAGAGAGTTCCTTCAGGAATCTCAAATTTAACATGTCTATGATTAAATTTATTATCTTTTCTCACCAAAACTTGCTTCTCGGGAGAAACTAAGATGGCGGCATAGGTTAACGCTGGAGTTTGCTGCCTCGAACAACCACTTCAAAAATACAACTAAAAGATGGAACGGACATCATCCAGAACCACAGGAAGGCTGGCTGAGTGGAAGTTCTACAACTAGGAGGAAAGAGAAAAACATACCGAGACTCAGAGGAGGCGCAGTGCTGAAGTAAAATACTAAGAAACTGCCAATAAACTTAATGAGATCTACAAGAAATCTAATGAGACCCTTGAAATTAAGCATACACTGACTGAAATAAAGAATATTATACAGACACTCAACAGCAGTCCAGAGGAGCGCAAGAATCAAGTCAAAGATTTGAAATGCGAAGAAGCAAAAAACACCCAACCGGAAAAGCAAAATGAAAAAAGAAACCGAAAATACGAAGATAGTGTTAGGAGCCTCTGGGACAGCTTCAAGCATACCAACATCAGAATTATAGGGGTGCCAGAAGATGAGAGAGACCAAGATATTGAAAACCTATTTGAAGAAATAATGACAGAAAACTTCCCCTACCTGGTGAAAGAAATAGACTTACACGTCCAGGAAGCGCAGAGAACCCCAAACAAAAGGAATCCAAAGAGGACCACACCAAGACACATCATAATTAAAATGCCAAGAGCAAAAGACAAAGAGAGAATCTTAAAAGCAGCAAGAGAAAGGAACTCAGTTACCTACAAGGGAATACCCATACGACTGTCAGTTGATTTCTCAACAGAAACTTTGCAGGCCAGAAGGGAGTGGCAAGAAATATTCAAAGTGATGAATAGCAAGAACCTACAACCAAGATTACTTTATCCAGCAAAGCTATCATTCAGAACTGAAGGTCAGATAAAGAGCTTCACAGATAAGGAAAAGCTAAAGGAGTTCATCGCAACCAAACCAGTATTATATGAAATGCTGAAAGGTATCCTTTAAGAAGAGGAAGAAGAAGAAAAAGGTAAAGATACAAATTATGAACAACAAATATGCATCTATCAACAAGTGAATCTAAGAATCAAATGAATAAATAATCTGATGTACAGAATGAACTGGTGATTATAATAGAATCAGGGACATAGAAAGGGAATGGACTGACTATTCTTGGGGGGGAAAGGGGTGTGGGAGATTCGGGAAGAGACTGGACAAAAATCGTGCACCTATGGATGAGGACAGTGGGTGGGGAGTGAGGGCGGAGGGTGGGGTGGGAACTGGGAGGAGGGGAGTTATGGGGGGAAAAAAGAGGAACAAATGTAATAATCTGAACAATAAAGATTTAATTAAAAAAAACCCAAAAAACTTGCTTCTCTATATTTACTTTATCTTGATAAATGGTATAACTCCAATTAGAAGGGAAGTTTCATTCTTGATTCTTCCCTCTCCCTCCCTCATCATTTCAAACCTGTCACCCAAATCTATAGATGCCATTTCAACAGCAACTCCTGAATCCATTGATCCTTTCTGACCCCACTTTAGTTTAGGAATTTATCATCCCTCTCTTCCGAGTGTCTACTATATTCTCCCTGCCACCAATGTCTTTCCATTTAAGTTCATCTTTCAACTGTTTCCATATTTATTTAAACAAACAAACAAACACCCCTAAATCTCTTTAAAAACTTCAACTGTCTATTAACCTAGAGAATAAAGTTCAAAATTGTTAAGGAGGAGAGATGGTGAAAGGGTAGGTGGGGGCAGAATGTATGATGATGGGATATACTGTGTGGCTGAAGTATAGTGTTTAGAATGAATGAGAAATGGTATGTATGTTTATTCTATCTATATACATAAAAGCCTAAGCGACCATTACCACCAAATGACTGGAACAACCGGTCGACCAATCGCTATGACGAGCACTGACCACCAGGGGGAAGACACTCAACACAGGAGCTGCCCCCTGGTGGTCAGTGCGCTCCCACAGCCAACCTCCCACAGTTGGCCAACCGCTTGCAGTCCCTCCCCTTGGCTAGCCAACGTCCCACAACCCCCTCAACCCCCGTCTCTCCCCCAAGCCAGCAGGCCCCTATTGGCCTGCTGCCTGCCCGAGGCAGTGGTGGTGCAGTGGTGAGGGAAGGAAGAGGAGGGAGGCTGGGAAGCGCGCCTGCGGCCTGCCCAGAGACCATTGCCTCCTCTCCTGACCCCGCTGAGGCCTTTGGGCCCCAACTGGTCCAGCCCCTGATCCTAGGGACCCTTCCTGTGCACAAATTTCGGGCCTCTAATTCCTATATCATAGCAAAAAGTATCCTTATAAATGGAGAGATGCAACTGTCTATGGATGGTGTGCTGGTTACTCTGGTTATTCCCAGATGCGTCTTTGTTCTTCTCCTCTAGTTCGATGCCTGAGAGGCTGCCCTTTATTGGCTGCATCATCTGGACTTCCTTGTGCACTGGAAGCACCAGCAGGAGATGGAAGGGTAGGAGGAGATCTGGGTATTTATTCCTCCAACTCCATCCTTGTTTGCTATTGTTCTGGTTCTGTTTTCCCACCTAACAATGCTTCTTCTATGCTTAGCTCTCTAGGAGCATTCTTCCCTTTGTCCCTTCAGGCTTAGAGGTGGGTGGTAATGACTCCCATTATAATTAGTCACTGAGTACCTCATCATTCCTTCTTTTTTTTTAAAAAAAATTTGTTTTTATTGATTTCAGAGAAGAAGGGAGAGGGAGAGAGAGAGATAGAAACATCAATGATGAGAGAAAATCATTGACCAGCGGCCTCCTGCATGCCCCTGACTAGAGAACGAGCCCAAAACCCGGGCATATGCCCTAACCGAGAATGAAACTGACCTTCTGGTTCATATGTCAACATTCAACCACTGAGCCAAACCAGCCATGCCTCACCATTCCTTCTTGATTCCTTTAACTCTGACCAAACCTCTATATCACATATCTATTACATTATTTTTAGATAAACCCACTTCCTGCTATCCTTGATAAAGATGGTAAGTGTGAAATATATTTCACTGAGAAATAAGCAAACATTCATTTAAACAAAAACAAGAACAAAAAACAAATATTCTCAAAAACACAATATCTTACATCTTTAGGACTAAAGATTATCGTCTACTTTAATAAGCATTCAGACATTACAGTCCAGGAGTAAGGATATGGATTTATTCCTCTAAATCTAGCTCTGAAAGAAAAATTGGTGGGTCACTATTTAAGTAATCTGACATTTCTTATAGTCTTGCTGCCTTTCCAAATGGGTGGCTATAAAATTTGGGAAGTTATTTAAAAATAGTCCATTTTAGAAGCAATATAATTGCGCCTGCTTAATTGATCATATCTCAGCCTTTTTAATTGACAACACGCCTACCCATGAGTCATAATTAATAAATTCACAGTGCTGAAAGTATGACACAACACACCAGCACGCTGGGAAAAAAACCAGTCCCTGCTCATTTTTTCATCTAGACAGAAAGGCCCTTCTGACATATGCTTTTTCTTCTCTAACCTCCTTTCCAAAGTCAGGGCACATTCTGCTTCTCCCATAGTGGTTTAAAAATGACACATTGGGACGTGTCTACAGGCTGAAGTATGAGCCAATTTCTAGGAACTGAAAACCATTGCCAAAAAAGAAAGAAAGAAAGAAAAAAGAAAGACACAGAGAGCAGTATCGCTACAAATTCAAATTATCTCTGGATACTGTCACTGGAAAATAATGACTTGCATTCTGTGCAGCAACCAGGAAGCAATGTTGTGTGACTTTTCCCTACTCAGCCCCCATTCCTCACAATCCCCTTCTGCCAACAACCCAAATTTCATTCACATCTAACGCTGGAAAAAGTATGCGGTGACGAGATGAGGGGGAGTAAGTATTGGAATCATGTTCTTTGTTGGGTAAATCTGCAAGCTCTAGCTGTTTCCATTTGAATGGCATTTCATTTTGCCCCTTTCCGTGTTTGCTGATGGTTTATGCTGTCTAGCAAAGCTTTGATTAAACATTCTAATTTCAGCTAAGCTTTTTCTTTTCTGCAGGGCAAGCCCTTGTCCTGAAAGCATAGAAATGTGGTCAAAAGGAAAACAACAGAGTGGGGGAATTGAAGGGAAGGAGTTAGGAAACTTATAGGAATTACAAGTTTGGTGAATTTAGCCAGCATAATGCTATATTCACCAGGCATCTATTTGGATACCTGTTTTACTAATTTCTTACATTCCATGATTCATATATGCAAAACACTAAAATCTTCACCTATAAAAGCTATTTTTCATATTATTTATACTTTTCCACTAGAGATGACACAAAGGTATTCTGTGTTGGCTCAAAATAAGGATGCCTTTGCCTACCAGTATTCTTTTTATTTGCTTCATGTGGGCAGAAAAACAGAACTTGCTTACTTCTCCACAACATAATTTCTGACTTTGCTTTAAATATGATACATGTTCAGCCAGGTCCTCCCAATTCATTAACTATTATCACTTAATTTTAAATCTTTTTTAGATACATTTTTATTGCTTTCAGAGAGGAATAAGAGATGGAGAGATATATAGAAACATCAATGATGAGAAAGAATCATTGATTGGCTGCCTCCTGCACACTCCACACTGGGGAGGGAGCCTGCAATGTGGGCACGTGCCTGACCAGGAATCGAACAGTGACCTCCTGGTTCATATAGATACACGCTCAACCACCGAGCCATGCTGGCCGGGTTATTATCACTTAATTTTAAATGATTATAAGAAATCTGAAAAAGCTAACTATTTAGCAGCATATGTGTATGTGTTAGTAGTATCTATGGGTATATACATACATATATATATATCCCCACAATTATTTATAACGTTGATATATATGCACATTTACCATATTGTTAATTATGAAAAAAAACAGAGGCCCAGTGCATGAAATTCATGCACTGTTAGGGTCCCCAGAGGCTGTCAGCTGCTGGCCGGGGCCTCCCTTCCCCAGCTGCTGGTCAGGGCCTTCCTTCATTCCGCACCGCCCCCTGGTGGTCAGTGCATGTCATAGCGAGTGATCAAACTCCTGGTTGGTCGAACTCCTGAAGGGACACTTTGCGTATTAGGCTTTTATATATATAGAAGGCTAGAAGCCCAGTGTACAAATTCGTGCACAGGTGGGATCCGGCCAGCCTGCCCCGATCAGGGCCAATCAGGCTGGGCTGGCCAGGGGGAGGGGACATGTAAGGTTGGCTGGCTGGCCCCACCCCCTGGTCAAACTCCTGGCTGAGGGGACAATTTGCATATTAGCCTTTTATTATACAGGATATACAGCATAATTCAACAAACATTTTTGTACTTACTGTTAAAGTTTGAGGTACCATTATGTTATATTCCTCATCCTCTCTATCCAAGTTCTGAGTTAATTGAGAGAGACAAAAAATTCAGGTGAATAGAAATAAAATCTGCTGTGTAATCAATAAGTCTTTGCTGGCGGATATGGCCTGGGTGATGTAGTAATACACAACACACCTTCCCTTCCAAATCCTAAAAACCAAATAAGAGAGACAAAGAGGAAGATAGGGCTCTAAATAGTGGCTTATTTCTCATAAGTTTGGAAAAGACAGCTTGGATGCAGAGCAATAATAGTCTTAGGCACCTGTACCCAGGTGGACACTTTCCCCTGGTCTTCAACATTAACACTTATTTTATAGCCAACAGCAGACCAGAGCACGATGTCTCTGCAGAAGAGATCCCAGGAAGATGAGGGTGGGGCTAAGTTGGGAATGCACAGTTCCTTTCCCAAAACATCAATGAAATGTGTTTGGAGAGCGCATGTCCTCTCCTTCTGAGAGAGAACAAAGGGATGTGGCGAAAAGTGAAGCTTGTTTATGGGAAAATTCTTCCTCTGGGAAACCAGAGAAGCAGAGGGAAATTGTAACCCACTCAGCACTCAGCTTAAAAAAATAATCTTATCTTGTCATATTTTATTCACCTTTTTTATTGATACCGTTGAAACCCTCTGTGTAGCCTTCCATGATCTCATTCATTTCTCCCTCCCTCTCCACTGGTGACCACTATAGTGCCTCATCTTATTAGATAGTAGAGGGTTGGTGCACAAATTCGTGCACAGGTGGGGTCCATTGGCCTGGCCAGCGATCAGGCCGATCGGGACAGGCCAGCCAGGGGGAGGGACCATGAGAGGTTGGCTGGCTGTGGGAAGTTAGCTGTGGGAGCACACCAACCACCAGGGGGCAGCTCCTGCATTGAGCATGTGCCCCCTGGTGGTCAGTGCGCGTCATAGCTACCAGCTGGTCGTCAGGTTGTAACGGTTGCTTAAGCTTTTATATATATAGATAAATAGATTTTAAGTTCAGCTTGTCCTTTTATGGTTGTTTAGTGAGCTTTGTAGTTGTGCTATCTTTCTGGAATCTTACCTAATAATAGACAAACATGTAAATTAACCGTCCTTCCACTACACTCACCAGCCAATCAGGAGAGTATGCAAATTAACCCAACAAAGATGGTTAATTTGTATACATAGGCGCGAAGCGAAGACTGAAGACGGCTCCGGCCGGAGCAGTGAAGACTGAAGGCTCTGGTCAGAGCAAAGGCCTGGGTCCCGGGTGTCGGAGGAAAACCGGTGCTGGCAGCCAGGGGAAGGGAAGGCCTATTTCACGGATCTTTTCATGCAATGGGCCTCTAGTGTTAGTATAAGTGAGAATAAAATTCTAAATTTTTTTTTATTATTTCTCCCCAGCACCATTATATTCTGGCATTTTTTTTTCTGTTGAGGTAACTGTTGGAAGTCTAAATTATCTTTCCTTTTTAATGTAATCTATCTTTTCTCTGTAGTAGCTTTTAAGATTCTTGATCCATTATAATGTGACCTGATGTGATTTTATATTTATTTATCCTGTTCACTATTTAAAGTGCAATTTAAATGTGAAGGCCATTGACTTTTGAATTCTTGGAATTTGTAGATGATCCCCTCTTCAAATATAGTTTTATCCTTCTTTCTGTCTACTCATTTCCTGTGGATGAATTTTTAGATGTGGCTTAGAGCCTCTCAATATATCCTCTATATCTTAACTATTTTTATTTGTGTGTTATTTCTTTGCCTTTCTGTGAATTTCTCACCACTGCCCCCCATCTGGCTAATTATTTCTTTGGCGGGCATAAAGTAGCTTTTACTTCATTTATTCAGTTTTTAAAATTTTCATGTATAAGTATTAATATGTTATTCTAGTTCTAATGCAGAATAAATTTTAAAAGATAATCATCCTAGGGTCATTATTCTGAGTTTGAGGAGAAATGTGCATTCCAGGATGCATGGATAGAGCTCATCTCTTATAATGCATCGATTATGTTGTAAGATGCGACTGGGTGGATATGTCATATCTTACCTAATAAGCCCTCTATTGTTTATTCCTACGATACATTATAAGAATAATGTACTTATAATGCTAATAACTTTGGCTATTATTTTTCTTTAATGGTCTTAGTTCACAGCTCTCTAAGGAGATGAGAGGTATTTTGTGATTGTTGAAAAAGAACAGCAACAAAACAATTGTATTATCAAAATAATATATGCAAGGATGTCTGGAGTCAGTTTTCATGATTCAATACATTAAGGAGGGATGGATAATGAGTACATTTTATATATTTCAAATACAAACAAAAGACAGCTAAATAGGCACTCTACTGAATTTCTCCCAAACAAATGACTTCAAAAGCCATCCAAAACATGTAATTCTTTTTTAAAAGGGGAAATGTACAGGAAATGGTAAGAGATTATAATCAAAGATCTTTAATGGAGAATATCTGGCATTGTAATACAGTACTTACTATGAAAGTTACAATGGTGAATTTAAAGTAAGTTTAAGTTAATGATTATTCCACATTGGGTGATTAAATGAGGTTGGTTTGAAATGGTAAAGCTTATGATTAGCTGATTTTAATTTATCAATTCTTTTTCATCTGAGCTGATTAGCTATGGAAATGTTTTCCTTTCCCCTTAGGAATAGGCAAACATTTATTAAAAGAGAAGAAAAAGCTAATAGTCATAAACCTTCTAATTAATATAGCATCTGCACTACCTCTTCAAATATAATATTCCACAATAACAATTAGAAAATGAGTAAGACAACATAAAGTTCCTCTGAATTCTTGTAGGCCAGCGATTTTCACCTGGTGTGCCACAAGAATTTTTAAAACATATAATTCCTAACTATTTAGTCAGGGATGTTGACTTTTTTCCCCCCCCTTAGAGCAACGGTTCTCAACCTGTGGGTCGCGACCCCTTTGGGGGTCAAACGACCCTTTCACAGGGGTCGCCTAAGACCATCAGAAAACACATATATAATTACATATTTTTTTGTGATTAATCACTATGCTTTAATTATGTTCAATTTGTAACAATGAAATTTGGGGTCACCACAACATGAGGAACTGTATTAGAGGGTCGCGGCATTAGGAAGGTTGAGAACCACTGCCTTAGAGTATCAAATAAAAAATAACAGCAGCAAATATAAAAATAGCCATCTGGTGTGAATGAATCAAAATTATACTTATTTTTTTTGTCAGATCAACAAAAAACATATTTTTTGGTGTGCTGCAGAATGTTAGTAATTAGTTTATGTGTACCATGAGATGAAAAAGGTTGAAAATTGCTGTTATAGACCATCAACAAGTTGCTCAGTCTTTAGCATTTGACATTATTAATCAGCCATCTCTTTAAATAAAGATATCTTCCTCCTGCCACCTATTATTTTTTTTTTTATCTTTAGTTCTTTCTACTCAGTTTGCTGTCTCTTTCATGTTCTCATTCAAAGTACTAACCTGTTCTCAAGAATTCAAATATTGTTTCTTTCTGATAAGAATCTGCTTAAGTAGTCCTGATACTATTCTAAAAATGTCCATTTCAGAAGTCCGATGTGCTATCTATTCTATATTTCTGTCTACCAAACAGTCATATTCAGTTATTCATGAGAAATTCAATTATAATATGTTTAAAGTTTATTCCAAAGGAATGCTTATGGAAGACCTAACTCTATCTTGTCACTGTCCTGGGTGCTGGGCCTATAAAAATCATGTGGCATAAGGAACTTAGATATAATGGGGGAGAGAGACCCATGAACAAGTAGTTAGGGATACAGTGTGATGAAGGCTGAGAATAAAGAAATGTGCACAGTGTGCTCTGGGTGCCCAATGAAGTAGGCTAATCCCCTAAGATTCCTCCTTTCTTACTTTTACTCATTGGCGCTCAAAACACTACAATCATCTTAAACTCACTTTTTCTATATTCCATATTATTAAGTTAGTTACCAAATCCCACTTGTGATTCTTCCAAAAATCTCATAGAAATACTGTCCCCCTCTATCCTCTACTCCTTGCTGTCCCCATTGCCACTGCTCTAGTCCAGTCTCTCTCAATTTCCCATTAACTTGACTCCCTGTTTAAATCCCTCCTGATAAAAATTTTCCAGTATTAAGATGCACTTTCAATTAATTGTATTTCTTATTGAATCAAGGTTTACTCCCTAATAGCTATAAGCCTTACTCAAGTTGTTGCACTTCTCTAAGCCTCTTTTCCTCATCTGCACAATAGATTGCATCTCAAAGTTTAGTTTTCAAAATTAGGTGTAAGTATGAAAAAACAGTGCTTAGCACATAGTAAATGTAGCTCGGTACACCTATGACATTGTAATAAATTTATAACATTTTACTTTGTAGTTTTTTATACCTTCTCTCCCCATATTAAACCATATGCTCCTTGAAGGCAGGGATTAAATGTTATTTGTCTTCAGACATGACTTGTGAACCAATTTTTCCTTGGCCTATGATTTGTCATCCAATAGGAGTTGACAGACTCCTGTTTGATTCACAGTTGATGGGGACAAAAAGCACCAGAGCTCAATTAAAATGATACTTGAAAGATACTGGGTATCACTAAAATCTATGGAATTATGTATTAAATGGTCCCCAAAGAATCAGCTATTTCAAAAATTAAAAATTATTACAAAGAACTTAATACATCATGTTATATCATATATCACACACCATAAAAATGTCAGGAGTAGCTTTATTGTACATTACTGTATTTCTTGATGGTGATCTATCTGAACAAAGTAGGCTTGCTGAATTTAAACATGGGTAATAAAGCTCACACTCTAAAAAATGCTTAAAATATGAAAGAGAACTGGGGAGGTGGTGGAGAATTACTTGGGAGAATGCAGTTAGGGGATTTTTGAATCTCAACAGTTTACAATTCCTTTCACAGCCCATAAATGATTTAACAGTAATACAGAGTGCCCAGAAGTAAATATTTCCATTTCTGTCACTGTACAACTTATAATAAGTAACCAGATCCAATGGTGAATGATTATATTGTTATGATACATGCTGATCTTATCTTTTTTTCTTTTTTGTTTTGGTTTGACTTCTAATGCCTTGGAGCCTTGACAAATCATTAAGCAAGTCACATCAGCTGATGCTGGCTTGAACAGCTGCAATGTAACTTGCAAAGGCCAGTTCATCAAAACTCTTAGGATCACACAAACAAGGGAAAAATACCAAGGGACCTCCCCTTTATCTTTCTGGCTATTGGTGTTCCATGGGAAGGGAAGAAAACAACATGAACAGGATTTAAATGTTCTGTTTTGACAGGTTATTAAGATTCCAACCATAACCTGTCTGCTCCTGATCAAGCCAAGTCCAGACACGTAGTAGACTATCTCTAAAGCAGTTACACATACATAGAAAACAAAAAATGTTGGGAAAGAAGAAAAAGTAGAAAAATCAGGCCAACGTGAATAATTTGGTAGAGTTGTGGGGATTTGAAACCAAGACACATGCTAGTGTCACAGGGTATATCAGTGTAGTTGACTGGCACAAAATTTCCTGCACAGAATTTAGATTCTGGTGGCTTAAACGCTGTCAATCTCATCTTGTTCTACTATGTAATCGATAGTTCCAACTGAGACCTCAATGGGAGGCCTGGTTCTTATCCTCTGAAATTAGAGCTCACCATATGTATGAGATTTCTCCCATGGGGCCATCTCTGATACAGGCAGTGGGGCACCAACTCTGACTTGTCTAAGGTTCTTTAGAAATATTCTTCTAATACTACTAGTTTCACTGTGGTGGCACAGGGTTGGGTTCTTGTTTCACACCCTCCTCACCAAGGCTGAATTTAACATTCCTCACTCTCATGAAAAAAGATTTCTATTGGACAATTAGATGGCTACTATGTCTTCTACTACATTTTGTTCAAAGTAGACTCATAGGAGCTGGTATGAACTCTTTCTTCTATACCCTGGATGTTGCGGTGGGGTTGAATCTACTATAGTACTTGTTCAGGGATGCTGATCTTCAAAATCATTTGACAGCTGTTATCAGGCACTCCACCTTTAACTTCCTTAATCCATCTTGTAGCACAATTAGAAATCTCTTGAAAGTGACACAGGAAGTGCTTTGTTGAATGGAAAGGGAGCCAATCAAGTTGCTTTCCCTTTCAGAAAAGTTTCTGTTTTGTTTTACTTTGGTCTTTTGAGAGTTAGATTTAGACCACCCTGAAGGCAAGGGTTAAAACATTTTCCCTCCTCTCCAGGGAATGAAGATGAGGCAGTTTTGCTTCTACAAAGTTCTTTCTTGTCCTTAAGGAAGGAGAAACCAGTTCACTGTTGTGGAAATTTAGTTGTTCAAGGCTCTATTTCTGACTGTTTTTCTGTCCATTAAGAACTATTATGAAAGAAAAGAAGAGAAGAGAACTTCTGGAGAGAAAAGAGAGATAAAGAAATGAAGCAGGAAAAGGGTTAAAGAAAGGTAAACCACCCCAAAGACCCCAAACCAGGAGAGTGGTTTGAGGATGGGCCACTGCCCAGGAGTTGCCAGGGGAAGGTCGAAGACAGGTCCCACAGAGGCACACTGCAAACTCCCAGAACTCCCTTAGATCAGAATCTTGTCTTCAAATTGTTCAGTTTCTAGCTTGAACTTGCTGGATGACCAGCTAGTCACCTGGGGAATGGGCCCAATGCCTCACTGGTGCTACAGTCTTTGTTCTGACACAATTTGCCTACTTCATGAGGACATCTCTGTATAGTAGCCCCCCAGGACACTGGGTACCCAGAATGGGGCAGAGTGGAGGAAAAGTCTTGGATATTAAATACTAGAAATGGACCTATTCACTAAACCCGTTTTCTTTTACTAAATCGTATAATTAAGGATTCAAAAAACAGTTAAGAGTAAGCTAGATAAATAGATCAATATAAGGAGCCCAAAGACAGACCCAAGCATATATGGGAACTTGGTATTTGAAAGAAGTGACTTCACAAATCTTTGAGTGGAAGAACAGATTGTTCAATAAATGGGTTTGGACAACTGTCCATTCCTATGGGGAAAAATAGATTTCTTACCTCAACATCCACAGAGTATTTCCCAAATGGACTAATGAACTAAAGGAAAAAACAAACTCAAATTATTAGGCTTACTTTAAGGTAAGAAAGGCTTTATTAAACAAAACAAACAAAAAAAATTTAAAAATCATCAGAATTTCTAGAAAACAATTTTTTTAAAGTTACTAAATTCATTATAGAATAGAAGATATTTCCACCCTGATTAAAAAGATAAAGGCTTGGTACTAGAGCATTTGTATATTTTTATCTCCTCTACATCAATGAGTGGAGAAAACAAGCTACTAATAGAACAATGGCAAAGGAAATAGAACAGCAGCTTACAGAAGAATAAGTCTGAACAGCAGTTCACAGAAGAATAAGTCTGCTTATCTAATAAGCATATTCCAAAAAAATGTTTTCACTGGTTAAACAATAATGTGATACCATTCTAATACTGATGGTCAGAAATTTAAATGTCAGACAATGCCAAATATGGGTAAGAAAGTGGGGACTCCGTATATCTCTGGTGAGAGTGTAAATTGGTACAACCACTTTGGAATGCACATGGCAATACCAAAAACATTTGGAAATGCACATCCATATAATAAGCTATTCCTTTTTTGAATATATGTCTGAGAGAAACTTTCATGTATGTTTAGAAGGAGACATGTACATGTATGTTTATTGTAACATTGATTGATACTAGACATTTGAAAATAATCCAAGAATCCAAAAAAGAAAAAATTGTATGATGAAATTTTATATTGCAATGACAAAGAGGTCAGGCCACTGCCTAAGGATATGTCCAAAAAATAATATTAAGAAACAAGAAGCAAAATAAGAGAGTATGTTACATATGCAATATTTTAAAACATACCAAATAATTTATGCATTGCTTATGGATTGCATATGAATGTATGTTGAGATCTGAAAGAAGAATCTGAAGTACAGACTTGAAGAAAATTGTGGTAGTTGCCTCAGGAGAGTGAGAAAAAGAGGACTAGCGGGATGGTAGTTATGGAGACTTCAGTTTTATGCTTAATATTTTCTTTTTTAATGTGGAATATAAGTAATTGCTATATTATTCTCTGTACTTTTCTGTATTTCAACATTTCTTACCCTAGAGTCTAATATGCTACTTTGAGAGAGGTTCACTTTGACTTCCCGATGTGTTGATGCAGACCTGTAAGGGAAGAGGAAACATGGAGTGCAAAGTAAATGTGAGACGCTCTAAAGATGCCACTCCAACTATTTTATAGTAAAACTATAGGCCCGATGCATGAAATTCGTGCAAGAGTAGACCTTCCTTCCCCCAGTTGCTGGCACCAGCTTTCCGCTGGCACCCAGGACCCAGGCTTCCCTCTGGCATCCGGGACCCCGGCTTCCCTCCGGCCGCCAGCAGGCACCCGGGAGCCAGGTTTCCCTCCCAGCCCTGGCTTCATCCAGAAGGTCGTCTGGTCTAATTAGCATACTATGCTTTTATTATTATAGATGGTTTTATTAAGCATTTTTTTGAAAATAGTTTTACTCTTGCCATTCTGTTATGCAAATAGAAAAATGGAATTAAAGAGACTTTGTTCTGAAGGAGGACCTGAGAGATCATTATAAAATAATTTTACAGATGAGAAAGCAAAAGCCCAGAGACCTTCTGAGGGGTCATTCTACTTGTTAGTAATCAAGTCAGGACAAAAACTCCTAGACCACACTGGAATGTTACATAAACTGTCTTTTCCAAACTATCATCTTTATTCATCTTCCCTCCCTCCTACCCCCCCTCACCCTGATAGAATTCTACTCCTCCTCTATTACTATACTTATTACAGTTGGGTTGGTGTTTAAGTTACTTATTTATGTCTATTTCTCTTACTAGAACATGAACTTTTACTCCTAGAAGTCCAAGACAACTTCTGATTTATCTCTATAGTTTTGCACATAGTAGGTAATCGATAAATAGTTGTTAAATATTCTAACTTGGTTATTATATTTATGGTATTGCCAGCTTGGTATAAAGGACAATATATTTAAAGGAATTTAGCACTTAGATTTGTTATAACTCTAATAATAAAGCAACAGAACTATTTAATATCGAATCTTCATTTTAGAGATCACTCGATTCAGGGAGCTGAGCCATAACATCTCTGCCATGTTTTTTGATAGCTACATTACAGGAAAGACGTGTCTCAAGCAGCTGAACTTGCCTTATCACCCTAATGGTGTGTGACTCAATGGAGCACAGGCAGGGTTTCTTAGAGGGGTGAGCATGAGTGACCCTAGTTCGCCTAGAATCATCTTAATCTTGTATTTCTTAACATTCAGCCCCTGCAGCTGGTGCATGTTTAAAAGATTTTCACTCACACTGTTTTGCCAAAGTGATAGATTTTATTCACCAGCTGGAATTTTCATGTGTTCTGTAGCTTCCTGCAGCTTTCCACTGGGCTTGGTTCTCTCTGCTTCCCTCTATTAGTAATGACTCTGGAATAATGGGAAAGGGCTCAAATTCAAGCTGTACAGCAATTTAAATATCACTTTTTATAGTTTTCTCTCTCACATTTCTACACCATCCTGTCTGCTAATATTAACACCACAGCTTGAGGCAGGCGCAGACCAATTTGCCTTTATGGATTCTTTGACCCCTAAATGTCCTTGCTCTGTTTCTAAGCCATTCCAACACAAGCCTGGTGTTTGCACTACAAGCCTTTATCTACTTATATCCTATATAAAATCAAGTAAAAAGAGCAACCTTTTCTTTATTCCTCATATAAAGAAGACTGTACAAATTATAAATATACATAGATCTCTGCTTTCTTTTAGTAATTCACAAAAAATCTACATATTTAGAAAACATGTGAAGTAAAAGATTAGATTTTTTTTTATTGAATGACAACATCAGGCTCTGGGAATGAACTTGATACAACTTATTGAAATCACTGTGGTTGCCATATATGAAAAAATTGAATTCCTAGTGAGGTCTTTATGAAATCAGTTATGTTTTTAACATTGTGTAAATATTACTTTTGTTGAAGGGATTACCAGGGAACAGTAAAAAGAAGAACATTTTAAACTGAATACCTTCTTCTATCTTCTCAGCACCAAATGAATGACTAATTAAATCTGTTATATGAAAACGTCATAGCAGATGATGCTTCCCATTAACAAGTACATAATCCTATATAATAAAGCGCTAATATGCTAATTAGACAGAACAGCAGAACGACTGCTGTCGGGAACTTCCGGACGAAGCCGAGGCCCTGAAGGCGGAGCTCCTTGCACGAATTTCATGCATCGGGCCTCTAGTGAAATAATAAACATGCTGAAGCGAAAGACATAAGAGACTTCGGATCAGTTGGGCAGTAAGCAATCTATCTCAGGACTCAGAGGTCAACCAATGGGAAAGCTGTCTGCATGAGAGAAAAATAGATCAGTTAACAGAACAGAAAATTCAGAAATAGATAATAATATATGTGAGAATTTAACATATGAAAAATTTGTAGCTCAATTTGGTGGGGGGGGTGTAATATACTTTACTTAAGTAATAGTGTTAGCATAGTTCACATATTGATCTATGAGCATGAAGAAAAATGCAGAAAGACACATTGCAAGTTGCTTGGAATGTGGACGTGGAACATAAGGCAGGAGCTGGGGGAGAATAGGAAAAAAGGAAAATAATAAATCATTAAGCAAACTTAGCATGCATGATTTATACCATATATACATACATATATATATTTACATTTTAGTATGATTGCATTAGAATATATAGAGAAAAACAGATGGGAGTGAGGAAGAGATGTACTGACTTATAAGAATCTCTATGATCTATAAAATGAAGAAAGCAAGTTGAAGATTGACATCTATAATTTGATTCTGTTTAGCTAAAACCAAACAGACACACTGTATAAGTCAGGGTTTGATCAGAGAAGCAGAACTTCTAGGAGTCATATAGAAAAAGGAACTTATTATAGGAATTTGACCTCACTCAAGGTCAAGGTTAGAGCTGATTAAACAGTTTAGATATGACTATTGCTTCTGCGCCCAGCGTTTAGCCTGAAGTCTTCAGGGCAGGCTGTTGGAAGTGGAAGATGGACATGAATTGAAATGTCATTCCAAAGGTAAATGGGAAACTAGGAGGACAAGCTGGAACCCAGCTCTTTCATTTCTTCCAAACCTCTGACTTCAATGATGTGGGTAACCTGCAGAGAAGCCGATGCCCTTGGTCATGGAGTGGTACATGCAGCTGACCCAAGAGTAGGAGAAGCTGAAGGAGGAGGTCCTGGTGGAGCTGGTGAATCTGTGAACCGGCTGCTTTCTGATGCCAAGGTGAGCCAGCAGATCCCCAAAAACATGGATAAGCTGCTACAGTACCTGACCCTGTACCAACCTTCCCAATCTAATTGTTGCTGATGTTTCATTGTTGCCTTCCAAATCTCATGCAAATTTCTCTGTGGCCAATCCTAGCTCAGAACCATGCAGGGGAAGGCAATTCTGAGGAAAGGAATTCTGGTAAATGTAACCACCATATTACACACACACACACACACACACACACACACACACACACACACACACACACCCTATGTAAGTACATGTCTACCTTTATGTTGGTATGAATAAGGAGAAAAGCCTTGAAAGATATACCCCAAGCTGTCAAGCCTGTTTTCATCAGAAAGATGGTATTGGAGGGTCGTGGCCAGAGTTTAAATAAAAGATAGTATGCAGCTATTATAAAGAACAGATAGGTTTCTACGTACACATATGGAAAGGCATCCAATGTTATGATGTTAGTGGAAAAAAATTAATATCTAAAAAGTAATCTAATCTATGGAAAAATAACCCAATATGCATGGAGACACAAATTTAGATCACTTACTAGCTCTATGACCTTTAGCAAGTTATTTAATCTACACACCTTATTTTTCTTATTTGTGAAATGGATATAGTAATATTAATGATAGTATCTGGATTAGAGTTATTGTGAAGATTAAATGAGATCTTTATAGTGCCTTGAATGGTGTTTGACAAATAGCAAATGCTCAATAATACTAGTAATCATTATCATTATTTTGGTTACTTCTATCATTATTAATATATCTGAATGGAAATAACTTGCTTCCTTCTCAGACCCTATCAACTCAATTCTATCCTTTCAAATCAAGGAGAAAAGGAGGAAGGGAAGGGGATTTAATTTACAGAGCTGCCCCAGAAGTTTGTCACTGGCCTATGGGTCAGTGAGTTGTAACCCTGGATAGTCATTAAAAGGATGTCAATGGAGAAAAGACACAAGGTCAAGCAATGCTTATACGGAAAAAAGCCTGGGATTGAGACAGGCAGTCCTGGCTGTGTGAGTGAGAGAGACAGAGGGGGAGAGAGAGAGAGAGAAAGAGATTGAGAGAGACTGTGCTCATGTGTTAGCACAAACATATGCTTGTGTATAGATTGGAAAGAACCAATACAACAACTGAGAATGCATGCATATAAGGAAACACTTAAAAATCCTGCAAAGGCAAGTCGGAGTGCTATATATTATCTTATATTCTCTAATCCTCATATGAGAGGTAAAACAAGGGACTGCCAACATACTCATTTATGTACCCTGAGACCTGTAATTTATTTCATTGTATTTGATGCTAGAGGGAAACATTTATTTATTTAAAATTACTCAGAATATAGCAAAAAGCTATTCTGCAGATATGAAATGTGTCTACACTGCAAAAGAAGAACACAAAAATAAACTGCAAAAGAAGAAAACAAAAAATAAAAAAATAAAAAACCCTCTTCACTTCTGATACACAGTGAAAGCAACATGAGGTTTCTTTTGTTTCTAGAGTCTGCTGGAGGAAATGAAACAATGGGGCATGAACACAGTTCTCAACCCTTTTTTCTATGGGGGCTCACGTGGCTGACTAATGTTCCCTAGCACAATGCTCTTCTAAACGTAATTCCCAGCACACTGGCCATTACTTCATCTCATTCATTGCCACCCAAGAGAGCATTTCAGGATATAAATGAGTGAGTCTGACATTGGAAGAGAATAACCTTGGAGACATTCAATTTTTTAATTAAAAAATGTAATGCATGAATATAATCTCATTGTAAAAGACTAAAATAATAAGAAAATATATCCAATACATTTCTGTACTAGCTCTCACTCTCACACTTCTCTTTTACAGAGAGAATTTTAAAAATTATTAGCAATTTGGTGTATATCCTTTATATGTTAAATTTAAAGTGATATACATTTATATGTGTTTATCTACATATCTATATTTGTATCTATATCAATATCTCCATACATATTGGATTATTTTCCCACAAATAAGACTTATATTTTAGATTTTTTTTGTGATTTTCTTTATTCTACTTAACATCATAACATTGAGGCATCTTTCCATCTGGGTACCTACAGACCCATCTTGTTTTTAATAACAAAGCATTGTACTGCATAAAAACACCACATATTATTTAATCTCTCCCCAGTTAGTAGATATTTGTTAATTTTTTATTACTAAAAATGAAGTTGCACAGAGCATACCTCCTCATCCTGTATAGGTGTTTTTGTGCACAAATGTATTTATTAGGAATAGATACTGACTGGGAAGGGGGGGAAGCACGGTGGAGGGGGTCAATGGGGGAAAAAGGGTATGTCTGTAATATTTTCAACAATAAAGATAAATTTAAAAAAGAATAGATACCCAGAAGCAGAATTGCTGGGTCAGAGAATATCAATATTTTAGTAGTATTTATTTTAGTATTTAGTTAAATGAAAAATTTCCTGAAAAGTTGGTACTAATATACACTCACTCCAATGGTGCATTTTTCATGCATTCAAAAAGGGTTTATGCAGTGGCTGCTTACTTACCTACCTAATTACATACCCAGCACCTATCTAACATGTGGAGGAAAAGAGAACAGGTCAAGAAGTAAGACCTGGTTACATATTTAAATTAGGTGGTACAGTACCTTACAGAAAAGGTTATCTCTGAGAAAAACCTGAAGGAACTACTGTAGCAAGCCACACAGGTATCTGAGGGGAAAGGATTTGTAGAGGGAACAGCAGGTAAAAGTAACTGAGGTAGAAGATAGCTGGTGAGTACTAGGAAAAGCTAGGAGGTCAGCATGGAAGAACTGGAGTGAGCAGGGAAGGGAGTGGGAGGGAGAGGTAATGGGTATATGAGCGTATCTATCCATCTCCTCAAGCTATTTTTAATACCAAGAGTTGGCCAGGCTAGTGGCAAATAATCACTTTCTTTTTTCACATTGCATTCTTCCTAATTGCTAATGAGATGGAGAATCTATTCGCATGTATATTGGCCGTTTTAGTTCTTATTCTACATTTGTCTTCTCATATTGTTTTCTCATTTTGATTGGATTGTCTCTTATTGATTTTTAGGATCTCTTTATATATTTTGATTATTAATCCTTTTTTAATTATACATGTTGCAAATATTTTCTCGCAGGTTGTCTCAATTCTTATGAAATCCAACCTGTACATTTCATTTATGACTTCTGGGTATTGTTTTTAGCTTAAGGAGAACTTCCCCACCATAAAAAAGAGAAATGTTTTACTCTATTCTCTTCTGATAATTTTATAAAATTGCTGTTCATTATGTTTAGCTCTTTAATCCATTTGGAATTTATATTTATGAATGTTACAGCTAAGGTATGATCCTATATCTAAGATATGCAAATATATTATTTTTACTCCCATTTCTGATTTAAAATACAAAATTTATTATATTAAAATCTGATATATATTAATCTGTTTCCGGACTCTGTTCTGTTCTATTACTTTATTTTACTGTCAATACCACCCTGTTTCAATTATTTAAGCTTTATAATATATTTAGATATCTGACATGAATCACATTTTTTCATCATCTTTAAAAAATATTCCTGGAAATTCTATTTCAGATGAATCTCAGAATTGGCTTATCAAGGCCCATTTTACTGGGATTTCATTTAAATGTATAGATTAATTTGGAGAGAATCAATAT
The DNA here is from genome assembly GCF_963259705.1 of Myotis daubentonii. Taxonomy (NCBI): domain Eukaryota; kingdom Metazoa; phylum Chordata; class Mammalia; order Chiroptera; family Vespertilionidae; genus Myotis; species Myotis daubentonii. The sequence continues at coordinate 43,017,714 of NC_081854.1, forward strand.
AGGTAAAATATTGAGTGTTCTTATCTAGAGAACAGATAGAATATCTTTCCATTTGTTTAAATTTTCAGGAAATGTTTACAATTTTGTTCCATGTAGGTCTTGCATATTTCTTGTTAGGTTTATTCTTAGTTTTCTGCTTTGTGTTGCTGTTTTGAATAGGTTTTTATTTTCTACTATGTTGATTTAACTTTATTAGATGAGCCCAGCAAACAAACAATGAAACAAAACCGGATAAAACCCTGTAGTAAATAAAGGCACAAGGGTAGTTTACTCTGATTGTGGTCATTTAATAATCTATTGCCAGTAATAGAGCATCTGAATTGATTCCCTCATCAGAACAATCTCTGGGATATGACAAATCAAAGAGACTACCTTTAGCCTTTGTTTGGGGACACTTATTTACTTGGGGAGAAGGCAATTAGGCCAAGCCCTGAGGCTCATATATGTTCAATCACCCTGGAATCTGAGAAGAACAAAGGAAAGTGTTTGAGACTTCTTCTGTCAAAATTCAGTGCTGCTGTTTTATTTTGACTTTCTTTTATTTCAGGCCCTTATTTTATACAACTAAAGACTTTTAAATTATGCAATATTTTATGAACATAGAAAAGCACATAAAATAGTATGACCTTAATTTAATATAACTCGGTTTAATAGCTGTTAACTGCCAACTTTGGTTCAGATCTCTTTTCTTTTGTTTTTATTAGTTTTGAGGGAAAAAATACTACAAATTAAGCTAAAGCTCCAACCCCTTCTCTTTCCATCCATTCTGATGTTGGTGTGTTTTACTCTTAGGCACATTTTAAATATTTGTATGAGTTTAATGTACATCTCTAAGTTATAGTTATTATCTTGTATGTTTTTAACATTTACAAAGTTGGTATCATAACATTGGAGCTTTTTGTAATTTGATATTGTGGGCTTTTGAAGTTCATCCTTGTTGACAAAGTTGCTCATAATACTTTTGTTTATACCCACTGGTCAGACTTAGTCAATCTAGTCACATGGCTATAGCTAGTGGCCAAGGAAACTGAGAAATGTAGCTTTTATTCCTGGCAACCATGAGTCTGGCTAAAAACCAGGGTTTGTATTTCTAGGGAAGAAAAGACGAACTAGTAGTAGAATACAGCTAGCCATCTTTGCCAAACATCTTTAATTTCAATGTGTATTATGGTTTTCTGATATATGCCTTTATTGGGTTAAGATGTTTATTTTCTTCTTTTTCTTGATTTGCAAAAGGATTTTTAAAATTGCTTTTAATTAGGAATAGGTGTTAATTGCTTTTTTGGGCATCCTTTAAGATGATTATATGGGTTTTCTACTTTAATCTGATATTGTAATATATTAAATTAATAGGTTTCCTAATGTTAAACTATCCTTGCATTCCAGACATAAATTTTAATCAATCAATAACTTGAATCTTATTCGTTAGAAATACATTATTTTATTTCAAAACAATGCAGTTATTTAGGATTTTAATATATGTTCACAGATTAAATTAGTTTATTCTGTTGTTATTTATTATCTATAATAATAAAAGTGTAATATGCTAATTAGACCGGACATCCTTTCTTCTGGAAAAAGTTGCAGCAGGCGTCGGGAGGGAGATGCGAGGCAGAGGTGGCCGTTGCCGCAGCAGGGGCCAAAGCCCTTGCATGAGTTTCGTGCATTGGGCCTATAGTTATTTATATGGCTTTATAATCAAGATTATGCCAGCCATGTAGAATTAGTTTTCCACTCTTTTTATATTTTGGAAAATTTAACCTAAGAATTATCTCTTCAAGTTTTAATATAACTTACCCATAATACCAGATGTATGGATTTTAAAAAAATATATTTTTATTGATTCCAGAGAGGAAGGGAGAGGGAGAGAGAGATAGAAACATCAATGATGAGAGAGAATCATTGATAAGCTGCCTCCTGCATGCCCCACATTGGGAATCAAGCCCACAACCTGGATATGTGCCCTGGCCAGGAATCAAACAGCAACCTCCTGGCCCAACCACTGAACCATGCTGGCTGGGCTGAAAATATACTTAAAAAAATTAATTGGGGGAGATACAACTTTTTAATTTAATATGGCAGCATCATTGTCTTCATTAAATATTTTCCAAATCTATCAGGTGCTTAAAATTTATTATAGAAATAAACAAAAAAGGCATAGTCTTTCTTCTCAAGGAGCTTTCAGATAAAAAGAGAATAAGCATGGACATATTTATATTAAAATAGGATATGGTCTATGATAACCAATAGGTGCTTAAGTATTTTCCGCCTCTCTGTTTTATTATTGTTAGCCTCTGGGGAAGGAATGGTGGGAGGAAGTGGGTTGAGTAAAGGGAGTAGCTAAATTCAGCAGAATGAAATAAATACAAGATACAGAGGCAGCATGAGGAGGACAGAACAGAAATTTGGATAGAGATGGCATTGTAGGAAAGGTGATTGTCATAGTATGCTTTAGCTGAAAGAAGCCTTGGAAAGTAAAGCCCTTCCTTTGTAGATGAGCAAACGGGCTCAGAGAGGTGCAGTGACATGCTCAAGGTCAACCAGAGTTTATAGCAGATCCAAGACTAGAACTGGCTTTCCTCATTCTCTTCTGATGTTCATTTTACTGTCCTACATGGCTTATCATAGTTGCATTCTGGAAGCAACTGGTAATTTCCCTTTTAGTCATACTTGCTTTATAAGGTCACTTACATCCTACTCTAGCTTTATGAAATAAATATATCAGCTATCACCTGGGATGACACCCAATGCCCTAGAGATGCTGTCCCCATCGCCTTTCTCAGAGAATCCATCTCCACCTTTCTGTCTTAAAATCCTCTCGGCAGAGCCCAGGCCCCCTTCTTTGCTGGAGGCTATAATAATGAGACATGGTAGGGTGCGCTTGAAACCTTGACACTCTTGATATCATTTCTGTGAGGGAAAAAAATATGTTCCCAGTTCCAAATCATCAAATTAAACTTTCTCCAAAAAGCCAAATACTTGGGAACTTTCTATAAATTTATCTGAGCATGTAATTTTTTCTGTTCTGAAGAGAAATGATCTGTGCCACTTAAATCTGAAATTGTGACTAACTGTACACAGAATCATATACAATTCTACAGAGGTTCTGGTAAAAACTGAATTTTTTAATTGTTACAGTAGATCTCATCCATACTTCTCCAAGTTAAAAAGAATGGAAGAAAGTGTCTCATCATCTGGAAAATGGGCAGAATATATGAGAAAATAAGTGAAATCCTACAGTGGAAAAGGCTCTTGTGACAGTGTCTTGATGCTACAGTTCTTTGTTGAAATGTGTCCCCCCCCCCCCCCCATGTGGCTCCTCTAAGAGAAAATGGGCGACTTGAATACCAAGTTTAAGTCCACAAAGAAAATTCAAATTCACACTACACCAAATATAGCACTTTCAAACATCATCTCTGGTTATTTTTACCAGGATATTCTATGTTCAAAAATATTTTTGCAGTGTTTATATGTGCCCAATACTGTGCAGTGGGGAATATAAAAAACAGAATAACAATAGAAGATAGCACATATTATAGGGATAATTGCAAGGCATGGGATATAAGTAGTATAGAAATTCATAATCAAGAAATAGGACTGGACAGAACAAGAAATGCTTCCTATAAAAGTAACTTAAGCCACACCTTGAAGGATAGGTAGAATTTGTACAAATGGAGAGGAGTAAAGAACAGAGCTGTTGTTGCAATACAGAGGCACCAACATTCATTGTGTGACTGGTGAATCCATTCTGAATGATCACTGTATCTATCAAGTAGGTTGTTAGGAATTCTGAAGATCACCCCAGCAGGCATCCTAATATATAAAAACCCTGGGTCCATCACATCCCCAATGACCGGGAGGCTCGACCAACCGGAAGTCAGTCCTGCAGTCAGCACTGGGTTGCCGTGGTGACCCAGAGCTGACTGCTATGGCTGCAGGCACGGTGACCCAGCACTGACTGCTGAGGGGGCTGCAAATCAGGCTCAGAGAGAGGCCTGAAGAGAGAAACATGGTCTGATCCGTAGCCTCTGTGGCAGCTATTGATCAGCACTTGCCTCTCTCTTTAGCTCCAGGCCTGGTCAGCAGCCACACCTCCATTTCTCTCCAGGCCTCCACCAGAGCTGCTGATCAGCTCCACCTTTCTGATCAGGCCCTGTTGATAGGCTCAGAGATGCTGACTGGCATAGAAACCGACCAATCAGAACCAAATCTGGGTCAACTGTGAGGAGCCAATGGCTTCCTAGGAAACGGAGATTTTGAAGCTGACTGGCATAGAAACTGACCAATCAGAACCAAATCTGGGTCAACTGTGAGGAGCGAATGGCTGCCTAGGAGGCGAAGCTTTTGAAGCTGACTGGCATAGAAACCGACCAATCAGAACCAAATTGGCTGGTAGAAGAGGGAAGTTGGGGGCGAGATCAGGCCTGCAGGGGAGGGAAGTTGGGGGTGAGATCAGGTTGGCAAGTGAGGGCAGTTAGGTGTGATCAGGCAGGCAGAGGCAGTTAGGGGCGATCAGGCTGGCAAGGAAGGGCAGTTGGGGACGAGATCAGGCCAGCAGAGGAGGGCATTTGGGGGCGAGATCAGGCTGTCAGGGGAGGGCTGTTGGGGGTGAGATTAGGCTGGCAGGGGAGGGCAGTTGGGGGCAACCAGGCAGGCAGGGGAGGGCAGTTGGTGGTGAGATCAGGCCAGCAGGGGACGGCAGTTGGGGGTGAGATCAGGCTGGCAGGGGAGGGCAGTTGGGGGCGATTAGGCTGGCACGGGAGCAGTTAGGTGTTAATCAGGCTGGCAGGGGAGCGGTTAGGGGGTGATCAGGTAGGCAGGCAGGCAGGCGAGCGGTTAGGAGCCAGCAGTCCTGGATTGTGAGAGGGATGTCCAACTGCCCGTTTAGGCCTGATCCCAGTTGGACATCCCCCAAGGGGTCCCAGATTGGAGAGGGTGCAGGCTGGGCTGAGGGGCACCTCCCCCAATGCATGAATTTTGTGCACCAGGCCTCTAGTCCTATATAATAAAGAGCTAATATGCTAATTAGACCTGATGGTGGAACGACCTTCCAGAACGACCAGTGGGCGGGGCTGCAAAGCAGCCAGGCCACGAGTGCTGAGCCCCTTGCAGGAATTTTGTGAATCGGGCCTCTAGTTCCTAAATATAAATATGGAAGTGCCTATTGGGAAGTCAAGGGGCAGTTTGACTTGCCCATGCCATCAAAAGGTAACAATTAAATTGATCAGAAATAGAGATTTGTTTTTAATTATTGCTGTGTTTCGCTCTTAAACTTCATTATCATATAGCCATATTATCAAACTAACAAACACACTCAGTGGGTATAGATTATGATTATTATTCTTTACCAGAACAAGAACTGTCACTTATAACACTCGGATCCAATTCCAATCGCTTCACAATACAAACTTTAAAGCAATCTCATCAAGAAATAGCAGACCTGGTCGGTCTTCTCTAGCAGGTACTTCTGCTATTTCACCTTTTCAAGTAAGTAGCCTCAGGGACATGGAAACAATTTTCAGCAGTGATTTGTTATGATATTGAATACACATCTCAATACCCTCATAGACAGGAAAGGAGGGTCTGATTCATCAACACTTTTCTTTAGGTCAGCAAACACTGAGGGGACAATTAGACTGTTTATAAAGCCTTGATACCTAGAATAGTGCAAAGTCAATTTAAAAAATATATTGAATATGTGAGCGTTTCCAAATTGTCATCAACAGTTATGACAAGCTATTAAAGAAGCTATTGTAGAGGGCTGAAGGAACAGCTGATTTCAAAACAGTAAATCAAGTCTTGGTCAAGAGCGCTGATGAAAAGAGAACAGGATTCTTGCTGTGTTTATGAGTGGCTCAAGACAGCTTTAATACACATCAATCACAGGTAGGCAGCATGCACTGGTCAGGGCCCCGACTCTCAGTGTGACCTTTTGTGAGTCACCAGACAGCTCTCAGGCTCGGTTACCCAGTAGAAAACAAAGCTGAAGAGCAAAATCCTCGATGGAAAAACAGGCACTGCATCGCTAATGAGATTTCCTGGGGAAATAAATTCCTCACCTCTACAACCTCTGCTCCGTGACACTCTCCACTCTAGACTGCCACGTCCCCACACATTCAAGAGAAGGTGGACAAAGTGAAGTGCTTGAGGCACAAGGCTGTGCTATAATCTCAGCTTCAGAAGAGTCTGTCAGGAAGAATTCACTGTGCTTACTTAAAATAGAAAAGCCAGGGAGAAATGGTCACACTACCTCGCTTTAGAAATGAAAGCACTCGCTTTGGGTTTGAAATCTCTCAACTGGCTAGGGTTTGCTTAGACATCTTCAGGCTGGCCAAGAAATCTCTCCCTTTCAGTTGGTTCTAAATAGTTTATCACCGTATAACCAGTATTTTGAAATATTTCCACCTCTCTAGGCAAAAGCATTCATTATTGTAAAACTTTTTTCCTAAAATCATAGTAGTAGAGGTGCATGAATGTGCAACTGTGATTGTGGATGAAACAAAGTTAGGAAGAGTGTAACTAGAATAGCACCTTCTTAGAAGGGTAGTAAAACAGGCCAAGGGTGGGCCTGGTGTTTGGAAATGCCACCAGTGCTGTCCACCTCTAGGACTTCCTGGTGCAGCAGGCCACCTGCTGAAGAAGGCAGCTCAGGAGAAGCTCCTCAGACCCTATGACCCTGGCGAATGAGGCTGTAATTTTGCTTTTAAGATTGTTCGTCCCTTGGAAGTTGCAGGACACACACAAGTGTCCATCTGGCACACAAGTGTCTCCTTTCTGAGGCTAGCACCATTGCAAAGGTTCCAAAAGACTGAACACTACTGAATCAGTCAGTCTATTTTAGGGTCTTGTAGGAGAAGCTGACGATATCACAGCTCCTAGGCAGGCTGCCGCCCCAGAGCCTCAGTCGTAACTAATGGGGGTTTAAAAGGGAGATCAGAAAATATCATGCAGATAAAATACAGAGATAGAAGAAAAGACCATAACCTCAATCTGCAAAATGTAATAGCTTTGTCAAAATAAAAGCCAAAGCTAAACTCTCCCGCTGCTGCATACCTCCTAGCTTGAGGGAACTATTCAAGCAGAGAGGCATTTTCTATTAGCACAAACTCCAAGTGCAGCAGGGAGAAACTCAGCCATAATATCTGCACAATGGCTCCTCCATGCAAACACCATTCCAGTAATGGGAAATTTTAATGATGTAAAGCAGCAAGGTCACACGATATGTCCAGGCAGCCCCTGGAAAGACACTGCCTCGGCAGATATTACAGAGGAGAGCTCAGAATTGCTCTTGGTTCATTAGGCTTTGCCTGAGGGTTTTTCCCCCCCACTATTAACTACAAACAAGGTTGAGGTTCTTGTTACTCAGTTCCTTGTATGCAATGCAAAGAGGTGAAGGGCAGGGTTTGTAAATATGGAAAGGCAGACAGCTTAGACGTGTTTTTACAATACTTGAAATATTCTCTGCATCACCTTAAATATATGAAAATTGCAAAAGCCTTATCAATGTTGCAGTATTTTTTTCCTAACAGAATTAACTTTTTATCTACTCATGTATAGATAAAAGTACTATCTACACATAAATATACACACTTGGGGTGGATTGATTCCCTTCCCTCCATACAGCACCACCACATCTTCTTATACTCTGCCTCCTTCTCCCAGCTTTATGACCCCATTGAGATCGCTCTTACTGTTTTCTTCCTCGTTACATTTTGATATTTCAAAGCATGGCCTGGATCTCACTCCCATCTCCCCACTCCACATTATTAATGAATTGGAAAGCAGACATCATTAGTTTTCGGAGACCATTTCTTTTAAAATTTACAGACCCCTTCATCTGAATCTCCAGAGACAGTCTGCTGTTCTCATCTTAGAATCTTATTAGCATCATATCTTCTGTATCCTGCCATGCAAACTGCATGGCTATGCACTTTCTAGCACTTGACCCTTTTGCGGACGGAATTAATTTACTCTTTGAAGATGCAGCAGCATGCTGTTGTGCTTGTTAAAGAAAGAAAAGCCAAGCAAGGAGATGGCAAAGCAAACAAAGGAAATTCCTGGTTTAAAAGCAAACTCCTGTAAAGCAAGTTAGATGAAGATTGGGCAGGAGAAACTAATAGCTAGTAACTACTAATAGAAACAGGCAAATTAGCTGGTTAGCAGGCATTGTTGAGAATTTCTACATCCCAATTACTAATAAGCATTGGAACAAGATGACAGAAATTAGTTTGTACTAGTACCTTTTATTCTTAGCTCTTTGGTTTAATATGGCCCTGGTCAGCATTAGAAGATAACCCAAGCAAATAATTCTGATTAGGTCAGATACCTATTTTGTCTCCTGAAATGTTTCACACTCATTTACACAGTGTTCACTGTGCACCAGGTAATGGTCTAGATGCAGGACATATGTTAGTGAGTAGGACAACTTAGTTTCCAGTGAAGGAGTGAAAAAGTAGAAAATAAACAGACAAAAATGTAACTTCAGGTAGCTATAAGTGGTGCTACGAAGAAAAAGGAAGCCATGTAAAAGAATAGAGAGTGTTAAGAATTATGTGAAAGGGTGATCTATTACTTAGGAATTGACATTCAAGCTAAGGCTTTAATGATGAAAGGAGCATGCCCTCTGAAGGTCTTGGGGATGAGTCTTCCAGACAGAATGTAAAGGCCTTGAGACCAGAAGAAGCTTGGCATATTTTTAAAAATTTAACTAGAGCCGATGTGGCTGGTGTGGGAGAAATAAGCAGTGGCCAGGAGAAGTAGACTCCATGGTAAAGGGTCTGAATTTTATCCTAACCATGGTGGAAGCAATCAAAGGTTACATATTTGTTTTAAGATGACTCCTGCTGTTTTATAAATAACAGACTCAGGGATGGAGATGGGGTAGCAGAATGAAAGCAAGGACACCAGATAAAAAATTATCAGAGATAATTTTTAACAAGAAATTATTATGGTGTCTTGGACTTAAGGTGGTAGCAGTAAAGGTTGCGAGAGGTGGAGGGATTCAGGATATATTTTGAAGAACAGAGCTATGGGACGTGTTGACAAATTGGATGAAGGTGTGAATGGCTGTGTCTGACTGAGAGGCAGAAGATGGCAGAAAGAACAGATTGAAGATGAAATAAAAAGCTTGATTTTGGCCAGGATAAATTTGAGATGACCCATGAGATATCAAAGACTAGATAGGCTAGGGCTCATAGGACAGGTCTAGAATTAAGATACACATTTTGTTATCACAAACTTACAGATATGACTTCAAGCCATGTCACTATTTGAGATCACCATAGGAGTGAGTTTAGACAGAGAAAGGGCCCAAAGATGTATTTGGGGCATTCTAAGAAACAGATCAGGAAGAGAAAAAGGAGGCATTAAATGAGCCTGAAAAATAGTAGCCAATGTTACAGGAGAATAAACAGAAACCACCACCCTTGCCACCAACACCACCTAAAATGCCATTAAAAAAGGAGGGAGTAATCAACTGTATAAAATACCACTAAAAGTTTGAGTCAAATGAGAACTGAGAATTGGTTATATGATTCGGTAAGATGGAGGTCACTGGTCACTCTGACAAGGATTTCAATGGAGTGATAAGAAGAAAATTTGGTTAAAGTGAGTAACAGACAAAATGGGGGGTTGTGGTAAAAGACAAACAAAACAAAACGAAACTGTGCCAGCTAGTACAGACAACTCTACTTGTGACTTTTCTCAGAAAGGAAAGCAGAGAAATGAAGTGGTAGTTGGAGGGTTATATTGGGATGAAGGAAGGCTTTAAGTTGGGAGCAACCACAGCATATTTGTTCACCATCAAGAACGATCCTAACAGAAAAGGAAAAGGATGATATGTAAGAGAGAATGTATAACTGTAGGAACCATGGCATTGAATAAAGAAGGAATGAGATCCAATTCCCAAGTCAAGGCATTGGCTTGAGATAGGAGCAGGGACATGCTATTCATTGTAATAGAAGAGAAGTTAGAGATTATAGTGGTAGATTTGGTTATGGGAGGAACCAGTTCTCTTCTGGTGGTTTCTAATTTCTCAGAGTGACTGAGTAATATGAAGGGTGATTTAAGATTTGTTGTAAAAAAATTTTTAAATGAGAATACTCAGGATGATTGTGTTTTCCCCTAGCCACATTTAGCTGGTAAGGCAAGGGTTGAAAGTTGGTTTTGTTGGATTTACTAACAGTGGGTTTACCAGCAAGCATAATAAGAGAAAGAGGGGCAAGTGGGTATACAGCAGAATGATTACGGTAATGGGTCATAGAATATAATATTTATGATGTCAGAATTGGTAGTATGAAGAAGGTGAATATGAGGCTAAATCAATTGATGGGTGGGTACAGTGGTTTGAAGAATTGTTGGCATATGGATATTTACGTTTGAGTGAGCGGAAAACATTTTTTTTTAAATGGGACTCATATCTAGATTTTAGAAAGTATGGGGGGTATCTGAGAAAGTACAGAGAAAAAGATTAGTGGAAGTGAGGAAGTCAAAGAATTATGCAGATGCTGAAGGTTGAGAGGCGTGATGGTGGAGAGGAATACAGCGAGCCAGGTGCTGACAACATAAATTACTTACCCAGGAAATTGAGCAAATGACCATAAAAAGGGAAAGACAGCAGGTAACACAGTCTATTGACAATTGATTCCAAATAATGGGTTTTTGAGAAAGAGAAAGAGAAAGAGGAAGAGGATGAGGAAGAGGAAGAGGAAGAGAAAGAGAAAGAGAAAGAGAAAGAGAAAGAGAAAGAGAAAGAGAAAGAGAAAGAGAAAGAGAAAGAGAAAGAGAAAGAGAAAGAGAAAGAGAAAGAGACAGGGACTGAATGGAGCAATGAGGAAAAATAAGGACATCTATCCCTCTGAAGACCTGAGGATATGTGGAAAAAAGCAGCTACCTCATGACAGGGCAAGAGGAGAAGCAGTCTTAAGGGAAAGGGAGCAAGAAATTGAGATAAATATTTTTAAGATGAGTAATAAAATAGGAATTTTTTTTTGATGACTAACTATGAGTTCCAGAAAATATAATAGGAGGGTTTGGTGGGAACAGAAAGGGATGGGAAACTAGGTCAGGTTCGGGGTATATGGAGCCACATAGGGATAAGTGTACGGGTTGTGATGACTTTAGTGCTGCACTGTCCAATGCAGTAGCCACTAGTCATGTGTGCCTGTTAAGCTCTTGAAATGTGCCTGGTCAGAATTAAGATGTGCTACAAATATAAAACACACTGGATTTTGAAGACTAAGTAAGAAAAAAACAAAAACAAATCTCATTAATATTTTTACATTGATTCAATGCTGAAGTAATATTTTAGACATATTGGGTTAAAGAAATGTCATTAAAATTAATGTCACTTTTAAAAACCTTAAAAGTGGCTACCAGAGAATTTTAAATTACACTTATAACTTGCATTATATTCCCGTTGGACTGTGTTGGCTTAGCAGCTTTCATTTCAGATGGTGACCTGGACAGGAATGTTAGCCATGCTAAGATTAGATCTGATAGCTTCCTAGGGCAAGGTTGGCCATTGGTTCCAGTTTGGGCTATCCTCTTGGGAGTGGTCTTTTCTACCATTAGAGTATGTCCCTGGACCAGAAGCACTGGCATGATGTAGGAGCCTGTTAGAAATGTAAAATCTCAGGCTTTTACTGAATCAGAACCTATAACTTAACAAGATCCCTGGGTGAGTCTTATGCACATTGAAGTTTGAGAACCAATATTAGTTGAGGTATTCTTTAGTGGTAAGGCTGATGAAGTTGAGGCTAGGGAAGGAAGAAGGTACTTGGAACACCTTTCTGGGTGTGAAAAGGTCTTACCAGTGGGGTAATTTCTAGGATGGAAGAGAAGCAGTAAGTCTCGAATATGAAGCACTCTCTAATAAAGTAGCAGGTAGCCGCACTTGAAATGTGGCTGCTCCGAAGAGAAGTATTGTAAGCGTAAGATACACCCCGAGTCTTGAAGTCTTAGTGTGAAAAAATGAATGTAAAATGTCTTGATAATAAATATTTCATATTAATAACATGTTGAAAGGATAACATTCTGGATACGTTGGGTTAAATAAAGCATATTGTTAAAATTAACTTTGCCTGTTTGTTTTCTAAGTGTAGCTATGAGAAAATTTGGCATTCCTGAGGCTCACATTACATTCCTCTTGGAGAGCGCTGCTTCGGACCACATTGGAGAGTAGTCTCCACGATGGTCTTGTACAGGTAGACTCTGGAGCAGGGGCTGGCAAACTACGATCCACAAGCCAAATCCGGCCCACCACCTGCTTTTGTAAATAAAGGTTACCTGGGATATAGCCATGTTCAATCTTTTCCATTGTCCACAGCTACAGTCATGCTACAACAACAGAGTTCAGTAGTTGTGACAGGGACTATATGGTTCATAAAGCCTACAATGTTTATTATCTGGCTCTTTGATGGAAAAGTTGCCGAACCTCTGCTGTAGAAGGAAGGTGGAGATCTTACTGTTTTCTATTTCATGATAGTCCAGGATTCATATTCAGACTGGAGGAAGCTTTTATTTACAGAAAGTTTGGCTATATCTAGAAAAATATTCTTATGACCTGATAAGTTGAAAATTTTATAATTGTGTATTTAATTGCACTATTTTTTTTGTATTATTGAAACCATAATTCTGTTCTCATTTTAAGTATTTTTAATAGGGAACACTTTTTAGAATTTATGAAGTTTCATTTATTAGTTAGGATTCTAATTGTATCCAGATGCTATGAAGATTTTAGTCATTTAAGTTGGTTTATTTTCCTTTTATTCTCCTATTACACATTGAGGAATCACTTAGTAATATGGTACCAGATGCTAGAAGTGCACAGTAACTTTGAGTATGATGAAACTTGACACAGATTCAAATTAATTCTTTGAGTGATAATGATGTGCTCCTACACAATATAGGAAATAAACTTATCAAAATTATTGCTTACCATTATTATTCTTTCATTTCCATTCCTATTGTACCACCGTAGTTTAGAGCTTTAATAAGTCCTGTATATTATGCCAACATCCTTCCCAAATGACTTTCTCTTTCTTAACTTTATTTTCCTGCCTATTCTGTTCTCCTTGTCACTTTTAGACTAATTTTTAAAACACTACTTTAATCTCTAAAATTCTCTTCTCAAGAACCCTCAGGACCGACTGAATTAAAAAACTCCTTTGTTAGATTTATAAACTGGTACTAGACAATCTTATAATCTTATTTCCTATTAATAATTCAATTCTAGAGCATTTCCAAATTGTGATACAGACTCAGATTTCTCAGACTGGTTCACCCTTTTACATTCCTCCATAATAAATTTGGTTCAGGTGAATGTCTTCAGTCCAGATTATAACAATCACCTAATAACAGGTTTCACTGTCTGTGCTCACTTAATCCAGGTTCCATATAACTTCTTGGGGACTTTCCTAAATCATAATTCTCCCTATGCTTTGCCTCATGTTAATAAGAAAAATAAAATAAAAATAAAAATCATACTAATGTAGAAGATTATTAAAGAGGGTGAATGGAAGGTGTTCTTTTTTTTTTTTTTAACAGAGAGGAAGGGAGAGGGATAGAGAGTTAGAAACATCGATGAGAGAGAAACATCGACCAGCCGCCTCCTGCACACCCCCCACTGGGGATGTGCCCGCAACCAAGGTACATGCCCTTGACCGGAATCGAACCCGGGACCCTTCAGTCCGCAGGCCGACGCTCTATCCACCGAGCCAAACCAGTCCTGGCGGAAGGTGTTCTTGATGAGCTCTTTTCAAAGGTAATCAACAAATAAAAAGAAGTCCTTCAAAGATAAGCAGCAAAAAAGCCAAAATAATCTATGAAAGAAATGGAGAAATTTTGAGGGTTCGATAAAATCAATCCAGTTACTAACAGTAGTGAAGGCTGTTGGGGCAGACTGAAGTCTGGAGAAGCCCCATACACACCACTAGCTTAGCTGACATAATAATTCTCCCTTTATCCCAAATTATGTTGTGACAGCAACCCCTGAGGGTTCTTGAGAAGTTTAGAGATTAAAGTAGTGTTTTAAAAATTAGTCTAAAAGAATAAAGAATTAGATCTTAAAAGAATAAAGAATTTGAATATTCTACATTTTTGAGGTGTCTAGAACCTAGGACCTAGTGCAGCTAAATACAAAGATGAATGGGAATTAGCTAAAACTGTAGGCCAAAACCTTTTAAGCTCAATACTGATAAGATAAAGGAAATTAATTTCTCAGTAGAGGTATCTGGGAGATTGAGCATTGGGCTATCCAAGATGAAATTAATCTTGATTAAAGCTGTAACTCAGTCATAGATAATTTGACTTTGCATGAAGTTTGAATTGTCACCTATTAACCTTAGATGGCAGATATAGAAAGAGTTCACGCTTTGAGGGAAAAAGCGAAATGAAACAAAACAAAATATACTTCAGTCTCTATCCTTCTATTCACAATATCTGGCATGTAAAAAAATATCATGATACATGTAAAGAATCAAGAAAGCATGATGCATGATCAAGAGAAAAAACATCATCAATAAGAAGATCCACAGATACTTTAGATAGTGCAATTAGCAGACCAGGACTTTAAAATTAATATAAATATGTTAAAAAATGTAGACAATCTGAACAAAATTCGTGAACAGAAAGGCAATCCCAATAGAGAAATTGAGAAGAGTATCATTGATTCATGCAACAATATCTAACAGTCTCATACATATGTAATTAAAATCCCAGAAGGGAAACAATGATAAGAATTATGGTTGACTTTTCATAAAATAAAAAGTGAAAACCAGGAGAAAAATGGAATGACATTTTAAAAGTGCAGGAAAAAATTATCAGTCTAGAATCTAACCTTCAAAATAAAGGCAAAATAAAGATATTTTCAGATACACTAAAGCTGAGATAATCTGTCCACAGCATACTAACACTATAGGAAATGTTGAGGAAAGTTTGCTTGCCCCTAAGTTCAGAAATAAAGTTTGCTTTCAGGGCAGTTACAGTGTCAATTCACATTTACCTCTCTGGCTATAAGTTTCTAGCTCATTTCTGAACCCTGTAAATTTTATCATTTCTTTTTTCCTGGAAGGTAATCTATGTATTCCAAAGGAAATTTATTCTCTTTTATTTAGCATTTCCAGATGTTTATAGCAGGAATGATTTTAGGTGATCTACTCTATCACACTGCCAGAATCAGAAATCCTTTCAGCCTGTACTTTATTTTCTACTACTCTATTTTTGATTCATAGGTCAGAATCCATATATGCGAAGGGCCAACTTAGGTCACATGTGCATTTTTAACAAAATATATTTTTTATTGATTTCAGAGAGAAAGGGAGAGGGAGAGAGATAGAAATATCAATGATGAGAGAACCACTGATCGGCTGCCTCCTGCACGCCCCCTATGGGGGATCGAGCCCGCAAACTGGGCATGTGCCCTTGACCAGAATTGAACCCAGGACCCTTTAGTCTGCAGGCTGATGCTCTATCCACTGAGCCAAACCGGTGAGGGCCATATGTACATTTTTGGCTGCAGGGTTAGTGGGCACCTCCAACCCCCATGTTGTTTAAGGGTAAACTGTACGTCCAAGCCCATATCCTCTACTCTGATTAGGCTTTTTTTTTCCCTTTCTAGACCATTAATAGGCATTGTTCTTTAATAATTCTGTGCCTCTGCTTATGCTATTTTGCTGACCTGGTATGCTCACCCTCTCCATTGCCTACGCTAATTTTAGTCTTTAAATGTCCACTTAACCTTCATTTCTTCCATGATGCTTCTTATTTCTCTGGTCATCACTGACTTCTCACTTCTCCAAATCTCCTAGAATTATAGTCTGTACTTGGTCCTAAATTACATGTGGTCCTTTATTATTTACTTTTGTTTCTTTTGTCTTATTTCACACTCAGTTTCAGGAAATTAAATGTGAAGAATTATGATATCCTTATGCTTATTAAAGCACCAAAAATACCTAAAATAGTTAATGTGTTATGATTCCTATAATGTGCTAATTATAATGAATAAAAATATAACAAATCTATAATTTATGCAGACCTCTACTTTGAGAATACATAAAATAAGACTTTTTCCTGTTAAATATTCAAGGTAATTGTCTGTACTAAATCGAACGTTATGCCATACATTTCTGCTGAATAAAATTCTACAATAAAATTCCATTTATTACTCTTTATAGTAAATATTATGTTGCAAGCCTTTCAAAGGAAAGTCTACATTACTTTATAGGTGGAAAGTATAGACTTTTCACCTTTTAAAATTTTGGAATCAGCAAAATATCTGAGAAAGAGAAAAGCAAAATAAAAAGGCAATATACAGTTATACTGTGATGTGATTTTTCCTTAGATAACTGATATGTTAACAAGTTTACATTGTAGATATCCCAAGTTTTTTAATTCTTGTAGAACTTAAAACCTGGAAATTATCAGTAATTGCATTTATTTTATTGGAAATTTTAAAATAAGACTTGCCATGCATAGCAATATAGTGATTGGTGAGGTAATTTCATCTCCTAAAATTAGGATCTTAAATTCAAAGAAAAGTTGTGTTGTCCCCATAGCACCAGAACATTTCCACTTTTGTGTAATTCACGCTGATATTTGCAGTTAGATCCATTCATAGGGGATTAATCAGTTTTGGAACAGCCAGTGCTCATGCCAGATATAGACTGGCAGGAAGCTGATGAGGCAGCACAATGAATGATCTACCATAAAGGCCATGGGCAAGAGGTGGCCATTAGTCTAGAGCTCAGTAATGCACTCTTCAAGTACATTACTCACCAATCCATCAGGCAAGCTGCTATAGGACTGAGAGATTCCAGCACTTTTAAATCTGTAATGCGATGGCTGCCAGCCTGCTCTACATGCCCTAGGTTACAAGGGCACAGTAGTGTGGGAGGAAAGCAATTCATTTGGTGTCATAGCCAGTATTTTTTCTATTCTTTCTTCTGTGTGTACTTAAGAAATGGACCTTCCATTACCCACAGATTAATAGCAGAGAGAATGCTCTGGTGTCTCTATTAGCATTAACTACTGGCAGACACTTTCCCAGTATCTAATTGGCATAATTTTTATTAGCAAAAATGAGAAAAACTTGTATAGAAAAATATATGTTGTTTTTTATTCCAAAATACATCTACATAAATTTTCTACTAAAATAAACTATCAAAACAAATCCAACTTAGTAAATAAAAGCCACAGAAACATAAATATGCCAACATTTTGATGTAAATCAAGAATGGCTCCCCCCCTCCCCGCCCTTCTATCCAGGCAGCATTTACCAGATTTAAAGGCCCTCTATGTATATGCTATAATTATAATGGCAAGTGAGTGTTCAGGCAAGGAAAGTGATAATGTTTACTAATGATAAATTTCCCCTACCTGTAATTAACAAATGTATGCAATTAAATAAACTACAGGCATAGACAAAGAGAGAGGTCATAAGTTTAACTTAATTATGGAAGCCTTATTATTTATCCTGAGATTACTTTCTACTTTTTTAGCGTTTCAATGTCTTTTATAACCACAGTAGATGTGATTATAATTTTGAATGTTCTTGCTTGGTAATATGAAATGTTGGTAAATCTGTGTTCCAATTTTCTTAAGTAACTCATAAGTTTTAAAGGTGAAAAGCATTGCTCCAGAGCATGCAGTAAGTGTAGTGAAAGGAAGGGGGAGGCATTATCTCAGCAGCAGTGATGTCCTGATTCCAGCTAAACACTGAACAAAGTCTCTGTGGGGTTACTTGGCGACAAACTGATGAGAAAGTAGGGAATTAGGAATTCTTGCTGTAATCTGCTCCTTCTGATAGAGGTGTCTATCATGTCACACCATGACCTATACTAGTGCTTTCTTAGCCAGTGCAGGAAAACCAGTCACACAGATTCAAATACACTTAGATCATAATAATAGATGATATTAATTTAGCATGTACTAAATAGGAGAAACTATTCCAAGTTCTTTACATTTAGTAACTAATTCAATCCTCACAACAGCCCTTTGAGGTCATTATAAACTTTTAGAGATGAGAAAGTACAGAGAGTAAGTTTACAAAATTATTTGAATCCAGGCAATCTTGCTCCAAAGTATGGATTCTTGATCACTTTATAGTGCTTCCCATTCCCTTTTGAAAGGTCCCACATCTAGACTGTTATATTCAGGAGGTCTGGCATGGGGTGCAGGCATCACATTCTTAAAAGCTCCACAGGCAGTTCTGATGCACAGCAGGGATAAGATGAACAGGTCTAGTTTAGTTATATAGCTTGTCCTTCCTATAGTACGGCTCTCAGGATTGGGCTCATACTCTTGTTTTATGCCACAGGAAATGCTTTGGTGTATCATACTGTCATGTGCAACATGCTATCAAACCATGTCCTAAATGGAGTTGAAGGATGGGATAGTCCTGTTCTCCTCTGTTTTGGTTATATCTCACTTGGAACACAAGGTTGTTCAAACATCATAGACAGACAAAATTCATCAACGAATACTACAGTTATGGGGAGTGAACTATGTAAAATAACAACTAGTTTAAGACGCCAAGGATAGAGAGGAACCAAGATGGCAGTGTTGGTAAAAGCCTGTACCCGCTGCCTCCCACAACCACATCAAAATTATAAACTACAGAATAACCATCATCTAGAACCATCGGAAAGCTGGCTGAATGGAAGTCCTACAGTAGAGAATTAAAGAAGAAAGCACACAGAGACTGGTAGGAAATGCGGAAATGTGGAATGGGCTGCTCTGACACCACATGTTCTGCTTTTTTAATTGGGAGGGAGATCGTTGGAGGCTGCCCGTGAGGAGCAAGGGGTCCCAGCCCCACACCAGACCCCCAGCCCAGGCTCCCAAAGCTTGGAAAAGAAGTTCCCGTAACTATGGGCTACAAAAACCAGTGCGGATTGGGGCTCTGTGACACAAAGGCTGCTGGAGACCCATTTGTTCCTCTTAAATGGCTGGCACCATGAACTTAACTTACAAGGCCTTGCTTCCTCTGAGCTCTAGTTCCAGGGTGAGGCTCTGGGGGATACAGACATATAGGAGGAGGAACTGGATTGTCTGGCATCAGGAAGGAACTTGGGGACAGCTTTCTCCCAGATGGAGGTGCTGCAGGGATCATTGCTCCTATGCTGAGACCTCCCTGATTGCAGGGCTGACCGGCAGCCATTTCTGTTTGCTCTGCCCTGATGATTCTCTAAAACCCCACCTCATCCAATTTGCAACCCCACCCAAGCTGAGTGAAGCGGCTTTTGCAAATGAATGGCCTGTCCTTGCTCAGGCTAAAATCTCTCAAACAAGCTGCAGCTGGGTCAGGGAGCCCCAAACCTATCAATAAAAGGCCCAAGACCTGGCATCAGCACCAGCTTGCTTTGCTTCACAGCTGGGCTTTGCCTGGGCACTTCCAAACCCGATACAAAGAGGAGGAATCTGCAGATCTCTCTGTAGCTCCTGCTGGGTGGCCACAGGCAGTGGCTGATTTTGCACTTCTCAGGAGGCCCCAGAGCCAGTTCACCCAGTGGACAGCTTCAGACTATACCATACCAGATTACAACTTTACACATCCATAAGCAACACACTCAAGGAGCAGACTCAGTGAGCACCAAAGCCTCACTGAAGCAAGTCATGCTCCATAAGGGTGTCTCCTGCATAGCAGCTCTCCCACTGTAGTTGCAGCTGGTCCTCACAGCCAATTGGCCTGGAGGTCACTTCCTCCTAGGGGTGCATTTAGAGTTCCCAGCACAGGTGACTGGGGAGGCTGAGCACTGGGCCCTATAGGACACCTACTACACAAGGCCACTCTACCAACTCAAGGAAACATAGCAGCTCTACCAAATACATAGAAACAAACACAGGGAAGCAGCCAAAAAGTGAAGACAAAGAAACATGTCACAAATGAAAGAAATTGAAGAAAGCAAACTACTGGATATAGAGTTCAAAACCATGGTTAAAAGGTTACTCAAGAATCTTCTAGAAACCTCTAAGGGACTTAGTAAGACTTTCAAGGATCTTAGTAAGAATGCCAATCAATCAATCAATCAATAAAAAAATAAATAAATTACTTAAAAAAAAAGGGAAAAGGACCAGTCAGAAATTAAGCATACACTGACTGAAATAAAGAATAATATACACGGAGTCAACAGTAGAGGATTCCGAGAATCAAATCACTGATTTGAAATATGAGGAAACAAAAAACACCCAACCAGAAGAGCAAAAAGAAAAATGAATCAAAAAATATGAAGATAATGTAAAGAGCCTCTGGGACACCTTTAAGTGTACCTATATTCATATTATGGGGGTCCCAGAAGAAGAGAGAGAGCAAGATACTGAAAACCTATTTTAAGAAATAATGATAGAAAACTTCCCCTATTTGGTAAAAGAAATAGACTTACAAGTCCAGGAAGTACAGAGAGTCTCAAACAATAGTAATCCAAAGAGAACCACTCCAAGACACATCATCATTAAAATGCCAAGGGCTAAAGACAAAGAGAGAATCTTAAAAGCAGCAAGAGAAAAGCAGTTGCCTACAAGGGAATGGCCATACGACTATCAGCTGATTTCTCAACAGAAACTATGCAGGCCAGAAGGGAGTGGCAAGAAATATTCAAAGTGATGAATACCAAGAACCTACAACCAAGATTACTTTACCCAGCAAAGCTATCATTCAGAATTGAAGGTCAGATAAAGTGCTTCACAGACCAGAAAAAGCTAAAGGAGTTCATCAACCACCAAACCAGTATTATATGAAATGTTAAAGGGTAATCTTTAAGAAGAGGAAGAAGAAGAAAAAGATAAAAAATATGAACAAAATGGCAACAAATACATACCTATCAATCAAATCTAAAAATAAAAATAAATGAATAAGAAATCTAATGAACAGAATAAACTGGTGAATAAAATAGAATCAGAAGTATGGAAATGGAACAGAAGGATGATTCTCAGTGGAAAGAGGGATGGGGTGGGGGCAGGAAGAGATTAACAAAGATCTTATGTGCATATATGCATTACCTATGGACACTGACAATAGCGTGACTAAGGCCTGGGGTGGGACAGGAACTGGGTGGAGGGGAGGAATGGGGGGAGGGAAGAGAGACATCTGTAATAATCACAAAAATAAAGATTAAAAAAAATTAATTATAAGCTCAAAAAAAAAAAAAGAAAAAGAAAAAGAAAAAGAAGCCAAGGCAATGTGTCATAAGAAGAAATGACTTGGGAACAGGTATGATGACCATATTCAAATATCTAGAAAGCTATCACCTCGGAGAGAAATAAGACTTGTGCCAAAGCCCTGAAGCATATAATTAGACTCTGTGAATGGAAGTTAAAGGAAGACAGACTGTAGTGTCTAATGGAAGAAAGAATTTTCAAAGATAGAACTGATTACTACAGAAAGTTCTTAGTTCCTTGTTACTATCGGTGGAAGTGATATTTGGTGGAACTATTAAAGAGGTTCAATCATTGACTATAATTGGTTAGAACCTCATTTTGGGGTTAACTACCACCTCAAAAGTCTTATTCTGCATGTATCATGGCACAGGCTGGGCTGATATGCAGCTGATACAATGAGTATAGTTTTAGCAGTTAACATCAGTATCAGTTCTGATGTCCATGCATATGTCTGGGATTCATATTTTTAAATATTGCCTCTGGGGTATGGGCATTCACTCAACTAAACAATCATATTTCTAGTATATGCCTAGGCACTAAAAGAAACAAAAGTAAACAACACATGGTCTCTAACCCTAAATCTAGTGGGGTATACACACACATATATATATAATACATTTAGATTGAACCATATAATGTTGCTTATATTTAATGATCTTTGATTATTAAAATAATTTAACATGGTTGAACATAATACAATTGATAGATGTTATCATAGAAATATGTAAAAAGGCTTTGAGAACAGATGAGCAAGTTATTAATTCTGTCTGAGAAATCCAATGGGGAGGATGGGATTCATAAGAGATTTTTTAAAAAAATGGAGATAATAATTGCCCTGGCTGGTTTGCTCAGTGATTAGATCATTGGACTGCGGACCAAAGGTTTGTGGGTTCAATTCCTGGTCAAGGACATGTTGTGTGGGGGCAACCAATCAATGTCTCTCTCACTTTGATGTTTCTCTCTCTCTTTCTCCCCCACTCCTCCCTCCCCTCTACTCTCTCTATAAAAATAAATGGAAAAAGTATCCCCAGGTGAGGATTAAATAAAAAGGAGATAATATTTGAGTGATACTAAAAGAATAAGCAAAAAATTTTCAGGTAAATAACAAACTTCCAGGAAGATAGGGCAGAATGACAAAAGGGGTGGAGAAATGGAAGGCAATTATAATTTAGGATCAAAAGGTCAGTGTTTCCCCATAGTACTCATAAACTATAACAAGTGATATTCTTCCCCCCTATCCCCACCTCATCTTTCTGTATCCTTTATATAAAGGATATAAAGTATATACTTTACTGGGTGGCTTCTGGATATTTATCAACACCCAAAATACTAGGAAGGCTAAAATAGGTATAAGTGTAGCATACACCTTCTCCTATAAACATAGATTTTATGATGAGATCAGAGAATGCATATAATTAGGCCAAGGAGCATATGAGGTAATGGTTATGTGCATGAGTATTATAGACAGGCTGGCTGTGGCTTCCAATATCAGCTCCATCACGTGCTAATAGTGGGCCATGGGTAAATTATTTAGGCTCTTGGTGCCTCATTTTCTTCATCTATAAAATGCATATACAGGTGTAATAGATCTTTTATCTTTCAACTGGCATGTGCCTATTTCCTTTGTTAGAAAAACAAAAGTGACCTTACTTTATGCTCTCAATACATATCTGGGAAATATAAAACATTAAAAGATCATTTTTTGTACATTTTTTCCCTTCAAGTAAGTTGTACTCCTATTTTGAACAAAGTGGGACATATGCCAGCTCTCAAGAAGGAAACCTGCTCTATGAAGTTTCTGGGCTACCTCAACACTAGACAAATCAGCTCTTACAATACCACATCCAGTTAAATCAGTTCTTATGAGGAGCCCAGGGATTTTTTTCTAGGGGGAAAAAACTTCCTTCAACCGAACAACTAAATATTCTGAATAAAAGATTTACAACATCCTTTTAAATATATAGCTGCTCTCACAATAAAGCAAAGAAAATCCTTAGAGGCCAGGAACTAAGCAGAAGCATGAATCCAGAGAGGTAAACATGCTAAAGCCAGCAGCTGCCCTGAGGGCATCTGCCAATCCCTAGAAACCCAGAGCTTCTTATTTGAGGAGTTGGAATGGACACCCCACCTGAAAATCAGGATTCTGGGAGATACACCTTCGGTGAAAGAATGAACTAGAAATTCTGCCTGGCAATAGGAGAAACAATAAATCCTCCGTTCAGCCTTGGCTATGGTTGGAAGAAACAAAAAGTCTGTCATCTTATTCTTAATAGGGAAACATACAATTTATAATCCAAACAGGAAATCTTTTGAGAGTGGAAAAAGCTAGTTATTAATAATTACACCAAGACAAAGGTCATTTTAACTGGGACTGTCTTGGGCAAACCAGAATATATGAGCACCCAATTCATTACCATAGGTTAGGTATTGGGAATGAAATTATACGATCTATCTGGGCTAAAAAATATTAAAGTTGAGAAATTAAAGTAATCCTTGGTTGATAGTTCTTTCCAGATACCTAGCAAGAGAAAATTCAAATCCATTCTAGGAAAATACATACTCAACTTTGGCCTCTTAGAATTTGCTCAGAAAAACTCCCAGTCTACATGATCATAAAATGAAAAATAAAAAGAAAAATCACAAAATGCATGAGAAAACAAGATACTACAGCAGCAATCAACAGAAATAACAGAGAAAAATCTGATGTAGAAATGTTATATCCTATCTAATAAAAGAGAAAAATGGTAATTGGCGTACGACGATACCCTTTTCATTGGCTAATCAGGGCTATATGCAAATTAACTGCCAACTATGATTGGCAGTTAACTGCCAACTATGATTGGCAGTTAACTGCCAACTAAGATTGGCAGTTAACTGCCAACAAGATGGCGGTTAATTTGCATATGTAGGCACAATGCAGGGAGGCGAAAGGGAAAGCAGGAAGAAGCCCCCTGCCACTGACAGTGATCGGAAACCCAGGGGGGAGCTAAGAGCTGGAGGGCAGGGCAAAGGCGGCCCTGGGGCCGCCTTTGCCCTGCCCCCCAGCCATGATCAGAGAATCAGGCGCCTTTGCCGCCCTGGCCAGTGATAGCAGGAAGTAGGGGTGGAGTCAGCGATGGGAGCTGGACACGGTCGAAGCTGGCAGTCCCGGGAGCTAGGGGTCCCTTGCCTGGGCCTAAAGCGGAGCCCACGATCAAGGGGCCGCTGCAGCTGCGGGTCCCCACTGCCCAGGCCGGACGCCTCAGCCAGAGGCATCAGGCCTGGGCAAGGGGCCGATCCGGTGATTGGTGATCGGAGGGTGATGAGGGTCAACTCCTCTGGCCGAGGCATCAGGCCTGGGTGGGGGGCGGAGCCGGGGATTGGGGGGATATGATGGTCCCCTTGCCCAGGCCTGAAGCCTGGGTCAGAGGCGTCAGGCTTGGGCGGGGGGTGGAGCAAGCGATCAGAGGGAGATGGGGGTCCCCTGCCCAGGCATGATTCCTGGGCCAGAGGCCTCAGGCCTGGGCGGGGGCCAGAGCCAGTGATCGGGGGGAAATGGGGGTCCCCTGTCCAAGCCTGACACCTCTGGCGGAGGCGTCAGGCCTGGGCAAGGGGCCGATCAGGCGATCGGAGGGTGATGGGAGTCTATGCCTCTGGCGGAGGCGTCAGGCCTGGGCAAGGGGCCGATCAGGCGATCGGAGGGTGATGGGGGTCAACGCCTGAGGGCTCCCAGTATGTGAGAGGGGGCAGGCTGGGCTGAGGGACACTCCCCTCCCCACACACACCCAGTGCACGAATTCCGTGCACCGGGCCCCTAGTTTCAAATATTAGAATTACATACTTCAGAATATTAAAAATATATTTAATATGTGTAAACTAATAAAGGAGGCAATGGAAACCTAGGCCAGATAGATATAAGGTAATACAAACTATGACCAAACAGATTTTTACAAAAGATTCAACTAGATTGTTTATGGAAAAATAAATAATTAAAATATAAAATTCAATGGACATATACAACATCAGATTTGACATTGATTGAAGAGAGAATATGTGAACTAGAAGATAAAACTAAAGAAATTAGCCAAAATAATGCACAGAAAGATACAGAGATGGGAAAATTGAGAAAGAAATTATATGTGGACAATCATTTATATATAGTTTTAGGTGTGATAAAACCTAAACATTCAAGGAGATAATTACTAAGAAATTTCAAGGAATACATAAATCTTTAGAATCAGAAAGTATAACTATCCTGAGCAGGATAAATATAAAGAAATTCACACATATGTTTTTACCTCACCAGAGTGAAACTAAAACACCAAACATGATGAGTTCTTAAGAGCAAGGTGAATGAAAGAAACAACACTGATTTCTGAGTTCTCAACTGCAGCAAAGGAAAACGGAAACCAGAAATAGAATATATTTAAATTACCAAGAGAAAACAATTTGCAACCTAAAATCGCCTTCTAAGGAAATTATCTTTTAGGATATGGCTAAAATAAAGACATTTCAGACAAAAATTGAGAGTATTGAGAGCAACTGACCCTCACTGAAGAATTCTTCAGGGCTATATCTCAGGAAGAAGGTAAATGAAACAAAGTATGTGGGGCAATAAGAAATGGCAAGCAAAAACAAGCAATCAAAAAAGGAATATATTAGATATGTGTATATCTAAACCAACACTGCTATATGAAATTATAAAATTAGGTCTTTAGTTCAGGGAATAGTGGAGTAAATGATATCAGGCAAATCTTTCTACAGATAATAATGATAACTTTTGGGAATATATATATATATATATATATATATATCTGTCTTTATATATTTATGGACATTAATATAAAAGTTAAAATTATCAACTGAAAAAAATCATCAAATTGTATAGTACTTAAGATGTACATTTCACTGTATATAAATATTAGCTAAAAAAGAAATATAAACTATTAAATCCCAATTAGTGGGCTTGCTTTTTGCAATGATATGAGTCAGCAATTTGAAACTAACTTCTGAGAATTCTAGGCTAGAGCAAATGAGTATACATATTGAAGATAACAAAAGCCAAATTTTTCACTGTTAAAGAAGGGAGTTACAAATATGAAAAGAGAGAAGACTAGAACGTAACTTATAATGTTGAACTGGAATTTGATAAATATAAGCAGTTTTGATAGAAAAATAAATATATAGGTGTATATAAAATATATGTGTATGTAAAATATAAACTCTAGAAATATTAAAATGTATTTCCTATCTCTACCAGTTGAGAGAGCCTTGGTACAATGACACGCCAGTATCAATGAACACACTTAGTGTACTTGTGTGTTCAAAATTCTACTGTCCACTAAAAGCAATTAGGCTCCATGGAAAAAACACTAATTTTAGACTGGAGTGGGTAACTATAAGATGATCCTGAACATTTTTGCTCCAGCAAGTGAAGAAATGCTCAAAGAATAGTGGGGACACATCAAAAAGACACAGGCATGTTTAAAGGGCCTCTATTTGACAAATCTGGGGTAAGTTGTTATGTCAAAATAAATAATGATAATAATGGATTATAACCTATAGACTAAAATACTAGTATATCCATTAGTCCATTCTTGTCCTATCCAATTCATGCTGCTGTAACAAATTACCATAGTCTGGATAGAAACAACAAATATTTTTCTAACAATTCTGAAGGCTGAAAAGTCCAAGATCAAGGTGCTGGTAGCTCTGGTGTGTAGTGAGAGTCAACTTCCTGGTTTGTACGTCTCCACAAGCAGAGAGTCTAGCTCTCTTTTCTTAAAAGGATGCTCACTAATACCATAAAGATCCTTCCCAAAGCACTACCTCCAAATACCATCCTGTTGGGAATCAGGGTTTCAACATATGAATTCAAGGCAGGGGGAAAAACATACAGTCCATAACAATACTGATATAAACAAACATAAGGGAGAAGGGAAATGGCTTCCTTACATGAAAATGGCAACCTATAAAAAAAATGGTGGAGTTAGATAATCATTTATGGTTGCTTAAACTAGTCATTGAAAGTTTGATGAAGAATGAGTATTTTTATAGTCTCAAAGTATCTATCTGTACATTATTTATTAATCACAAAGAAAAAAGCAGTAACATATTGTGTAGAGACCTGGCAGATACCACCTTAGCTAAGTGATTTAACTCATCATCCCCAATATTAGAGTAAACCAATATCACAGGTCTCCAAATATGATTTATTGAGGCGGAGTCACCATCAATCCTGTGCTATTTCTGCCCCAAATACCTACTCTGAATCTAGTCATGAGCAATCTTTACACAAGCCCAAATTGAGGGGCTTTCTATAAATTTAACTGGCCTTCAAAAATGTCAAGGTCAAGCAGACAGAAAAAGTCTGAAGACTGGTCCAGATTAAATATGCATAGAGACATAGTAACTAAATGCCATTTATAATATGGATTGGATCCTGGACTGGGTAGTTGGGGGGATGATTATGAGGACATGATTGGAAAAACTCACAAATATGAATATGGGCTATCCTATCTAATAAAAGACAAAAAGGGTAATTGACCGTACCTTCGCTATACTTCCCATTGGCTAATCAGGGTGATATGCAAATTAATCACCAACGAAGATGGCGGTTAATTTGCATACTAGGCTCCAAGCGATGGAGTGAAGCCAAATGTACCCGAAGCCTGCCGAGCAGCGAGGACTCACAGCCCCGGGATCAGCGGAGCTGCAAGGCCTCATGCCCCCGAGATCAGCAGAGCTGTGAGGCCTCACGGCCCCGGGATCGGCGGAGCCAGGAGGCCTCACGGCCCTGGAATTGGCGGAGCCTGGAGGCCACACGCCCCTGGGATTGGTGGAGCCGCGAGGCCTCACGGCCCCAGGACCAGCGGAGCTGCGAAGCCTGACAGGTGGGGGCTGGGGGCTCTGGCTGGAGCCCAGCCAGAGCAAAGGCCTGGATTCCGGGTGCCAGAGGAAAACTGGTGCCAGCAGCCAAGGGAAGGGAAGGCCTATTGCACGAACAGGCCTCTAGTCTATCTATATAAAAGCCTCAGTAACCGGAACAACCGGAACAACCTGAACAACTGGTTGCTATGATGTGCACTGACCACCAGGGGGCAGACGCTCAGCTCAGTGCAGGAGCTGCCCCATAGTGGTCAGTGTGCTCCCACAACCAACCTCCCCCAGACAGCCAACCTCCCGCGGTCCCTCTTCCTGGTTGGCAGGCCCCTATTGCCTGATTAGGGCCGGCCCCTGGGCTGGGATAGAGAACTGGGGGGTGGGTAGTGGCAGATGTGGCCCCTTTCCCAGGAAGGCCAAGGGCTGGATCTGTTCTCAGGGCCCTTCCCCTCCCCATGGCTGACAGGCCCTGATTGGCAGTGAGAGAGGGGAGGCAGGGAACCACATGGTTCCAGGGTGCTGATGATGGTGGTGGCAGCGGCAGCAGCAGCAGCGGCTGGCATTCGTTTCTTCTGTGCCCGGACTGGCAACTGTCGCCTCCTCTCCGGCCCAGCCCTGGTTGCCCTGGCCCCAGTCGGCCCTGATCACTGGCCAGGCCTAGGGACCCTACCCGCGCATGAATTTCATGCACTGGGACTCTAGTAGCATAATAACATTGTATAGTGGTAAATGTTCAGATATGGATACTTGTACTTTGCTTTTGTAAGAGAATGTCTTGTTCTTAGGAAATGCACATTGAAGTACTTAGTGGTCAAGGGGAATACATTGCCAATTTTCCAATTAGCCTTGAATGAGGGTAGGAGGTGGGAAACTGGGAGATAAAAAGAGAGAATGATAAACCAAGTAGGGCAAAATGTAAACAACTGGGTAGAGCATATATGGAAATTCTTTGTATAATTTCTCCAAATTTTATGTTAGTTTGAAATTATATTAAAGGTTATAAAAATGTCCAACTTCTATGATTAAAAAATAAGACAGGACTAAGACACCAAGCAACAATGCATAAAATATAAAGCCACAGAAAGATAGATGGAATTCTTAAGATATTTAATAAATCCCTAAAACTTAATAAGGAAAACTAAACAGAATTGGTAAAATGAACACAAGAAATAAGCTGGTACTTCATAGAATTAAAAATTCAAATGGTCTATAAACTTAAAAAGATGCTCATCCTACCAGAAATTAGAGAAGTGTGGGAAAGTGTATGGAAAGTGGAAGACAGCACTTGTTGTCCCCCAATATTCTTTATCCTATTTTGTCAAAAGACCACCGTTTTTAGCTAGACATATAGCCACTTGGAATAAAGATCTCATTTTCCAGTAACTCTTGTAGCTATGTGATTAAGATCTGGCTAACAGGCTATAAAATAGATACAGATTGCTCTAATTCTAGAAAATGCTCTTATAAATATCAGGTAAAGGAAGCATGAACTTCTTTGCCTCTTCCTTTTTCTCAGGGGTTGAATGCAAACATGATGGCTAGAGATGAAGCAGCCTCCTTATACCATGAGGTGAAAACCACATGTTGTAGAAAAGAGACTTGAACTCACATGATCCTGGGACCACTACATTGTACTCTATTGCTTACCTCCATACCTAATCTACATGAAGAGAAAAAAACTTTCATTTGTGGTTTAAGCCACTGTTATTCATGCTCCTTTCTTTGTTTTTTGTCAGTCATAGCCAAGCCCAATTTGAAATAAAACATGAAGAAGTAAAAACTGCTGATAAGAGTGTGGAATAGTATACCCACTTTGGAAAACAATTTGGCATTATCCAGTAAAGTTGAAGATGGAAATATCCTATGGTTCAGGAATGCTCCTAGAGAAATTTGCACATAGGCCTTGGGAGGCATAGAGAAGAATTTCAGAGCAGCACTGTTTTGTTTGGGGGGGGGGGGGAGAGAGAGAGAGAGAGAGAGAGAGAGAGAGAGAGAGAGAGAGAGAGAGAGAGAGAGAAAGATTGCCTCTGGTATGTGCCCTGAATGGGGACTGAACCCACAACTTAGGTATGTGCCCTGACCAGGAATCTAACCCACCTTTTGGTGTATAGGATGAAGCTCCAACCAACCGAGCCACCAGGGCAGGCAGAGAAGCACTGGTTTTAATGACAAACTGGATAAAAAAGCTATCCATGTGTGTGAAAATTGATAAAGTATATTCTATAGTGGAATATTATTCAACAGCAAAATGAATTTAAAAAAACCTACATAAATCAATGACAATCTCAAAAACAAAGTTGACTAAAAGAGTCAAGTCACTAAAAAATACATCAGTATAACATTACATTAAAATAAAAAACTATACTGTATTTACCTGAGTAGAAAAACCTCTGGGTACCAAAACCAGAAATAACTTAAAATATCGGTGTTAAGTGTTGAGAAAGAGGATGACTTCAATGTCTAGACTGGCACTATTCAATACTATTTTCTACATTGACAGAAATATTCTGTATCTGCACTGTCAAATATAGTAATTGCTAGCTACGCATAGCCTTTAAGCACGTAAAATATGGTTAGTATAACTGAGAAACTAAAATTTAAATTTAGTTTAATTTTAATTAATTTAAATTTAAATAACCACATGTGGCTAATGGCTACTGGCCATTACAGCTCTACACAATAAATCTTTCTACAAGTATGATAGTTTGCCAATTCTTTGCTTATATTTTTGGTATATAACTCAAAAAGGGTTCAAAGAAAAATGACATTGCTGTAATAAATCTCTTCCTATTTCCATCTATTTACTTATGTAAACAGGTTTTTTTAAGGTTTACATCAACAATAACAAAATATTGGTTCAGTCGAGTCAGTAGGATTCACATAAAAACACATGAATCGAGGGGAAAAAAGTCCCATACATCTCATTAATAGATGTGTTTTTGATAAAAATATACTTTTTTGTTTAATAATTACTTATAAAAACTTGGGTATTATATTTAAGTTGTTTTGATCAATTGTGTACAGAAAATAATTATAATGTCTATTCGATAATTTTACTGCCCAGAGCAGAAGATTCCCAAACTTTCTCAGTTCATGGGGCCTTTAGTGTTACAGTAGTTTTCCCAAGTCTCCTAGGCTAAAAAGAAAGTCCCATCTTAATAGTAGTAGTTCAGGTCATGCCCAACAGATGTCACTGTGTTTCTCTCAAAAATTTAAAATATCCTGCAGTGCCCCTATGAGTTGACTACAATGCCCAGGAGTACCTTGATGCACAGTTTAACATCCATGGACCTAGAGGCTTTTGAGTATAGAAAATGAAACAACTGGCGAATATGGATAAAAGCTATATAGGACTCTCTTGTACTTCCAATATTTAGGAGAAGTTTTCAAGAGTTGCTTAACTAATGGAAAACATACAGGACATACAGAAAAAAAGACTTTAAGAATTTACAAAGATTATAACTAATTTTGGGGCAAGTTAGTAGTGAATGGTATAACTACCTAGGGCCCCAAAAATACATTTTGAAGTTTAGATTAAATATCCTACAAAAGAAACGGATAGATATGCACATATATAAATATACCAGTGCATATTACAAGGAACAGATTTTAATTGGTATAGGTGTAAAAAGTTGTATTTAACTTAGAAAATAAGCCTCTTCCAGCTCACATCCCGTCTTCCCACATTGAAGGCTGTTTGTGGTCACATACTGGGGAAACTGTCTGATTAGCTTTTCCTTGTTGATTGACTAGATCTGCTAAGAAAATAGATCCACACTGGGAAGGTTTAACTGAATGAGAGACTAAAAGAGACAGAGAAAGAGAGATGTGCTGTGGAGTGGGAAAAGTAAGTACAATGACTTGAAGATAATGTTAAAGAGGGTTTAGGTCACAGGGGTGGGCAAACTTTTTGACTCGAGGGCCACAATAGGTTCTTAAACTGGACCGGAGGGCCGGAACAAAAGCATGGATGGAGTGTTTGTGTGAACTAATACATGTTATCACTGCTGCTGGTGAAGGAGCGGAGGGGAGAGCAAGAGAACCCTCCGCTCTCTTGGCTCCGCGGGCCGGATAGAACAGCCGAACAGGCCGGATCCGGCCCGTGGGCCGTAGTTTGCCCACGACTGGTTAGGAGGAAGTCCTAGTTGGTTTGGCTCAGTGGATAGAGGGTTAGCCCAGTGATGGCGAGCCTTTTGAGCTCGGCGTGTCAGCATTTTGAAAAACCCTAACTTAACTCTGGTGCCGTGTCACATATAGAATTTTTTTGATATTTGCAACCATAGTAAAACAAAGACTTACATTTTTGATATTTATTTTATATATTTAAATGCCATTTAACAAAGAAAAATCAACCAAAAAAATGAGTTCGCTTGTCACCTCTGACACACGTGTCATAGGTTCACCATCACTGGCCGGTTAGCCTGTGAACTGAAGGGTTCCTAGTTCGATTCTGGTCAAGTGCATGTATCAAGCTTGCAGGCTCAATCCTTGGGCCCAGTAGGGGTGTGTGCAGGAGGTAACCAATTGATGTGTCTCTCTCACATTGATGTTTCTGTGTCTCTGTCTCTCTTCCTCTCTTCTACTCTCTCTAAAAATCAATGAAAAAAATATCCTCAGGTGAGGATTAATAACAACAACAACAAGAGGGTTTAGGAGGAAGGATATACTAGTAAGGTTACTACAGGCTTCTTAGAATCTTCAATAAAATGAGGTTAGGTACATTTTCTATGTCATATTTATAAATTTATTTTCTGTCTGGCATTTTCCATTAATATCCCTATCTATAGTTTAAATCAGTAGTTTACAGAAAAACAAGTTCCTCAAGAATAACAGACACGGTAGTATAAAGTCATGTCAAAATAAAATATCTCTAGCTAAACAGATACATGTATTTTGAATAAAATATTAAAATAGTTTATTCACTATTCAACTCATCCATTTTTTATAAAAAACTTGGCAGATTTTGAAGCGAATAGATGTCTTGGTTTGCTTATTACTGTTCTATATTATGAGAGACTGTTCCATGAGAAACTAAAGAAAATTTTCCATGATCAACGAGGATTTTCAAGAAAGCAGAAGTTCCCACCTTTAAAAGAAGGCCTATATGGAAATAATTTTTCCCTAATTACACTGAAAAATTTAATAGACCAGCACTTATGTACTCTCAAAGACTAGCCCTTCTTTATCCAAATTTGGTATTTCCCCCTACTCTCTTAATTTTTTAAAAGAAATGTAGACAATTAGCTCTTCCTTCAGTTTCTCATCAGTACAAGGGGGACAGTAACAGTCATTGCACTGAGTTGTGGCAGTAAAGATACTGTCTGAGCAAGCCCTGTACGATCCTGCAATGTCATACTATGTAAACCATTGGAGTTATTTCTCCTCATTCTCTCTTACTTTACCTTATGCAAAACACTGTGTCTTCAGGTTCTTAGAACAGACTGGAGTTCCACTTCGATAGATATTTTTAGGTGAATTTATGACATTGTGGGTTAAATGAGAACTTGGGGATTAAACAATTCCTTCCAACTCTCTCTCTCTCTCTCTCACTAGTTCATTTCATATAATTTTGGGAATTTCCCAAGGCTATATTCCAAGTTTTTCACTCCTTTGACACTTCCTTTCTGAAGGTTCTAGGGTAGTCTTATGGCTTCAGATGCTATCAAGTTTGGGTTATCATACACCCATCTACAAATACATTCCTTACCTTCTCTCCTGTTCCCTATCCACCACTGTTCATAAAACATTTTAATTTCTGAAATATAATAAAAAAAAACAAGTCCATCTTCCCCAAGAGCTGTTGCTACAACTTTTCCCACAATTGTCAACATCTTCAGTGTTCCCAGGCTCAAACCTTGATATCATTTTCTTTTTTCCTACTTCTATTTAGATCTACAATTATAAATTCTGCTAATCATTTCTTTGTAATACCTTTGAGATTCACATTTCCATCAAAATCATAGTCCCACCACAACCCCACTCCCAGTTCCAAATTTCTCCACTTCCCAGCTCTCTGGCCTTAACTAATCCATGTGTAGATTACTACAATGGTTTATTAGGAATTCTCATCATCTGATTTTTTTCCACATCAATCAAACATTGAGAGTATTTGTACAATACTATTTATTCTTCAGCTCAAGTATCCACAGTACCTACCTATTCCTAAGTCCATCATTCAAGGTACTTCATCTCTGGAACCACAATTTTATTAAACACAAATTTACTTCCATAAAAGATATCCTACTTCAGCTGCTCTACTGGTGTGCTATCCTCATTTGACTTTCCTTACCTTCCGTCCTTTCTGGTCTGCCATAAGGATAATACTGCCAAAAGAACATCCTCATCACTATGAGGAGATTGGGAGATCATTCAAAGGAAGGGAAAACTTCTGCAGATGATCATTTGTTCTACAATCAAAAAAAAGAAAAAAAAGAAAACTGGATTTATTTTTGGCCTGATAGCCTAGAATTTAACTTTATACCACCACTAGAGGCCTGGTGCACGAATTCATGTGCCAGTGGAGTCCCTTGGCTTGTGGGATCAGGCTGAAACCAGCTCTCTGACATCCCATGAGGGGTCCCAGATTGCAAGAGGGTGCAGGCCAGGCTGAGAGACCCCACCAGTGCACTATCAGGGCCAAGGAAAGACGCAGGAGGTTGGCCAGCTGGGGAGGAACCGTAGGAGGGCTCCAGGATATGTCCGGCCCTGTCTCGCTCAGTCTGGATTGGCGGACTCTAGCAGCAAGCTAACCTACCGGTCAGAGCATCTGCCCCCTGGTGGTCAGTGCATGTCATAGCGAGTGGTTGAGTGGCCTTAGCATATCATTAGCATATTATGTTTTGATTGGTTGAATGGCCAACCAGTAGACCAGGCACTTAGCTTATTACGCTTTTATTATAGAAAATTCTCTTCGATTTGTAGAGATTCATAGTCTTCATCCTCTTCAAAATCCAGTTAGGATGTTAACTTTAGAAATCTTCCGTGGGCCAACAGCACACAAATTAAATATGCCCTCTATTCAGTATATTTGCTCTTTATTTAGAATTCTTTTGGTATGCAGTTGTTGATATAGGTTAGTATATACTTTTGAGTACATACATGCTTGTTTTATTATATGTATATATATACACATTTCTTATCATCAGTCTAAGACAAAATAATGTTATATTCCTCTTAATTTCCAAGTTAAATGCCTCTATTTCATTCTCCTCTCTTAGGGATGCTCATTTTGCTTAAACTCCAAAACCTCTAGGAATGGTTATTTAAATATATTTTTATTGATTTCAGAGAGGAAGGGAGAGGGACAGATAGAAATATCAATGATGAGCATCATTGATTCGCTGCCTCCTGCACACCCCACACTGGGGATCAAACCCACAAACCAGGCATATACCCTGATGGGGAATCGAACCATGAGCTCTGGTTCATAGTTCTATGCTCAACCACTGAGCCAAGCTGGATGGGCTAGCGATGCTTATTTAAATTTACAGTCTGATAACCATCCTCTGGTTAGTTAACTAAGGAGATGTATTCTTCTCAGCTGTTACTAATATCACTGGTACAAGACATGCCTATTGAAACAAAGAGAGCGCTGCAGCCCCAACACAGTATTGGTTGCAACTGTTAAAATATTCTGCTGCCACACTTCTTGTTCAGTTCTGGATGGGCCATAATTGGACATGGCTATCCATTGAAAACCTGGCTGCCTGCCCAGTGCAAGCCTACCTAGCTATGAACCAGTGAGTACCTTCCAACTGAAGTAGCTCAGCTGCACTTAACCACCTTTTTGTGACTTTGGCTCAGACTCAAGTCTTCATGTACTACTAGACTAGGCTCAGGTCTTTTGAGGCTGGAACACACACACAGAGACACAAATATTTTTTCTCTAAGGATGCTTGTAGTACCAGAATAAATTTGAAAAGATTTCCAGACTCAGCTACTATTGTGACTAATATAACTCTCTTTTGAATATCTGCTCCAAGAGCAAAAGAAATGTCCCTTGTTGTTTTCAAAAACCACCCCCATTTTCTGCTCCAGGATAAGCAACAAGTGCTGTAAGAGAAGACCTTGCCTTGTTACATATATATCTAGCTAGTGTGAGGGATCAGGCAATCAATTTATTCTCTCTTCTTTGTACAGTCCCCACTGTGATTGGTACTGGTACAGACTTGTTTGTTTGAACAAGTCCCTAATCTCAACATCCTTTGCCCATCTCTATTATAAGGGCTGGAAAAACCAAACACAACGTTTCCCCCACTATCTGAATGGAGAGCATTCCTATGAAACCTTTTACAAACTGAAATGGCATTAAGTGAAGTGATTACCATTAATTTATATGGAAAATTTTTTGAGTGTTCCCAGACCCCCAAAATAACCTAACAAAACATACCAAATAACACATAAAACCTAAAATAATGCTAACATATTAAAAGAATATCATATATATATGTATGTATATATATACACACACACACACATACACACTATGCTTTGTACACCTATCAATTCACTCAAACAATAGACTTTCCAGTTATCCATTACTGAATAGCGACTAACAGAGACCACTTTGCTGCTAGAACCAATAACTATGGCAGCTTTTAAGAGTCTCTCAGTGTGCAAATAGTATGAATGGTGGACACAGGCAAGTACAAATGTCTTAATTTTGATCCTTATATATTTTAGATATTAACTCTTTAACTGGCATATGCAAATATTTTCTCCTATTTTGTAGGTTGCCTTTTCATTTGTTAAACAGCTGTTAATTGCTTCCTTTGCTGTGAAACAGCTTTTCAGTTTGATGTAGTGACACTTATTTTTTGTTTTGTTGCCTGGGCTTTTGGTGTCATTAAAAATAAATAAATAATTGCCAACACCAATGTCAAGAGCCTTTTCTCTTTGTTCTAGGAGTTTTAAGTTTTCAGATCTCATGTTAAGTATCTAATCCATTTCCAGGTAATTTTTGTCTATGGAGAAAGAGATACGGGTTCAATTTCATTCTTTTGCATGTGGATATCTAGTTTCTCAAATGCCATTTATTGAAGAGACTATTCTTTATCCTTATGTGTTCTAGGCACCCCTGCCAGAGATTAGTTGACCATTTATATGTGGGTTATTTGTGGGTTCTACAATCTGTTCCATTGATCTTTTTTAAGCCAGTGCCATTATCTTTCTCTCTTTTTAAAAAAAATCCTCACCTGAGGATATGTTTTCATTGATTTTAGAAAGGGAGAGAGAAAAATCGATGTGAGAGAAACATGGATCGGTTGCCTCCAGTATGTGCCCTGAATGAGAATCGAACTCACAACCTTTTGGTGTATGGGATGAGGTTCCAACTAAACCACCTGGCCAGGCACCAGTGCCATACTCTTAGTTACTATAGCTTTGTAATATAATTTAAAATTAGAAAGTCTGAGGCCTCCAGATTTGTTTTTTTCAAGATTTTTTTGACTAGTTGTTTTTTTTTTATAAACTTCTATGAAAAATGCCACTGGTATTTTGATAGGGATTGCATTGAATCTGTAGATTGCTATGGATTCTATAACAATATTAACACTTCCAATTCATAAACATAGGTTATCTTTACACTTATTTATGGCTTCTTCAACTTATTTCATCAATGTCTTATAGTTTTCAGTATACACCTCCTAAGTTAAATTTACTCCCAAGTATTGAAGATTGAGAGAACCTGTTGTCAGTGGAGGTGTACTATATGTTTATACATATACTTGAGGCCTGATGCATGAAGATTCATGCAAGAATAGGCCTTCCTTCCCCTGGCTGCTGGCACGGCCTTCGCTCTGGCCCAGAGCCGCCTTTCCGCCTTCGCTCCAGCCCAGAGCTGCCTTTCTGCCTTTGCTCCGGCCTGGAGCTGCCTTTCTGCCTTTGCTCAGGCCAGAGCCACCTTCGCCTCTCGCCTTGTCAATTTGCATATTCCCTCCTTATTGGCTGTGGGCACTGCCAACTTTGTCGCAAAGTTACAGTAAATTTGCATATTCCATCTTTATTAGATAGGATCCTATATAATAAAGAGGTAATATGCAAATTAACCCTCACACCATCACAAGATGGCTGCCTACGACCAGGCCGGCAGGGGGGTTAGTGAGGAATGACCAAACAACTGAACAAGCAGGCTGTGGGGGGCGACCAGGCCGGTGGGGGAGCCATGAGGGGAAACCAGGCCAGCAGGGGAGGCAGTTGGAGGCGACCAGGCTGGCAGGGGGGCAGTAAGAGGTGACCAGGCTGGCAGGGGGGCAGTTAGGGGCCACCAGATTGGTGGGGGAGGGTGCAGTTTGGGGGGACCAGGCCAGCAGGGTGGGTGACCAGGCCGGCAGGGGGGCAGTGAGGGGTGACTAGGCTGGTGGGGAGGCAGTTGGGGGCAACCAGGCTGGCATGGGGGCAGTTAGGGGCAACCAGGCAGGCAGGTGAGCTACTAGGAGCCAGCGGTCCAGGATTGTGAGAGGGATGTCTGACTGCCTGTTTAGGCCTGATTCCCAGGATCGGGCCTAAACCAGCAGCCAGACATCCCCCAAGGGGTCCTGGATTGGAAAGGGCGCAGGCCGGGCTGAGGGGACACCTCCCCGACCCCAGTGCACGAATTTCATGCACTGGGCCTCTAGTGTCCCCTCAGCCTGGCCTGCGCCTCTTGCAGTCCAGGACCCCTTGCAGACATCCCTCTCACAATCCAGGATCCCTCACTCCTTACTGCCTGCCTGCTCGCTGCTGCTTACTACTTGGATCGCTGCTCCTCAGCACTGCCGCAGAGGTGGGAGAGGCTCCCGCCAACACTCACTAGCCGTGAGCCTGGCTTCTGGCTGAACAACGCTCTCCCTGTGGGAGTGCACTGACTACCCGGGGGCAGGTCCTGCGTTGTGTATACACACACACACCTGGGTAAGTATATATTTTTCTTTTTAAATCTTTTAAACAGCGGTTCTCAACCTGTGGGTCACGACCCCTTTGGAGGTCGAATGACCCTTTTACGGGGGTCGCCTAAGACCATCAGAAAACACATATATAATTACATATTGTTTCTGTGATTAATCACTATGCTTTAATTATGTTCAATTTGTAACAATGAAATTGGGGGTCACCACAACATGAGGAATTGTTAAAGGGTTGTGGCATTAGAGGTTGGAAACCACTGCTTTAAAAGAATATTATTTAATGAAAATATAAGAACACAACTGTTGGCATGAGTATAGGTGTACTTTATCTTCTATATATATAAAAGGCTAACATGCAAAGTATCCCCATGGGAGTTTGATTGGAAGACTGGGAGTTCTATCATTTGCTATGATGTGCGCTGACCACCAGGGGGCAGTGCGGAACGAAGGAAGGCCCCAGCTGGCAGCCGGCAGCCGCTAGGGACCCTACCTGTGCACGAATTTCATGCACTGGGCCTCTAGAATGAAAATAATATCACAAGGAAAACATGGCAAATGGAAATAGACTGCTGCAAAGCTCTATATAAAAACAACAACACAGCTTCATTGAGATATAATTCACCCATTTAAATCATATAATTCAATGGCTTTAATTATATTCATGGCAGGGTGACATAAGACATTTTTGAAAATAGGGACCCCTAATATTAGATTTGAAGTTTTTTCAGTGCCATGATATAAACAATGTGCTCCAATTCACCCCTTCAAATCTTCCCCAAAATTGGCCTAGGAAACATAGATTATGTACTGATTATAATTTATAGTTACAAAGTTAATTCTATTTCTATCGCATCTCCTAATAATCTATACTTAAAAATTTAGGCATTCAGAATTTTAAAAATCTTAAACATGAAAACACAGTAAAGGACAGAATGAAGTTTCCATAATAAGGACCTACACAGGACGAATTAATATGTATAAAAATTTCTCAACCAAAATGGGATTTTTTTGAAATGACAACATAGTTTGAACCTTACCAGCAATCTGAATAACCACTGCTTGCTGACAAGCATTACAAATGGGAACTAGATGGATATAGAGTATATTTTCTATAGAAGACAATACTACTACCAGATGGCAACTTGGCAGACAAGAAGAGTTATGGTTGGTGCATCAAAAAAGGTGTTAAAATAAACTCAATGTTTATCAAATACATTTTGCTTAGGAGACAATGCTGCATAGAGCAATGTTTCTCAAATGTAAGACATACACTGGCCCTTTAAAATGAAATCACACAGAATCTTCATGTTATAATATTAAATATGCACAAATATAAAATCATAAAATTAGGTATAATGCATTTTCTTAAGCTCCTTCAACTATAAAATTAAAACATTTACAAATTAAAAATCCAAAAATATTTAAATAAAAATAATTGAATGATTTTATTAAAGCTAAGTCACTAATATTGGGTTTAATATAGAGTGATATTTCTTTATTTCTGGTTCTATATTTACTGTGTTTCTGTATTTTTAAGTTTTAATATTATTAATGTGGATACTGTCTCTTTACAGAAATGCTGAATAAACTTAATGTTCACTGAGCTAAACTATAGATTTCTGTACTTTAATATATGTAAGTTAAACCTTAATTTCATTTTTTTTCAGTTTAAAGGCTTTGTTTGATAGCCTAGTGTGATCATCTAGTTCCCGCCCCCAAGCACAATTTAAAATTATCACAGAATTTTCTTTTTTATAGCATTTATCACCTTTTAACATATTATATGATTAACCTGTTTATTATCTACCCCCATAAGAATGTAAGCTCATTAAGG
The DNA here is from genome assembly GCF_963259705.1 of Myotis daubentonii. Lineage (NCBI taxonomy): Eukaryota > Metazoa > Chordata > Mammalia > Chiroptera > Vespertilionidae > Myotis > Myotis daubentonii. The sequence continues at coordinate 43,058,445 of NC_081854.1, forward strand.
CAGCAAATTTCTCCCCCTCCCCATAATGTATCTCCCATAAGTGCCTAGAATAGCATGCAGCTCATCATAAGCACTCAGTAAATATGTTGGAAAAAAATGACAAATTTGTCATAAAATGACACCTGGGGCACCTCCATTTTTCAGGATTCCCAGATTGAGAAATATTGGCATGGAGGAAAGGCTTTGGCTTAGAAGTCAGAGAGACCTGAGTTTGAATCCATATCTTAGCTATTATCTCTTATTCTTCTGTTCACTAGCTGCATAAATTTGGTCAAATACTTAAATTCAGGGAGTCATTGTTTTTTCTTTAATAAAATGTAAAGTCTGTTAAAAATGAAGTAAATGATTAGTACATTAAATACCAGCATATATGAAGATCATCAGTATTATTAGTACTAGAGATATTATAGGAACAAATAAAACTATACATTTTATGATTTTCCCTTCCTTATCTTATTCATAAAAAGGTAAAATAAATGAATAAATGGAATAAATGAAAAGGCATAAAGAAATAGGATGTAAAACTTTCATTAAAACAACTGCATGAAAATACCTGAAAACATTTTCATGATCTTTTGTCAGATGTTGAAAAAGCTTGGCTATAATAGGGCTGCAAAATAAGCCAAAAAAACAAAGAATAAATAAGAAAACAGAATTAGATGAATACAGGAAATAAAATAAAGAACACCTTGTGGCCCCAGCTGCAAATGAGTGGTTTTTCTCCCTCAGCACTTAGTGCTCTTTATCTTCCCACCTTCTTCCTACTTGGCTCATCAGGAACTCTAACCCTCAGGCCAACCCTGAAGGAAGAATTAACCTACTTACTGAACCCTTAGGCAGTGTGCATGGCCAGGAAACTGGGTATTTGGGGAACACCAAGGTAATCTCAGCATTTTATTGCAATATCGCACAACCACTGAAGGAAGATGTTTAATTTACCATAATAAAGAAAAAGTAGTGTAAATGTATTCCTTGGTTTAAGTTTTTCTGTCAAATGGATTTCTCAAAATTCTTGGGAATCGCAAATGGACTGAAGATCTGTTTCAGGTAAACATTATCTATTTTATAAAGGGAGAATAAAAGATTACTTGGCTTCAGGCCAGAGATATTTCATTAATATTCACAGTTCAGCACAAAATGAGCAATTTTGGATGACTAAATTCAGTCTTAACCCAAACCATGTTCCAACAATGCAAACAGGTATTGGTAGATTAAAATGGGTTTGCCCTCTAACATTTTTAATAAGCTAAAAAATAATTAAATGTGAAATATGCCCCTGAAAATAACTTGAGTGTTAATAGCCAAGCAAACACAGGCCCACAAACTTTCTCTTGCCCTTGTCACCTAGTTCTGCCAGTGTTGCTAGTTCAACTAATGATCTTCTTTCATGCCAATGTGCAGTAGAGATGATGTTAACCAATCTCCACTTAGTGGATTCACTATACTGCCCTGAACTCTTTATTCTCTCTATAAAAACATGATTGATATACACCTTGCTGAAGGTTCATGGCTAACAAGCTCTACTGTAGTATGTATGGCCAGGTACTTCTTCCTCCAGTTAAGCACAAGCTTACTAAAGATCATTTGTGTTTATGGTTTATGCCCATGGTACTTGTTACATTTATTACATACTCTAGTTAACCATATATAAGCTGACGAAATAAATATTAGTGCAAAAAAGAATACTGTGCCCTGTATAAACAACAGCAACAAACTAAGCTGAATGTTCTAAAAGGACTCCATAAGGAAGTCACTAAAAATTAACCTGGATTAGGTGTGGGTGAGACACTGGAAAAGTTTAGAAGAATAACTGTAAATATCTAAAAGTATTCTGTATCTAAACTGTTTCAAAATGAAATACAAACAAGATAATACATCATGCATTAAGGGTGTGGCTTTGGTGAGAGCACCAAGAACACCATTCAGTAACCTATATCAAAAGACCTTGGCAGCTTTACATCTAAGAATTGGTGGATGAATATTGTTTTGTTGAAAATACAGTAAAATGCTTAAGTACTAACACTTTTATTAGTTCCAGCTATAACCAACATTTTTTGTTAACTGCCCAATTACTGGTCCCAATGTATCAGTTAAGAGGGTTATACTCTATTAATCTTTTTGTTGTTGTTTATTTTTATTTATTTATTATTATTTTTTACTTTATTAATCTTGATTGTTTCTCTTCAGTCTCAGAATTCTGGACACTTCAGATTATAAGCTTCCCCATCACCCTTAAATTCTACTGGAAAGCATCTGCTAAATGATATTAGTCATTAGAACCTAAGGATTTCTAGCTGATTTTAAAATTTAATGTAATATTTCAAAGAGTAAGTAATAACAAGAAATACAACTACTCAAGAGGGATACTGTAATTAGCAGTTAGAGAAGCAAGAGTAACTAGATGCACCAAAAACACAACTTTGAAAGGCAGAGGAGAAGGAAGGATGAGTGTTCAAAAAACAGAAACAGTAAATTGAAATAAGAAAACAATTTAAAGTAACACCAAAGGATGATGGACGTAAATCAATCCTTAAGACACAATTTTAATTATTGGTTATAGTGAACAGGTTCATCAACTGGAAAATAGTTATTTGAACTATAATGTATCCAGTGTGGAATTCTATGCAGTAGTTAACAATGAGGCAGGTATGCAGACATAGACAAGAAAATATTCCAGTGCTTTAATATTGAGTAAAAACTGAAAGATGCTGAAAAATATGATCCCATTTTTGTTCAACATTTTGCATATGTCATTGTACATACAGAGAAAGTCTTAAAGAACATACAGAAAGCTGTCAGCAATGGTTACCCTAGAGCAGGGCACGCCAGTAACTATTGCTGGCATGCGAAACCCTCTCTTATAATCTTCCATTTACAATTTTTTTTCTTAATATCAACTTTTTTATTTTTCAGATAAATTCAGTGTAGGTGCATCTTAGATAAATAAATTATTTTATATAACAAGTTATCTTAAAGACCATAGACATTATTGACGAGAGAGGGGAAGAGCAATTTCTATGCCTCTGCCCTAACTCTCCCTGCCTTCCTAGATCCGACCAGTGTTTTGGTTTCATCCACATACACTTGTGAATCTTTGTTCTCAGTGATGAATTTTGTTAAGTCTCATAATAGGAGTAGCCTGACGGATGAAAGTAGTAGCTTGTGCATATCTCTGAAGGTCACGAAATATAAACCTGATGTAAAATCTCTGTCATCAGTGATGCAGCAGCAAAAGTCCCACTGATAATATCAAACGGAGTCATAAAGTTTTCTGTCGGACTATCAGTGTACATGTATACATTAAAAAATAAATGGATTTTTCATCATCATATACTGTGTTTTTGTCACTCGAATGAATTTTATTATTTCTTCAAGGTTCTTCACATATGTACACCTTAAGAGATATAAAGTAGGCATAACATGTTCTAAAAAAATTAGGGTTGGCACGCAGAAGAATTTTGAGCCAGAGATTTTGCTGGTTTTGGTATGCACTCACAAAAAGGTTGCCCACCCCTGCCCTAGAGAGTGGCAGTGAGGACAGGGCATACTTTGTCTTTTCACATTTCTATAGGGCTCATTGTCTTACAAAAATGTTTTGTTACTTTCTAAGTAAATACTAAAGACTCAGCTTTGGAAAAAAGCAAGGTGAACAATGTAAACACACAAAACTGGTGGCAAAAGCTACTTTATATCTCAGTTTAAACACCTGGGATATTGTTAATGTTTATAAATTTATATTACTTCTGCTGTGATAGTGGAAAACCAGTATAAGATGCCTTTTCCAAAATGAAATGACTACAAAAGCCTAAAAGAAACTAATGACATCAACATTGATAACTACATCTCAACTCTGTTTATATGTCTTTTTGCTTTATGCTATGGGGATTTCCTTTCACATTACTAATCTAGTCAGTGACATGTCATTTTATTAATTCTATTGAATATTCTGTTTTGACTGTTATGCCTTTTAACCTTTAAGAAATCTTTCCTGCTCTGATTTTTCCTTTCAATGGAAGCCTCTTGTGTTATCTCTCTGAATTTAAGGGTTCAAACTAAAGTTTTAAGTTTTGTTTCTTGCATCATCTACCATCCTCTGTGGTCAAAAATTCATTATTCTTATTTTATTCTTTCATATGCTTTTGCTGACTTTCCTCATATTCTATATTCTAGTGATCTTTATGTGTTCTTGTTTATAAATGAAGAACAAAGTTGTGGTATGTGGTCATCATAGAGTTCTTGTATTTGGGTCATCTGTTTCTCCAGCACAAACTCCTCTGTCCTCCATTAGCTGGCTGGCTACCACCTCTGATTAAATGGAAAAGTCATGCTTTTCCATAAACGGACAGCAATAGATAAAGGAAGTTTTTGCAACATGCTGACGGGCACTTGTGTATGTAGGAAGCCCTCAGTTTATTTATAGAGCATCTCCTAGTCATCATGGTTTTAGTGCAAGGATAAATCCTTCACTGAAGTGTCTGTATAGGAGGAAGGGGTTGCCCCTAGTATAATTATATGCTTAGTGGCTTATTGTAAAGCACATACCTGTGTTACCACTATCCAGGTGAAAAAATAGAATCTTGATAGTTACAGAAAAACATCCCAAGTGCTATGTTCCAATATGTCTTCTCTGGTCACGAGAGAAAACGGCTACCTTGATTTTTAGGTTATCTAGTTACCCGCTTCTCCTAGTAAATTTAACACCTAAGTATGCATTACTAAAAACTATACTTTAGTGAAACAAGATGTATTATAGAAACATGATTAATCAATTAATATCACAAAAGGAAACTTCAAAACAATGAGTACTGCCAGAGACAAAAAAAAATGTATCATAACTAGAGGCCCAGTGCATAAAATCTGTGCACTGGTAGGGTCCCTAGTGGCTGGTGGCAGCTGGCTGGGGCCTTCCTCCCTTCCCCCGGCCGCCTGTCACCACTGGCTGGGGCCTCCTGCCCTTTACCTGGCCGCCTGCTGCCAGCCAGGGCCTCCTTCCCTTCCCCCAGCTGGTCGCACCCCCTGGTAAAACTCCCAGAAAAACTCTTGGTCCAGGGGACAATTTATATACTACACTTTTATTATATAGGACTAGAGGCCCGATGCATGAATTCGTACACAAGTGGGGTCCGGCCAGCTGGCCCGATTGGGGGGAGGGGATGCGGAAGGTTAGCTAGCTGGCCTCGATCGAGGTGGGGGGAAAGTTTTGGGGTAGAGCCAGCCAGGGGGGAGGGGCCTCGGGCAGTTGATGGGCCAGTCCCACCCCCTGGTCGAACTCCAGTCAAACTCCCAGTTGAGGGGACAATTTGCATATTACCCTTTTATTATATAGGATGATAAGAGGTTAAATTCACTAAGAATGCATTGTCCTAAATGTGTATGCATCTAATAACAAAACTTCAAAGTACAGAAAACAAAAGTGACAGAAATAAAGACAAATAAAAAAGTGCCCACTCATAATTAAAGATTTTAAACATTCTTTCTTCACTTATTGATAGGACAGCAAATCAGAAAAGATATAGATGTGAAAAACTATTGACTTTACACATAAGAACTGCAGAATACACACACATAATTTAAATGTATATGGAATATGTAGTATTTCATTGGGCTTTAATTTCCATTTTCTTTACTAATGAGCATAAACATACTTTCATATGTTTACTGGCTACTTGCCTATTGTTGTAGATACTATTGGGGTTCTGCCTTTAGGAAACCTTACCTAGGACAGCTGCTACCAGTATAGATGAAGAGTCTAGAAAATGTCCTAGAGTCTGGCAGGATGTAATAGTGCAAATGTTAAGACTTTTACTTGTGTTAATGGGGATGTAATAAGGTGGAAAGAAATGTACTAGCCTGTGTAATTCTCTGGCATTTCTGAGCAATGATAGAGTTAAGTATTAGGACTATGGAACTGGGTGGTTATTTCGAAGCACCACTGATATTTTGAAGAAAGAGAATGACAGACTTAGGTCAGTTAAACACTCATTTGAAGAAAAAAAAATCCAAGGACAGCCCTGGATGGGTGAATCAGATAATTGGAGCATTGACTTGTACACCAAAAAGGTTGTGGGTTCAATTTCCAGTGAGGGCATATAATCTAGGTTTTGGGTTCGATCCCGTGAGGTCGCAAAGGGGAGGCAACCAATTGATGTTTCTTTTTTGCACTGATGTTTCTCTATCTCTGTTTTTCTCCCCCTCCCTCTCTCTCTAAAATCAATACACACATCCTTGGGTGAGGAGAAAAAAAAAAAAGCAGAGGGCAGCCATGATTAAAAATTAGGAATGTGACCTAATTATAAGCGTGGCAGAGCTAAAGAGAAGGATGATTTATCAACCTGCTCAAGTCTTCTATGCCAAAGTCATGGCCCTGAAAGAGAAGTGGGACCGTGAGCCTCGGGATGAGGATATTAGGGTTGATGCTACTGAGAATTATGAACACTCAGATTACCCTCAATCCTTTGGGCCTGTGGAAGGGACCCATTTCCACATTTTAGGAGATAAGAACTCCACCTTGCTTGATGAACAGAAGTTTCAAATGAAGCAGGTGCCTTATAATACTTTCCTTTTTCAGATCCTGACCTCACTTCACCTACTGGGCACCAAAGAAGTAATTAATCAAATCTCAGTATCTTCTCATGTTGGGACTGCTGAGGAAGGACAAAGATTTAATGCTAATAGAAGAAAGAGAATGATAGAGTCCTAGCCCATGGCTAATAACTGCCATAGGCACTGGCAGAATATGCCTGGGAGTAGATCCTAAGGGTGCTGGGCCAGGAAAATGGAATTTAAAGTTCCTTATCAGGGGATTTCTCCCACTACTCAGATTAGTAAATGCCCCGAGAAAAGGATCTTGGAGTCAGTTTTTAGTACAGATGTGGTGGTTCTTGGAAACCTGAAAAGAGCTTTGTGAAACAAGATGTATTATGGAAACATGGCCCACATTATATAAGTAGAGAGATAATAACTGGTGCTATAAACTATTCAGGAAGTAAAAACCTCAAAGAAGTGAGTATGCTGGAGTGGAAATCTATATCTATCTAATAAAGATGGAATATGCAAAATATATATATATATAATATCCTGTTTAATAACACACAAACATGGTAATTGGCTGTACCTTCGCTATGCCGCCCATTGGCTAATCAACACGATATGCAAATTAAACGCCAACAAAGATGGCGGCTAATTTGCATACTGCAGGCAGGGTAGGACAGCACCACCACCCCTCCCCCACCAGTGCACAAATTTTTGTGCACCGGGCCTCTATTATATATATAAAAGTGTAATATGCAAATCAGATGGCAGAACGACCAGTCGCTATGACGCACACTGACCACCAGAGGGCAGGCGCTCAACGCAGATGCCCCCAGCCCGCAAGCCCCAATTGGCCGGCTGGTCACCCCACAGAGGGTGACCAGCTGTGGGGGGTGGAGCTGGTGAGCAGGCGGAAACAGCCAACCTCTGATTGCTCAATGGGAAATGGAGAACCGGGTGGCGGACAGATGCAGTGGCACCAGGCCAAGGCGGGTGTGAGCGAGCAGGGCCCCAATCACCCAGCCAGTTGCCCCACACACAGAGGGTGACCAGCGTCAGCAGCGGGGGGCAGGGCCGGCTGCTGGCAGCCAGGGAAGATCGGCCCTGATTGCAGGCCAGGCCTAGGGAACTTACCCCTGCACAAATTTCATGTGCCGGGCCTCTAGTGTTATATAAAACCAAAACCTAGCTCATCATGTTCCCTGGAAGGATTTGGATGATGCTTCATTTACCAGCATCATTGAATAGCTTAGTTGTGACTGTTCTCTGTAAGTGGGAACTTTAAAGGTGATGGTGTCACAGAAATGGAATTCCTTCTTTAAATGTAGATGATATAATTCAATAGCAGAGGTTAGGTAGTAGCAATTAATTATCAGGGGAATGGTGGAAATAAGTATTATGGGTCAGGCACCCACTGGTTGTCATTCAAAATTTTTTAAAAGTGGAAGTGGGTCCCTTCCACAGGCCCAAAGTAGTGAGGTTAATTTGGGTGTTTAAAATTCTCAATTGCATCAACCCTAATATCCTCATTCCAAGGCAGCAATCTTTGAATGACAACTAATGGGTGCCTGACACACAGGGATTTATGGAGATAAATGGCTCAGAGAACTTGATGTTACTAGAAGCAATACAGATGGGTAATCAATAAAGATGTTTTATATATAACATATATTCAAAAGAGATCAATATTGGATAAGTAGATAGATAAAGGTAGCTACTTCAACGGAAATAATCCCATGCTCAGTTTCTAGACCAGAGCCAGTTCTCATATCCAGAATGTGTCAATTGCGAGTGCTAGGGTTCACTGTGGGCACAGATAGCAGAGAATACAGTAGTGGCTCACTTCAACTTTCTGGGATCTGGTTCTATGAGCTCTGAAATATACTGTCTTATATTAATACTAGGGGCCCACTGCACAAATTTGTGCACCTTGAAAGGAACTGTGTGCCGTGAGGCTGTGGTGGGCACAGGGGTGGGTCTCGGCCCATCCTCCGCACCCCCGCCTGGCCCCTCCCGCTGCAGCTCCTGGTTCCCTGTCTGTCGGCAGTCTCACTCCCGCTGCCACAGTTCCCATGCACTGATGGTGCCGGCCCCGCTCCATGATGTGGAGAAATTGGGGCTGGTGCCAGCAACAGGTATGAGAGGTGGCTGCTGCCCTGATCGCCCCTCAGGAGCAGGGGGAGGTGGAGAAGCCCTGAGGGGCAGCGGGTGCGAGTGGGGCTGGTGCTGGTTGCAGGTGCAAGTGCCTGGTGGGACCACGGTGCATGTGAGCAAAGAATTTTCAGTAACCACCAGAGGTTCGTCCTAATGACAGTGACTAGTGCCCCACCTTGGTCTGGCGCCCCCACTCAACTGCTCCACCATCCTGTCACAGCCGATGCCCACCATGTTCCACACTCTGCTGCCTGCTGCTGACGCCGGCCATGTTCTGCACACGCCCCCTGGTGGACAGTGCACATCATAGCGATCGGTTGTTCCGTCGTTCGGTTTATTTGCATATTAGGGTTATACACACACACGCACACACACGCACACACACACACACTAGAGGCCTGGTGCATAGATTCGTGCATTGGTAGGGTCCCTCAGCATAGTCTGAGGGGATTGGGCTGAAACTGGCAGTCCAACGCCGCCTGCCACTCCTGCTCATCCCAGCCTCGCTGCACCTGCTGCCACTGCCACTTAGTAGGCTTGCTGCCGCTCTGTTGTGGTCTCTGATCTGGTGCCTGCTGGTCAACTGAGCAGCACTCCTGCTATGGGAGTGCACTGACCACCAGGGGGCAGCTCCTGTGTTGAGTGTCTGCCCCCTTGTGGTTAGTGCCCATCACAGCTACTGGTCAACCAGTCGTCCGGTCACTTAGGCAAATATATATATGTGTGTGTGTGTGTGTGTGTGTGTGTGTGTGTGTGTGTGTGTGTATGTGTACATATACACATACACACACACACATATGTATGTATATGTATATGTATATGTATATGTATATGTGTGTATATATATATAGATGGAGGCCTGGTGCACAAAATTAGTGCAGGGGGGGTTCCCTTAGCACGGCCTGCAACCTCTGGCAATCCGGGACCCCTCAGGGGATGTCTGACTGCCGGTTTAGGCCCGATCCTCCAGGATCGGGCCTAAACCGGCAGTCAGACATCTCTCTTGCAATCTGGGACCGCTGGCTCCTAACCGCTCACCTGCCTGCCTAATCACCCCTAACTGCCTCTGTCTGCCTGCCTGATCGCCCCTAACTGCTAGGCTGCCTGCCTGATCGCCCCTAACCGCCTCTGCCTCAGCCCCTGCGACTTCGTCTGGGAGGTCATCTGGAAGGACATCTGGAATGACATCTAGAAGGTTGTTCAGCTGTCTGGTCTAATTAGCATCTTACACTTTTATTATTATAGACTAGAGCCCCAGCGCGCAAAATTGCATGCAGTAGCCCGCTTCTGCTTGCCGACTTGCTGCCCGCCTTGCTGCAATCTGAGCCTGTGGGCTGCGGGGGAGGGACTGAGAGGTGGTCAATTCACCTCATGGTGACTGGTCAAGTAGTCGTTCTGGTCGTGATTCTTACGGCCTCTGGCGTTTTATTATATAGGATATCCACTTCAGCTTTCATTTGATTAGTGTTAATGTGGTATATCTATTCCCATCCTGTAATTTTAAAACTATTTACCTTTAAATATTTATATTTAAAGTGGTTTTGTTGTGTGGAGCATATATTTGGGTCTGTTTTCTACCCAATCTGGCAACTGCTGCCTTTTAATTAGGGTATTTAGGCCATTTACATTTAATGTGATTATTGAAGATGACATTTAAGTCTACTATCTTGCTATTTGCTATGGATTAATTGGGGATTTTTGATAATTCATTTTCTTACTTATAATTGATTACTAACTATAACTGTTGTGTCATTTTTGCTTTATGCAAGGTTTATAGTGTACAACTTTAACTTATCACTGTCTACTGTTGAGTGATATTATACCACTTAATATATAGTATTAAAACCTTATAACAGAATTATTTCATTTCTCCATGTTCTTCATTAGCTTTTATGATGTTGTCATGGGTTTTACTTTTACATATTATACATTGTTATAATACTTTGCTTTAAATAGTCAATTAATTGTAAATACATTTAAGTAATGAACAAGTTAGAAAAATTTACCAACATAATTAGCATTTCAAAGGCTTTTCATCATTTTCCATTTGCTTAAAGAGTTTCCTTTATCATTTTTTGTAGTGTAGGTGTGCTAATGATGAATTCTTTCAGCATTTGTACATGTGAAAATGTTTGTATTTCACCTTTGCTTCTGAATGCTATTATTGCTGTTATAGAATTTCAGTTTAAGCTTTTTCTTTTCTTCAATACTTTAAAGATGTTTCTCCACTGTCTTTGGGCTTGCATTGATTCCAGCAAGAAACCTGTCATTTTCATCTTTGTTCCTCTGTACATAATGTCTTCTTTTCTCTCACTGCTTTTAAAACACTGGTAAAATTACTGATTTTATAAAAGCAAATTGGTTATGATGTACCTTAGTGTAGTTTCCTTTGTGTTTCTTGTGCTTGGGATTCACTGAGATATTTGGACCTACTGACTTATATTTTTCACCAAATTTGGAACAATTTCAGCTATTTATTTGACTATATTTTTTGTCCCTCTTCTATCTATCCTTCAAGGGCTTCACTTATACATGTACTAGGTCACATGAAGTTGTCCCACTGATGCCCTGTTCATTATTTTTCTGTTATTTTAGGTAATTTCTATTAATATGTCTGTAAACGAATAATCTTTTCTTCTGAAATATCTAATCTGTCACTACTTTCCTCACAGGCATTCTTCATCTCAGACAGGGAAGTTTGTCTCTACAAGTTCAATTAAAGTATTTTAAAAAATCTTCCACATCTCTATTTAATATGTCCTAAATTTCTTCCAGCTTTTTGAATATATGGAATTCAGTTGTGATAGCTTTAATGTCTTCTTAAGTAAAATCCTTTAAGGTCTTCATCTACTAATTCTATATTCTGTGTACTTTTTGGATGGGTTTAGATTAATTATTCTCCTCATTATGGGTTACAAATATTTTGTCCTAGGCTTTAGCTTATTCTTTCACTTATTTAAAAGTGTCATTAAAATAGAAAAAATGTTCTGTTTTGCTAAAGTCCAACTTATCTTTTTTGTTTATGATTCAGTTTCTTTCTCCCTATCTATAAAATCTCTTACATAGCCCCAGGGAACATATACTTCATTTTTTCCTCCAGAACTTTTCCTTTTTTTTTTTTTATAATATATTTTATTGATTTTTTACAGAGAGGAAGGGAGAGGGATAGAGAGTTAGAAACATCGATGAGAGAGAAACATAGATCAGCTGCCTCCTGCACACTCCCCACTGGGGACCTGCCCGCAACCAAGGTACATGCCCTTGACCGGAATCGAACCTGGGACCCTTCAGTCCGCAGGCCGAAGCTCTATCCACTGAGCCAAACCAGTCAGGGCACCCCCAGAACTTTTATAGTTAGGTTTTTTAAAAAATTTTGTTTTAATATCCATTTCAAATTAAAATTTATATAATAAAATTGGTAAATATATTTATTTGGCTCCAATACCATGTATTAAAAAGACTAAACTCTCTTTAATGGATTGTTTTGACCACTTGTCAAAAAATTGTGTGTTTATATCTGGGTTGTCTATTCTGTTCCACTAATCTTTAAGTCTAGCCTTACATCATTATCACACTGTTTTGATTACTATGGCTCATATTTTTCTACATCTATTAAACTGATCTTTTAAAATTTGGTGATATGGTGAATCAAATTGATTTTAGAATGTTGAACCAACCTTCCATTCTTGGAATAAACATGAGTTGGTCATCCTTTTATATATTATTCAATTCAATTTGCTAATATTTTGTTAAGGATTTTTGGGTTTATATTTATGAGTTATTGGTCTGTAGTTCTCTGCTCTTATATTGTCTTTGTCTGGTTTTGGCATCAGAGTAATGATGAACTCCTGAATTGAGTTGGAAAGTGTTCCTTCCTTTTCTATTCCTAAAAGAGATTGTTTAGGACTGGCATGATTTCTTCCCTAAGTGTTTGTAGAACTTGCCAGTGAAGACATCTGGACTGGATGTTTTCTTTATAGAAAGGTATTTTAACTACAAATTCAATTTCTTTAACAGATATAAAACTATGTAGGTTATTTCCTTTTGGATAAATATTGGTAGCTTATCTTCCAAGGAATCTTTTCATTTCACTTAGGTTATTAAATTTATTGACAACGTTGTTATTTACTTATCCTTTAATAGCCACTTAATATCTGGAAGATCTTTAGTGATGCTTCCTGTTTCATTTCTACTTGTGATAATTTGTGTCCTCTCACTTTTTCTCTTGTTCAGTCTGGTAAGATGTTTACAAATTTTTGTATTCTTTGCAAAGAACCAGTTTTTGGGTATATTGATTTCCCCTACTGTTTCAATTTCATTGGTTTATCTTTATTATTTCTTCTATTCTTCTTACTTTGGGTTTAATTTATTATCTTATGATAATTAGATTATTGAATCAAAACCTTTTTTTGGTTTCTAAAATAAGGCATTATAGCTTATTTCTACATAAGTACTTTTTTAGCTGTTTCTTAAAAATTTTGTTTTTATTGTCATTCAACTAAAAATTTTTTTCTTATTATTTATTTAAAACATTTTTTAAATTGTGCAAATACTAAACCAGCTAGAATGCCAGTAAACAGGCATAAGTCATGTTTCCCCTGGCCAAACTAGACATACAGGCACTGTTGAGCTGATCCAGAGTAAAAAGTATTTTCTAATTTCCCTGTAACTGCCTCTTTGATCCATGCAGTATCTAGAAATATGTTTAATTTAAAAAAATTTGGGATTTCCAGATATCTTTCTGTTATTAATTACTAGTTCAGTTTGTTTGTGGTCAGAGAATATAATTTTTCTGAATTCAATACTTTCAGATTTGTTGATTTGTTATGCTTTTGTTTTTTTCAATCAGAAAGTGGTCTATTTTTGTGACAGTTCCATGTGTACTTTAAAAAATTGGTATTCGCCCTAGCTGGTTTGGCTCAGTGGATATAGCATCCGTCTGTGGACTGAAGGGTCCCAGGTTCGATTCCGGCTAAGGGCACATGCCCAGGTTGTGAGCTCAATCCCCAGTGGGGGGCCTGCAGGAGTCAGCAAATCAATGATTCTCTCTCATCATTGATGTTTCTATCTCTCTCTCCCTCTCTCTTCCTCTCTGAAATCAATAAAAATATATTAAAAAAATGGTATTCCTCTCTTATTGGGTGGAGTGTTCTTATTTTTATTTTCTTAAATGGCTATAAATTTTTGACAATAAAACTTCACAAAAAGAAGGAATATGTCACTTTAGATTCAGAATTCTGATGGTTCAATGTGTGAGTTTGAAAGATCAAAAGTTATTCTGTAAGAAGTATTATAATAGTAAATAGTTCTTGATATGAACTTCATCAAATATATGTACATACAATTAACAAAGACATAAGAGACCAGACACCTGCAATTAAATGCAGATGATGAAAGTTACCTTTGTACATGCTTACCTCCAAATCTGTCCCTAGTATGATCCAATGACCCATTGTCTATACTTGTTTAGTCACATTGGTTTGATTTTAATCCTTCCAAGCAGCCATGATCTGTTCTTGCCTCAGGATTTACTGAAGATATACTCTATATGGAAAATACTTTCTCCCTCTTTTTGTCCAATTTGTCTTCGACTTTCAGAATTAACCTTGAAGTCACTTTTTCGGAAAGCCTTTCCTGACATGCCTTCAAAGATGAGGTCCTTCAGATGTACATTTTAATGACACCCTGTACCTGTTTTACACTGAAATTTTGTGACTGAAATAAAAAATATAAAGTCAGATTAGGTCATATTATCAAAGATGTTAATACTTCTCAAAAGGTTCAGAATCAGTGATTCAACTAAACTGACTACCTTCAGAAGAATATTGAATACAAAGGTCTTTCACATTACATATCTAATAATAAATCCAAGGGCACACACAAAACCAACAAAAATGGGAAATCCCACTTTTCTGCTTTTATAGAGCCAGGCAAATGGATAAGTTGTTTATATTTCTCTAAGACATTCCTTACTTTAGAAAGGAATATCCATATACAAAGATCAAGTTTGGCTCAAATAACTTTTCTTTTCCAAATTGAAGGTAAAAAGTGATGCTTTAGCAGTGGTTCTTAACCTCTGGCCCTTTAAATACAGTTCCTCATGTTGTGACCCAACCATAAAATTATTTGCATTGCTACTTCATAACTGTAATGTTGCTACTGTTATGAATTGTAATGTAAATATCTGATATGCAGGATGGTCTTAGGCGACCCCTGTGAAAGGGTCGTTCGACCGCCAAAGGGGTCGCAACCCACAGGTTGAGAACCGCTGCTTTAGAGTCTAATAGTTTCTTACAAACTTTTTTGGCAAAGGATTTGGGAGAAGAAAGTGAGAGGAAAATCTTCATCGTTTATGAACATTTGGAAACTTAATTTATTTTAAATAGCAATTGACAATATTATTAGGGAGCTTTTTAAGAAAAATATACAGATTTCCTGGCAATGGAGTTGAAAGAGCTGTCTTCTCCAGGTCTCTCAGGCTCACTTTGTAAATTATGTGACACACTTTTAGACAGACACTGGTACTCATAAATTATACAGCTCATTTGCATATTCCAGTCATGAGACATTATGCAAAGTGACATGATTTGCATAATGGATTCCTCTTGTCGCTTCACTTGCTGCCTGCTTTTAAAAAACAAAATGAAATAAAATGAAAGCATGAAAAGGTGAAAGCATCAAGTTTCCAGGCTTGTCCATCTCCTTCCCAACTAGAGTATAATTGCTTTCATTTCTTACAGGGGTTTGGGATGAAGGGCGGCAGAAAGCAAAAATCTACATATACAAACGAAAAACCTAACAGCTTTCATATGAATTTTGGTCTTAATTACAATGTATCTATTTTTTAATTGAAATCCTTCACCATAAATACCCCATCTGAGTCAAAGGGAATAGAAACAAAAAACCCCCCAAGATATAGAGAAAGAAACTATGGAACTTTTTCTTTAAGAAAAGCACCTTTGCCTCTTATATTTAGGGAAGGGGTAATTCCTCTCATAACTAAAAAAAAAAAAAAAAAAAAAAAAAAAAAAAAAGCACCAGGTATTTTCTTACTATTGGAAAAAAACATATTATGGATGAGATAAATGGTCTGGGGGAGGGATTTTCTCCCCTCCCCAGAAGAACTTCTGAAGGGTTTTCTGTTTTTAAAGAGGAAGGCAGAAGAAAGGGCTGTGCTTTGATTATTTAAAAAAAATATATATAGAAAGGCTAAATATACTGTAAGGATGAGACAGTACCACGTCGACTTCTATCGGCTCTACTCCAATGAGCAGGCAACATTCCCTCAGCAGTTGCTAGTTTTGCTGCGGGCTTTCCCTGCCCCCCTGCACCAGTGCGAGAGGCAGAGTGTGCCAAGCGGCTGGCGTCTGTACCCTGTGGGAAAAGTTAACTGTAATTCTTCGGCTTTTAAAATCAATTAACCCGTGTGTTAATTAACGTCAAGTCGACGGGAGGAGGAGGAGAAGAAGGGGAGGGCGGGAGGAAAGAAAAAAGCTGCAAGGGCGGATGGCAGAAGAGTTGGCACAGTGCCATCCATTCAGGGGCAACGCCACAGTTTCGTGCGATAGCAGCAGCGGGTATATGTTACGGGGGCCCTGAATGCGGGCCAGACAGTGCGGTAAAGCCAGGGGAGATTATCCAGACCCCGGGAGCGAACAGCAAGCAGCAACCGAAGGCGCAAGTGCCAGGATTACAGCCTAGGCTGCTCCAACTATGAGCCCTTCCTCGGACCCAGGACTCGGCTACTTGGGGTTTGGGGGTCTTCCACACCCAAGAGGCACAAAGCTGACTTTAATCACTTTTTTCCTTTAAACTTGATTCTGCCGCAGTGGAGCCAGCACAGTGGATGCTTTCACACCCAGCAAGACAAAGGCCGTCGTCTCCGCCATGACACTGTTCCGTTCCAAGCAGAGGCCGGGATCCTGGACTCCTTAAAAAATCAAAAAGAAACAAGGAAAACAAACAACAAATACAGCAACGAACAGAAAAAAATTAACAACCACCAAAATCGTATGCCCGTTTTCCCATGCCAGGGGTGATCTGGGCATCTGTTGCAACAGAAGGCGCTTGTGTGGGGCTATTTTTTTTTTTTTTTGGCAAGCAGTTGGCTTGTTTGCGATTCAACTTTGTTTACAATTAACTTTAAAAACACCATTCAGCCCAGTCAACAACAAACAAAGAGGAAAAGCAGACATCGGAAGAGAAATGCCATAGGAAGCGGCTTGAATGCATGCCACAGCCGGTGCCACTTGCCATTTGGAAAACCTCAGGGAAAGATGCCAATTCTATAGCTCGGAAAGAAGGGAGCATAAAGGTCTACAAACAGAAATCATAAGGAAGGAATACCGCTTGTATAATCCTGGATTGCAATTGCACACAGCTTCTGCTGGGAGGAAAGAGGCAATATTTAAATGGAGATATTAGATGGGTATAAATGAAAAGACAGGCACTTATTGATTGCAAATAGAAACGTGTAAGGTTGTATGTGTATATAAATACATATATTTTCAGAAAAATTAAACGTTTAGATATATATATATTTTTTGTGTTATAGGTATAGCTATGTGTGTAGGTGTATATGTTTAAGCATATACACACATATGTGGGATGTATGCATGTGTGAGAAAAGGAGAGGAAGACAGAAGGAGAGGCAAGGAAATGTGTCTATGTGCATGTATGTGTGTGCATACCTCCCACTTTTTGACCCAGGTATACACAGAAGACAAAATAAAAATCATACTCCAGCAGCAAGCAGGCAGTCAGAGATTTATCTACATTCACTGCTATCACCAGGGAGATGAATGGGGCCGATCTGAAGCCCTTTTACAAGATCCACTATGGGAGTGAAGGAGGAGGAGGCATGCTACACAGACATGCACAAACTTGAAGGCAGATGGATTTGGAAGGTGCTACTTAGGAAACCCTGGTGGCATAACGCAAGGGAGAAGAAGGGAAAAGAGGCCGGTCTCTGTCTATGTTTTAGTAGTTTGTTAAAAAAAATCTGAAAAAGGGTTTCAGGAAACGGCTGGTACTTACGTTGTCGGCGTTGCTGTGGATCTTGAAAGGTGTTCTGTTGGCACCGGGCGCTGAGCCAGGGGCAGGCGCTGGAAACAAAAGGGAGAGACAAAAAAAAAAATAAAGTCATTCAATGGGAATATTAATTGCTGCTCTTGTGGATTTTACAAAACACACAAACTGTTTTCTTTTTCTTTCTTTTTTTAAAAAAAACATGTGGATTGGCGCGTGTCCCTTTCGCATGGAATATACAAGTAGTATGGGATTTACAGCCCAGTACGGGACTCAGGATTAACCGGGCTGGCATCTTTTTGGCATATTCTTCCTTTTAATGAATGAGCTTTCGCTGTTAATGAGGAATAATCGTTTGGCTAATGAGCTTTGAGACATTAAGAGAAAAGAGGTTTTTTTCGTTAATCGCTCTGGTGCGACTGCATGGATGGATTACAAAAGACAGCAATAGGAATGCAGTACAAAGGGGGGGAACCTCTCCTGGAGTGGGAAAAGCACCGAGATGGGTGATATGTCCCTGCATCTTTCCTTCCTTCTCTCTTTCACCCTCTGCCAACTGCTATGGGTTTCCATAACTCCGCAATCAAAGTGGATGGTCGGGAAGGATTATTACAAAGAGTGAAGCCTCTGCTGTTAATGTCTCCAGTGTTTAATAATCATACAGTAGAATGGTTTTATGCATATTTCATTTGCATATCATTAAACCGTGTTAGCGAGGGGCTTTCAGAGCCAGGAGAAGTACAAAGTTGGGGAGAGAGGGAAGGAAAAAAGGTCCCTATGATGCTTATCTTCAAACGGGGACGTGTTCCATGATCTGTCTTCTACTTTTTCTAAAATCATTATGACTTGGAAACCTTTGAAGTTGGATACAACCTTGGATTCTTCTAATTCCTGCAGAGCGGTATATTTTTAAAAACAGCAGAAATGTTCCCGCACTAGACAATTAAAGGAATATAAACTCCAGTGGGTTGAAACTAGTAGCTCTTTGGGGAATGCAGTGGCAGAGGCTTCTACAAATACCAACACACACAAAAAATAATAAAGAGCATCATATTAAAGGAAAACGAAGGCAAGAAATATTAACATGTGGATTACATTTGTTTCTTTTGGGGGGTAGTGAACTAAAGAGAATGAAGAAGCATCGGTAATTTATTCCTTTAATGAGCAGTCACCTTTTTGTATGTGTTTGTTTTTGTCGTTTCTTTTCGAAAAGTGATGTTGTCACTTTTGAAGCGATTAGTCAATTATTTTGTAGCTCTGATCTTTTTTCTTCTGTATCTGACAGGAGAGAAAGGTGGTGGTTAGGGAATATGCGTGTTATTGGGGGGATTTGAGGGGAGAGAAGGAATACAGTGAGTTCTTTGTGTATCTAATACATGCACAACATATTAATTGAGAGCTTTTAAAGCTCCCTCAATAGGCTATTTCATTCCTGGTAAAACAGCAGCTGGTTAGACACTGTTGGTGACTCTTCAGATATCATTTTAAGTATTTTTGTTCTGTTGCTGTTGTCTTGTTTTTCCTCAGTCAAGAATGAGAATATAATGTCACCCCTTCTTTTGAGTCTCTTCTCTCCGCCCTCATCTTCCTCACTCCTACTTTCCAAACTGTAAAACAATGTTGATTTAATATTGAATCCTGGTGCACAGTCTAACTGGCACAACTTGATTTGGAAATGAGGTGCTGTTTTATATTTAAATTATCTCCCTTATCCTCCAAAGCTTTGTCTCGGCTATGAATATTCAGATGAGGCATGATGTGATTACACTGTACAATTACTCCTATCCATGGTGGTGGCGGGCTGCTTGGGAGACAGAGAGCCAGACAGCCTCCAAGCCAACACAGTTTGTTTTCGGTCGGTGTTTTTCCTATCTCCTTGGCACTGCGGCACATGCAGATGTCGCTGTTGTTCTTTATAAAGCCCTAATGATATGCAAAGCATAACGACTCAGTTTGGATGGAAAGCATCAACGAAATATTATGGATGTCTTTAAGAAAGGGGAAGAGAAAATCCTGACTGAAGGAATGTCCACATAAATTATTTTTATTTAAATGAATTCAAAGGATGGGGTGAGGGCAAGTCAGAAGGAGTCACATGGAAAACATGCATAATATTAATATGCATAAAGAGTTCTCACCGAGGACAAGCAGCTCCTCACTACAGCTCATGGGACAAACTGGTTCATTAGGAAATAGCTCAGAGTGGCTACAGCATTTTTCTATTTCATTTTTTCCTTATTTTAAATGAAGAGTCAGACAGATGTGTTTTCTTTGCATGGCAGCATCGAGATGGATCCAATTTGTGAAATTTGCTGCCCAAACGGCATTTCTAATGGAAACGAAACTACACAAGGGCACGGATATGGAAGGGAGGAGAGACGAGAGGATATATGAAGAGGAGTATATTCAGAGCCACAGCATAATATTTTGTAGTACAGGAGGCTTTCAGAAACCATCTGTGCTTCATTAGTCTCAGATGGGGGCTCCTACTGCAGGGAGCTATCAGTGTTTACCAAGATGAGCACCGAACCAGGCCTTTTGAGGTCTGAGGCTGAGGAAAGCAGCGGCAACTTGGTGCCTGCCCCCCACTCCCCAGCTGTCTACAGCTTGGAAGCCAAAAGCACAGCTACTCCTAATATGGGGATGCAGTAGAGTGCCTCCTGGTCCAGGTATTTGTGACAGAGGGAATTCTTGGTGCTATCATACTATATACTAGTATTGCTAAAAAGCAGATGGAATCGTCCAGGTGCTTAAGCAGGCCTGACAATGCTCATGCCAGTTATTTCTTGGAGTAAAGATACTGTGGTTTTCTAACATTTTCAGAATGTTGAAATTACCAGCGTGGATTAGTGCATGTTTACGATAAACAGAGATGAACTAATAGTGAATGAGCCTATTGGGTAAAATCAGAACTGATAGAAATACTTGGAATATTACTCAGGGCCTCAAAGGATTAATAGAGAAAACCAAAACAAGGAGCAGCAGTCAGAAAAAAAGATAGAAAGAGATTTCATTACGTCTCTTGGTCAGGTGGACATAGTTCAAATTACTTTAATAACACAGGTTAAAACTGTTTTATATTTCTGTTGAAATTACTGAAAGACAAAGATTGTTTTGCTTTGGTATGTGTACCTGCACAAATGTCTACTTGATGGCATAATACTGACCTGGAACTGGTCTCTTTATATATGAGCGTATAAGCATGTTCTAAATTCTGCCACTCTCTACCTGTTAAACTCTAAAACTTCCACTTATGAGTCTCCTTTATAAATACACACTCACTCATTTTTCAACTTACATGATTCTCAGCTGGTACAGTATAACAAACTACAGAGTACAATGAATAAATTATGTGGAGAATGGCTATTTAATCTGAATCTGAATCAGGCCTTTAACCTCTTATCTTTCTGACCCATTGACAGAATTATGGCTATTAAATATTGAAACATATAAAGAATTTAGCAAATTATTTGCACATAACAAACACTAAATTATGTATTTTATTGTTGCTATATTATTATTATTTCAGTGATTTGGTTAGTATTTTAAGAAAATAAGGAAAAGAAAATAACATTTAACCTCTACTGCTACTACTAAATAGTGATACAGGTAAAAGGTTTAGTAGGAAAACGTTAAATAGGTATGTATGGTGGATAGATTATGAATTATCAATAATTAAAAGTCAAACTACAGCTCATATTAATGCAGTTCATAACAGAGCCAAGAAAGGGTTCCTTTAAAAGTGTATGTGTAATTCTGAGATGATGATCGTGTTGCATGATATCTATAGTCTGATAAGAGAGTTCTATCATGGTTTGCGTAGAGGGCTATGGTAATTGATGGGTGCTTATTATTTACGATGTTGACAGGGTAATGCCAACTTTCAGTCATTTTTTAAAACAATAAGTTATATTTTTGAATATGTAATGCATTAACTATTTTCAATTGTCAATAATTTAAATTATTAGAAAGCAAAGTTTCCTTCCTTCCCCTATTCTAGCCATGATTTTCTAACCTCACCCCCAAACTGGTAATCACTGTTACTGGTTTCTTATTTATCCTTTCAGATACTACTATATTATACCTAGATATTAATAAGACATTAATATATTTCCCTCTATTTTTTTATACAAATGATATTTTCTTAAAGTTTCATTAGAATTTTCTGCAAGTGCAATAGTTTCATCTGTGAATAGATAGCCTAACATCTTCATTTTCAGTAAGCATATCCATTCATTTTTTTCTTTACCTTGCTTTACTGCATTGATGAGGACATCTAGTACAATGCTGAATAGAAGTGGTGAGTGCTGAAACTAGATGTTTTTGCTTTGTTTTCCATCTTAGGGAACATCATTACTTGTTCCTGAACTTAGGGGAGACATACTTCAGTCTTTCATCACTAAGAAAGATGCCTTTTATCAAGCAGATAAGGTTTCCTTCTATTTCTCGTTGCTAAGATTTAAAAAAAATAATGGTTGTTAAATTTTGTCAAATGC
This sequence comes from Myotis daubentonii, assembly GCF_963259705.1. Classification (NCBI taxonomy): domain Eukaryota; kingdom Metazoa; phylum Chordata; class Mammalia; order Chiroptera; family Vespertilionidae; genus Myotis; species Myotis daubentonii. Next base: position 43,080,653 of record NC_081854.1, read on the forward strand.
CTTTTTTTTTTTTTTTTTTTAAAAACAACACAATCACAGCTCAAAAGTTGTAAGCATGATGAATTATAATGACTGACTTTTATATGTTAAACCAACCTTGCAATCATGGGACAAACCCCACTTGGTCATTGATGTCTGTAATATTTTGGAAAACATTTTTGAATCCATGTTCATGAGAGATATTGATTTATTATTTTCTTTGGTTTTTGAGAGAGAGAGAGAAAGAAAAAAAAACACAACACATTGATTTATTGTTCCACTTATTCATGTATTCACTGGTTGATTCTTGTATGAGCCTTGACCTGGGATCGAACCCGCAACCTTGGCATATGGGGATAACACTCTAACCAACTGAACTACCTGGTTAGGACCTATAATTTTCTTTTCTTGAAATGATTTTGTTAGGTAATGTTATCAGGGTCTTGCTGGCTTTATGGAACAAATTGGATAGGGTCCCCTCCTGTATAGTCTGGGAAAGTTTGTGTAAAATTGTTATTATTTTGTCCTTAAATGTTGGATAGAATACACCAGTGAAGCTTTCAGGCCTAGAAATTATGGGAAATTTTTCAATTATAAATTTGATTTTTAAGAAAATGATCTAGAAATCAGATGTTCAATTTCTTGTGCTAAGTTTGGTAAGCTGTGCTTTTCAAGAAATTTGTTGAAAAGCGGATAAGGTTTCCTTCTATTTCTCGTTGCTAAGATTTAAAAAAAATAATGGTTGTTAAATTTTGCCAAATGCCTTTTTTGTTGGTTTTTTTTTTTTAAAAAAACAACACAATCACAACTCAAAAGTTGTAAGCATGATGAATTATAATGACTGACTTTTATATGCCTTTTATCAAAACATTGTTACTAAATTGATAGGAACAAAGCTGTTCATAATATTGTATTTTTAGCCTATTTTTGTCTGCTAAAACTTTAGTAATATCATCTCTTTCACTTGTGATTTTTTTCTTGATCAGTCTTTTAACAATCAACTTTATTAATCTTTCTAAAGAATCAACTTCTGGATGATTTTCTTTTGATTTCTACTCTTAATTTTATAATTTCTTTTACTTACTTTGGGTTTAATTTGCTTCCCTTTATCTAGATTCACAAGGACAAATCTTAGCTAATCAATTTTATACTTTTCTTTTCAAATATAGATGTGTAGAACTATACATCTCCCTCTGAAGTCTGCTTTCATTGCATCCCATATACTTTCATGGATGTGTATTCATTATTATTTACTTGAGATTTTTACAAGACCAGTGCTCTAACCCCTGAGCTATGGAGCCTTAGCCTACTTGAGATTTTTTAAAAAAAAATCTCTTATAGTTTCTTCTTGGACACATGTTATTTATAAGTATGCTGTTTAATTTCCAAGTATTGTTATTTTCTAGGAATCTTATTACTGTGAATTTCTAGGTATCTTATTACTATGAATTTCTACCACTGTGTTCAGGTAATATATTCTGTATAATTTTAACTCAGGACCTGTTTTATGGTCCAACATGTAGTGTACTTTTTTTAAATCTTATGTGCATGAGAAGAATGCATATTGTACCACTGTTCATTTCCTGTGTTAAACAGTTGATTTCTATTTATTTTCTGTTCTTATTGTTTTCTTCTTTCTACTTCCTTTATGTTGCCTTTTTTATTTTATTTCTAATTTCTTAAGCATTTATTTGTATCATTGATTTTTAGCCTCTTTTTATTTGTAAACATTCATTTAAAGGCTATCCATGTTCCTCTAGGCATAGCTTTAGATATAACCACCCACCGGGTTTTCATGTCATATTTTCTTTATCATGTGGTTCAAAACATTTTCTAATTTACACCATACTTTCCTCTTTGGCCTATAGGTTATTTATAAGTATATGGCTTAAATTCCGCATCTTTAGAGATTCCCCCAAATTTTAGTTATCTTATTGTCATTTACTTTTAGCTTCTTGTTATTGCTTTCCAGATCTCTATGGTCACAGTGTATTCTGAATGATTTAACTCTCTTGGCTGTTTTTGAGAATTGTCTTCTGGGCAATTTTGGTAAATGTCCACTTGAAAAGAATGAATCCTGCCATTGTTAGGCACAGTGTTCTACATAAAACTAAGTTACATTGGATAATTATGTTGTTTAATTCACTTACATTCTTATTAATGTTTTGTCTGATTGTGCACTTGTTTTATTGGTTACCACAAGAGAGATATGCTAAAGTCTTACAATATGATGTGAATTTGTGTGCATAGTTTTTTAGTTTTGTCAATTTTAGCTTCATATATTTTGTTGCTATGTTATTAAATGCATACCGATTAAGAATTATATTCTGTTGGACTGAACTTTTAATAATTATGGTACATACATCTTTATCTCTTCCCTTAAAATTTACTTTGTCTAACATTAATACAGTTGTTCTAGTTATATTTTGGTATAATGGGATTATAGTTCATTTTATTACTTTCAACCTATTTTGTTTTTGAGATTTTATCTTTTATCCAATCTGACAATTCTCTTTTAACTGCAGAGTCAATTTATATTTAATATTTAAAATTACCAACATAGCCCCTTATTTGTTTCCTATTTGTTCTATGTTCTTTTATTCCTCTCTTTTGCATTCCTTAAGATTAACTGTATTTTTATTCAATTTTCTTTTTATTAGCTTATTAATTTTTATTTTACTATTAAATGTTGCCCTAAATATTACAACATGCAACACTATCCTGGCTTACTACAATCTATTTATTACAATTTGTTACTTTTACCACTTCTTAAATACGAGAAAACTTTAAATTATTCTTTTTGCTTACCCTGCCGCCTTTTATGTTATTGTTAAAGCGTCTTTTATTGTTCATATATTTTAAACCTCAAAATATTTTTTTATTGTGCAGTCAAGATTCATTTACACTTCTCTCCATTTATAGTTTGTGCATTGTTCTTTGTTCCTTTCTCCACTTCATGTTTCCTTCTGGGATCACTTCTCTTCTAACTAAATAACTCCCTTTGGTATTTCTTTTAAGTCAGGTCTGCTGCTGCTAACGTCTCTATTTTTGTTTGTCTATAAAATTATTTCATCTTCAGTTTTGAATGATATTTTCACTGAGTATAGAATTCTAGATTGCCAGTTATTTTCTTTTAGCATTTTCAAGATGTCATTCCATTGGCTTTGGCCTCCATCATTTCTGTTGAGAAGTCAGCTGAAAGGCTTACTATTGCTTGTATGAAATAATGTCTTTCTTTACTCTCATTTAAGCCACAGATACCCCCAGCAGGATAAACATAAAGAAAAGCACACCGAGGCACATCTGCCTTGTCCTGTTTCTTGATATTCCTGAAAAGTACTGAATGGGTGTAAGACATTGAGTGTGGAAATTTTAAAGGCTCTCGATGGTGACATTTTAGTCTGAAAAAAAATGTATCCTATCATTTGGGAGGTGGTAGGGTAGAACAAGGACAGGCCACCTCAATTCAAAAAGAGAGTAAATCAATTTAAAGCTAGATTGTAATCTTTGTAATGCTCGGATTACATCTGGTTCACCTCATCTCCTACGTCCCATTTCCTTGACAGATTATGAACTGTGATTTTGTCTTCCCAGCACTGTAATGCTGAAAGCTCCATTTGGCTTTCAGCAGCTTTCTGCTCAACTTCTTTGCCTCTTATCCTAGGCAAGAAAAACAGGAAGTCTGAGATATACTCTGATTATAGAATCCCTCTGAAATAATGCCATGAAAAAATGAAGTGAGAACGTTTGTTCTTTGTGAAGCTGTTTTTATTCCTACTGATCAAAATTCCCTTTTCCAATGCCTAAAAAAATAACTTCTGTTTTTAAAATTAACACAACTTTTTTGAAAACTGGGAATGATTTTTCCTCTTATTCAGGCTTCTGGCACCTGTCCTAATCTGCATAGTCTCTCAAAAACATCTGCACTTCTTCAAGCTCAACTGCAGATGTAGCTCTTCAAACTCAACTGCAAATTCGCATAGTACCTTTGATGTAATATATCTGAGACAGGGGACTTGAATTCTAATAATTAGTTGTTCTATTTTAATCTGTTTCCCTGATCTTGGGCTACAATTCCCACTAAAAATATTGTTCTTGTCCTTCCTTATCTGAAGGCCATTCTTATTGACAGAGAAGACAGAGAAAAAGAATTTGAAAAGATAATTCATTCTCTCTCCTTCCATCCCTCTTACTCTCTCTTAGTAATTTCTTCTTCTTTTTAATCCTTACTCGAGGACATGCTTATTGATATTATTTTTTTCAAAGATTTTTATTGACTTTTAGAGAGAGAAAAGGAGAGGGAGAGAGAAACATTGATTGGCTGCCTCCTACACACTCTCTACCAGGGATTGAGCTTGCATCCTGGGCATGTGCCCTGATTGAGAATTGAACCGACAACCTTTTGGTGCATGGGTCAACACCCAACCAACTGAGCCACATCAAATAGGGCCATGCTTATTGATTTTAGAGAGAGAGAGAAACATTAATGTTTGAACCCGCAACCTAGGTACGTGCCCTGACTGGGAACTGAAACTGCAACCTATTGGTGTACGGGACAATGCTCCAACCAACTGAGCCACACTGGCGAGGGCCCCAGTAATTTCTTAACAAAACATTGAAATCCTGCAAGTCTCTCTGTTTTACGTTTCCCTAGAAACAATCCCCAAATTCTCTCTCTTATATGCCCCTCATATCTTTTATATGCAATCATTATTAACTAAACAATGAGATCATATTGCTCTTGTTTACTTATCTCCTCCTTCCCCCCCCCAACAATTTCTTTATTTTATTCATCAATTACTAAGTTCTTACCAAAATATTTACTATGTACCAGATATAGTGAAACAGACAGATGCACTCTTGCCTTAAAGACTGGTTTGCAAAATAGCAATACGCCAATTACATTACAATGTGCTATGCGTTAAGGACAATTTTAGTATTATTTTGGAGGGCCTCCTATTTTTTCTTAAGTTATTTTTTAGAGATAATATCCATAAAGTTATATTATCTTTAATATGAATATTTTATAATCTCCCTTTCTGAAGTCTAGGATAACATTATCCAAAAGAACTTTCTGCAACTATAGAAATGTGATGTCTAATAGCGTAGCCACTAGCTAGTATAACTGAAAACTGAACCTTTAATTTTATTTAATTTTAATTAAAGAGGCTAACTCATTGGACAGGTAGCTATAGGGCATATGTCTAATTATGTTCAATATTCACCATTCCAGGCTACTTTAGGCTCTAAGATTAAATGACTACTTTCTTCCAGGGTTATAATTTTTTCTACCTCTCTGAGAAATTCTCACTTGATCAAAATTAGGTTCATATGATTAGTTTCCCTATCATTTCTCCCATTTACCAAGGAAGCAAATTATTAGCAAGGCAATATTAGCAAGGCAAAGCATGAATACATCAGAAATTTTACTTTTAGTAGAATAAGATTTTGGATGTGTATTTGAATAGTTGACTCCATATGATCATTATTATATCATGAGTTTGTATATCTTTTAGGATCTGAATCAGGATTGTGAAATATCTATTCTTTATTTGATCACTCAAATTATAGAATATCCACCCCAAACAATTACTTCTAATCCCTAGTTTTATGCTTACCCAGATGCTTTTCATCATGTTTCCACTCAAATTCTGCCCCCCACTGACATACTGATCATTAATGAATGTCATGTCTAGAGTAAGGAATGTAGTTTGTGATCACAGAAAAAATTGCAACCAAGTGGCAATTAACTCAGGAATTAATAACATGACTTTTAACTCATTATCACAGTGATTATGTGTGCTTCTTTATATGTGCAGGTAGATACATACATAATACATGTATTTCATGAAAGCAGAAATACTATTTACCAAAAGGTTAAAATAAATGGTTAGTATAATTAACAAATACAGTATAAAGAATTTAGTCTTATGAAGTGCAGGATGTCCTATATTAAGAATGAATTGCCAAAGAAGATTTAGAAATTTATATTGGGTTTAAAAAAAGAAGAAAAATACTATTTTAAGAGATAATTAGATTTTTAGGTTGTCTGAAAGTGAATGAGAAGTAATACAAAAATATATATCCTCTCATAATCTTTCAAATCTGAGTATTGTTCATGTTTATATATCTGTTCACTGCATACATGAAATATATGAACTGATTTATGGATGCTTAAAATTTTTTCTAACAAAATATATCCATTTTTTAGTGGACATTGATGTGTAAGAATAATAATTCAGGCTTTGGATTAACATACACCTAGGGATTTTGTAATGTGTAGCTTTAGTTATAAATGGTTTCTGACCTCAAAAATAAGTTAGCAGGTTTCCCATAGTGTCTTTTTGGCAATTATTTCAAGAGATTATAGGTGTCGGTCAACATTATGTAAGACCTCCCTTCTTTAGAAACTTTAATGCTAAAAAATTCAAGATTCAAAATAGATAATTAGGAAATTAGTCACATTATAAACTAATTATTGTTACAGGCTTCACCAGAAATAAGCTCTTTTATACGTTTAAAATAGTATGTTTTTAAAATTGAAAAAATTACTTTCAAATTTTCAGAAAAACTTTTCTTACATAGAACAAGATGTACTTATATTTGGGATAAAAAATGTCATAATTACCGACGAGGTTATATAAAAGTGCTTCAAATCATTACTACTTTAATTATACCTTATATAAGTCTAGGATTTTCCCATGTACAAAGCACCTTCACATACACTGTATCTTTTAAAAGAATGGTATCATAAGAACAGAAACTGCTGCTAGTTTTTTTCTATGAATAATGGCACTTTTAAAATGAAAAGAGAAACTATGCCTATTATTTTACAATATAAAAACAGCACTTTCTAAAAAAAATTGCTGAGCTTCTCAAAGGCAATATGGCAAAGAACAGGCTTTGGAATCAGTAAGACTCAGTTGGAATCTTAGTTTTATTTACTTACTAGCTATGTGACCTTGTGTAACCTACTTAACCTGTATACGCTTCCTTCTCCTCATCTGTGAATTAGAAATTCTGACCTAATAGAGTCATAAGATTAAGGAAAAATAATTTAATATCCTAAAGCAATATCTAGTATATAGAAGAAACTCAATCAATTATGATAATAGTAATAATAATAATGTTACTGCTATAATTAAAATTATCTATCCTTTCTCGTTGACCTTCATAACATTTCAATAAAACGTACATGCAAAGGAAATAATTAGATATGAGACAATGACTGGTCCTATATCATAGATCAAGTCAGGAAAATAGGTAGAAGTGAAAGTCTAAATTAGATAGTACAACTAGGGAAAATGGAACTCATTAGGAAATCTCAGATTACACCTACACAGGCTTGAATTTATGATGTTTAAATAGGGTAAAAGTTTATTAAGAACATCACAGGCTATTTTCTTTTAGGAAGAAAAAAATGGAAGCACATTTGTGATGTGAATGCCAAATAAAAATGGAAAGATATCTGTGAAATAAGAAATAGTATATAAAATGGAGCAGTGTGCAGGGAACTTGTGGCTGGAATAATTTGACTTGTGTAAGCAAATTAGCTTGCTGAGATTGATCATATGGATTATAAGAACAAGGATAAAAGCTTGACCTACAGTTTTGCATAAAAATTCTCTGCTTCAGAAGAAAAGATCCTAATGAGTCTCCTCATAAATGTGTGCTGTCAGTTAAACAAGGAGCCTCAATATAGTGTTTCTTGCTTAAAGCAATCCATCATGATTTTAAATTAATGACCAAAATTATATATCCTATTTACATAAAATAGCTACCATCTTTGCATTAACAACATTCACTCATTTTAATATTTTAAAAATATATTTTTATTGATTTCAGAGAGAGGAAGGGAGAGGGAGAGAGAGACTGAAACATCAATGATGAGAGAGAATCACTGATCAGCTGCCTGCACGCCCCCCACTGGGCATTGAGACCACAACCTGGGCATGTGCCCCTGACTAGAATCGAACCCAGAACCTTTCAGTCCGCAGGCTGATGCTCTATCCATTAAGGCAAACTGGCTAGGGCTGATTTTTTTTTTTCTTGAAATTTAGATAGAGTGAAACATTTAGACAAAGAATTAACGTTACTTGAAGGCCCATTTTTTTAGGTGTTTGTATAAACTATATAAGTTATATTATGCCCACATTATAGATAAGAAAGATTAGGTGATAAGCCTAAAGTAATTGCTAATACATAGTGGAAGTAGAATGTAAATCAAGATGTTTAAACTAGTAAACAAATGTTCTACCTTCATTCTCCTCATGCTTTTTCCAGATCAAATATAGTGGATTTTAGCAGAAAATTTAGAATGTATGCTAAGTGAAAGGCAGCTTGGTAAAGAGATGCAGAACTGAGTTGGCGCCATGGGATAATACGCGTACTTGATTAGTGGTAGGCACTAAAGAAACATTATTTGTTCTGGCATTCCCCAATTCATCCTCTCTGCCCTCCCCTAAGGGAGTTCAGAATTGTTAGGGGTTTATAAATTATAATGAAATATCATAGAAAAATAATAGTAGCTTGCTTGAAGACATCCAAACAGCTGTGTAGGGCACACAATAAACACTCCATAAATGCCTGACTTATCCAATTAAAAAAAATGAGACATTAAACATTAAAAACCATTTCACGACACAGAAAGCAAATCAGCCAACATTCAAAAATAAAAAACACAGTTATAAAGAAGATGAGAACATTAAAGTGTTAGTATATTATCCCCTGACTATGTTTTATGATTCCCCTAAACAAAGGATGTCCGAGAAAAGAGGGAACCATATTTGCTTATTGTAATCATTCGTTTAGTCTACAGATTTAAAGGCTGTTTTGAACACGGGGTCTGTAGAGAAGGGTGATTGCTCTCTGCTACAGTCCCAAAGTCCATCTTCTTTCCCTCATAAATTTGCAGCTTGGTAGGGGTGAGGGTGAGGGAAGAGTTATGCTGTTCTCTCAGGAGCAAGGGGCTGTTTTCCTGCCTGTCATTCTACCAACCTCCCAGAATAAATTGCTACTTAGAAAGGGAAAGTCAAACATTTATGAAACATATTGCTATTTGGAAAAAAATAAGAATTGTTTTTGCAAATAGTAGCACTATTAAGAGAGGGAAGAGAGAATACCATCAGTCATTTTACATTAAATATAAGCAGTTTATTAAAGAATTAAATATTTATAGACTATAAAGCAAGGCAGGCGATGAGTCGCAAACAGCTTGCTGAGAAGTACATTATAAAACAATGAGTCTGTCAGTGATTGATAAAGAATGGAGAGTACAAATGCTTTAGAAAATCCCTAAGTTAGCTATGAATTTCAAGACTAGCAAAATAGGACATGGTAGCCAGTAATGTCACACCAACTCAAGCTGTTGTATATGCTAAAGGCTTTCAGTGAACAAAATGTATAGTTTCACTCTGATCCTTCCATCACTATCTAATATAGGGAAAAGGTTTGCAAAGTACACACAACTCTTGGGCAAGAACTTTATGGGTGCTCAGTTCCAAATTAATAATGTTAGATCTATATACCCACCTACCTTACCTCAGTTTTTCTGACTGTTTTCTTATTTAATAAATAAGGCCATAGATATTTAAAGAAAGATATCACTCCCTTCCTTACAGAATTATACAGACATCAGCTCACCTAGTCTAATCCCCTTAGTTGAGACGTAAAGTGGTTAAGTGATTCATCCAAGTTCACACAGCTACTTAAAAACAGAATCAGGATTAAACCTTGGGTTTCCTACCTCCTAAATCAATATTCTTTCCATAACATCACCTTCATTTCCTAATCTCTTTAAAAATTACAAATCTGAGTTCTTTCTGTTCATCAGATCATTCCCCAGTTAGAAATTATGAATTCTTTATCACATAAAATTATCTTTCAGCCCAGTTTGGAAAATGGTTTTGTGAAGAGAGAAAAAAAGCTTTAACTGGATAAAACTTTAGTGAAATTATTCTCTTAGAAAAACGGAAAATATAATCTGCCCATCCAAAGTCATTCTAGAGTTTGAGATAACAGGTTGCTATTAAAGAAATATTGGCTCTTTCTTGGATAAATTGATGATATGACATTCTTTTATAAACTAACTAGCTGAGAGGGTGAATTACTTTTTGTCCTTTATGAGAATAGTCGAGACCTTAAAGGTGTTCATAAATTTAAATGCTGGAGGAAGTCATCTTTTCTTGACTATGTGAGAGTCGTAAGTGCCTCTATGTTCTGGATATACTAATTTGGAATTCTTTCCTTTCTATTCTCTGGCTTCAAATTTAAAGAGTCATTTGGTTTCTACATAATTGAATTTGAAGTTCCACTTGCTGTCTGCAAATTGGATAGCAGACACATTGTGAGTCAAATAAAATTATGGATCAAATCCTTTGTGCCTGTATGGAAGCTAAATCACTAGGTAGTTTGTTTTTTTAAAAACTGAACAACTGCCCTAACTGGTTTGGCTCAGTGGATAGAGCGTCAGCCTGCGGACTCAAGGGTCCCAGGTTCGATTCCGGTCAAGGGCATGTACCTTGGTTGCGGCACAACCCCAGTAGGGAGTGTGCAGGAGGCAGCTGGTCGATGTTTCTAACTCTCTATCCCTCTCCCTTCCTCTCTGTAAAAAATCAATAAAAAATATTTTTTAAAAAACAAACAAACAAACAAAACAAAAAACTGAACAACTGATGCCCCTGCTCATAACCCCACTTTTAAAGTTAGTAATACCTGAATTTCTATGAAATTATATCACACAGAGAAAACCCACGTGAATAGATGCTTTCTTCATAGAGCAAGAGTCTTCATGAGAAAGCATATCGACTATTTTTGGTACATAAATTCCCTCATTTCCCCCATTTTCATCAAAACAGAAAAACAGCTACTTGATGTGCTGAAGGCCTAGGAGGGATGGGGACAGGGTGGAGGGAAGCAAAGATGGAGGGAAATAGGGGGCATCTGTAATAGAGTCAACAAGAATTTAAAAGAACCCCAGCTATTTGTATCTCAAAATGCACACTTAGTTGGTATTGTAATTGAACATAACTAAAAGCAATGCTTGGTTAAAACTTTACCTTTCAAGTAGAAATAAAGATATTCATATATTAAAGCAAATCACTCTAGGAAATAACAAAAGCCACTGTTCCCTGAGGAGTCAGAATCCTAGTAAATTTTCAGTTTGGCAACTGTGTGTTATTTTATAGTTTTCCTTAATTTTCAATGGGGGAAAAGCAAGTATGATTCAGTTCATTTAATCACTGCAAAATTTAACAAGGCAAAATCTAATGGCTTTAAAAAAAATCAAGGTCAAAGATAAGAAGGGTATTACTTTATGACTCACATAGTAATAAACCACAGTGTTAAGTTCCCTAACAATCCTCTTATAAATTAAAAATCTACTGCAGAAAATAACAGCTAAAAGCTGTTTGTAATTTGATATTGTTGTGAAAGAATTTATTAGGACTCAGTTTCTGTATTTTCACATTTCCAAGCCACAAGGGCAACTAGTATTTATTTGTATGGTACATGATATATAAACCCAACATAAGTAAAGGATTGAAAATCAGTAATGTTAACAACTTGAATCCAAGGTATAAAGATTCATTATGAAAGACGCTGTTAATGAAGACAATAAATAAGTAGGTTTAAGAACCAATTTATTGTGGCTTAAGATTTTCAACTTAATTTGACAAATATAAATTCACTTTTGTGAAAATAAAAAACATAAACTAAAACTATAATACTGGAGGCTATCATGAGCTCTCAAAGCCAGTTGTTAATAACTAGATAAGCCAAATGTCCATAGACAACTGAACACCATACAGATAATTTTCTTTTTCTATTTGTTTTCTTCATTTTATCTTTTAAGGTAAGGCTATTTTGCTTGTTTGTCTCTAGAAAAAATTAGATATCGGGATAAAACAACAGTTTCTGAAAAAAGACCACTAATGTCAGGTTTCTCTCTGTAAACTGAAATGGAAGTCACTGTCTCATTCTCAAGAGGGTCGCAGAAAAAATGATAGCTCTAAGGCTGATAATTCCCATGTACACATGGTAAGAAGGGACAAGCTGTGCTTTATAGAGTTAATCCTCAGGGAAATATATGGATTCTCAGGCAATGTTTGCAAACAGTGAACAATAGGTTCCATGGAGTGAGTGTATCAGCCAGTGAGTGTATGTGTAAAGTGAGCACCAGCATGGGATTAACAGTTTGTGAATGATGGTGTCACAAAACTTTTGTGTGTGTGTGATTATTTATTTTAAATACACCAAAATTTGTAAAATACTAAGAAAGAGAGAAATAACACCTGACAGAAAGGATTTTTAAAACTATCTTAATTTTTGGTATACGATGTATAATGAGGAAAGCATAATTTAAGGAATTTGATACAAATGACAACAAAAATAATACAACTGTTATACAGATGATTATTATTGTGGTTATTCTTATCAAGAAGAAAACAAGCCACTTTTCATAATCTCCATTGCTATTATCAGTGTTTGCCTGGATTGTTGCAATAATTCCTAACTGGGCTCCCTGTTCATACTCTTGACTTCCTATAGGTTTGTTTGTTTGTTTGTTTTTAACATAAACAGCCATAGGAATCTGTTCATGTCATTCCTCTGCTTAAAAACCACCAGTGAGATTTTCACTCATCTCATTCATAGTGAAAAACAAGATTTTACAGAGCTCTATACAATCAGGCCCTCCATTGCCTCAATGATCTCACATACTACTCCTCTCTTCCTTTCATGCTCTATTCCTCCATGCTGGCCTCCTCAAACTTGCCAGGCACACTCCTATCGCATAGCCTTTGCATATGCCATGTCTGCTTTCTGGTATACCACTAGTTGGTTTACTCTTCACCTCCTTCAATGCCACCTCAATGAAGCCTTCCTTTCATACCCTATTTTAAATTGACAACACTCCCGATCTCAGTATTATTCCATATTCTTCGTTGCTTTCTTTTCTCCAGAATACTTAACTAACAGAAATATGACTTACTTATCAAATTTACCCCTTTTCTCCTAACTAGGATATCAACTACACAAGGTCAGGAATTTTGTCTATTTTTTTACTGCTGGGTTCCTTGGTATTAGGCTGTACCTAGCATATAACACTCACTAGAAAACTACTGGTTTAATCAATGGAAGTCACTGTAGATTTAAGTATCTGAAGTTAGAAGACTGCCAAAGCTCAGTTTTTGTCTTAACCATAACCTCCTTGTAAAACTTCAATTTCTTTTCTATTAAAACGGGAAAAATTGTAATTCCCACCTGCAGTGTTCTTGTGAGCATTAAACTAGTCAGGGGTGGGCAAACTTTTTGACTCGAGGGCCACAATGGGTTCTTAAACTGGACCGGAGGGCCGGAACAAAAGCATGGATGGAGTGTTTGTGTGAACTAATATAAATTCAAAGTAAACATCATTACATAAAAGGGTACGGTCTTCTTTTTTTTTAAGTTTTATTCATTTCAAATGGGCCGGATCCGGCCCGCGGGCCGTAGTTTGCCCACGGCTGAACTAGATGGTTCATCAAAAAGCACTTCACAACTTTCTTGGATGACCAATGGAGTTTCTGGTATCAGATTTTCCTCATGTTCATGTTCTGCTTGGTTCCCCCTCTATAAACTTTAGTCCAGAACGTTCCTCCAGACAGAATGCTGGGATGATTGTGAAAAAGCTGGACATAGTATATGAAACAACTGGTTGTAGACACTGGACAAAGTCAGGACAGAGATAAGGAAATAGATAAGGCAACCCCCCATCTTTCTGTCTGGAGGCGCTTTCCAGACCACAGCCTAGGGAGGGGAACCAAATGAAGCATGGCAGTTTCATGTAGTTGAGGAAACAGAAACAAAGTTTAGGGAAGCCGATGTGCCTGGGAATTATGCAGAGCACCTACAAGGTGGGAGATCCAATGAGAAAGAAACCCAAAATTCTGCTCTCAATTTTCTTTTTGGTCTCAGAACCCCTTTACTTACTTAAAAATTAAGAACTTCAGAAAGATTTTATTTATGTGGATTATCTACCAATATTTGATTTATTAAAAGTTAAATGTAAATTTCTAAAATATTCATAATTTTATCAATTTAAACAAAAGCTATATATATAACGTATTTTTGTAAAAAGTGCACTTTATGAAAATAAAAAATAGTTATAGTAGTAGCACTGTTTTACTCTTTTTTGTAATTATCTTTATTTTAGAGCATAAGAGAAGGCATTTAAATTTTTGTATTAGCTTCTCAGTCCAATTTGTTGTAATATTACATGTCATGTAGCCTCTAGAAAACTCCACTGTACACTACTGCGTAAATGAAAGTAGAAAGGCAAATAACATGCTAATATAATTATAAAAATAGTTTTGAACTCATGGATCCTGATATATTATAAAGTATTTTTAAACATACAGACTCCTGAAAGATAGCAAAGACTCCCAAGGGATTCTGGCCCACACTTTCTGCCCAAAAGTCTTTGGCCACATACTAAGCTGCATATGTGTATGGTAAAACTCCTCAGTACCAGGAAAAGAACTGCCAGGAAACTGTAAACTCAACAATTTTTAGAGCTCACGCAAGATGAGAAGATATCCAAATTCTGACCAGCTAGTATGAAGAGACTTGCCCATGCAAGACATTTATTAAAGCTCTCAGAAGGATCCTGCCTTAGCTAGTATGGGATAAGCTTAACTCTTGAGTAAAAGATACTTCCAGTGGTTCTCAGCCTTCCAAATGCCGCGACCCTTTAATACAGCTCCTCATGTTGTGGTGACCCCCAATTCCAGTGTTACAAATTGAACATAATGAAAGCATAGTGATTAATCACAAAAACAATATGTAATTATATATGTGTTTTCCGATAGTCTTAGGCGACCCCTGTGAAAGGGTCGCGACCCACACACAGGTTGAGAACCGCTGCAGACTGACCAAAGCAGCCTTTAAAAACAATTCTCAAAAGCATAAAACTGACCAATAAGTAATTTAGCTGCCTGATAATACAAGTTCAACACACTTTAACAGAAGGCAATAAAATCTAGACTCAATAGCATAATACTCATTCAATTAAAAAAATAAGACTATATATGCAAAGAAGCAGGAAAATATGATTCAATACTTGGAGAAAAATCAGTCATCAGAAGAAGACCTAGAAACAACTGAGATGATGGCAAAACTTTAAAACAGCTATTATTAATGTGTGCAAAGACATAAGGAAAAAACATGAATATAATGGTGGGACAAATGGAAGATATAATAAAGAACCAAATGGAAATTCTAGAGTTGAAAGATACCATATTTAAAATGAAAAGCTCACTAGGATGGGCTTAAAAGCAGATTAACTGAAGACACAGCAGTAGAAACTATCCAAACTGAAGCACAAAGAGAAAAAGGATATAAGAAAAAATGAACAGAGCCTCAATAGCAATTGGACAGTATCAACTGATCTAATATATATGTGATTAGTACCCCTGGAAAAGGGATAGGAGCATAAAAATATGTTTGCAGTAATACTGGCTGAAAATTTTCTATAATTGATAAAAAGTATAAAGCCATGGATTTAAGAAGCTCAATTTAAGAAAGATAAATCCAAAAAGAACTGTATCAAGGCAAACATAATTGAGTTGTTGAAAAGTGAAATAATAAGTTCAAAAGTCACTAGAAGAAAAAGATATTATAGAAAAGTAAATAAAGACAGTAACAATTCCTGATTTCTCTTTCAAATCAATTAAGCCATAAAAAATGAAATATCTTTAATGTGCTAGGGGGTGGGGCTGTAAACTTAAGACTTATATATCCAGCAAAAATAAACTTGGAGTATGAAAGTGAAATAAAGACATTTGCAGACAAACAAAAGCTAAGAAATTTCATTCTCAAAAGACCTAAACTAAAAAAAAAAAAATTGTTACAGCAAGTTCTTCAGAAGGGAAGATGATAGCACATGGAAACATGAATCTATGGGGGTTAAAACAGAGTGTACAAAAATAGTTTAAAATGTTGATAAGTAAGTTTTTAAAACTTTTTTTTTACCACTCTAGCAGACTACTTAGAGCAATAATCAAGCAAGCTATGGCCAAATCTATCTGTTTTGAAAAATAAAGTTTCAGTGGAAAACAGCCAACCTCATTCCTTCATGTATTGTGTATGACTGGTGGCTGAATTGCAACCATGTGGCTTACCAAGTAAAACATATTTACTATCTTGACCTTTATAGAAAGTGTTTGCTGATCCTCAGTTTAAAGCAAAAATAATATCATTATATTGTGAGGTCTGTAAACATGTAGAAGTAAAATATTTGATAATAGTAGCACAAAGTTTAGAAAGGGGAAATAGAAATGTACTGTTGTATAAAAACAGTTCTAATATACAGGAAGTAGAAAATTATTATTTCACAATAAATTGTAAGAAGTTAAGATGTGTATTATAACTACAAAGCAATCACTAAGAAATTAAATATATAGGTTTGGCTAATGAGACAACACAGGGAATAAAGTAGAAGTATTCAAGTAATCTAAGACAAGGCAGGGAAAAAGAGAAAAAAAAACAGATGAGTCAAAGAGAAAAATTAAAGGGTAGTTGATTTAAACCACCTATACTGATACTGTAAAATAAATTAAATGTAATATAAATTAAATGTGAAAGATTAAACAAGTAAAAGTCAGAGGTTGTCAGAATGAATAAAAAAGCAAAACTTTATTGCTATCTACAACAGACAATTTAAATACAAAGGTATAGATTTAAAAGTGGAAGGATTGAAAAATACATAACATTCATAAACAAATCATGAGAAAACTAACATGGCTATATTAATTATCAGACAAAATAAAATCAGGATAAATAATATTATCAGAGACAAACAGGAGCATTTCATAGTGATAAAACGGTAAATTAATCAAAAAGAAATAAAAGTCCTAAATATGTAAGAACTTAATAACAGAGTCTCAAAATACAGGATGGAAAAATTGATAGGCATGAAATGAGAAACAGATACATCCGCAAGTATAAATTCATGATTTCCACACTCTGAATATATAGATAGAACAAGTAGATTTAAAGTTAGCAAGGATATAGAAGAATAAAAAAGCACTAAAAACACAGAGGTGCTCAATAAATATTAGCTGTTATAACTGTATTATACATCATTAATTATAGCTAGTAAACATTTAAAATGTGATAGAAACACCTGTTACCTATATAAATGTAATAGGAGCCACTTATTACAATGGTTCAGGTACACAAATTCCTAAAGAAGTAAATAGTCTATCAAAAGAAAAGCTACACCACATGTGGGGCTGCAAATACTAGTATCACTGAGTGACAGAGATGTCTCCAATAATACAGCCTATATAAAATTATAAAAGCATAACTTATATATGATGCTTTTATAATACCTGTGGTGATGGCACTCAATTTTATAAGCCATATTTGCAAAAACAGTTCTCATGTTTATAGATTAGAGATTATTGCAGCATGGTTTCTTACTCCAATGATGACAATCAGAATTTCAATACTCAATTCTTTAATGATACATAATTTACATACAGTAGAATTTTTCCTGTTTTTTGATTTTTATTTTTGACAAATAATATTGCATATATTGTAAGGTTTATAAATGTTTTGATATCGTATACATTCCAAAATGATTACTACAATGAAACTAATATACTGATCACCTCCCACAACTACCATTTGTGTATGTGTGTGTGTAGTGAGAATACTTGATATCTACTCTTATAGCATATTTCAAATAGTGATCATGCTGTACATGAAGTCACCAGACTTGCTAGTATTCATCTTATAACAAAGTTTGTACCCTTTGGTCAGTATCTCCCCTTTTCCTTCACCCCCTGGCCTCGGGTAACCATCATTCTACTCTGTTACTATGAGTTTGATTTTTTTTATTCCATTATAACTGAGATCATGTGATAATTGTCTTTCTGTATCTAGTTTATTTCACTTAGTAAAATGCCCCCTTCCTAAGTGTACAGTTCTATAACTTTTGACAAATATATTGAGTCATGAAACCACCATCACAACCAAGTATAGCATATTTCCTTCACCCCTAAAAGTTCCTCATGCCCTTATACAGTCAATCCCCCCCACTTCCAGCTTTTGGTGACTGTTGATATGTTTTTTTCTCTACAGTTTTGCTTTTTCCAAGTTTTCACATCTTTTGTGTCAATACTAAGAAATGGGGATTTCTAGGTCATCCGTTAAAATGTGTGCTCAACTTTATAACTATCAAATTATTTTCAAAAAAGACTGTATCATTTTGTGCTGGCCAGGTGGCTCAGTTGGTTGTAGCCTCATCTTGTGCACCAGGAGGTTGCAGGTTCCATTCCTGGTCAGGACACATACCTAGGTTACAGATTCAATAAACCCTACAGCAATCACTACACAAAAAAGAGGTATGATTATTAAGTCAGTAGTGGAAATAAAATGGGGAGCCCTAAATGAATACTCAATCCAATAGAAAACAGTATAATATAATATGGGGGAGAAGAAACAAGGGAAAACTAACTGCAGTATGCTAGATGTAAACCAATCTTAGTCACAGACAACATGATACAAGGTCAATATACAGAAACCAGTTACAGTTTTATTTCTCTATAGTAGCAATGAAAATTTGGAAATTGAAATAAAAAAATAGCATCCACAGTAGCACCATAACCCATGAAATAAGAAAGAAGAATTTAACAAAAAGTGTATGATTTTTATACTGAAAATTATAAGATTGCTGAGGAAAATTAAAGAAGACCAAGCTAAATATAAAGATACATCATATGTATTGATTGGAATATTCAATATTATTAAGATGTCAGATGCCCCCAGGTTTTCCTATAGATTTAGTGCAATTCCAATAAGAATTCCAGCATTCTTTTCAAACAGAGAAACTGATAAATTTAGTTGGAAAGCAAAGGAACGAAAGAAGAACAAAGCTGGAGGGCTTGTCCTTTGACTTACAGACTCACATATAAAGCTATAGGAATATAGTTTTGGAATTTACATATAGTTATATTTACAGATCAATAGAACAGAATAGAGTACAGAAAGAGACCCTAAGATATATGTTCAACTGATAATTAATGAAGGTGCCAAAGTTGATTCAAATGGGGAAACAAATGTGCTGAAAAAATTGGGCATCCATATGTAAAAAGAGCGGGGGGAGAGGGGGGGAGGGAAGTGGAGGGGAACATAAACCTTGACCTATAAATTGTACCTATACAATCATTTCTCAAAATGGAGTGAGTGAACTATAAAATATATACAGGAATATGTAGAAGAAAATCTTTGTGACTTCATATTAGGCAAAGATTTCCTTAAAGGGAAACAAAGACACTAACCATCAAAGGAAAACACTGATGAATTGGCTCATCAAAATTTTTAAAGCCCTAACTGGTTTGGCTCAGTGGATAGAGCGTCGGCCTGTTGACTGAAGGGTCCCAGGTTCGATTCCGGTCAAGGGCATGTTCCTTGGTTGTGGGCACATCCCCAGTAGGTGGTGTGCAGGAGGCAGCTGATCGATGTTTCTCTCTCATCGATGTTTCTAACTCTCTATCCCTCTCCCTTCCTCTCTGTAAAAAAATCAATAAAATATATATTTTTTAAAATTTAAAAACTTGCTCTTCAAAATGTTAAGAGGAAAAAGACAAGCTACAAACGGAAAACCTTTTCAAAACACAATGCTACTAGTAATAAAGGACTTCTATTCAAAGCATACGAAACCTCTCACAGTGCAACAATGAAAAGAAAACAAATTTTTAAATGGGGAAAAGATTTGAACAAACATTTCATCAAAGTAGATATTCAGATGGAAAATAAATAAAATAAAAGGGAAAATGTTCAACATTATTAATCCTTAGGGAAATGTCAATTAAAACCACAATGAGATACCACTACTACATCTAATAAAATGTCTAAAATCTTTTTTCAAACCATGACAATCCTAATTGCTGGAAGGAAGTGGAAAAACTGGAACTGCCATACATTGCTGATGGAAATGCAAAATGGTACATTCCTTTTAATGGTACATTCCTTTTAATGGTACACTCCTTTTTTTGTTTTTACCATAAGACACATTTTTGTTGATTGTAGAGCAAGAGGAAGGGAGAAAGAGAAAAACATTGATTGGTTGCCTTCCCCAATGTACCCCAACTGGGGACTGAACCTGAAACCTAGGTATGTGCTCTGACCAGGAATCAAACCCACAACTTTCTGGTGTACAGGCTGATGTTCCAATCAACTGAGCCACACCGGTCAGGGCTCTGAAGTTTCTGGATATCTAAAGATCTAGAATACTGCCATTCTTTTATCAGTGATATTGCTTTTACTCTCTCATGTGACAATATTTATTATTTTCTGGCCAGCTTTTTTGGTACAGGTGATTCAGTTGAGAGTAATACTAGACACAGATCCCACTCCAGTAGTTTAATAGACCTTAATCAAATAATTATAAGGGTAAATTGTCAAAAATTACATAAGTGGTTTAAAGAACATTATAAGGATCTATAAAAGCATAGGATATTACACTGGTAATTCTTATTTTACTTTAGTCATTTGCAGCTGAAAGGACTTGTGTGCAATAAGGATGATTGGTAACCTTACTACAATGCCCTAAAACATGCTGTGCCAGAGATAAATTTAATTCCCCAAAGGATTTAGTGGCTAAGGTTGGATTTTTAGATCATAATATACCTGACAAAAATATTTAGTATTCAAGATATTTAAGGCATTTTATTATTATGAATTAAATACCAAGATGAATAACAAAGACATTTTGAGTTTTCAAGTAAGTCTGGAGATTGGAAGGTCTTGAATAAAGTTCTTTAAGGCCTACAGAAGTTAAATAATTTGCTCACACATAGGAAGTAGGAACTCAAGTTGATCTAACACTAAAGCCAAATCTTTTCATTGCTATGGTTTGCCGCTTCTCAACTGCAACTATCATTAGTAATGTGTCAACTTATTTCTATTATGGGTAGACATTTAAATGTCAATTGTTTACATATATTCAAAATTTTTGTTAGAAAGACTGAGTTAATAACTTTTAGGTAGATTATACTCATTCCAGTAGCCTTATAATATGGTGTATTAAGAAAGGGAAAATGAAAATGTAAGAGAAATAAAAGGAAAAAAAAGAGAAAAAGATTATAAGGCAAAAGATGTTTAGAGATTATGTTCCTTTCATGCACTACACTAGAATAAAATAAAAAGAATGGGGATTAGAATAGTATGCAAAGAGGTTGCTTCAAATTAAACTCCAAAAAAAAGGTAAATGTTTTCATTTATAGTGGAGGAAAAGAGCTTAGGGAGGATTAAAAAATGTTACTTTAGGTTTAATTTCAGGGTTTTTTTAAAAAAAATTAAGAGGAGAAAAAATATATTTCATTTTTTCAGAAATAAAGTACTGATATTTTTTCTATTCACCTAATGTAAAAAGAATATTGACATAAACAGAAACAATATTTAATTTTAAAACAAAATAAAAGAATAGATGTCACCTTTAATTCATATAGAAAGGAGAGACGTAATTGAGATTATTAATTTCTAAGAAATGCAGGCTTCATGGAAAATTCTAAGAATGTGTTTTAAGAGACATAGTATTGTAATATTGGTATTGATTGTGATTTTCTAGGCGTTTGGGGAGAATAGATCTTAAAAAACGGTTAAATGCTGTCCCCCCACTCCAGCTCCTCAAACCTCCATTACCAAGTCAGGCTGTGATACCATTAAGAAAGACCTTATCTTGCAACCTGCCGATGAGCGCCCTCTAGTGCTGTCTTGCAAATAAAATGTGCTCATATCAATTTCGTCAGTCGCCCCCATACCCACCCCGACCTCAATTGTTTTACTTACATTGGGCCTTAGGTTTTCTTTGGAACCTTAGGCAAGAGAGAAAGGTAAGTGATGATTTTGAACAATTTTTGGCTTATAATGCCATCTAAGCCAGACTATCAAAATATATTACAGAGTGAGGTGTTTGTTTTTTTTAAAAATAGTTTTATGAAAGGAGATATATCTATTTTTTAAATAACATCCTTTTTGTTTAAAGGCTACTTTAAAAAAACAGGAGTTTGTTTTCTAAGAAAAAAGTTAACACTGACAATAATTGCCTCTCTTGGCCTCTCAATCTCTGAAAACTTATCTACTTAGGCTGGTGGTATTCTAAGAGGCAATTTTTTAAAAACGTAGTTGTGTTGAATTTTCTCTTTCTGGTGACACAGTAAAAATTTTGTTCATGCTTAATCAAAATCCAAAAGAGAGAACACAAAAAAACAAATTGCCTTACTATAAGTTGAATGCATCTTTAAATTCCAAGAAAAAGAAAGCATGATATATTCCAAAAGGCAGCATTCAATAATGGTAAACATTATTCCTTTAAACAGTTTTGACACCAGCACAAAGAACTTTCAAGGAGTAAAGGAAGTCAGTGTTTTAACCAAGAAATTTGAAACATGAGATTGGTAACTTCATAAACTAACCACTTCTTCATTTTGGGAGTAAATTTTTCCTAAACTTCTACGAGAGTCTATGAACAATGAATTAAAGCCAGAGCACGAGAAAGATTAGGAAAAACTAAGTACTCAAAAAGCATATGTAAGCATATTAATGCATGTGTATGTGTGGTATGTCTATGTATGTGTGTGTATTTATGTATTGCTATTATTCTGTTTAATAATTAAAGCGAGGATCAATCAGACACGTGGCCCAGACCATGGGTAAATATAAGTTCTCTGAAATTATGTTCTGGTGAATGAGGAAACCAAGAACACTGAAGGAAGAAGCAAAACTCACAGATCTAGTAGTTTCCCTTTTTTGTTGTTTAA